>NC_080832.1:126370992-127113190 GCF_030435755.1 Ochotona princeps | reverse complement strand
CTGAGCTGATGACCATACCTGCTCCTGCTCTGACAGGGCATGGCAAAGGCATCTGGGAAAACACATTCCTCCATGCACACTTGTGGGGAGGAGGTTGGATGAAGGCGGGCAGTGGTACCCTTGCTCAGGATGCTTGCTCACTTGCCTGCCGTAGCCGTTCCAGACTCAGAATGTTCTCCACCTGCAGCACGCCCCGCGTGTACTTCTCGATGTACGTCTCCCCATCCGAGGTGCTTTCGCTTTCACTCCTTGCTGCCAGCAGAGCCAGCGTTTCTCGGTCCTCGATCTCCTCGGTCGCCTTTGGGGACAGGAAGAAAAGGGCAAAGGGCCTGTGTTTCCCTCTCGAGTGTTAGGAGCAGCTCCACTACGAGCCCGGAGTGGGTTGCACCAGATATTTTACCTTTGGTATGTTGGACACTATTTCATAGGTGACACCACAGGAATAAAATATGTTCTTCAGTGATATTCTCCTCTTCAAACTCTGGGTAAAACTCTTGGTAGAAAAGGAAGGCTGGATTAAACCATGTGACAAAAGCAAGTTGTTTATTCTTCTACAGGTCATAAAAGTATAGGCAACTATTCTTTTTTTATGTGCATGCATACATATACTCATTCACTATACTTAGAAAAACAACAACCAAAAAACCCCACCAGAACCTCAGAGTCCTGCCTGAGCCTTGAGAGATGAGAGCTTCCACCTGTTGCTCAGGGATGGGCTTTTGGATGTGCAATAGATTGGGGGCTTTGAGGTTGCTCCTCTCCCTCCTGCTGGCTTCCCTTCAGGGGAAGCACCTTGAAGAAGCTCAGCTCTACTGTCTGCACCTCCGGGATGAGAACTGGTGGTACTGGGGGCTCTGGGGGATTACTTGTTTTGTCTATGTTTTGTCCCTAACTTGCCTGCACCTGGTGTTTAATTTCCGAGGCTCAGTGCTTGCACTTTTACACTGAGAAGAACATTGGTGTGGCAGACAGTTCCTCTGTCTGTTGTGATTGCAGGTCTTAAATCAGAGTGGAAAGGAAGACTCCACAGGGGTGACATGCACCTGTTAAGGTATTCTTGCTGATTTTCTTAGATAAATGCACACCAGGCTCTAACTCTGCCAGTGTGTTCACCTTCTGCAAGCCCTCTGCCTTGAGCAGCCCAGAACTCTACCCTGGGTCATAGAGAGGGAGAGTCGCAAGTGCTCAGGCCTAGAGAAGCGGCAGGACCCACTCCTACCTGCTTGTTGTAAATATTGGCTGCGATACGCTTCCGCAGCACCAACTCTATGGCGGCCGGGTGGCTGAGTTGTACTGTGACTTTCACTATCAGGTAAATCCTCTCATTCTGTGGCGTGACCCTGTTCAAGTGAACAGAATCGTGCACCGAGGAATCCCAGGAAGCGGTGGCCGACACCTAGCGGTGGGGACACAGGAGGAGAATAAGACACAACTCAGGTGATGCACTTTTACGTGACATCCTTGAGAAAAGAAATAAATTCAACTCAGTGTAATCAAACCACTTTTCTCCGCTGCCCTCTTTTCTAAACTAACGTAATTGTTCAATTTTGCCTAAAAACCTCATCCTCTTGGACCTCAGCCGTTTCCGGGGGAAGACAGCTCTTGGGTGTGTGAGAGGCTCCAAAGGCCCTGGAGGGAGCTGGGGGAAGGTGGGATCAAGTACCTCGTCATCACTGTGCTTGATGATGGGCAGGTAGAAGAATTGGCTGCCGTGTTCCTTGGGCAGGATGGAATTCACACCGGATGCGTGGGGGCCCACGAGTTGCTCGTTGGCACTGAGGTCATCCGCTGGCCAAGCCCAGGGCACAGGAAAAGAGGTGAGGAGCAAGGTCACTTTTTAAGCAAACACGCCAAATTCAAAAATATGCTTTTGATGGATAATGAAGTTGTAGAACATCTTTTAAGGTTCTCTCCCTTATCCTGCAACTAAAACAGGGCCTCCAAGACCTGCAATAGTTTAATCCCTCTACAAATACAATTATGGGAAGCTCCTATGAGATACAGTGAAGAGATTTTTATTTTGTTTGGAAGGTTGATTCATTTTATTTGAAAGGCCAAGTGAACTAGAGCAGGAGAGAAGGATCAGGTAATCCTCCATCTGCTTGTTCAGTTCCTAAGTACGCACGACAGCTGGGACCAGCACAAGAGCCAGGAACTCCAGCAGGGTCTTCTGGGTAGTGACAGGGACCCAAGTACCTGAGCCTTCTTCTGCTGCCTCCCACGCTCATCAGGAGGGAGCTGGATCAGCAATGTGGAGTAGCAGGGACTCAATATAGCACTCCAATACAGGAAGCGCATTTCCCAAGCTGTAGTGGCTGAATCTACCACACTACAATCGCCACAGTGCTGGGACTAAATATTCTCCCTGAACACACTTAAGAGCTTTTCTGCCTCCTATAATTTGTTACACTTCTTATCCTACTTATACAAGTCTATACTAGTGCAGAGAGTTTATAAAAGACTTTATTTTTTCATTGGAAAGGAAGATATGCAGAAAGGAGATATATAAAGATCTTCCGTCTGCTGCTTCATTCCCCAAAGTGGTCACAACAGCAAGAACTGAGCTAGGACTTTCTTCTGGGTCTCCCATACGGTTGTAGAATCCGAAGGCCTTGGGCCATCCTCTATTGCTATCCCAGGCCATAAACAGGGGTCTGAAAGGGAAGTGGAACAGCTGGGATACAAACTGGTGTGCATATGGGATCCCGGCATGTGCAAAGGAAGGATTTAACCACTTGGCAATTGTGCTGGGCCCCCTAGTTTAAAGATTTTTAGCCAATTAAACTATCAACTAAGAATCAGAGCTCTTTGCCTTTGGAAGAAACATGGGGATTAGCAGCCAGTGCTGTGTAGCGGGTAAAGCTGCTGCCAGTGTCACTGGGATCCCATACAGGTGCTTGTTCAGGTCCTGGCTGTTCCACTTTTTCAAAGTTCCTCCAACTTTGCCTTAAGGTATTGTTGACTATCAGTTTCATGCCTGCAATTTCTTTCTTTTTCTTTTCAAGCAAAGCAAGATTTGTTGAAGTCAGAAACCTATTACAGCAGTCAGGAGTGGGGCTATGCAAGAGGAAGACCCTGTTCCACTTCTGATCAAGCTTCCTGTTAATGACAAGCAGTGGATGATGGTCCAAGTACTTGGGTTCCTGTCATGACATGGGAGTCATGGATGAAGCTCCTGGTTCCTGTCTCCTGGCTTCAGCCTGGCCCAGCTCCAGCCACTGCAGCCACCTAGGGAATGAAGCAACAGATGGAAGATCTCTTTCTCTGTCCTTTCCGCTCTCTCTGCTAACTCTTTCAAACAAATACATAAAAATCTTTTAAGAAGATGAGAAACACCACCTTCCAATGCCTTAGCCAATGTGAGATTTACTCTTTACCGATCTCCACATGTGGTCATCAGCCTTTGCTTACACACCAACAGGGAACTGGGCTCCCTATGAGGCCCACATTCTAGCTCTACAGTCTTTCAGAATAACCTTGTGTGGACAACCCAAGCCAGTGTCCCTGTGCCTTCCATCTCCATTATTGGTCTTCCTCTACAACAGGACACTTTGGGGTATGTTTTCAGGAGCTTCAGGGATCGGTAGACACGTCTTCCAGGAGGCCCGTCTGCTCACTTTCAAACTCAGCAACTCTACTTTCCCTTTCTCCAAGATGGTTTCACATAAGATTTCACTTGGACAAGGATTTTACTTGTAAAACACATTGAAAACCATCATTGTTCTAGTTGACCCAAGTTCGCTTCCCCTGTTATACTAAAAGACAACTCTTCATGCCAGGTTGCAGTCCAGTCATGTTTTGGCTTGAGAACTTCTGGGGGTGGGGGGGGTGGGGATTTAACTGCAGTCGCCATCAGAAATGTAGGTTCCTGGCCTTGGCTGAGCTGAAAGAGAATCTCTGGGGAGTGATTACTTGCCTAGCTGGGGTTTTTAAAGTTGATATTTCACATTAATTGCTCTCTTTCTTTTGTTGAAATGTATACATCTCATTTCCAGTGAGTTTACATGTTATACTTATATGTATTTGATTAGACAAAAATTATTATCAAAATAAAGCAAATAAATGATGAGAAAAGTGATTCAAGGATAAAAACAGAATGAGGTTGAATAGCTTACAAGTCTTATTGTAAGTGGCCTTAAAACTTTTTCTGTAAACATTTTATTATTTATTTATCTTTATTTACATGAAAGGCAAAATGACAAGAAGAGAAAAGGAAAAGAGGAGGAGAGTGACCAGTTTACTTCCCAAAAGGCTGCAGAAGTTGGGTCTGGGCCAGGTGGAAGCCAGGAGCCTGGCACTCCATCTGGGTTTCTTATGTGGGTGGTAGGGACCTAAGTACTGGGGCCATGTACTATTGCTTATTCAGGTGCATTAGCAGGAAGCTAGACTGGAAGTAGAACTGCTGGGATATGAACCCCTGCTCTAATATGGGATGCCAGCAACACAGGCTGCAGCATATGGCCCTTGGAAATTCAGGTGTGTCACTTACCGTTCAAATCCAGGAAGAGAACTGGTATGTGGGTTTCCATTCCAGGAGGTGGGATCCTAAATGTAACAATAAAATATAATTATAATAAAACATGCGTCTTACTATTTAGACAAAATGCCCTCACCCATGAATGCAGGAGAGAGAGAACCACTGTGGAGATATTGGTTCTATTGATCAACTACCAGTGCCTTCACTTCTCTTGACCTTTGTAATGGAGTTAAGAAAAATCTAAAAAGGACTACTAATTACATAACTAATTGAAACCTTTCAAGTTTTTCTAAAAATTATTCTATGAGCTGGTCAAGGGAAGGGGATGCTGGTAAGGTAGCAGCAGAGGGTAGAGGGAAGTAAATCAGGTGGGTGATATTTTAAAAGCTCAGAGGACAGAAAATACTGCACAAAAGGAGGTGGAACATGTGTAGGAGACCAGCCAGTGTCTTGTCAAAACCCAGTCCAGCTGCCTCAGCATCACCAGCTACAATGAAGGTTCCCAGGCCTCTCCATCCTCCAAGTCAGACTAAGTGGGAGGGGTGACCCAGGACCACAAACACTCAGGATGATCTGACGTTGGAGGCACCTTAAGTGAGAGACCGTGGCGGGGAGAGAACTCTTTAAGAGAGAACTCTGAGGAAACAGGTAAGAGAGGGAATAAGCTAGGTCCATAAGAAGAGGCCGGCAGACATCCTGCACATGACCCATGGGATTCTAGCACAACAGACGACAGGACTGATTGCATTTCTACTTGTCACTGCTAAACTCATTGGCATATCACTGCTTTCTTGCCTGTTCAAAGGATGCTTCTGGGCCTGAGCACTGTGTTTGAAGGGTATCTGGCTTCTCTTCTATGGCAAGGACACACTGTTGTAATAGGAATAACAATAAAGGGCCAGCCTGGCACTGTGGTTTAATGGGTTATACTGCAGTCTGCGATACCATGGGTGCTCAACATTCTATTCAGCTCCCTGTTAATCTGTCTAGGAAAGCAGCAGAAGATGGCCTAAGTACTTGTACCCCTGTACCAGTGTGGGAGACCTAGATGAAGATTCTGGCTTCTGGCTTTGGCTTTGTCCTGCCCCGTTTCTGACTGCTTTGGCCATTCAGGGGCGGTGAGCCAGCAGAGGCACGATCTCTCTTTCTATCTTTCCTCCTCTTTCTGTAACTTTACATAAAAAAAAAATGGACAATGAGAATAAAAAGCAGCAGGCACTTTTTGATGAATGGGGACAAAAGGTTACATTATAACATGGTAGGCATTTTACATCTATTATCCTTGATTCCTACAACACTACCATAAGGGCAGTTCCATTAACAGATTAGGAATAAGTCTTACAGAAGTTAGGCGAATAAGAGCTGAAGCTATAAGCTAAACTCAGATCTGTTTCACTCCAAAGTTAAGGACAACAGGTCATTTCCCATGAACTAGAACTGACTAGACTGATCAACTGCTTGATCGATTATGTAGTACTTCATTGTCCACTCTGTGTTAGTTTCTAAACGAAGCAGGTATCAGTTCTGACAAGATGACATTGATTCTGTTCTCTCTAACTATACTCTGGGAACATCCTTCTTTTGAGCCAAAAGCATTTCTGGAGACCAGCCTGCTTATTCAGAGACTAGAGGAGTGGAGTACTGGGTTGCTAGCCAGCAAATCAATGCACTCTGGCTCCCTGGGTGGGACAGGGGGTAGCTGGCCACAATGGGGAGGAATAATGGAAGGGAATGCCTAGGAATGGGTGGCCTTCCACTGAGCAGCACAGTGAGTCTTTATTGTGCCCGGTACGGCTCTTGTCACAGGCAGGAAGGGCAGCCTCACCAGTCGGCAGGTGCCCCGGGGATCCCACTGCCTGGGGCTGGCACCAGCACCGCGTTCCTTTCCTCTGTCAGTCCTACCCACTGCTCCACAAGCCGGGCTTCCCGCTCCACGTCGTCCTCCGTTTTCTCTGAGGAACAGAATGAGGGCAGGGAATACCAAGGAGAGAGAAACCACAATTTCCACTTCACTTTTTTCTTTTGGTTGCAGAATACATTTACACGAAAGACATTTTCATTCAGTAATATCCAAAGTTGTTTAAACTTCTACTATGTTGCAAACAAATTTTCTTGGGGTCTAAAGTACATATATAAACATCCAGATGAGCTGGACATTGAGTAGCCCGAGCTACCACCCAGGCTAGGATCGGCAGGAAGAAAACCGGAACAGCAATTGGAAGTCTAAAGTTACATCACTGGTCCTGTAATTTAGGAAGTCTCTTAAGATGTGAGAGTTTCTTAACATACCACCCAGAGGTAATACAAGCCATGGCTACTTCCCATGCTTGTTGGAAGGATTGGATGAAACAATGGATGTGGTTGCTTTATAAAGGTGTACACCATTTTATAAAGGTGGAGGATTAAAAAAACACCATCTGCATCACTGTGCAACACCAACTTTATTTTTCTTGATGCTCATCAGGAAAGGAATTTAGTGTAAGCTATTTGGAAATCTTCCCATCTGTCCTCCATTTCTGGGGCTCCCTTGGCACAATTAGAATGAGCATTTATCAGCAGGCTGAACACAAACTCAAACTGAAGGAAGCCACAGGGCAGATCTGTTTCACTCCAAAGTTAAGGACAACAGGTCATTTCCCATGAACTAGAACTGACTAGACTGATCAACTGGTTGATCGATTATGTAGTACTTCATTGTCCACTCTGCGTTAGTTTCTAAACGAAGCAGACACTTTCTGGAGGGAAGATGCTTTAAACCTTCCAAGTGTAAGGGACTGTAACAATCATGATGTGTTCTTCAGTCCAGGATCAATCAAGTACAAGTATTTGATTATAATAAACAAGACCATGAGGGCAGGACGAGCGAAGGAGGAGTTGCAGAGTACGACTCTACTCCAGAGTCTCAGGGACCACTGCCAACATGAGCAAATTGCACCCATGCAGCTGCAAGTGCCAACTAGACAGGACCTTTCACTGCTCTCAAGTCCTGCATTTTATAGTCTGTAGTATCTCCTACTGGTTATCAAAATTAATCATATTTGTGGTCATTAAAATCAGATTTAAATTTGGGTGCCAGCATCGTGGCATAGCACGCTAGGCCTCTGCCTGAGATGTTGGCATCCTGTATAGACACTGGCTCAAACCTCAGCTGCTTCACTTCTCATCTGGGTCCCTGCTAGCAAGCCTGGGAAATCAGTGGAAAATGGCTTGAGTCCTTGGACCCCTGAATGCATATGGGAGACCCAGAAGAAGCTCCATGCTCCTGGCTTTTGGTCTGGCTCAACTTGGTTGGTATGGCCATTTGAAGAGTGAGCCAGCAGATGGAAGATTCTGTTTATTCCTCTTCTTTCTATAACTGTGCTTTTCAAATAAATAAAATCATAAACCTGAGCAAAATTCAAGTTTGACACTTAATATCACAGTTTTATGGCATAATTTGAAGATTAATGAAAATGTATTATGATTTAAAATAAAAAAACCCACAGTATTTATTATCTCTTTGTGATAAGGATAATCAAAACAATATGAACAAGTATTTCACAACTTTACTCCTAATAGAAGGACACACACACATATAAAAACCAAGTAAACAAAAAAAAATTGCATTACCATTTCAATTTCTCCTTTCATGGCTGATTTCTAGTTGGGCATACTTTGCAGCAAAGTAATATCACCTCCTTTTAGTATGATCAACCCAGTTGTTTTCTTGACTTCGTTTTAGAATAAATCATTTCGGATCATTTAATACAAGGTATGTGTATTCATCAGAACCAATGATAGTGCCCTCTATCTGCACGTTCAGTCGCTCACCAAGCCTCACCTGAATGGGAACTCCCACTCAGAGATGGCTTTAATGGGCTGCTCCATCACTGCACTTTTTGGGTCTGTCCACAACACACCATGGTGGGACCTCACAAAGACCACAAGGAGCGTACATGCAACTCTGGAAAGTGTTATTTTTAAATGCAGACCTTCTTCAATCAATAATGTATCACACAATGTGAGTGGCTACAACGGTCACAGGTTTGAAAGCAACTAAGATAGGACAGTCCACTTAAGCAGAAAAATCACCACCATGATGATAACAGGAGACGGCCACTCCCAGGCAGGAGTCTCACCTCACATACCTTTTTTATTGCTGACTTTTTTGATCTGCTCATCCAAGTATTCACGTCGTTTAATGAGTGCATCTGACCAGCGCTCTCTCACGCAGTTTAAGTCTTCCTCCTGAGAGTGGAGAGGGAGAGTATTTTCTATAGGGTACCTTTGCAGAGCTTTCTTTTTGCTTAGAGATATTTAATTTGATCAGGGAACTTTTCATTAGAAGGGCCATTGAATATTGCTGTGTGATTAATACGCAGGTAAGCAAAGAGGCTTCAGCAACACCGCATGCTGATCAAGGACGTTGGAACGCAGCAATCAGAGCCCCAGCTCTACAAAGAGATAATAATCCGTAAAAGCAAGACAAGCTCAAAGTATGCCAGCTATTGGGTGACTTTTATGTACATATGTGTGTGTGTGCATGTGTGTATCTAAATCACAGTTATCCATCGAAAGGTTTGTGATTCCAAGCAGGACACCATGAAGAGATTAAATCACGTAAGAGCACATGAGATGTGAAACAACAGGTACTTTGATAGTCCATTGTTCAATGGCCTGACAACGTGTGTCTTCTGAGGCATAAAGAACACACCAGCAGAGAACCCTTCAGACCAGCTGCAAGGATTTTACATCCAGCCATGACCATGGGGCTAATCCCACGTCTCCCATGCAAAACCCAACATGCAATCAGCCATGCTTAAGAAGTCCCAGAAGCAGGCACTGGCTTCACTCTGCACCAGATGGAGGGAGGCACGCACAGCCCCAGAGTGTTAGTCAACGGCACTGCTGAGATCCCGGGCAGGGGTCAGTACATCATTCCGCTAATGTTTATTACTGGTTCTGTTTTTCTTTCTGTTTTTTTTTTTTTAATTAAAATTATGAATAGGGAAAGAAAAACTGATCAATTTTACTCAACATGCTCTCTGAATGCCCTAATCTGACCCTTCTGACATTATGTTAAGAGTAGACACTTGAGGACCTCTGGAACTTCCCTACAACGTACCCACATGTTACATGTAGGAGGCACACTGGGCAAATATCCTTCTAAACTTGTGGGAAGGATCAGTACAAAGCCTAGGACTCAAACTCAGAAGGCTTAAGCTCAACTTGCTGCTCTGACCACAGTTCTATCAATCCAAGACTCATGACACCAGGCCAGTCATTAATGACTAGGGAAAATCTCACATTTGCATGTAGGAGGCATTTTAGAAAGCTCCTGAAAAACAGAATTAAAAGATAAATTCATTTAGCATGTAAAAATTTTTGAAAACCATGCTTATAAGGGGGAGTCTGCAAAAAGCTCATAAAATAATATTTTAAAAATAATAATATTTTAAATAATAATAATATTTTAAAAAATAATATTTTAAAAAAACTACGCATGGATTTCAATTTTCCTGTATAAAAATAATTCATTTTTTTACTTCATTTTCCCCAGGAACTTCTTCAAGTAGCCTTGCAATTCTCCCCCCTAGATTTCTAGCAAGAGAAATCTGAGATTTAAATCCTGCAGATGACAAAGAACTACAGCTGACTCTAAATGAGCAAAGACAACTGGCTAGGAAAACAAAGCTGTGTGCACAGCCCCTTGGAAGTCAGGAGTGAAGTTAAGTTTAGCATAGGAAAGGCAAAACAATACCCATAGCCTGTGGATGAGTAACTGTGCCATTTTTAAGATCACCCATTTTAACGCAGAGGTACTGGTCTTGCGGAGCAAAGCTTTACAAGCTGGCAGTTCAAGATGGCATGGCAAAAGTGTAGTATCTCATGATCAAGTCTGAAGTGCAGGGAAATGTAGGGAGGTAGTGTTGCACTTGGGATGACATTGAAACCAAGTGCATGGACACTGCATGTTTTTGCTCTAGGCTCCTCCTTCCTGCACCCAGGCCTCCGCTGTGCGAATGCTGGCGATTAGCGGTAGCTGTGCCCCATGCCACAGGATCCACAGCGGCAGCAATACCTGATAACTATCCATATCATCACCATCCTCATCATCTCTCTGGGAGGAAAAAAATAAACACAAAGGACATGCATTTTGTTTCTCAAATAACACAAGAAAAATTCGTTAACCTTTACATACGCATTACAATGAACAGCTCACACAACGTCAGCAAAATCACACATTTAATTGGCTCTCGAGAGGGTTTAATAAATGGAAACCACTTAGGTGTAATTTATTTTTTAAACACAAGAAAGAAACCATTTAAAAACAAGTGGCAAACCTACAATGGATCTCAGAGATTATCTTGCCCAACCTTTGTTTTAGTCAAAGGCAAAGGCTAAAAGGATTAACCCAAAGCTCACACTGCTAGTGGCAGGTCAGGACTGAAGCCAGGCCCTTGGCTTCTGACCTCAGCAGGTCCTGTCCTGTAGTACATTCCTGCAGGCCTGGGGGACCCACAACTACCAGTGTAAAGGTTCGTACCACAAAACCGCAGTAAAAGCACCGGTCGTGCTTTTAAATGCCATCACGTGATCAGTACCCTCTACTTACTGGATCTATCAGCTGAGAAAAATCTCCATAACCCCAAACACATAGCAACATTTTAAGTAAGTTTAAAAAACAAAACAAAAAACCAACAACAGTTGACAAAACAAAGGGTTCTGACCGAGACAGTCTTCCTTAAAACAGAATCTAAATAGAAACCTGCGATTTACATTTATCACTATAGAAAAGATATTCATACATATACATATTTAAGCAAAAAGTGTTTTAAAATATATTCAAGGAATGGACATTTAGCCTAGAAGTTAAGATACCCGTGTTCCACATGGGTGCGCCATGGTTCAAGTTCCGGCTCTCCCTCCTGACCCCAGCTTCCCAGCAATGCCCTCCGAGGCCATGGTGATGGCTCAAGTGATTAGGTTCTTGCCACTCAGGTCATGTGACAGACGTGGACTGATTCAGCTCCTGGTTGTCCCTGGCCCAGTCCTGGCAGCTTGAGCTGGCATGTGGGGAGTGAACCAGCACCAGGCAGCATTCATTCTCTCTCTCTCTCAGGCTCACTCTCTCCACCTCTCTGCCATTCAAACCAATAAATTAACACATAGTTCAAATGATTACTGTATCTACACTTCAAAATACACAATTTTTAAGTTTGATAACTGCCACTGTACATGCATGATTAACTTATTAAATAGTGGCTGAATCCTGAAATAACTTAGCTTGAAATAAGACTTCCTACTGATGTAAGAAAACAAACAGCTTTGACTTAGTGTTAATTTTTAGACTAGGGAGGTGTGTCTACTAGCTGAAAACTGGCCTGGGCTTCCAAGGCATCAAACTGCTGTGAAATTGGCATCTGTTGTACTGGTTTCAGTAGTTGTGTAAGAATCATTCCAAAGTATCACATGAGCAACAAAATAAAGCAGGTTACATCAATAAAAAATAAACATGCTTGTTAACATTCATCAGCTTGGTCTTGGTGTATCGCTAGAGATAGTTTATACATTACACAATATGTACTGCTTCCATTATATGTTCATTACCTCAATAAAGCACTCAAAATAAACAGGCATGACCTTGAACATGGCAGCCAAGGAAGGAAAGTCCTTAACAAAGCTATTGCTTGAATTGTACACCTGGTACTAAAAGCCAAAAGGAGCACAGCTCTGAGGAAAGGCCAGTAAAGTTCACATTCTGACAAAAACCAGTTTTAACTCAAGAAGTAGAGCTATTTTTTTTTTTAAGGAAAATGTACATCATTAGTCTGTAGCATGTTTCTCAAATGAGAACAATTAGTGAGCTGAGGGTCTATTTTCTTTAGACCATGGCTTGGAACACACAAATGCAACGTTTACCTAACATCAGAGGTTTATTAAACTACAAAATTTTATTGTAGAGAAGGATCTTACAGAATCATTAAATCAACTTCATCATTTGGTAGAAGAGAAAAAAATATGTCTCAAAGATTACATTTCCCAGTCAGTGTAGCCATTTAATGAAGCTGACCCGGACCAAACATCCAGGTCTCCCGATTCTTAGACCAGCGCTGTCTTTCCACCCAGCTCTGTGGCCACCCTGGAACTGAAACGAGAATGCCTATAACCCAGTTCCCCACCCCCCAGTGGCACACGTGGGGAGCGGTCTGGTGGAAAAGCTGCCTCGGGAGGTGCAGACCCTGTCCCGGCTATACCCTGGAGCGCAGAGCTGAGACCAGAAGGCAGCTGAGGCCTTGAAGAAGGAAAGCAGCGTCCGACAAGGCCCTGCCTACCTTAAAGCCCAGTACTTGTGGTCTGCATGTTGCTCTCTAGCTTCTAAAACATTTTTTGCTCGAATGCCAGGGAATCAAAGGGAAACTAGATGTCATGCCTGGCACTAAGGGACACGGCAGCGAGGGGGCCAGGCTGCATGCATCACTTGCCCCTATGCCACATTCACATTAGGAGGGAGTCTGGGGCTGTGCTGAAGTACTGATGGTATTTAAGGCTGCTGGGGGACAAGAAGTTCTGAAATGCTCTGACCGAATATGAAGATAAGTTCTGAGGGCTTTCACTTATTGCCAAGAATGAGAATGTAAATACAGGGGATGCATTGTTAGTGGACAAAAATGTCCATGAGGATTGCTTTAGCTTTTAAACAATGCAGTGCAGGGGCCAGCATGGTGGCACAGCTCACTAAGCCTCCACCTATAGTACCAGCATCCCTTATGGACACGGGCTGGAGTCCCAGCTTCTCCACTTATGAATCAGCTCTCTGCGTACAACCTGGGAAAGCAGTGGACGCTGTTTCCACACAGGAGACTCAGAAGAAGCTCGTGTCTTTGGGTCAGTCCAGCTCTGGAAGATGTTCTTTCTGTCTCTCCTGCTCTTTGGTCACGTTTCTTTCCATTTAAACAAAAATGCAGGAAAGCTTTGAAAGAGCTGGCTAACAGTGTAGGGAAGCAATTTTAGGATACCAATCAAAGGGAATCAAGGCAGAGAACGACACTAAACCTCCAGCATATTTTGGACTAGGTATGAACCTGCCTAAAGCGCATGACTGCTGTGGCCTTTATGTATGCTTCTCAATAAGAGTAGTACTAGTCGACCGTAAACAAATGGCATTGTTAAGTCTAGGTAAAGGACAATGGATGGAAGCGGAAATCAAGGGGAACACACTTGAAGCGAGGAGTTCTGCTGTATACCCAAACAGGTTCCCATCAGGATCCTTAACTGCCTCTCTTCTGCAGTCACCAAATTCACTGACCACTACTTCGTACCTTTGTGTCTTACCTGGTAGCTGTCCAGCCCTCTCTGGAGCTTGGTGGACCTGGCAGTTACGCAGCCAATGGACACCGACAGGATGGCTTCCACCATGAGAGGCAGTGTCCCTGAGTGCTGCACAGGCTTCACGGTGACTTGCACTCGACGGGAATGACCCTGCAGAGGTGGGGCAGGGGCAGGGGCAGGGGCGGAGTGGGCGCCAGGGGAAAGGATCCGGAAATGAAGGCAAAGATAATCAGAAATCTCCTGGGAATGGTGTGTAACAGAGGCTGGAGGAGAAAATACGAAAGAACGCATTTAAGGCAGACTCAGTACCTGTCTGAGCTGAAAGATGCCTCCTGTGTTGACATCTTTGGCCTGATGAAGTTCCACCGCGGCGTACTCCCCCAGCTCGTTCAGTTCCAAGATGGAGATCCACATCTCGATCCTGCGGGTCACCTCGTTCCACCTGCAGGAACACATTCCACCCGACACAATAGCCCAGGGAGCAGGCACAAGCCCTTCACTGCACGCTTACTGCATGCCAGGGGGAGCGCGTGAACATCGCCGCCTTCCCTTCGGAACCCTCAAAGAGAAATTCTCCACCCATGCTATTGGTTCTTGCCATTTTGTGGTGTGACTCACTTCACGGGGATCCGTGAGATTCCCATCTCGTAAACAGAGATGGAAGGGTTTCGAAAATCACATATACCCATGTAGCCCCTTTCCCCAACAAGCACCACACAGAAGAGCCGCTCACCTGCTTGCCATTCAGTTCCCACCACCCCTGTACAGAGATCAACTGGATCAGAAGCTACCACTTGATGCCCAGAGTATGATCTGCCTACTCATTTTCATAACGGCATCTTTCATTTTTTCCCTTTTTGAATTTAGTTGTACAATTTCGTACAGACTGGGATTCCCCCCACAAACTCCCACCCCCGACAGATTTTCCCCGTGTTGCTACAATAGAATAGTCCTTCATACAGAGATGATGACGTCTTTTAATGAACACTGATTTGTAATTTTGATTATATTCAACCTGAAATGTTTTCTTTTCTGCTCTCTGGGGTTTCTCGAGAACCCGGGACTATCTCTGGCGAGATCCTCCTGCTTTCTTCTCTAACACCCTTAGCTTTCACATTTAAGGCTCTGATGCAGCTCTAAGTTTTGGTATTGTGTGAAGCAAATGTCAGAGCCGATTCCCCGCCCCCCGGCTCTTGCTAAAGCGGCTTTTCTTTCCCTCTTCATCTTCCCCGTGACCAATACCTCCTTCTGGCACTCTCACTAAGGAGGAAATCAGGCTCCGGGGTGTGAAGTATCTTGGCCACAGGGATGGAGGCAGGACCCAGGTTCCCAGCCTGTATTCCTCAGCCCTGACCAGGTGCTGGCCCGGCCCATGTCTGAAGCTCACAGTCAAACACAAACCTGTCCTGCAATGTCCTTGTCTTGGCATGCAGAGAATCCGCCTCCCAGATGGAGCTACCATTCCCAGCACACCGGTGGCCCCACACTTCAATCGCCAGGGCTCCGTCGGAAATGAACTCCAGGAATTCCTCCGTTACGTTCACCACATAGTCCTGAGATAAACAGGACAGAGGGAAGCATCACAAGAATCATACACAAAGGAGGCTGCTGAGTTGACTCACTAATTTTTAATGGAACACACATTTACTTTGGAAGATTCTAGGCTGATTTCAACCTTAAATCCGTTTATCTCTTCATAACACATAAACACGCACACGCAGAATATTCAGCTCTGGAGGGAAATTGTGATGTAATTTAACTTCTTTTTTCTAGCAATGAGGAGACTCAAGAAAGCAACTTGTTGGAAGCCTTGCCTGCTAGTTGCAGGGCTCAGTCTACATTCCCTTGTTGTGTGTTCATTCTGAGGGACACACTTGTATCTGGCTTCCTGCTGGCACGGACGAAACACAGAACTAAATTTTCTTTGATTATCTCCACGACTTTATGTTCTGGAGCTCTCCCACTTCAGCTGTTCATTCTCAAATGCAAAGCAGTGATGGCGAGGGCATGAGTACCGAGGTGACTGTTCAGTGCAGCACGTCACCCAGGACCACGCCAATGCTCCCGTGAGCTCCTGGGGACTCTCAGGTGGCGGCAGCTCTGGGATGTTAACGTCTGGGAACAGTAGCACCACATTGATGCAAACTTACAATACCTACATTCTAATGTATTTTATGTGGAGATAATCTCTAGAATTTTAGAAAAAGGAGATGTAATGATCAGTGAGTGTAATTTCTGCATTTTTAGAGATGAAAAAGCTTGAAGGGCTTTGAGACTGGGATTTATTAAAGCACTTGTTAACCAGGCAGCAGTGGGCTTCAGATTTCATCTTTCTGTGAGCATCTTAACCCCTGGGCCAAAGGCCTGTTCCACAGGCTGAATTCAAACTGCCAGCTACACCTTGCCCATGTGGCTCACTCTGGAACAGTCTGTACCTTGCAGTGAGAGAAGGTCACAGTGTACTGGGCGTCCTTGGACTGTGGCGAGGGTACATCTGGGTCCACCACTGGGGCGGCCACTGTAGATTCACATTGGTCCCAGAACGTGTACTGACAGAAGACAAAGTTGGACAGGCTTAAGGGCAGTCCAGTTGCCTCTTTAATTTTTACCTGAAGAGAAAAACAAATAAATCAGTAAAAATTACAAGTGCAATGTGCATAAAGGAAACTTAAACCTACACTTTATTCCTTTATTTTTTAATTTACATACTTATATTTATTATTTATTCCTTTATTGCTGTTCTACCACCAGTTAAATAATATTTAAAAATAAGCGAATAAATAAATCATAAACCTTTAAACTACTGGACATCTGAAGATGTCTGACAGCATTTCATTAAGGGGTTCTCATAATGCAAGTCGCTACAGATACATACATTCTTGTGAAATCTTCCTAAACGAATGAGTTTCTGACACAGGTTGAAACCTTCCTCAGAAAACAACATTCACTGAGCCACACACGTTCCATGCATGTCAAATATATAAATACTTATGAAATGTCAAACAACTGTCATCAGTGGAAAATATGACTGCCCATCGCTGTATCTGTTGTCAGGGAATTTAATGTTTTCTCAATTGGGTGCAAAGCTCTCACAGACTGTAATACTGGCTTGCCCTAGAAGATGACTCATCGGTGCCTGGTGGGGAGCGACCACTTACCCGGCACGTCAGTTTCTTGACCCGGTGGATGATCTCCCCGCTGCTGTCCACGACTTCCAGGCTCCCACTCTCGCTGGAGTTCTCTGAAGAGTCGTCCTCTGCCATGCGCTCGGGAACAGCTCCTGTCACACGCATCACTTCCACGTGGAGGCGTCCTGCAACCTAGGGCGAGGAACCACAGCATCTTGGCATTAAAAAAAAGGCATCCTGATCCCGGCAAGACAGCCTAGCAGCTAACGTCCTCGCCTTGCATGTGCTGGGATCCCATACGGACGCCGCTGCTAACCCTGGAGGCCTCGCTTCCCATCCAGCTTCCTGCTTGTGGCCTGGGAAAGCAGCTGAGGACAGCCCAAAGCCTTGAGACCCTGCACCCGTGTGGGAGACCTGAAACAGGCTCCGGACGTCTGGCTTCGGATCAGCTCAGCTCCAGCAGTTGTGGCCGCTGGGGAGTGAATCATCAGATGGAAGATTCTCCTCTCTGTCTTTCCCCCTCTCTATATATCTGACTTTGCCATAAAAATAAATCTTAAAAAAAAAGGCATGCTGTGACCCACACAGAGCCCTAAGATACAGAGGCAGCACCAGAAGAGCAGCACTCTGCCTTGCTGCCTCCAGCAATGGGAAACCCACCATTTTTTCACAGCTGTTGCGATTGTCCTGCCACATCTGGATCCTTCTTCTTGGCCTTCTAGAGCCACCCTTAGTCATATCCTTGAGGCTCCCTATTTGTCTTCTTATCCAGTGTCATCAGCTAAAGTCTCTTTGCCCAACTATTTGCTGTGTGTTAAGCTGGGTCTCAGCCGTGAGTCACTATTTAAGATGCTCACCTTGCAAACCCAGCAGAAGTTTGGAGGCACCTATTATTTTCCACCTGGATCCACCTATTTTCTGCATTTGTCTACACTCGTTCATGCATTCATTGGTTAAACGTCTCATGACCTTGTCGTCTGCTTGAACACCTGGCCTCATAGAAATACTGAGATCAAGATCTGGTCCCTACTGGCAGGGAACTCAGTCAAGCAGGAAGACTGAGAAGTCAAAATCTAATAACACCTGTATGGTCAGGTGGCTGTAACCCAGACATGAGCAGCTTGTTCAGGGGTAAATTCAACAAGCATTTGACACTCAATGGCGCCTAGCTTTGAATCTGCACTGTGATTATAATACTGAACCACAGAGACATGGACCCGGAGTTCACAAGATATCTGTTCTCTTGGGAGGTGGAAATGGGTGTACGGCTCTGACGGGCTGGGAGCAGGATCAGGTCCCTGACTGGATTCCAGGAAGAACAGGATAAACAAAGTTATGAAGATATGAAGAAATTGCTGTGATTTTATCGATAATATTCCTTAAAGATTTATTTATTAAGTTATAGTTACAGAGCGAGTGAGAGAGAGAAGGCATGAGAGAGAGACATCTTCCATCAGTTGATTCACTTCCCAGATGGTCCCAGCAGCCAGCACCCAAACGGAATGTCTATGCTGCAGGCAGTGGTTTTATCCACCATGCCACAATGCCGGCTCTGAAACAATTGTTCTAAATTTGTTTTATTCAAAAGCGTTAAATTTCCGCTCTATTGTGGCTCTCTGAATGGGTGTCATTTTAACAGTGTTCCTCTTAGAACTGATTGATTATTCAGAATTAAATTAGAGTATAGGGATCATTCTGCATCAATTCAAAGATTTATTCATTTTTATTACAAAGTAAGATATACAGAGAGGAGAGACGGAGAGGAAGATCTTCCGTCCAATGATTCACTCCCCAAGTAAGCGCAACGGCCGGCGCTGTGCTGATCCGAAGCCGGGAACCTGGAACCTCTTACGGGTCTCCCACGTGGGTGCAGGGTCCCAAGGCTTTGGGCCGTCCTCGACTGCTTTCCCAGGCCACAAGCAGGGAGCTGGATGGGAAGTGGAGCTGTCGGGATTAGAACCGGTGTCCTCATCGGATCCCGGCGTGTTCAAGGCGAGGACTGTAGCTGCTAGGCCACTGTGCCGGGCCCTGCATCCATTATTAAAGTGTTTTAATTGCTTCTACCTTCCGAAACACAGTACAGTTCAAAGCTGCCATGGGGGTGGTTGTGTAGGAAACATGTGTTTTGCTGTGAGTAGGAATCTTACATAATAGCAGGAAGCTTAGACGGGAAACCCAGCAGTTGACACTGATACCAAAGAACTGACAGAAATTAGTTGAAGACACTTGACATGGAAGATAAGTAGGAAATAATTATAGAAAAATAAATAAATGAGAGCTATGGAGGCCATGGCTCTCAAGCTTTCCTTGATACTTTTTGAGGGTCCTTTTTTTTTTTAAGATTCACTTATTTTTCTTGGGAAGGAAGATTTACAGAGAGAAGGAGAGATAAAGAGAGAAGGTCTGCCATCTCATGGTTTATTTCCCAAATGCCTGCATTGGCCAGAGGTGAGCTGATCCAAAGATGGGAGCCAGGAACTTTTTTGGGGTCTCCCACGTGGGTGCAGGGTCCCAAGGCTTTGGGCCATACTCCACTGCTTTTCCGAACCACAAGCAGGGAGCTAGACCAGAAGTGGAGCAGCTGGGACACAGACCTATGTCCATATGGGGTGCTGGCACCACAGGGTAGATTAGCCTGTACACCCGTGGCGCTAGCCTGCCAATAAATTATTGTAACTTTAGGGGAATTCATGAATGCCCAAGGGATACCACAGACTCCATCCTAACAAGCCCAGAGCTAGACACTCCATCATGAGTCTCTGGGGATTCGGGTCCCAGAACTGGGCGTCCAGAAGTGTCTGCTAGCACTGGGCATCTTACCCTAGGCCTGTTTTAAAAAAATCACCAGAAGGACCAGTGTGGTAGTTCCACTGGTCAATCTTCCACCTCCAAGTGCTGAACTTCATGGATGCCAGTTCATTTTCTGGCTGCTCCACTTCCCACACAGCTCCCTGCTGATAGCCTGGGAAAGCAGTAGAGGATGTCCCAAAGTCTTGGGCTTCTGCACCTGTGTGTGACACAACTCCTGGCTCCTGCCTTCACATCATCTCAGCTCCAGCATTTGAGGTCACTCCTTCTCTCTGTAAATCTGCCTTTCCAATAAAAAATTGTAAAAATCTTAAAAAAAAAAATCACCAGAAATAAGTTCAAGTTTTATGTCACTGAAGGAAATTGCATTAAAATTGAAAACATTAATTGACAAAATGGGTGAGATTAAAAAAGGAATATATGAATGTGGACATTTCTAGAAATATCTTAGTCCCATATAGTCAGTATACATCAACAACGGGAATGAGTTTGAAAGATATGCGTGTGTCACAATGGGTTCCTTAAATATTCTTCCAAGTTCTATCTTGAAAAAACAGTTGGAGCCAAGAAGAAATGTATCAGAAAGTCCTGGGATTATCTTGAAACAGAGAAATGAATACAGCAGACAGACTTAAATCTGCTTCCCAAAGCATGCTCCACTCGATTAAAACAAGAACTTGGGAGACACAAACATAAAATGCACTGTGCTAATCTTTTAAGACCATGAATCGATTGTGGTTATTTCTACTAACATTACGTGTTAGTAGAGAAAAAAGAAGGCAGACCCAGCTGCCCCTGTTTCTGAATCTACTTTAAGAACACAGCTTACGCTGCGGGCAGACGGCCCCAGACCCTCCAGCATCTTCACCATGTGGCAGCTGCTCTCACCTCCCCCTGCTGGCTGATGATGGGGACTGCATACTGGAGCTTCACATCACAGAAGAGGCATTCCAGGAACACGTTGGCCACCCCGATTAGGTTGTGGTTCTCCTGGGCTTCGTAGAAAGGGTCGCCTCGCTTCCCGTACAGTCTCTTTGCCTGAGTGGTAGGGACGGGACAGTAGGAAACAAAACATCAGCTGAAATCATATTATTCATCATTATTATTAAAAATTTTTTCTTCTAAAAAGAAGCATTTATCCAAGTAAACGAGAAATGTAGCATCATGTTAAGCGAATACAATGAAGTCCACACATGGCAGGGGCCTGTCTGTTGGAGGACTGAGTGACACCTGCCCGTCGCCCCATGTGCCTCCTGCCCGTTCCATTTGCCCTCAGCTCCTCCGTTGTCTTTGGTTTTCTGCTCCCTCTGTCTGAAAAGCTGGTCAGGCGCACTCAGACACTCTCAGCAATCGCTATCCGTGACCAGGGATCCGGCTGTGGGAGCACATGCTGACGAATGCAAAATTCACGCGGACAAGACTGCGCCCTTTACTTCACTCTGCTTAAGACCTAGCAAGGATGAAGCCGAGTGGCCGCCTGCAGTATGCTCTCACTTAGCGTCCGTCTGTGTGGGATCACATGTTATGTTGGCCATCCAACTTCGCCAGCCTCCACTCTGTTGTCCTAAGGCAGGGGCCCAAAGCAGCATGCGTGTGTGCGCCCAGAAGCGCTCACGGTCTCTGCTTTCAGCACAACTCGACCCTTCTAGAGCCGCCTTACCTCAGGAACCCTCTCCTTCCATTCTTGATACAGGTCTCTCATGTCGATTAATTTGTTCTCCAGCTTTTCGATGGTCCAGATCTGGGTGCTCTTTCCTTTCCTCCTCACTTGAATGGCTGGCTCGCTCACGATCGCACCTCTCTGCAAGGCGGGGAGAGACCGAAACACTGAGCCACTGTCACCAACCTCTTCCTCCTGGCCAACGCTTTCCGGAGCTCTCAGACACGTCCTGGAAGCAACCTGGCCCTGGGACAAACAGCTGCGAGGCTGGGTGGGAAAACCGCCTAGGACTTCTTTTTTTTGAAATAAAGATTTATTAATTTTTATTGGAAAGACAGAAAAGGAGTGACACATAGATCTTCTGTCCACTGGTTCACTCCCCAAGTGGCCACAACGGCTGGAGCTGAACTGATCCTTAGACAGGAACTAGGAGTCTCTTCCAGGTCTCCCACGCGGGTGCAGGGTGCCAAGGCTTTGGGCCGTCCTCGACTGCTTTCCCAGGCCACAAGCAGGGAGCTGGATGGGAAGTGGGGTTGCTGGGATTAGAACCGGCACCCATATGGGATCCCGGGGCATTCAAAGTGAGGACTTTAGCTGCTACGCTATCGCGCCAGGTCCTCCTTTTTTTGTTTCTTTGGATGATTAAAGCACTAGATATTAAAGTAATTAGGTTCCCAAATATGTAAATGTATGCAAAAGAGGATAAAATTCCACCAACTTGGGAATAATTTGGTTTACTTTGTAATCTCATGTATATTCATAGTTTGTTACAATGAGGCTCTAACAAAAATATAAGTTCATACATATCATCTCTTTTATTTGTATACTGATTATTTCCTTGAGTCACCAAATATGCTTCATGAGCAGTGTTTCTAATAGAAATACATCATATGGATGTATCCTTGTTCAGTATCATGGCTGCTTCAAATTTGTCTCATAGTAAGGTCAGCATGACAAATATCCTAGTAGGTAAAAGAGACGCATCTTTATGCTGTCTTACAGCACTTTGGACTCAGTGTAAATTTCTCAGAGGAGAACTATTTGGTCCACAAACTCACTCCAAGGCAGGTATGTGGCACAGAGGTTACCCTGTCATGTGGGTTCTCCCATTTTATATCTGAGTCCCAGTCCTGGCCTCTCTGTTGTTTCTGCTCCAGTTTACCTGCTAAAGGGGACCCTAGGAAGCAGCTGATTATGGCTCAAGTTTTTTTTTAATATTTACTTATTTTTATTGGAAAGGCAGATTTACAGAGACAAACTGATCTTCCATCCACTGATTCACTCCCCAAGTGTCCGCAATGGCTGGAACTGAGCCGATTTGAAGCCAGGAGCAAGAAGCTTTGTCCAAGTCTCCGACTTGGGTGCAAGGTCCAAGGCTTTAGGCCAGTTTCGGCTTGCACAGACCACAAGCAGGGAGCTGGATGGCAGGTGGAACAGCTAGGATACAATGGTGGAACGCTGGCACTTGAAGGCAGCAATTAGTCAATTGAGCCATGGCTTAAGTACTGAGTGTCTATCACCTGTGTAAGACACAGATGAAGTTCTAAGTTCCTGGTTTGGCCTGGCTCAGCCCTGGCTGTTATCGGCATTTGAGGAGTTAATCAGCAGATGGAAGACCTCTGCATCTATCTCTCTCTGCCTTTGAAATAAAACAAACAAAAAGACTCAACTAGAGGTGGGCAGCTACCCTAGTGCTTTAAACAAATATTTAGTTACATTTAAAGATTTATTTTATTTGAAAGACAGAGACAAAGAAAGATAATCTTCCACCTGTTGGTTTGCTCCCCAAATGGTGATGATGGTCTAGAGCAGGCTAAGCCAGTAGCCAGGGCTCCAGCCAGGGCTCCCACATAGATGCCGGGGTTCAAGTATTTGGTCTATCTTCTAACTGTTTTGTTCCTATATATTAGCATAATGCTGGATCAGAAACAAAGCACCCAAGAATTAGAACAGTGCTCCAATACAGATCTGGTGGCAGCTTAATGGACTGTGCTACAACACTTGACGATTATTCAAGTCTGTGTCCCACACGGGATGTAGTGTTTGGATTCGGCTCCCAGCTCTGGTTCCTGACTGTATTTGTCTGCTAATGCAGACACTGGGAGGCAGAAGTGACTCAAGTAACTGGATCCCTGTAATCTATGTGGAAGATTTCAATGGCAGTCCTGGCTCCTGCCTCAGGCCATTGTGGACCTCTGGGGAATGAACCAGAGACCGGGGGCTCTATCTGTATGTTTGCTTCTCTCCCTTGCAAAAAAAAATAATAACAAACATGACACAAAGACTAAATCCAGAAAGACAGCAAAGCATTCCCTGATGCACCTTTATCTTGCTTGCTAGAAGGAAAAATGCATGGATAAAAAACAACTTTAAAAAATTTTCTCACTATACCAAAAATTTTCCAAATTGAAATGACAGGAAACTTCCAAACAGCTTCCGAGTCTTTTCTATGTGTAAACCCAGCAGTCATGAGTACCTCTGGATCTTGTGAATTTGCCGGGTAATGTGCTCTGACATGCGCATATTCTGTTTCAGCAGGGGGGCGAGGAAAAGCAAGTACACCTACTTACATAAAAGGCAGTTTTCAAAAAGTTCATGGAAAATGTAAATGAGAAAATGATGCATAGATTTCAAAACTGTATTGCAACAAAATACATTTATTTTTTCATTCCAGTTCCCCAGACTTTTAGAAGTACTCTTGTGGGCCTGGCGGTGTGCCTAGTGGCTAAAGTCCTCACCTTGAACACTCCAGGATCCCATATGGGCGCCGGTTCTAATCCCGGCAGCTCCACTTCCCATCCAGCTCCCTGCTTGTGGCCTGGGAAAGCAGTCGAGGACGGCCCAAGGCTTTGGGACCCTGCACCCGCGTGGGAGACCTGGAGGAGGTCCCTGGCTCCTGGCTTCGGAATGGCGCAGCACCGGCCATTGCACTCACTTGAGGAGTGAATCATCGGACGGAAGATCTTCCTCTCTGTCTCTCTTCCTCTCTGTATATTTGACTTTGTAATAAAAATAAATCTTTAAAAACAAAGTACTCTTGCACGTTTCTAGTTTTAGTGTTTTAAAGTACTGAAATCCGCAAGTCTTCCAGCTACAAGATCCAGCATATTCTGCCTATTATATATCTAAGGGTATTTTTAAAAAGAGATTTGTTTATTTTTATTGGAAAGGCAAATATACAGAGAGGAGGACAGAGAGGAAGATCTTCTGATGATTCACTCCCAAAGTGGCCACAAGGGCCAGAGCTGCGCCTCTTCCAGGTCTCCCACGTGGGTGCAAGTTCCCAATGCATTGGGCCGTCCTCAACTGCTTTCCCAGGCCACAAGCAGGGAGCTGGATGGGAAGTGGAGCTGCGGGGATTAGAACCGGCGCCCATATGGGATCTTGGAGTGTTCAAGGTGAGGACTTAAGCCGCTAGGCCACTGTGCCATGCCCAAGGACATTGTTTAAATAGCATTACCCAAGAAAATATTAAAAAAGAGAGTTGTGTTGGTCCATATTGGGATCTCTTCCTGGATTTTTTTGTTTGTTTGAAGTCTACAACTGCACTTCTTACTCTTATTTTTTCTTTAAGATTTACGTATTTAAAAGGGAGGGAGAGGGAAGAACGGAGGGAGAGGGAGGAATGGAGGGAGAGGGAGGGAAGGAGGAGGGGGCAGTGGTTTTGTTCTTTTCCTCCAGTGACTGCAACAGCCAGGGCTGGGGCTGGGCCAGGCTACTGCCAGGACCCTGGAACTTCATTTGGGGCTCCCATAAGGGCACTGGAGCCCAAATATTTGTGCCATCTTCTGTTGCCTGCTTAAGAACATTAGGAAGCAGAGTAGCGAGCATTGAACTGGTGCTCTGAAATGGGATGCTGGCGTCCCAGGTGTCCGCTTAGTCCACTGTGCCACAACGCTAGCCCTTTTAGGCTCATTTTCACCGAGGACTCTCTTACCTTTCTGTTGGCACTGAGGTTTGCAGCAGGGATCTGAAGAGTCACTTGGTAGTCAGTGAGTTTGCTCATTTCCTCAGCTAAGAAGTTTGCCTCCCTCACCAAAGTATTAGCTTTAACCAGCTGTTCTCGCAGCTTAGCCAGGCTCTGCCGGAAGAGTTCATCCCTGGGGTGGTGTGGAAAATGAACAAGGACAGCTAAGAGAACGCTGGTGATCCTGCTCCTAAGTGAGCAGCCTCAGACAGTGGCAGAACATTCCCATCAGGCCGGATTTTTCATCCCGCTTTCCCAGGTCACCTCTGATCCTTCCCCTCTGCCTACAGATGCGCTCCCTGCAGGGAATCATGACTGGAGAGCAACTAAACACCAGCTCTCACACTACACAGTGTTTGGCAACTAGGAGAATTTGATATGAGGATGCACAGAAACAGCACGGGGGGCCCTTCAAGGAAGGGCAGTGATGGCCATGACCTCTGTGTGCGGCAGGATGGTGGGTGGAGGGATCGGCAGCTGAGAGAGATCTGGAGTTAGGGAAAGGAAGTGTCTGGCGTGACGTCCTCAGCCGGTGAAGGTCACACGCTGCAAGGGACCTCTGCAGCACCCGCGGTTCCTTTCCCCAGCTCCACATGACAGCATTTGAAATAAAGCTCCAGCAGCTGATCTGGTCCAAGCCTGCTGTGTGTTCTCTCTGGCTCAAGTCCTCTACCTCCACAGAATTTGTTGTGGTTGTCACTTTGCATTTACATATTTTTTTTATCATTATTGGACTCATGTCTCTACGTCCGGTTGGGCTCCTGGGTAGGGACCATTTTTACTTGTCAAGAATACTTGGTTCCTGACCAAGTGCGTGACTCCTCTTTGAATATTGAGAAAATCCTGAGTGCCTGAAAGAAAAGGTGCTTGTAGGTTTTGCACTGGCTCTGCAGCTGCCCTATGCCTTAGGTGTAGCTTCTTTATTCCCCCAAATACACACCCTCCACCTTGACTTCCCAGGAAAACGATGAGTTCACAACACCCACACCCATCCTCCTTACCCATCACCTTAGCGATAACACAGGCTCACGCTGGGAGCAGGCGAGGGCAGGGAGGATGGTTTTCTTTCATGGTGTCACCACTTTCCTGGGACTGCATTCTCCCCTTTTTGACAGTTGCCTCTGCTCCTCCCAAACCTTGTAGTCTTCTCCTTTGAATGAGTCCATTAAGTCCTTCCCTTCCTCCTTTTCATCATGTCTGGTTTATGTCTCTTCTCCCCTCTGACTCTAGTGCAGGGTCTTAGAATCCTTCTTGCCTTCCTCAGGCTACTCCTTGGTTCAAAACCTTGTTGCAGGAGCTCTGTTCCACAGGATAAACCCTACGCAGGCCTGACTATCTAGCTGTTTTGAGCTGGTTCTCCCTACTCCCATATAAATCTCCTCCTAGATTAAAAACAACAGTTCTCCTCAATCGCAAACAAAACTTCACTTCTCCACCGCTGTCAGGCGCCCATCCACAACGCCCTGCAGTTCCTCTCTGCCTGGTCAAATGGCACTTTTCAAACTCAGTTGAAATCCATTCTTTTCTGAAATTTTTTTTCACTGAAAGACCAGGGTCCCGGGGTCCCATTCTGTACAGCCACTGTGCTTACGGTGCACTTGGCTTACTTGGCAGTAGCATGCTTGCTTTTCACATTAATATACTCACACGCTTTGTGCATAGAGGCGCAGTGGCCAAGTTACCTCACCTATGCCTACATGCTCCTAGCCACGAGGGAGAATGTAGTGAGTGAAATGGATCCCTGCCTTAGGAACTTATTTTCCATGGGAAGGAGTTTACAACAAAAAAACAGATTATCGTAACACTTTCTATTGTTGAACAATACTGTAATTTAGTAGTATGACTTAGTTGCTCATATTATTTCTACCTTGTTTCTATTGTCACTGTACAGAGAGAATAAACTACATCTGTGGCTTTCTTTATAACACCCACTAGCTCTTAAATACACCCGACTCCCAGTTCCCCCGATTTGCATAGATACGAGACTGTTGTTAGTTCATAACTCATCAACATTTACCGACATTGAGTTCTGGCTTTTTACAGAACCATGTATAATTAACCTGTCTTAATTTCAGCCAGCAGGAACTCTGATTAAATCAATGTTGTGCCTATACTTGTTCGTTTGAATGACATTCCCCAAATATTTTTCTATTTTTTTTAAAAGAATTTTAAGTTCCAAAATGATCTAGAACTAAAGAGTAAAAAATATTAAAAAAAAAAAACACATTTAACTGGAATTACACCAAATTAAAAGCAACCCACCCTTTCACTATCAGATATGTTCACATTTGGCTTTTACATTCTTTGGTAACTAGAAAGCATGCCAGTGGGTATAATACACCAATTACTTTCAGGACATAGCTAATGCCAAGAGTCAAGCCATCAGCTCACAGAAAATTTGAGAAATGTGGCTCTTCAGGAAAAGAACTACATGAGAACCTTGGTGTGCTTTTGCCGGGCACAAAAGTAAGGCTCATCTCCCAGCTTCAGCATCCAGTCCCAGGGGAAAGCGTAACCGACTCTCTGGATACAGCATAAACAAGAGCCTTTGAGTGCAGGGAAGCACTCCCTTTTCCATGGGTCATCTGCCGTGGGGCTCAAGTTAAGCCTCTCACTGCTCGTGGGAGACACAGACCAGTGGCTCACGGTGGCTGTGATCCCTCCACGCTCGCTCACCTTGGGTGAGCATCTAACCTTTCAGCCTCAATTTCCTTGTGTGCAAAGCATGGTGTGAAGGTGAGAGGATGGCAGATGAAGCACCTAGCGGCTGGCATGGGATTACAAGTGCTATATTAACTGTTTAGTTATTATAACATGGTGGTGTTGACGGGGAGTGCAGACAGACCAGAGTTTGAACTGTGGCATCCTGACTTACTAAGTGGGTAATCGCGGCAGGCTACTTAAGCTGATGGCCTGATAGGTCCTATGGCACACAGGTCTGGGGAGTGTTAAGAACACAACAGAAGTTGGCAGAAGTCACTGCTTTTATTTTGGTGTTTGTCGTTGCTATTATCACAATTTTCTCAGCCCCACCTCCCTTGAGTGTTCTGATACAAAGTCATAAATGTTGAAAATTCACACTGGATATATTTCTTAATACTGATGTTTTGTTAAAAATCGAAGAAATAATAATAATAAAACAAAAGGAACAAAACTCCAGTGTTAAAGAAATATCTCAATACCCAACAACTTGAATCTTCCAAAGGATTTCTATTGAAGGTGGGTCCAGCGGGGGTGGGAAGTGGTGGCTGGATTCTTTTAACAGCTAAAACCATGGCTACCGGGCTTAGCAGGGACAGTGTCTTCTCAAGAAAAATCTAACGGCCAACAAACCAGATATGGGACTGTGATTTCCACCTGTGAGAAGTCTATCCCCCCACCTGCAGCAGGCCCAGCGGGCCCCTCCCTGGGGCCCCAACTGTGTGTTCTTACCTCTCCTCTGTCCACTGCGTCACCTGCTGCTGGGCCGTCTGGCTGCTGTAGGCCAGGCGGTCGGGGCCGCTGCTCTGTGGCTGCCTCTCGGGGGAGAGCTGCTGGCGGAGGCGCTGTAGCTCCCGCTCGTACATGAGCCGCTGTTCCTCTAGGGCGCTCCTCTTCTCTTCTAGGTATTGCTTCTCCAGGACCTGAACCACATTTTGAACTGGGTCTGGTGAGCCAAGAAGACAAAGGCAAGGTATCTTCAGTGTGGCAAAACTGGTCGGGGCCTCTTCCAGTGAGAGCCAGCAGCACCTGCTACAGATGCAAGCCTGCCCGTGCAGCTGGAAGGAGAGGCCAGGGGGCCTTGTCAGAGGATACCCCTCAACTTCCTCCTTATGAACATTAAAAAAAAAAAGCCTGTGTGCAAATATTCTTCTCATTCACCATGTTAGTTTCCTCAACTTGATGAGCTCCAGTTAATATTTAGATAGATCATCAGTCTACTTCCAACAGAAGGTTGAGAAATTTATGTGGTCCTACCCATAGAGAAGAAAAGCTTCATGAAATCTAAGGTGAATCCACAGATAAAAACTACGTACAGTCTCACTTTCATGTTGTTTAGTTTCTGTGCCTAATTATTATCAGTTCTGGTGATGGACTTTCACCACAAAATTTTTACTCTCAAATTTCTCTGAGATGGAAACTTTAAAAAAACATTGACTGAGTTTATCTCACACTTGGCAAAAACAACAAATATGGGCTCTGGGTACCTTATTGTAGCAGTGGGTGAATAGATACAGATAGCCAGTGAAGACACTGGGATTATCAGAGGTGGCTGCAGTGCAGGTGGAACCTAACTCTAACGAGCTGACACACTGGGAAGAGCCATAGCCCAGGAATGTTGGGTACTGTGGGGAAAGAGTAAGGCTCAGCCACACGCACTGAGGAGAACGTTACGGACGCCCCTGAGCAAGCAGGCCGTGGGCAAGCCGTGACGATCTAGGTGGCGGCATGAGAACACCACCATCACAGCCAATCCTGAGCAGGTGGGACTGAGAGGAGACACCCTCTCAGATATTCTTTCCTGAATATCTCAGCCTGGGATGTTCTTTCCTCCTTGCAGTTACACACCTGCCTGCTACGTGTGGCTACATATCAGCTCTGATTTAATTTCCAGGGGAAAAAAAAAGGCAAGAAATTCAAACGACTAAGGAGGAACTTTTTACACTAACTGATGATGCCAACAGACTAACTTCTCCACAATAGATTATCAGTTTGTGAAATAAGCATGTAAATTGGACACTTTTCCTATATGAGCTGTAAAAGAAAAAGATGATATGTTAGCTTTAAATTTTTTAAATAATATAGAACAAAGAGAAGCATTTTTTAAATGCACAAACTATGAACAGGATAGGTGAGTTATTTAATTAATAAAAGCGACAATCACAATGGAAACAATAACTCTGACAGCCGACGGCTACTCTTTAGGTAGGTAGGTCACCTGCATGCATCATATCACAAAAGCTTTGCCACAAACCTTAGGGTGGATATGATTCTGATTTTAAAGATAAAGATGTTGGGGTTTAGCAGGGATAAGCGACTGCCCTAAGATGACTCAAACATGACAAAACACAACTGAGCCAAGTTTTGAACTAAGATAAGTAAACAGGCTAACTGCTGGTGCTACAGATTAAGCTGCAGATAACTGACATAGGATTCTTACCCCAGTGTCTTCCTTAGAATTAGCAATGTCAAAAAAATCATAAGTATTGTTTCTTACTGCTTAAAATTTCAAGATACATTTTCTTTTCAAAGAAGCAGAATATTTTTGTTCATATAGTCCTAACATAATGTCCCTAGATATATTATTTATGGAAAAACCAACTAAAAGCTGATAGAAAAATGAATTAAACAACAACAACAGTAACAAAAGCCTTATACAAAGGCAGACCTTGTAGAGTAACTGTCATGATTTGAACAGGATTTGACCACTCAAACTCCAGCTGACGATTCAATCCCATAGTCTCATGTCAAAGATTCATGGGTGTAGTTTAAGGTAGCTGAAGGGTGAAGAGGTGTGAGCCACTGTGATGTCTCAGGCTGGAATCTGTGGGAAGCTACTGCTGCGTGTTAGGTTGCTGGGGTGGAGTCCACCGTGAGTCCGGCTGGCTTTACAGAGGGAGGCACCCGGACAGGAAGGGTGAATGTGTCCTTGTGTGTGTCTGGTCCAAATGACCTCCCTCTCTGCACACGTCCCATCACAGACTGGGAACCTCCAAAATAGGGAGCTGAGACAAGCGTTCTTCCTTTCTCAGAAGCTCCTGGTTGGTAGTTAAAGTAAGAACAAGCTGACTAATGTAACAACCATCCGTATGGACTGGGAAGCACCAGAACATCTGATATAGTTCTACAACTTATGATGAAAATAAGACAAACAGTGAACTTTTTGGAGGGAATTTCAAGAATTTGTTTTTAAGATTTATTTTTATTGGAAAGGCAGATTTACAGAGAGAAGGAAAGGACAGAGAAAAAGATTTTCTGCCTGTTGGTTCACTTCCCAAATGGCACAATGGCCAGAGCCAGGAGCTTTCTCAGAGTCTCCTACATGGGTGCAGGGTCCCAAGGCTTTGGGCCATCCTCCACTGCTTTCCCAGGCCACAAGCAGGGAGCTGGATGGGAAACGGAACATCTGGAACATGAACCAGTGCCTAATAAGATGCCAGTGCTTGGAGGTGGAGGATTAGATAGTGGAGCCATTGTGTTGGCCCCTGGGAAGAAGTTCGCCTGCAGCCAGGAGCTTCTTCCCTAAGCCTCATGGGTTTACGCTTCATCTCTGATCCCAACCCTAGTCTGGAAACATCACTTTCATTGGCAATTTTTCTCTTTTTAAATCAACTAATTTCAAGCCTTTCCCAGCACACAGAATATTCTAAAACAGATCATTTTAATCAGCAAGTGATGTTATGATGTGGGCCACAATAGAAGCCAAAGACCATTTGTCTTGTTCACAATCAATTACAATTATTCACATTTTTATTTTTCTCTATCACATCCTTTCTCTCGGGTAAATTTTTTTAATAATTTATTTTCATTTAAATTCAGTGAGCCTAGTGCCTAAGGCCAAGAGACAAAAGAGGAGTTTTATAGGGAAGAAGGCGCCTTCGCTTTGGGCATAGCATTTTCTCAGCACCACTGGATTATTTTTTTTCCCAAGTAGGAAAGTATGAAATGAACTTCAAATGATCTGTTGCCCTTAGAATGGGAAAGAGAAGATGGCGGTGGCAGTGGTGTTGGCAAGAACATATCCATGTGAGAAAAAGAGTTAAGTCACACCAAGATGTCTAAATGCTGAGTTGAAGCAAAGTGTGTCCTTAGGGAAATGAAACCCTTTTAGCCTTGATGGAATACACTGGCCCCATGACCCCTAGGCAGCTCCCTCACCACTCCTGGCTTTCCTGCTTCCACTGACTGCAACAACACGCGTGTATCTGATTCTTATTTTGAACCCAAGGGAAGGAGGCATTATTGCCCCTATACATTAGGTTTCCTTTTACTTGGATTTCAAACAAATTGGACTTTGGATCAGTTATTTATTCCAGAGATGCAAGAATAACATTATACTAGTGGAATAAAATCATTTTGGTGAATAAATATGTGGAGATAATACTGCCTTGAACTGTTTGACGGTCCATGGAAACAAGGCCATTGTCACAGTAGTTATGATACCAGTAATGCATTTCTGAGCTGCAGATACAGGGGGGTGAGGGAACAAACACACAAACAAAAACCCCCACTGGGAAAGTAATGAAGTTGTGACATGAGGTTGGGGGTCATGGCCGAAAAGATACGTCGCTCACTGGAGAACACTTCAGCCTCTTTCTAATCACATTAGTCAGATTTTACCAAAGCATGTAGCACAGCACTGCTAGAAACCAACCAAGCTCTCACATGCCCATGCCAGCCAGGGAAACCTTGATCCCAGCGTTTGTGGAGGAGCTTCGTCTGCAGCCACAGGAGGGGGAAGAGAATCTTCAGATAGGACCACCAGGGGGATGACCACCAGGCAGACAGGCTTATGATCGGGAAGCCACCTAGCAGCAGAGAGGAGCCCCATGAATGCGGGCTGGTGGCTGCTCTCTGGACACCCCAAAGAACGTCTCTGTGTGCCCCGGGGAACTGGTCAACAGCGGGGAGGAGGAATGCTGCTTAAAAAAAACAGTGATTTGGGAGGGGGAGAGGGCTCCCATCTGTTGGTTTGCTCCTCCAAAGCCTATGACAGGCCAAGGGGTGCTGGAACAGCAAGCCTGCACTCCATCCAGGTGTGCCATAGCGTGCCAGGAACCCAGTGACTTGGCTCAACATTTACTGCCTCTGGGGCTGTGTACTGGCAGGAAGTCACAACCAGGAAGTGGAGTCAAGAACAGAACCTGGGGACTCAGATGTGGGATTCAATAGCCTTAACTGCTAGGCCAAGCGCCTGCCCACCAACACGTTCATACAGACACAGTCAAGGCCAGAAAGCAAGGGCAGAACTGTGATACAAACGATTAACTCCTGTTCGTGTCCCCCATGGGTCTCCAACGACATGAATAGGTTTGTGAAGAGGGGAGGGGTGAACAAATGCTTGCTAAATACCTACTGGTTATTCAGGTGTTTAATATACATGGGATGAAACGATGCAGTTCCATTAAATCTGAAGTCTGGGATACATCAATTATTAATTCAGTATCACTGGAATACTCTGCAGTGTTGGGATTATTGAGTCTGCTAGAATGCTCTAATTTCATCTAAAGAAGGGGGTTCTCTCCAGATGGGCACTCCTCTTCCTGGAGTTGGGCACCGCCACCCTGTGTCATACTCTGCAAGCATTCACCTGGGCTTTCAGCAATCACAGGAGAGGTGCTGCCCAGGCATGTGGTTAAATCCCATGAATGTGCTTCCAGTGTCTGAACATCATAATGCAATGTCTCTGGGCTTTCCCCCCAGTGACTGGGCATGCAGGAGGGACAGGCTTGCTTTCTAGCTACGATCCACCCAGCACTGTGGTGAGCAGGGCCTCGGGAGGCTCATCTTAATGCTTTGAAATTAATGTTTAAAGAGAGAAATCACTATACTTCCTTCCTAAACTTATTTCCTTCTTTTGTGGTTCAATATTGTTTGTAAACATTGCACTTGTATCTCATAGTCTGATTAGAGATCAATTACTTTGTAATTATAAAAATGAGATGCCTAAGATTAATTAATTAATTCCCTCTGGTTAAAAATCCATAAACAGACATCAATTAAGTGTCAGAGTCTTTGTGCATGTATGAGAATCTCCCATGTGATAAACCGCTCTCCACATGCCCTGTTAGGTGCAGGCTGCCTGCTGGGGGCTGTCAGGACCCCCTAGTTCCAGTTAGGGGGTTTGTTAGAACCCCAAGACCAGATGAATGGGGGAGGTGAAGTTGGACTGAATTCACCCCTTCATGCAGATTCAATGTTCTTTGTAAAGTAGTTCTAGTCTCAGAAATCCTGCCTTGTGCTTGTTACCAGGTTTTTCGTTGGCAGCTACTAGGTACTGGGCAGCCACGGCTGGGAAGTAGGAGACTGGGAGACAGGATAAGGATGGGGTACATTCAGAAAGCATTTGGGACAAGCAAGGAAAAAATCTGATGCGTTTCTTACTGAATGCATCCCGGTGTGTGCAGAGGAAGGGGAAACAAACGCAAAAGGACACAGAGTTTGAAATGCAGAGAGAACTTAAATACCGAGGGCCTCCTGGAAAGAGGAATCCAGGAAAAAACACAGTAAGACAATCCTGGAGACCTTCATGGGCTGGAAGAGAATAGCAAGTCCAGAAAGGCTGGTAACTACCACTTTTGTAAAAAAGTTAATAGGCTACTTTAAGTGTTCCGGGGTGTAATATCCATCTGAATTTATAACAAGATGTTGTGACTTTTCTCTGTCCCTTTCAATGTGAAGTTCCTGGGTTTGGATTTTCTAGGTGAGTTTGACTCTCAAGGATTCAGAAACGACTAAGCTGAGTGACAGGAACTAAGCTGAGTAACCGGGGATTCTGTCAGCATCACTCAGAGCTGTAAGACTCCCCTTGGAAATGCTGTCACCATTGGCTCAGGAGCCAGGTGTCTCACAGAGGGATCATCCGCATCCTCCATGACTTCCCAGTAGCCAACCCTGTGACGTCAGGGATCCGTCACACCTAGCCTGGGGAGACGTGAAGCATGGGCCCAGGACACTGGTAGGTGGAGCCAGGGTCCTACCATTGCTGTTCAGGGTCTTCATGATGACTTCCATCTGGGCAAACTCGTAGCTGTAGTCTGGCTCCGAGGAAGCCTCGCTGGCTGTATCCAGCTCATGCTCCGGAGGGCTCGCTTCCCTTTCTAGGTCTTTCAACCAATCTCGCCGTTTCCTCTTGGGTAAGTTGATTCTGTGGGATTTTTCACCATGCGAGAAAAATCAACTTTAGTATATGCATATAAGAGTAACAGAAAAAAAATATACCAGACTATTGAGGAAAATAAAACCGTTACCTAAAAAAGTGGTTGTTTCCCCACAGGATTCTGTCACCGTGCCACAGCTGAGTGGAACTGCACACAAGGGTGCCATTCACGCAGGATCTGGGGGGCACAAGAGGCAAAATGTCAGGTGGACCAGGTGGGGCACAGAACTAAGGACTGGCTGCCAAAGAGAGAAGTGGGGCAACTTCCTCTTGATAGAAGAATCCTGATTAATAGCTGAAGGATGGACAGATTTGCAACCACCACTGAAACACACACAAAGTGACAGCCTGACTGGAAGAGAAAACACTGCTTTGGGGACATTCTGTTGAAATCTGGGTAGAAGCTGATCGAGCTTCCGTACAGAAACATCAGCTTAAGGCAAACAGAGGACAATGGAAGGCATTAAGTGATGCTGTGAGATGCAGTGATGAAATTCCAGTGCCAACAGCTGGAGTCTTCAAAAGAAAGAGAAAACCCAGCCGAGAGAGAGAGAGAGAGAGAGAGAGAGATAAAGAAAGAGAGAGGGAGAGAGAGAAACACAGGCAGGGAGAATTAAGGGAAAGATAGACTCTTCAGGTAAACAGAGATCTAACAGGAATTAAAAGAAAAAGTGAGGTATTTGTTATTTGAATCTTGATTTTAAGAAAAAAAATGATAAAATCACAAGTTCATTAGAGAAATGAGCACACTGCCTGGATATGTGATGCTTTCTAAGGGACTACTGTTAGTTACTTTGGATGTAAAGCTACGTTTAAGGAAGCCCATCTTTCAAGACATACATGCTGATATGGTTAGGCATGTAAAAATATTTTAAATTTTCTTTAAAATAACCCAGAGGGGTCAGAGGAAGAGATGTGAAAGGCATATTAATATTGCACAATTATCTATGAATATCTTCAGTTTTGAAGCTGAACTGTAAGCATATGGGAGACTGATTCACTAATTTTTCCACCTTTATGTTTGAACTTTTCCATAACATAAAGCTAGAGACAAACATGAAAACAATACTAGGAGTAAGTCCTGAAAAGTTATCAAACAGACTAAATAAATCAAATAAACAGCCGGGGCTAGGGAAGCCATACCACCAGCCTTTGCTGGACTGTCTGATGGTGGGCACTGGGTCTCTGGGTGTGTGTGGGGCTGCACTGGTGGACATTAGCAGGTGATCTTTAAGCAGATCAACATTCCTTCCACTGCACTTATTGGCTATTAACATAGTGAAATCGCTAGGCTGAATTCACACCCTGCTTATTAAGACAGCTCAACAGATCCTTTGGCAGAATGAGGGGTAGTAATGGGTCTTTTTTTGGAAGGGGTGGGAATGAGGAGAGAAAAGTCCACCCAAGTGTTTGGTGTTGACAATTTTAGTCTTCTTGTAACAGCTTCCACCACTTGCAGAGCATCTCAAAATGAGTAACTGGAGAAGAGTAATGAAAGTCTAATTTGCTAAAGGGCTGCCAGGTGAGGTCTAAAACAGAAAAATGAAATCACTTTGACTTCTAATTATTCGACAGCTTATTTTTCTCACATATTCTTCTTAGCAGAGTGCTGACTGCTGCAAAAATTCTAAAGAGCTACAGAACAAGGGGCACTGGAAATCACACACGATATGAGTCACTGCTTTTTAGGAACAATTCAATCCTGGCCAATCCAGGCTTTAAGGCAACAGCAGAGCTCTAGTCTTTAAATGTAGCTAAACCACTCTCCACAATCATGGAAAAGCACATCCCCTGGAGGACCCAGTGTGTCCCTGCAAAAGGAGGCAGTCTTCTCAGAGGCTGCTTGTCCTCACCTTGCATTTTCTTTTGGGGTCAGAGTGACGTCCCCATCGGAGGCAATGTCAATCTCACAGTGCTCAGGCTGGATGCCTATGCCGAAGAGCTGGATGTCCTGAGAGGTATCTGCACCCACCCTCGTGTGGTCCTAGAGGGAGGTTATGAAAGAAGAAAAAGCCCACATGGATGAGTAAATCCACAAAAGTTATCAACATCAATTCTGGAATGGAGCAGTAGCATGTTCACAAAAGTCTTGAGTGAATCAGAAAATGCCAGATATCTCAAGTGTGAAACATCAAAAGCTTACCATAACACACTACATGTTTTTAGAAAGGTGTAAACATCAGATGAAAGCAAAGACCCTGACCAACAGCAATTAAATGTTGTTTTTAAAACATAGGGAAATCAAAGGTGATAGAAGAACACTTTGAGTTACAATTCTGTCTTGATTGGCTTACCGCTTATGTGACCACAGGGAGGTGAGCTGACTGTGTGAACCAGCATGATATTGTCTATCTCATCTACTTTACACGTTCTTTTGAGATCATCAGAGTTAACAAAGTGTTTTTAAAATGAGTAAACATAAGTAAGAATCACTGAACCATGAAAGTTGTATATGAAAACATGTAACTCTGGAAATGTTAAAAAAAAAAAAACAGCTGATTTTCCAATACCATTACTGCAGAGAGCACTGAAGTCCATGGGTTGCTGTATGCATCTGTGTGATGGATACCTGGAACCCATTATTAAGTACCTGGAACTCAAGGAACATCAGCACTCGCACTATGGGGAATGCTGGCACTGCTCATCCCCTGTGTACTCATACAGACATTTTTTTTTCTGCTGCTTTAAACACCATGTTGCTGCTGATCCTTATGGGTGCAACAGAGCAAGGGGGTAAGGCTTGATCTTTCAAAGGTAAGGTTCTGGAAACATTCCTTTACCCTGTAACCATTTCTTGAATGAATAGACCAGAAGTGTGGTAGTGGAGTCTCAGTAAGTCAGAGGTTATTGCATCATATACATGTCTCTGAAAAAATAGAAGGATTATAGAAGAACGAGACTTGGGACCAGCGCTGTGGTTCAACACACTAATCCTCCACCTGCTAGTGCTAGCATTCCATATGGGTGTCAGTTCATATCTTGGAATCTCCACTTCCCATTCAGCTCCTTAACTATGGTCTGGGAAGGCAGCAGAGGGTAGTTCCTATATTCAGAAAGAGCTCCTGGCTTCAGATCGGCTCAGCTCTGGCCATTGTGGCCATTTGGGGAGTGAACCAGTGGACAGGAGATCTTTCTGTCTCTCCTTCTCTCTGTAAATCTGCCTTTTCCATATATATATATGGAAATGTTTCATCTTTTTATATCTATATAATATTTATATATAACCAATATATAATAAATTTATATATTATATAGTATATATTAAAATGTTCTTTAAAATTTTTAAATATAAAATAAATATAAAATGTTATATATCATTATATATAATTTATGTTATAATAAACAAACAAACAAACAAACATATATTTTTAAATTCTTGCTCCTCACTTTAATTCTTGCTTTTTCTCTGTTGTACTGTGCAGCTCATCTGGCAGATCAGGATCTGGAACATGGTGCCTATTTAACCTTTCCCAAGTGCCTAATCCCTCCATGCTCAGCTGTTTAAATCTGTGGATAGTGTATGCAAGCCACCTTCAAATCCCAGGTCTTCAATGTCAATCAACTGACCTATTTCTGACAGATGTTTTATTCCTCACTTATGAAAAAATAAGCCAGCAGTTCAGTTTGGTCTGAGAACCCTATGGCTTCTTTTTTTGGGGTCAGGGGAAGGTTCATGAGGGCGAAGCAACTTGGTAAAATTCCTGAAATGCTGTTTTTGCTCCCTATCACATATGTTGAGTGCAGTTTTCCAGAGGCTCTGTGCTGTGGGTTGATGCTATGGCTTCTGAAGACTAATCGTTGAATGTTTGCTTATGTTTGTAGTTCAAAATGTTCTCCATCTTAAGTTTTAATACAATAAACACAGGCAGGGAGAATTGAGATGCAGCAAAGCTCTTTGGAATTCTCAGTGTTGGTTAAAAGTATAAGTAGGTACTGACCCAAGAAACCTTCAGAATTACTACAGTACTCTCTCCAACATGGTCAATGACACATGCTGAGGTCAAGCGCCAGCTCCAAGAGGCCACAATCTCGTTTCCACACTTACAGGTTGACAGTGGGACCACAAGTTCTTTCCTGAGAATGTGGGTTTAGCAGAGATTACTTGGGAGAACCTTGTTGTCACGTCTAGCAAGCACACGGGGCTGCCTTGAGCTCCTGCTGATCTTGAGATTGCATTGGAATTACTCCGAAGCAAAACTGACTAACCTCGAGGGCGTCTCAGAATCTCTGTGGTTGAACTCAGATATTCTCAGATCCCTGTGGCCTCACACCTGGCACCTCCTCGGGCTGTCAGGGTTACCACTACTATCAGTCGCCCACTCTTCTATGAAGTTCTTGCCGGAAATGAGCTCCCAGATGCTCAGCTCCAGGATACAATAAGAGAGCTAGCTGTGTTTTCTTCTCAATGATGACCTGATTACACTGCCCACTGAGTTAAGCTGGGTACTAGAAGCACAATCATGGAGCTTGACAGTTGGATTCGAATGGGAATTGTATATGGTTTAGGACTGCAGTCATCAACTCACATATTCTCACCTTTAAATAGTAAACCAGAAGTTCATTGAGAGCAGGGTCTGCATTCAGGTTGACCAGGTAGCACTTGTCGTCCCCCACCTTGATACCGGATGTCTCCAGAGATATCCCCATGCTCTCAAGCTGGCGCTGTCTCTCCTGGGCACAGACACAGACAAGGGCAGGAGACTGTATTTGTTGCTCTGTTCATAAGATGAATCCATGGAAAGAGTAAGTCACTTTTTCTGGGGACAGTGCCAATAGGATGACACATTCTACTCGGCTCCACCAAGTATAGAGCGCCTACCGTGTGGGACACTCCCGATAGTGATACAGGGGAATGAAGGCTGAATCAGCAACCGCTGTGGCCCTTAAGGGGCTAACACTTTAGATTGGAGGACAAAACCACATAACTAAAACCTGAGAGAGGAGAGCATGGTGGCATGGGAGGGGCAGTTGGTGTTGCAGGGCTTCAGAGGAAGGCAATCAAGCCAGGTTAAGCTGGGGAAAGTTTCAGGAAGAGAAACTTAAAGCATGAGGATTTCAACCAGAAAAGATGAAGGAGTGATGAGACAAGGACAGGGTGTTCTAGAGCAGACACAGGGCAGCATGGTACAGATTCCGGGCATTGTGACTGATTTCAGGAGCCAGGAATCTAGCAAATCTGAGAAAGCAGTGGTGGGGGGTGGGAGTGGAAGAACAGACTGCAAAAGGCCTTGAATTCATTAATTTATTCATTCTCTTTCCTCTTTCAATCTGAGCAGGGGAGAGTTAGAGAGAAGGGGACAGATGGAGAAGAAAAGAAAAAGAACACTCCCACGTGCTATTCATTTTCCAAATGCCTGCCTCGGCTGGGGCTGGGCCAGGTTGAAGCCAGAAGCCAGGAACTCAATCCAGGTCTCCAGCGTGGGCAGTGGGAGCCTTGTCACTTGGATCGTTACTGCTGGTTGAGGTCTTTATTGGCAGGATGCTTGGAGACAAAGAGCTGGAGCTGGGAGTCAAACCCAGGCACTGAGTGTGATGCAGGGGTCTAACTGGTTATGCCAAACTCCAGCCCCACTTTTATTTAAGAGTTATTAGTCTTCAATGTGGTGGGTCCTGACTTAGGGTTGAGAATTCATTGGATAATAAAATTCGTGTTTTCATGAGATGTGAAATTCTACTAGAATACAGATCATAAAAAGACAAGATAAAAGCCTATTGAATTTTAATGGTGCTAGGTGCTGTGGAAAAGCCTAAAGCAATGTGAGAGAGACAGGGAGTATGTCTATCAGTGACATTTTTAAGAAATATATGACATTATTTCAAAGTTGTGGAAAATGGAAATAAAACAGAAATTTATTTTGGTGCAAAAAAATTTGAAAACACATGGGTTTTTTTCCTAAAATATCACAGAAAATGTGTGTATGGAAATACAACCCATGGATTTCAAATAGTTTCTGTACCAATTGAAGCATCTTTTAATGCTATTTTCCACAAACTTCTAAAAAAGAGGTTTATTTATTTTTATTAGGTAAATTTACAGAGGGAAGGCAGGACAGAAAAAGATCTTTCATTTACTGGTTCACTCCCCAAACAGCCACAATGACTGGAGCTGAGCTGATCAGAAGCAAGGAACCAGGAGCTTCTTCCAGATCTAATATGTGGATGCAGGGGCCCAAGGACTAGGGCCATCCTCTGCTGTTTCACCAGATCATATGCAGAGAGGCGGATCAGAGTAGAGCGGCTGGGACATGTACCAGTGCCAATATGAAATCTCAGTGCTTGCAATTAGAGCATTATTGAAGATTATCCAATTGAGTCATTGCACCGTCTCCCCCATAAACCTTCTGAAGTGACCTCTATAAACAGGTGGCTAGACCAGGTTCTAGTAACCATCTCAAGCTGCCTAAGTGGGATGGTCCCACATTCCCAATGCTATGTGAGAGTAAAATGTTCACAAAACACGAAGTACAGAATCCTAACACACCCAGCCCTGCACAGTTATTCCTTGCTTTGTGGTATCTTCAGTAAAACTCATACAGCATTTTCCAATAAACTCAAGAATCAAATAAATAAAAAGGCTGTGATGTGTAGTGTGTTATTAATTATCCAACTATCAGCTAGCCTCAGGCTTTGCCAAGTGATCCAGAGAAATTACAGAGTAAGGGCTGGTGCTGTGACACAGTGGGTTAGGCAGCCACCAGTGATACTGACATTCCATGTGAGTACCGTTGAGTCCTGGTACTCCAATCCAGCTCCTTGCAAATGCACCTGAGAGAGCAGCGGAAGATGGCCCAAGTGCTTGAACCACTGTACTCTAGTGGGAGACCTAGATGGAGTTCCAGGCTCCTGGCTTCACCCTTGTCCAGCCTTGGAGTTTATTCTGGCTGCACCTAAGGAGTGAACCAATGAATGAAAGATCTCTTTCTCTCTCATACTCGTTCAAATAAATAAGTCAATAGGTCTTTTGAAAATTATAAAAGCAAAACCAGAAAAGATTGAAAAACAATCATGGAACAAACTTCTGTCCAAATGTGAAGAGCAGATAATAGGACTAGGAAAGGCGTGCTCTCTAGCACTCTTAGCTAACATCTGGCCAATACTGTAAGCTGATATAGGATACAGATCAGGGGCCAGTACCCTAATCCTCTACCTGTGGCATCAGCACCCCAGGTGAGTACCAGTTCCAGTCCCACCTGGTCTACTTGAATCCAGCTCCCTGCTTATGACCTGGGAACAGAGAGGAGGATGGTTCAAATCCCTGGTTCACTGCACCCAAGTGGGAGACGCAGAGGAAGCTCCTGGCTCCTGGCTTCTGATTGGCTCAGTTTTGGCCACTGCAGCCATTTGCAGAGTGAACCCAGTCATTGGAAGATCTTCTCCTTTCTTGTCCGTCTCTCTTTTTCTCTGTAAAGTTTGCCTTTCAAATAAAAATAAGTAAATCTTGAGAAAAATATAAAAGACACAGAGTCAGTGCTTAAAACGGATTCCTCATTCTCCAGTTCAGCAGAAAGAGGCCTTGGAGCTGGCCCCTAAAAGACATAAAGAGCAGGCAGCCACACACAAAGAACAGTAATGAGAAAGAATCACAGCTTGCTGGACCTACACCACCAAGCTACCTGTGCGATCTCTTCCGTTTTCCTCAGCTTCTCTTCCCAGGTCACCGTCAGCTCTTTTATCAGTTTCTCGGATTCTTCGAGCTTCTCCTTCAGCTCAGGGGCCTTCATGGCCTTTAAAATGAAACCAGAGACATCTTACTTGTAGAATTTCCCCCAATAGGCTGGACAATCCCTCCTTGTCCATCTTTATCCTATCAGGTGCTTGACAGGAAACAATGAAGTCAGGTGCTGCCAGACGGGTTTCAGACCTTTAGTAATCAAATGAAGCATCAGAGACTTGGCTGCTCGCATTAACAGCATCATCTCATCTGTCACACAATTTCTATGCAACGACCCAGAAGAAGCTACAGTTCACCTCTGAAATGCCACAGCAGATGGAGTTTTCATGAAGACAGAGGTCTACACACACACACCACCACGACCACCACTACCAGATATGCTTTAGGGTTATACTAATCTATCAGCAAAAGCTAAGATTCTCCCACTTATTTAAAAATTTGCTTTAGGGGCCTTAGGCTACTTTTTTCCTTGCTGAAGGTCACAGATTTAGTATACTTAGTATTCACTCAGAAGCAGGTATCTGCTTAAAAGGGCAGTGGCTTCCCTTCAAGTTAGATCAGAATAACTAAGGGTATCTATATGGACATCTGCAGCTTAACAGTTTGGGTGAAGGTTTGCTTGGGACCAAGGCAGAGCAGATGTGCTCTGACATCCTGTAGTAGTGAGATGAGTCCCTTACAATAACATCCTAGAAACAACAGACATTAGAGGATGGAGAAGCAGCTGAAATGGTGATAATGCAGAAGCTAGAAGCCAGCCGGTGAACCCGAGGCCCCCACTTTTAATGGAGCCTGAGAGTGACATTTAGTGCAGGGCCCAGGAAGACATTGGAGAAACTTCATGGTGGATACATGGGTCTTCTGTTCTTTCCTTTGGCTGATACTGTTCCAGCATCTGACCCAAGATGGTGACAGTGAAGATGCAAATTTAAAGCCAGAAATAAGTAAGCTGACAATCTACTTATAAACCAATTGCAGAACCACTTCATTTTCATGTTAGAATCATGACTCCTGTCAAAGTTTATCAGCATCTGTTGGGTGTTTTGCTATTCTCTTGACATCAATAAAAATAAAGCATAGTTGATGAGCTCAACGCAAATTTCATAATTATGTCAAAACCAAATGATGACAACATTTCTTGAGCATGTGCTTTGTGTGAGGCCTTGTGCTAAGGTCTTCCTAGTTTCAAGATTAGGGATAAAACAACACAGCTTCCTACAGTGTTAGACTCTAAAACCTAGATGTGAAGATACGTAAATAATCAGTTATAATGAAACACCAAGCCTACCATTTAACAGCCTATTCAGATCCCTGAATCTTGCTTCTTTTCTGTTTAGTCCATTGATTACTTTTTGATTTACTATGTGGATGGGTAAAAAGTATTTAATAGTACCTGGATCAATAACAGATGGCTATAACTTTTATTGTTCATAGTTCCCTCCCAATTCAACTGGGGTCAGAAGAGAGAGGTCTGAAGAAATGTGAACTTACGCCTGTCAGTCCGCACTCACAGCCTGGCCTCTGGAAGTTTAGAACATGAACAATGGCATGTGGCTTCATCTTAGCTCTTTTACTTACTCTAACAGCACCACCTCACCCAGCCATCTGCAAAAAGCAACACCTGCTTGCAAGAGTATGTGATCATTAATGTTTGAAGGGATGGTAACAATGAAATTTTTTTTTTCTGCTTCCCACCAGGAGATGCTGTAAATGTAAAAGTAAAAGGAGATTTCCAAATTAGTCTTAATGACTGCTTAATCCTTGCTCATGCAAACTGCAGGACTGAACAATGGGGGGAGGACTTCCAAGTGAATTCCTGGTAAGCTGCCAGCTCCCGTGGAAACATGGCCCACAATGCCACTGAGAGCAACATGCTTGGTTCTTAGGATTTCACCCTGGAAGTTCAAGAGCTAACTGACTTACTGAAACAGAGAGTCATTTGCTTTCTAGACTGTAGGTTGCCAGGACAGAAGTCTTGCATTACTTATATGGGTCACCACAGTGCTTAGTCTCCAACGCATGCCAACACAGCGTGAAACGTTCACTCACTCTCAGACAACCTAAAACTGCAAGCCGGTACACCTTTTGCCATCAAGTACGCAAACCGTGGACTTGGCCACACAAGAGAGGCACCAGGTGGACTGACCTCAGCCTGGGAGAGCTGCTCTTTCAGCTTCTCTACTTCCTCCCGCAGCTCTCGGATGACTTTTGCGTTGGGGTCCTCATTCACAACAGCATGGTTCACGATCCTTTTGGCCCGATCTGCATATCGTAATGTGGACAGTGTTTCTTCATAGTTGTCCGCTGCTGGGCTGATGGTGGCTATCATAGAGGTCTGGCTGTTGCCCCCCAAATTGTCCTGTAAAGTATTTCAAAGAGCATCTCAGGAAGCCAAAGGATAAAGTGAAATAAACACAAGCATGTGGCATTGTTCTCTATGAGAAAAACCTGATGTGGAAGTGGGTTTGTACCTCCCATGTAACTTGATGACAAGATGTGAGGTGGCCCCTTTATGTTCACCAGGATGAAGAAAGCCTGTTGAACAGCATCACAATGGGAGCAAGCAACAGAAAAGAGGTCTCATCCTGTGGTCTTAGGAAGTAAGATGTGAGGCAGTTCTTGTGCAAATGTCTTTTAGCTCATTTGTCTACAGCTGCCAATGTTTAGTTGGAAAAGACTCCAGAGCAATGAATTACCTTAAGAAGCCAAGTGAGGACTGAATCCCGATAAGGCACAAACTTGTTTTTACCCTTGCCAGCCGCCTGGTCAGCCAGGGAGGATATAACCAACCCCAGGGTTGTAAGTGATCTGCCAAGACAGAACGGAAGAATGATTCTTACAGAATGCTTTTTTTATTTTCATAAAACAATCATCACTCTAGGTAACAAGAATTAAATATGCAGAATAAGGCCCTAAAGTTGATATAAGCAAGTCTCCATTAGTTTGCCAAGAAACTGCAAGAAAGAGAAACAAAAAAGTAACTGCATTAATTTAAAGGAATGAATTTGGATTCCTTGTAAGTATCTATTGTGCTCAACTGCAGGACCCATGAAATACATTTAAAAGACCACACTAGATTATTTTAATTTACTGCAAATATTATGGTTAAAAGTCTGAACCATTTACTCTCTAGTTCTAACTTACATCCTTCTGGCCCGATTTTGTTTCTCAAAAAAATCTTGTAACCTACAGAGTATCCCTCTGCTACATATTGTGAGGCATGTCCTGCTCATCTGCTCGAAGCTGGCAAGTTTATTTTAATGTAGTTATTATCAGTTGTACAAAAATAAAGAACTGTGCAAGTAGAGGGCAACACATGGGTAGTTCAACCTTTGAGCTCGAAGTGCACTGGCATCACCCACGAGGCTCTCATGGGCAGCCCTACCCCAGGCCTGCTGACTCAGGGCAGTGAATTCATCCTGGGGTGACTCATGGGCAGATGGCATTGTGAGGAGCCCTGGCCCAATGACTCCCAAGTGACTCATACATTTAGGCCAGGCCCTGGGGCCACAGCAACATTCTCATTAGGGCACTGCTAGAAATGGCAAGTTCTCAGGCTACACTCCAGATCTACTGAATGAGAGATCTACAGTGGAATCTCTGGTTGAGGCTAGCAAGTTCTCTTGGTGGCTGAGACACACATTCTGCCCACTGGAGACAGGGGCAGCCTAAAAACCACAGACTGTGCCATGGAGAAGAGAAGGGCATCCTCTTGTGTCACAGTTGAGTACCTGTTGACTTTTCCCAAGCAAGTCAAGTGGATCCGGATCTACCTGGCCCTTACTGGTTTCACAGGACCGAGAGGAATGTGACAAAGAGAAAGGGCTTTCTAAGTGATTTAAAAGGTGAAAAGGTACTGCTTATTGATACAATAAGAAGGGGGCACAGACAGCAGGTGAAAGGCTAGGTAGCATTTCCTGAATGTAGATTTCCATCAAGCTAAAAGTATATTTTCCACAAAGGAGACTCACTGAACAGTTATTGAAATACAAACCAAATCCCAGAGGCAGAAAATAAACCACAGTTTTAACACCTCACAGCCATTCCCACAAAATGGCATGGATATGTTCATCATACTTGACAGATATAAAATGCTAAACAAGTCTAAACCAGGAGAAATGAAGGCATATGTCCATACAAAAATTTGTACATGAATTCTCCCACTTGGGATTCCCAAAAAACAAAATGTAGCAGCAAACCAAAAGCCCATCAATTGATGAAGGGATACATGTTCCCACCATGGAATATTATTTTGCCATAAAAGGGAATGAAGTTTTGATACATGCTTGAATGAATAAACCCTGACAAATTATTCTAAGTCAAGCAAGCCAAACACAAAAGGTCACTGCCTTGGGCCGAGCAGTGTCTCCCCCAAGTTCCCCAAAGAAGCTTACAGTGACTCATAGATGGAATCAGTTAAGATGATGTTTACAAGAGAACCCAGGGCCCAAATTCAATAACCTTCCCTTGTGGGAAGGTCATGTGAAGGTGGAGTCAGAGATGAGAACTGCCCATTTCCAACCCACGAAACATCAAGATGACCACACCCCCAGAAGGACAAACTGCTGGTCCCAGGATTTTGGATTCCTGATCTACAGAATCATAGCAAAATAAATGCCTGTTGTCTTAAACCATTCAGTTTATAATAAATTGGCATGGTAGCATCAGCAAATCCACAAGACCCATATTATACAGGTGCATTTATATGGAATATTTACAATAGGCAAATCTGTAGAGCTTGAGGCAGACTGTCCAGGGCTGTAAGAAAGAAGGGGAGGACTTGGGCACAAAGTTTCTTATGGGTAGGAAGAGAATGTTTCAAATTCAGGGTGTGGTAGTGGGCAAATAACCGAGAAATTGCAGGTGACCTGTGTGAATTCCAGACAAGAAGAAGTTCACTACAAGGTAAAAATCCCCAAAACCCAAAACCAACTTTTCTCTTTTAACAGAGAATATAGGAAAAATCTTTAAAAACATTTTGCATCTGCTGAAAGAAAGTTTCTGTTGGAAACAATTCTTTGAATGGAAACTGCAGCCTTACAATGTAAGAGCAGGGCTCAGCCTCTCCTCTGTGCCCATTAACCCTTGGCCTGTCCTTTATCAAAAGGAATTCAGTGAATAGAGAGCGTTGGGCAGCTGGTCTGCTACAGTTCTAATCACTGAACTAAAAAACCCCAATAAGTCAAACTTTATTGTGCAGTACTGTCTGGAGGGCTTTGTATAGGGAAATTCTGGAGAAAGTAATCATCACTTAGACGTAACCTCTCCAGACGGGCTGAAGCCCACCTGACCATTATACATTGCCCAAAGAGCACAGCATCATTGGTCAAAGGAAGGTCCTGAGCACCACGAGCCAAGCAGGAATTTGGACTTGAGCTGATTACGTACCTCTTGGTCCCAATTCTGTAAGAACTGTCACCCCAACTTCTCAGGGAGCCTGGGAACTAATCATTTACTGTCGAGCTTCTTGCTCTACACTTTGCATTAAATACCTACTTTCTTCCACCACCCCAATGTCATGACTGGCTTTCTGTGCATCAGAGAATAGACCCAGTTTTGGGAGTTCCATAACAATAGCTCCAATGAGTTCGGGGGTCAGTAGAAGCAAGAATCATCACAGATACTTTATTATTCAAGAGTAGCAGGAACTACTAAATTAATATAAAGGGGCTAGCACCATGGAGCAGTGGGTTTGTTTGTTGCCTGCCATACCAACAACCCACACTGGAATGTTGGTTTGAGTCCTCTTCTGACCCAGCTCCTTACTTCTGTAGAGGAGGGTGGCCCAAGTATTTGGGCCTCTGTCACTTATATGGGAGACCTAGACGGAGTTTCTGGCTACTGCATTCATCCTGACTAATCTGTCTTGGGCCAGTCTAATTCACAGTACTTCCCTCACCTGCTTGTCCTAAAGGATGCATGGAGGATGGATCTTTTTTCTGTCCTCTTCCCTTGGCACGCCATATAGGTGTCAGCAGCAGGAGGTGGAGCTATGCAGGTACAACAGCAATTCAACTCCCGTTTTCTCATGTACTTTGGTTAGTTATAAATTCATCAGAGAAACAGATCGTAAACAGAAGCCACTCCCTTTTACCTAATAGTATGCACACAATCAAAACAATAATTCTCAACTTCTTACAATCTGCTTGGCACAAAAAAAAAAAAACATTTGGGGGTGAGTGGGACTTCATGACCTGGCCCCTGGTGATGGGCAGTCCACGGCACTCCTACCTCATAGGTTGAACCTGCAGCAATGATCCAGGGGCTGCTAAGTCCATAAAACATGAAGTGCAATGTCTGAAAGTTGGACAACAGGTCATGCATTTTAATGGCCAGTTTATTCCTAGGGAATGTAAAAATGTAATAAGATGACTAACCACCATTCCTTCTGGCACTGTCTCCTCAAAGTTGACTGAACAGAAGTGGGGTACTGGGCTTGGGAATGACATTTGGAGACAGCTGTGTGTTAAGACAGAGAACTTGATCAAACAGAAAGCAGGGGCAGGCAAAGTCATATATACAGAGAGGAGGAAAGACAGAGAGGAAGATCTTCCATCTGATGATTCAGTCCACAAGTGACTACAATGGCTGGAGCTGAGCCAATCCAAAGCCAGGAGCCAGGAGCTTCCTCCAGGTCTCCCACGTGGGTGTAGGGTCCCAAGGCTTTGGGCCGTCCTCGACTGCTTTGCCAGGCCACAAGCAGGCAGAGAGCTAGATGGGAAGTGGAGCTGCTTGGATTAGAACCGGTACCCATATGGGATCCTGGAGTGTTCAAGGAGAGGACTTTAGCTGCTAGGCTACTGTGCCGGGCCCCTCCTTTTAAAAAATATATATTTTTTATTTTTTTAAAAATTTATTTATTTATATTGGAAAAGCAGATTTACAGAGAGGAGGAAGAAAGAAACACCTTCCACCTGCTGGTTCACTTTTCAAATGGCTGAGCTGGTCCAAAGCCTGAGCCAAGAGCCTCATCTGGGTCTCTCTTGCGGGTGCAGGGTCCCAAGGCTTTGGTCTGTCGTGGACTGCTTTTCTAGGCCACAAGCAGGGAGCTGGATGGGAACTGGGATTGCCAGGATTAGAACTGGTGCCCACATGGCATCCCAGTGCATGCAAGGTGAGGACTTTAGCCATTAGGCTACTGCACCACACCCCTGGGAAGCAATATCTTAAGCTAAAGTCTCTACTCTCCAAACTTCTGTGTGGCTTGTAATAGCCCTAGGAACACAGGGCAGGCCAAGGAGAGAGAGGTACATATTACTAGGTAGAGCTTCCAAAAAAGCTCTAGTTCTCCTAATCAAAAACAAACAAACAAACAAAACACCAGACGTGCAGCTCACAGAAGCTCACAGTTCTCTGCCTTTCCTTGTTTCCCTGAGCTTCTAGTTTGGACCACAGATGTGGTCCTGGAATGGTAGGGACATGTGGAGATGAGCAAGAAAAGGCGGTAGGGCTGTGTGACTTCCAACCTTCTGCACTTCCCTCTGTACACCTTGTTTCATGAGAAGAGTGAGGCCCCATCTCACATAACTGCTCTCTGTTGCACTGAAGGAACTAGCTAAAATAGGATGAAATAGGTGGATTTGAATTTAGCTTTTCTAGTAAGCTCCCACTTCTCTTATGAATAAGCAGAAATAAAAAGAGGAAATGATGGGTGTGAATTATGGAGGAAGGACAGTACCATTACATGAACAGAAAGAAAGCAGCTGAACCTATGTATGTGACTTCCTTACCCATTGTTTTCCAGTGGTTAATGTCAACTCAGTGTTCATCTAATGAGTATATATCCTTCCTAAACTCATTCTCATGTTACTTGTGCTAACAGTTGCAAAAGCAGTTTCTCCTGAATGCTTGTTCTCAAGATTTCAGTGTCACAGAATTCTGCCATCAAATTATTGTCTTCGGCAGCTAGTTCAAAGTCCTTGGAAGCCACGCTTGCCCCCTCTATGTAATCCCTTCTGCCTACCTGTAAGTCAAATGAAGCTCACCTATCATCACCTGGAACTGGAGTGTGGAAGCCGTGGGAGGGGGTGTACTGAGCATGGGAGGTGTGGGAGGGGGTGTACTGAGCATGGGAGGCGTGGGAGGGTGTGTACTGAGTTGTTGGATAACTACTCCCCTCTTGAGTCCCCATAAAAGCCCATGATGGGGGAAGGGCTCTTTCTTGGTCACGTGCTTCTCTCACTCTCATGCTCTGATGCTAGGCGCCCCCAGGACCAACTTGTTCTCTGGCTTCCCACGGACAGACTCCGAGGACAAAGGTAGCCCCTGAACATGGCTCATGTTTGTATTCCTCACCTGAGCTAGTCAGTGAAGATGCAAATGCTAAGATGTTTTGTATTTTTAATTTGCATACTTTGAATTCCAGGAGAGGTGAGGCCTAGCATTAACAGAATGTGAGCAGAAAAGCCAGGAAAAGGTGCATGTGTGCAGTTTTGCAAATGTGTCCAGCTTGCCCACCTGCACGTCTCTTAGGATAATTTCTATTATCGAGGAAGCTGAGACAGAGGTCTTCAGCTTAAGGGACTGATCTCACAGTGATGACCATTTGCTTCAATTCAGACTGGGTTGCCACTGTGGTTTTTCCTTGCTAATTGCCGTGATCTCCAGATGAATGGTGCTTAGCCACTTGCAGCTAGTAATAAGGGAAGTGTAATAATTAGGACTCCAAATGTGCTGGTGGGTCCTTGGTAATGGAACTCTAGGAACTCTAGCTTGCCGTTGCCAAGCTTGACTCATAAAGACTCCTTAGACCATCCTGTTTTTGAGTCTGGCATGATCGCTCTCACACCCTGCAACAAAATCAGTCCAGGGAATGAAGACTTAGTTATATAGGATTCATTCCGCCAAGACCTCTGAGGTTTTGGAACTGTAAACCTGCAAAGGAAGGATTTATACTTAATCTTTTCCAGAACTGTTTGTCTTTGGATCCTTTTCCTCCCAGGGAAACATGCAGAACTTAGTATTTGCACAAATACTTACATAAAGTTTGGGGGTCTCCTTGTCACAGTTCCCAAAGCATGTGTCCCAAGGAAAAGATTTTACTGTCTTTTCCAGGTTAACTGCTAATTGCAACGACATCTGTCCAGGTGTTCATTCACCTGCTTGGTCCCTGGCATATGTAAATCATAAATTACCAAGATTTCTCATGCTAAATAATGGACAGATGTTGATCACTTCTATTCTCAAAACAAATTCATCTTTGGTGATGGAAGGAATATCCATTTACAGAGAGGTTTCCTACTGTTACCAGATATTTATTTATTTATGTGAGAGGCGCAGTAAGAGAGAGGAATGGATCTTCCATCCACTGGTTCACTCATCACATGATACCAACTGTCAGGGCTAGGCCAGGACAATTTAGCGGCGAGGAACTCCATCTAGGTCTTCCACACGGGAGGCAGGAACCCAAGTACTTGGGCTCTCATCCATTGCTTCGCTAGGTTCTGTAGCAGAGAGCTGGACTGGAAATCAAGCAGCTGTAACTTGAACTAGTTTGATAATCAGATGCCAACACTGCCAAATGGCGGTTTAATCCACTGTGTTGTAACGTCGGTGCTAAAGTGAGGTTTCTGAGAAGAAATTAAGACTAATGGAAAATACTCAAGAACAGCGAGGGACTGAGTCATATGGGATATTAGAAATACTATGCTTATAAGTTGTTATATTATACTAAATTACACAACAGAATCCTAGAAGAAAATCATATGATTACTCCTAAAGCAACTATTTGGAAGAACCCATTTGTGGACTTTTGCTGTTAACCACAGCAACAGAAGTGAAAATGAGATGGGGAAGGACATTCACAAGATGAACACTGTTTGCATTTGGTGATCAGCCATGGCTGAGAATACAGCAAAACCATTCTTGACATCTAGGGGGCCTTGGAGACTGCTCCGAGACCTGGAGAAGCTGAAGATGCCAGCCCAGGGGAGTGGAAAGGCTTCTGTGTGCCACCTCCATCCCACACACGGGGCAGCAGCCCAGGGCTGTGCCACAGGTGGCCTCTCTTTGTAAGCGCTGAACATGCCTTGGCAGCACAGCTACATGGCAATTTAACTCTGCAAACGGAGGGAATAACGTGCGCTTTAAGGCTCTTAAGAGCTGCAGCTCCTAAATCCGTAGCCCATTAAGGGGACACTGACTGTCTGCATGAAATCCTTGACAGCTCTGCTTAAGAGGATTATCAATGCTGCATTCATAGAAGCACATCTCAGGGGCAGAGGGATCCCAGGACACACGGCAAGGGTTGCCTAAGCCTGAGTGTGCAACTGAGAACTGATCTTTTAAAAGACCGCTTATTTATTTATTTGAGGGCACAGTGTCAGTGAGCGGAGGGAGAGGGGAGAGGGAGGAAGGGAAGGAGGACAGGAGGGGAAAAGAGGGGAAGAGGGGAGAGAGGGAAAGAGGTGGGGAAGGGAAAGGGAGAGGACAGGAGAAGAGAGGGGGAGGGGAATGAAGGGGGGGATGAAAGGAGGGGAGGGAAGAGAAGAGGGGAAGAGAGGATAGAGGCATTGCTTCAGTCCCGAAATGTTCAAGCCCAGGACTAAACCAGTTGAAAGCCAGGAGCCAGGAACTCCATCTGGGTCTCTTATATGGAGCAGGGATCCATGTACTTGCTGCCACCCCAGGTGGATTAAAAGGAAGTTGAATCAGAAAATGGAGGCAGAAAATTTGCTTCTAGAAGGTACTGTGAGACGTGGGCATCCCAAGCAGAAGTTTAAACCACTGCACCATAGCACTCACTCTGTTTTTTCTTCCCCTTAAATTATAGAGTCTTTTTCCTTCCATCTTCCCTCGCTCCCTCCCTTCCTTCCTCTGAAAGACAGACATAGATCGGTCTGCTGTCTCACTCCTGAAACGTCCACATCAGTCATGGCTGGCTAGGTCACAGTCAGGAGCCTTGACCTCAGTTTGAGTCTCCCACATGCATAGTGGGGAACGAAGTCCTTCAGCCATCATTTGCTTCCTCTCAGGATGTACAGGATAGGAAGATGAACTGGAATCAGAGTGCCCAGGCTTGAGCCCGGTGCCAAGTAAGGCTCAGCCAGCCATTTACAGAACGTTAAAGTACTAGTTCCAATGTATCATTTTTCCCTTACTTTACCACTAAACAGTTGTATAAATGGCTTCCTATGTGCTAGACCCTTTTGCAAATACTTTGCCAAAAACAACTAATTAAATCCTTGTAGCAATCCAACTCATAGGATGGTTTCCACAACTGAACCTTTCAGATGAGGAAACCGAGGCACAGTGAGATCATACAGCTTGCTTAGATAGCCAAAATACTGCTTTATCTCCCTTGGGCAGCCCTGCCTGTAGTCAGTAAGCTCCCTTGTTCCATGGGGGATATCTCCCAGTGGATGCCCGATACTGTGGCTAGCACCAAATCCTAGATATATCATGTGTATATATATATATACACACACACACATACACATACATACACACACATCCACCCACAATTGAGGTCACCAGTTAGGCACAGAAAGAGATTAACAATAATTACTAATAATGAAAGAGAACAACCATAATATTCTGTAATGAGAACTAGGCAACTGAGGTCTCTGTCTTTCCAAACACCATGCTGCACATTTCCTCGCCCTTCTAATGGTGATGTTAGATGATACAATGCCTAGGGCCAGGAAATACAGTGAGGTGGACAACACTGGCAGGGTTGCGCAGTGTTAGGTTATAATAAAAGGATCAGTTGACCACAGCAAGCATTGCAATACCATAGCAGTATGACAATGCCAGACAAAGAGAAGATTCATGTTCTGGGCTAGGCGGCAGGAGCTTGCACCCCACCACTCAGAGCGGTGTGCAATCCACAACTTACACATTAATTCCAGAGTTTCCCATTTAATATTTTCAGACTGTGTCTGACCATGTCAAGTGAAACCAGGATAAGGGAGAGCTACTGTTTAACTTCCCCTGGCCCCTAATGAAGTGACATATCCATTCCAAAGGTCTTCCTTCCCCACTTCCTGAGGTCGGAGTGCCACCTCACTCATGCCTTTGTTCTCACGCCAAGGCTTTATTCAACACACATCTGCTAAAACAGATCCAAAAAGCACAGACCCATATCTTCAATGTGAAATAGTCAAGATCACATGAGTCTTTCTTCTCTTTTTTTCCCTAGGGCCATAGAAATTGTCATATTTTATTAATTAATGTTTTTTAAATTTATTTTTGATGGTTTTTACATAGTTGATTACGGTGTGAAGTGTCAAGGGCTAGAGAAATGTGCGTGAAACCATTGTTTCCATATTCTTTTTTCCTTCCTGTATCTTGGGGATGAGGGGAGATGGAAGGGGAAGACACACCCAGCCTCCTATTCATCCCAGGATCCCCAATGTGGGGTACATTCCAAGGGTCCTGATCAAGTGCTTCTGATAGTTCAACACTTCTGAATTGCTGGCGATCTCAGCACTCCAAGTACAATGAAATCTCTCCACTATCAACTGGATGACATAGTCTATCTTAAAGTATTTATTTTAAAGAGGCAGAATTAGAGAGACAGAGAGAGAGAGAGAGAGAGAGAGAGAGAGGGAATATCTTCCTTCCATTGGTTCACTCCCAAATGGCTGCAGTGGCAATAGCTAGGGGTAGGCTAGGAGCCTAGAACTCCCAATCTAGGTCTCCCACATGGGAATAGTGGCCCAAGACTTGGGCCATCCTTTGCTGCTTTCCTATGTTACCCTAGTAGGGAGGTAGATTAGAAGTGGAGCAGTAAAGATTCACACCAGCAACCATGTGGAATGCTAGCATACATGTAGAAGGAAAAGGAAAACAAAAGAGATGCCTCATGCAAAGTGGGCTCTCCAGGTCAGGAAAACCCTCCTGCATCTGGTTTCAGAGTAAACGGACTTCACTGCTCCTGGGCTGTGCCTTCAGGCCTGCAACAGCCACAAATAGCATGGCTTCAATCAGCACAAATTCATTTTAATTGTTGTAGCTGTTATTTTCTTGAATGGCAGAGTGGCAGAAATAAGCGAGTTCTTTCATCTGCTAATTTTCTCCCCTAATACCTGCAATACCTGGATCTCCAGCCAGAGTGCAAATCAATACAGACTCAGGAGTCTAGGATGCATCCCACTGGGCTAAAATCCCGGTGGTGACAGAGCCATGCTCCCACTTGAGGCTCTGGGAGAGAACCTGTGTCCTTGCCTGTTTCAACCTTTCCCCATTCCCAGGCTCATGCACCTGCCTCTCTCCTCAAGCAAGCAAGGGCTGCTCAGGGTCTCCTCACTCCCTTTCACTGTGCCACTGCCTCTCCTACCTTCAGGTTGCATTTGCAATGACTCCTGTGGCTGTGGTGGGCCCACCTGTATAATCTCTCCATCTCAAAATCCTGAACTTCATTACACCTGCGAAATATATTTACTTTGCATGGTAGCATATGCATGGGTTTTCAGAATTAGAACATGGACAAATCTGTGTGGGAAGTATTACTCTACCTACTACCATGTCTAATTCCCTTTTTTAAAATTTATTTTTATTGGAAAGTCAGATTTCAGAGAGGAGAAGAGACAGAAATCTTCCATCTGATTATTCATTTCCCAAGTGGCCACAATGACTAGAACTGAATTGATCTGAAGCCAGGAGTCAAGAGCTTCCTCCGGGTCTCCCACGCAAGTGCAGGGTCCCAAAGCTTTTAGCTGTCCTCGACTGCTTTCCCAGGCCATAAGCAGGGAGCTGGATGGGAAGTGGAGCTGCCGGGATTAGAACCGGTACCCATACGGGATCCCATTTCTTTAATTTATTCTCAGCACCTAAAGTAGTGCCAGACACACAGGAGAATCCTGGGCTTAATGGACCTTGGAAGGATTTCTTTATCCTTGGATTGGTGAGATACGATAGCATTTCAGAACTACTGAAACATTTAAGCAGAACCCTTGGAGCATGCTCCAAGGGATGACATAGGGTGGCCATTCTCCATTTGCGGGTACTGAGGTGGTTGGGAGGTTGGGTGTGGCCTCTCTCCTTATCTCCTTCCTTCCCCCAGATACAGAAGGATGAAACAGTAAATTTGGAAACAATGCCCTCACCCACTTTCCCCTAACCCTTGACCCTTCTCATCTTGATCAACTGTGTAAACACCATCAATCAATCGATCATGAACTTTTCTTTATGCTACTTAGTAACTCCAAGCACCAGTTTCCTTGTCTTGAAAACACCTGTTATGTTCCCAGAGATACAAACATCTATCATGAGCCAACGCAGCACATAAATGGTTTCTGAAGGTTATCAATACCTAGGACCTATCCCAGAGACCCATTTATGAAAGACCTAGAGAATAAATTAGGAGAGACAGCGGGATGTTGAGAGTACTCCATGCAACTCAACAAGTCCTTATGGACAAAAGTCACTGGCTAGAGAACTGAACCATGTTGTCACAAGGCCATGGGGTAATCCATGCAGGGCCACTTCATCATATAGCCTCTAAATATAAGGTGGCGTGTCTACTCCGGGACAAAAGTATTCAACAGCCTCTTGCTGGTACATGGAGAGTAGCCCTGCCACAGGGAGTAGGGTGGCTGGTTCTGGGTTCAAACCCTAGATTCGTATTTAAGAGTGTGGTAGTCTGAGACACACAAGGCAACGGAATACCTTGCCTTGGTATTCTCATCTCTAAAATGGAAATAAGAATCCCAATTCCTGATGCTGATGTGACAATCAGGTGAATCATGACATTTGGAGCATGCAGAACGGTGCCTGGCACTAGCAAGAGTACCGGGAATCTACGTCGGTCTACAACAAGGCCAGCCACATGCGTGCACCCTCAGTTCTCACACGGCCCCAGCACAGATGTGTGGTCTGACAAGCCCAGGACAGTCGGAGGGTAGCTCGGCTCGGCAGGAATTAGGAGGTCTCCAGGAGGAATGAAAATCTCATCTTTGGTATCTATTCACTCACTCTATTTCAGCATTCCTGTCCTGTGGCCTGAACTAATTTTGGAAACAGAGCTACGTGGGGGCATGGGATCCTGCAATGCTCACCATGAAACAGAGTGGAATCCTTTGTTATCAGAGCAGGAGACAAGATGACGGGAAGATTAACTCCCTAAAGTAGCTGCCTTTCCCCGTGAGTGTGGCTGTGTCTGTCTGACAGAGGGATGCACTATTTTACCGTTAATCTCCAACTCTGGAACTTCTTAATTCTAACTTTCATATACTACCACCAAAATGTGCTAATGTTTTAAAATGCAAGCTGTGTCAACATGGTATAGAATGCAATCCCTGTTACTCTGTGCAAATTAAATCCCAAGCCATGACTGCTCAATGGGAAAATTTATAAAAAAATGGTCTTTTTGTCTGATCTTAGAATAGTGATAGAGACTGTGCTGGTAAAAATAACAGATATGGGGCCTGGCGTGGTAGCTTAGTGGCTAAAGTCCTCGCCTTGAACGCACCAAGATCTCATGTGGGCGCTGGTTCTAATCCTGGCAGCCCTGCTTCCCATCCAGTTCCCTGCTTGCGGCCTGGGAAAGCAGTGGAGGACGGCCCAAAAGTCTTGGACCCTGCACCTGCATGGGAGGAAACTTCTGGCTCCTGGCTCCGTTCCGGTCATTGTTGCCGCTTGGGGAGTGAATCAGCAGACGGAGATCTTTCTGTCTCTCCTCCTCTCTGTATATCTGACTTTCCAATAAAAAGAAATAAATCTTTAAAAAATAATAACAGCCATGATAAATATTCAGTGTTTGCTATATGCTGCACATTCTCCCAGGAACGCCATGGGCAGTTAATCCCCAACAACCCTGTGAAGTGTCATTATCCATTTTCCAGATGAGCAAAATGAGGCTCAGAGCAATGAGATCACCTGCCTTGGACATACACTGTAGTAGGAAGCAGAGGCAGGATTAAACACAAGCACTCTGGCTTGAGTGTGCGCTCTTAAACACAAACACCGCCACTTACTCATGTTGGAAAGCAAGGACTCGGTGCTATCATGAGCCAGTCTGGGACACCCTCTACCAAGTCTTTCACTGGGGCCTCCACTGCATGGACTGCCCAGTTTTCCTTGGTCTGCCCAGCAAAGCCCTTTGCATCTCTTGTCTTCCTGTTTTCTTTCACGTTTATTGCACTGCTGAGCCCATGGCAGGTACTCAGGCAAATGGGATAACCTTGAGCAGGGAGACAAAGCAACATTTCTTTCCAGAATGAGCTCTTTGAGTTAGTTGAAGATGTAACTTAATTGACAAACTCGTGATCTGTACTTTATCTTACAAGGCATTATATGAATATAAGGATACTTAGGTGCCTTTTATTGGCAGTATTACATCACATAGCTTTACTAAGCAAACTTCATATGCCTTAATGGAGTCGGGCATTTATTGATTTATTTGAAAGGTAGCTACAGAGAGTGAGGGAAGGACAGACACAGTTCTTCCATATGCGGCTTCATTCCCAGCAAATGGCCATAAGGCTAAGGCTTGGGTCAGGTGGAACCCAAGAACCAGAGGCCTCATCTGGTGTACCCGCGTGGGTATCAGCAGCCCAAGTCTTTGTGCTTTCCTAGAAGCATCAGCAGAGGGCTAGATGGGACTTTGACTGGCATCCATGTGGGATGTCAGTGTGGCAGACAGTGGTTTAAGTCGCGGTGCCACAGCACTAGCCCTAAGGCTGATGTTTTTCTTGAGTTTGGTTTCCTAAAGCTCCACTGACTCTGAAGCACCTGTGCATCAGGACCATCTGACCCTTTTCATGCAAAAAGCAGCCAAGAGCAGGACACTGCCAGCTTGTCCTTGCACCAGCCACCTTACTTGTTGATGTTGCTGCCTTCCTTCAGTCGCTCTCCCGCAGCTCCGGTCTTGGAAACTCTTTCGCTGCCCGCCAGGTCGACCAGGCTGACCTTACTGACTTTCTCTCCTGAGTTCTAGTTGTGGGACACAAGAGAGACACAACACACATCAATGCAGAAACCACTGGAACATCTGCCTCTATGTCAGCAGTTTAACAGACAGCAACCCCAACATCCAACCCACTCTAATGCGGTAAACTTCTCAGGATTTTCAGCAGTCAGATTCACTCAAATTAGCAATGAATTTCACTGTCAAAATTTATGTTGGTGTGTAAAGCAACCTTTTTTTTTTTTTAAGATTTATTTACTTTTATCAGAAAGTCAAAGTTACAGAAACAAGAAGAGACATTTTCCATCCATTATTAATTCACTCCCCAAGTGGCCACTATGGTTAGAACTGAGCTTATTCAAAGCCAGGAGCCAGGAGCTTCTTCCAGGTCTTCCATGTGAGTGCAGGGTCCCAAGGCTTTGGGCCATCCTCTACTCCTTTCCCAGGTCACAAGGAGGGAACTGAATGGGAACTGGAGTAGCCAGGACATGAACTAGCATCCATACAGGATCTTAGCACATACAAGGTGAGGATTTAGCCTCTAGGTATTGCACTGGGCCTGGATCATTTTGTTTTGCAATTGGATATCAAGAACACTTGGCTTTCTAGAAGTTAGAAACTCAGATGTTGTATGGGGCCAGGAGCAAAAAATAGGGTATGAGGCTCCTTGCACAGTTGGATTAAACCTTTCTTCTGGAAAGTATTCTTTAGGTCAAATGTTTTATACTCCTCAATGATGATGCAGAATTACTTCTTTGAGGGCTATTTCAATATGAAAGGACATGTTCTCAAAGCTATATAGTGCTATCATCACAGAAGTTTACACAAGAAATCCAATTGCAAAAATTATATAAATATATATATGTATGATCTCACAAATGAAATGATGTAAGGAAAGCATCTCCTCTAGCAAGAACCCAGCCACTAAACTCAGCCATGAAATACCTCACCCTGTGGATACTCTGCTTCCTCTGCCCAGCGCCTTACCCCGGACTGCAGGTCGTACAGCGTCTGCGTGATTATGATGTTGAACACAGCATGGGAGCGGCTGCTCTCTTCATTCATGTTGGTTGCAGCGACCGTCCGAGACTTATTTCCCTCCGACATCAACGATTCGATATCCTAGAGTCAGAGAGCATAAGGAGAACTCTCTGAGCAGCACACCAGGCATGCACATTCCTCAGGATCTGCGAGAGCCTTCTGTATAAACCTCCGTAACTCTCCTCTAACAGGTGCAGTTTCAGCTTCTAGCTCGCTCAGTTCTACTGGAGCCAATGTTTCCCCATTTCTTCTTTCCATCTCCAAGTGTCTTTACGTTTGTCTGTTAAGACCCTGGCTTTTTTTTTCTTTGAAAATTTCCAGGAGAGCTAGTATCTACCGAACACTTCACATAGTAACAATGCTATAGTCTGAATGTGTCCCCTAAAGCTCATGTGTTAGAAGCATAATCCTAAATTCATGTTACTGCCATTTGGAGCTGGGGTCTTGAAAGGCAGTTAGTATCAGATGTGGTCATGATGCCAGGAACATATCAGGGCCTTTAAAAGAAGAAATGGTGCGTTTGCCTCCGCCAGTCACAGAATGCCTCTGCCATGCTGTGATGCAGCAAGAAAGTCCTCTCTGGGTGCCAAGCAGGTGCCTGGCATCAAGCTCCTTAACATTCCAGCCTCCAGAACCAGCTTTAATTCTACTTCCCTGTGCCTATCAGCGCAGCAAAGCTGTCTGTCACCTGCTTATTCACTTCTGACTTCCTATACTGTGGTGCTCCAAGGGTAGGGGATTTGCCTTCATCTTTGTTCACCTGATGCTACAATGCAATGCCTGGAATCCCATGGGGTCTCAGAAAATGTTTGCTGGATGATCCTTGTGAAAGAGGGATTTCTGGGATTTTGCACACAAGGATGCCATGAAGCCCATGGAAGCCAAACACCCTTCTCCAGATCCGTTAGGAGGCAGAGCTGGGATGCAAATCAAGAGCTCCTACTAATTAGTTCCTACTAATAAATGCCAGGATGCATGGACATGGACTCCATCATGCTAAGAATTAGGACCTCTATCAAGGGGTGGACGCGGCATCCCTAGGTCAGAAAGGTTTCCACTCACTTCAGCACCTCAATATTTTTCAAATGAAGACTATGCCCTATTTATCACTGAGCAATACCACATACGTCTTCATTTAAGTGGTTGGAGAGAGTTACCTCACAAATTAATTTTGGGTCTCCTAAAAAAAAATTGTAACGGGGTAGCCACATTAAAGAGACAGCCCATGTATGTGTAGGGATCTTTCCACTGATTCATTCCACTCTTCAGTACGGAGACAGCAGCTTGTATTGTGAGTTTTCACGCTGAACAGGGCACCAATTTCAAGGAGCAGGGAAACAGGCTAGTAGAAACAGCAGTGACGTCAAGAAACAAAAATCCCAGAAGAGAGAATGGTGACCAAGAACTGTCCATTAGGAAAAGCTGAGTCAACTGCCAGGTACTGTTTGGCTGATCAGATGCGTCTAGGACAGCATCATCGGCAACCTTGGGGAGATTTGTTCCCCAACAGAACAATCTTGGTGAAAACATCTATCAGGAACCCTGAACACCTGCACAGCAAGCAGCATGCAGGAGGCAAGTGAGGGCCTTCTGTCATGGGGGCGTGCAGGTGCTGGGTCTCTGGGAACATAAATGGTACCGATATGGTATAGCATTCACACGAAAGACAATCAGTAATATCACCCGCAGGCTTGGATTTGCAGGTGGCTTTCAAAATGACATTTTAAAATAATGACACTTACCTCAAAACTAGTGACAGCGAGTTGAGATAAGCCATCTACGTATGGTCCCAAAACTTTATGCTCTCGAACTTTAAGAGACTGTCTACTCCTTTGGGAGAAGAGGAAAGGAATAAATGAATCAGACCAAATTTGGAAGCTTTTCTTTCTTCTTAAGTACCCAGACACTGACTGCAATTACAAAAAGGATTTTTTTAACTGATCAAAAATATATTCTAAAAACAAGTTTATTTGGATTAGCAAAACAGCATTCCATATGAGGAATGTCTTTTATACTCTGATTTCTATTTAAAGTAATGTACTATTTTAAAAGTTCAATCTCTAGTCCTAAACTAAACAACCAGCACACAGAACTAGGTTAGGCTAACTTGTTTTAACAGATGAATTTCAGTTTCACAAATGGAAGGAAACAGTGAAGCAAAGAACAAAGATATAATTTAACCTTGAGGTGAATTTCATCAGAAAGTACCTTCTCAATAAATAGTGTCTAAAAAATTCTGAATAACGCAAAGAATACTGAACCATGCTGAATCTACTTTTTGAAGCTGTGTTGATCTGTGCTGTTTCTATGCTAACAATTTCATACAGACAACGGGCGCACAGTACAGAAGTTGCTTGTAGTCACTGATGTTTATTCTATATTTAGACCAGGTTCTGAGTGAAGATTTTAGGGCTCTCTTCTAGAATTTTCAAAATGGCAAATCCAGTTTGGAACTCATCTGAAGAGCTTTTCAAAAGACAATCGAGGTTAACAGCATGGCTGTGTATGTTTCACCATATTGCGTGTGACATTGTTTTCATGGCATTGAATATTAATCATTTTTCAAACGAAGAATCAATTCTTGGCATCTCTCAAATGTGGAAAGAAGGAAGAGTCACGAGTGTTTCCAAAGTCTTGGCAGTGCTCTCTAAGCACTTCAGTTTTCCCACTTAATCTCACGTCTCTACAAAGTAGATATACTAACTTCAAGGATGAAGGATTCACTGTGACGATGAGCAAATCTGCTGTACTCTAACCAGGGACAAACCATAATGCATGTCTTCGGGAGAGCTACCCCGACATAGACAAGCCAGCTCTCAGGCTCCATCTGTCCACTCAGCCACAGAGAGTACATCTACTGCCATTTCATATGCTTGTGATGGGGTCTAATATGGAATTCATGCTCACTGCTGGCAGTCCTAGAAACTCCTACACCTGCACATCAAGGGCCCTGTACAACAACAGTGACAGAAGCACTGTAATGAGAAAGAGTGGAAAGTTACCAACACCAGGGGTAAGCTATGTGAAAATGGAATGCTGAACAGCAGCAGAAAATAAAGGTACTATTTTTCGAATGAATTACACACTGAGCAGAAAAAAGCAAATCACAAAGGATATATTAAAACTGAGGCCATTACTCCCACTGGAAAACTTGAGTTAGGATGGGGGCAGTCCGTACAGGGCAGGGCTACAACACTGGGCCTCATGTGAGCTAGATCAGGGAAAAGCCAAAAAAACTGACATAAAGTAAACACTACCCCTTTTCCTTTATGGATCAAACTCATCAAGTTTTCCAAAAGTATGTATGTCTGAATTTCACCATTTCATGGCCTATTACTAAATCAAAGCATCCACAGGTGCTGAAACTCAGGGCAGTGGATCCTTCAGAAGCTCCTTATATGATTCCAAGGCACAGTCAGGAAGGCACCAACTTGCCAGTCAGGATGTTTTAATCCCTCAACCACTGTACCTTCAACTTAGAGCTTATGTCAAACTTCACTGGGAGGATCAATGTGTCCTCTATGAACTCCATGTTCACAATCTGATGCAAAAAGAATTACCTATAGAAAAACAGCTTTTTAGATGGCATATATAGATGTAAGAAGCCTCAAACATGAAAATGGTCTAAACTGTATGTATGGTGGAGATGCTATTGGGCTTTGGAGTAGCTAATGATTTCTATGAGCAGTGACCCAGGGCTCAAATACACTTGCAATTTTAATTTTAGGATCCTTTAAAGAAATTACCTTGACTTATAAACTCAATTTCAACAAGAACTCACCCTTTGGGATCTAAAAGATCACGAACTTTTTCATTATAAATTTCCATATAGGACACTTCGACTTTAAAGGTGTGTGACTCATTTTGCTCCAAAGAGATTCTTTTGAATAAAGCACAGCAGAGCCTTGGAATGAGGCCCAACTGCTCGGCGTGGCCCATCATGGAGAAGGATTTTCCTGAACCTGGAGAAGAAGCAGCAGAAAGAAGGAAGGGTAGTAGAGAAAGCACATTTAACACTAGAACTGCATGACTTTTCGTCATTTGAGAGCTAAGGTTACTCAGCATGAAACTGACAAACCTGGTTCTCAAACCCAGTTCTTGTATGTCATAGCTATTGGTCCTTCCATTACACACACAGTCTTCAGTGTCATGAATGTGTATAAGTACAACCATTCTCCATTGCTTTCTCAGGCCACAAGCAGCAAATGGGATAGGAAGTGGAACAGCTGGGACATGAACCAGCTCCCAGATGGGATCCCAGAGCATACAAGGTGAAGATTTAGCCACTGAGTCATTGCGCTCCCGGCTTCTGGCTTCAAATTAGCTCAGCTCTGGATGTTGTGGCCACTTGGGGAGTGAACCAGTGGATGGAAGATCTTTGTCTACATCTCTCCTCTCTGTAAAATGTGCCTTTCCAATAAAAATATATCTTTTAAAAATGCAAATACCACCTTCAAAAGTATGTATCATAAAATTGCAATGATATATTATTAAGTGACATTAACAATATTTTGCTGTTATTGAAAAAATGTTTTTTAAAAAATGACTTGTTTACTTGAAAGACAGTTACAGAAAGGCACAGGGAGGGTGGGAGGGAAGGAGGGAGAGGCAGAGGGGGAGTCCTTCCATCAGCTGCCTCACTGCCAAGGTGGCCACAACTGCCAGAGCTGCCCCAGGCCACAGACAGGGGCCTGTACTCCATTCAGGTCTCCCACATGGGTGGCAGGATCTCAGGCACTGAGGCCATCTTCTGTTTTTTCCTTTTTCCCGGGAAAATTAGCAAGAAGCTGGAATGCAAATGCAGCAGCCAGGACTTGAACTGCACGTGATGCCAGTGGCACAGGAAATGGCAGAGTGTGCTATACCCAGATGCTGAGTATGGCAATTGTATTTTTATAATTGTATATTATGTATATTCCATCTCTTAGGTATCCTATGATTTAATATTAGCCTGTACTGTAATTTAGGCATTCTCATCTTACAGCTGAAAAATTTCAAAACAGAGTATTAAGAGTGTTGCTAGCTGGGCCACTGGTTTCGTTTTGTTGTGCTTGTTTCAATTACCTGTTGAACCAGCTAGGCTTTCATAATTAATCATGACTTTTATCTCCTGATAAAAGTCCTCGGTAGAGGATGATACCAAGAGGGTTTTTTTTGTTTGTTTTTTTCTTTTCACTATAACATTTACACTGAGTAACAGGTAATTATTTCTCTGGTTCAAATATCGGTTAAAACTATAATTTAGGAAAATGACACTTAATAGCTTGAAAGTAGCTTTATTCATTAATATAGAATTTATTCAATTACCAAAAACTGTTATACCTTCAAAAAGAGGCTGAATTTGGACTATCTGACTCAGTGACATTCAAGTCAGAAACATACTCAAGGTTTTGTTGGATCTCAAAGTTTTTCCTTTACTTTCTTTCCTTCCTTCCCCCACCTGGTTATTTATTATTAGTATTATTGTAAATGCCTACTATTTGGGGGAGTGAATAGACAATGATCTTCTATTAGCTGATTCATGTCCTAACTGCCGGTACCAGCAATAGCAGGGCCATGCTAAAGCTTGGGGAACTCCACCTGGGTCTCCTGAGCGCCCAAGCAGCTATGGTCACCATTCCACAAGGCCTGCCCCTCCATTTTCAAATCTCAAGCATGCACCCTTAAGGTCACTGACTGTAAACAAGAATAAATTCTTACCTGTCTGCCCATAGGCAAAAATGCAAGCATTATAACCCTGAAAGGCTTTCTCAAGAATCCCTTCCCCAAGGCACTTGAAAACCATTTCTTGACCTAAAAAGAAAGACAAACAATGGAAAACTGAAATAAGGCAATGATTTTTATTTCTTGACACGTCTGCATTAACATCAATATTTTATGCATCTGATAAAACAATAAAAGCAAACTGTGTGCCTACTATGTACAGGCTGATGGACTCAAGATCTTTATAACAAAGTTTTACCTGCAGTTCAGCACCTAAACATGTGACTCTGCACACTGTCTTCCTGAGACATTTCTCTAGGCACTGAAGCATCCCTCCCATTGCCAGTGGAAAATACCAAAGTATCACCCAGATTTGACTTAGTGTCTTCTGACATAGGATCAAAAATGGCACTAAACATCACTGTCTTCTCTCCCCACTGCATCCAGAGTTTCAATGAGCTAAGCTGATGCCACTCATGTTTGGTATTTCCCCTCAGCACCTAACATGATGTTGTGTTCATGTCAAGTGCCGAGAAATGGCCCACAGCTGTTGATGGGATGACAACTGTGGCTGCCATTAGTAGACTCACAAGCATCATTGGCAGGTGTCCCCAGAGAGAGCTCAGAGACAACCTCTTGTGGACAAATTCGCGCATCACACCGCAGCTCTGAGGAGTGTTTAGTCATTTCCTTTAGTACGGCAGAACATCATGGAGGAGTCAAGAGGCAATCATCAGAAAACAGTTGAGGAGGCATTTAGCACACTTTGAAATTGATGAATTTCTTTCCTTAATTTATTTTTACTCTTATTTGCCATTATACAGTTTCGCAGCTATCAGGCTTCCTCCATTTTCCTCCTTCCATCGTCTCCCCTCCCCAGTGTCCTTTGTATTTTTACAGTAATAAAGTCCTTCAGCTGCATTTATGACCCCAACATTCTGTTCTTTCTGTGTGTAGTGACACTGTAGGTATAGGCCATGGCAGAGCAACTAGTATTTTGTTACATTTAACAGCTGGATTGGGTCTTTCTCTTACTGGGCAGTACATGCACACTGCAATTCTTTTCTTTCCAGGTACTCTAGTCTCCATTTTACACCATTCGTCTATGAGACGGTAAGCGGATACTTGTTTACCTATATATCTTTTTGTTTTGCATTTTTCATGAAGGTTGTCTTAAATTAGAGAACACAGGAAATCTGCACATCTGGAATTGGCTTATTTCACTGAGCCTAATGGTCTTCCAACAAAGTTAGGACCACTTTGTTACATTTCATCCTTGTTATAGAACTTCATTCTTTTTTAATGGCTGAGAAGTCTCATGGAAGAGCCAAGGTGATAATCTGAAAACACTTGAGGAGGCCTTTACTATGCTTTGAAATGGATACATTTCTTTCCTTCTTTTTTAAGATTTATTTATTTATCTGACAGAGTCATGGAGAGAGGGAGAGACTGAGACCTTTCATCCACAGGTTCACTGCTAAAATGGCAACAACAACCAGGGTTGGGCTATGCTGAAGCCAGGAGTCAGGAACTCCCTCCTGGTCTGCAACATGGGTAGCAAAGGTTCAAGCACTGGGCCATTTTTTGCTGCTTTCCCAGGTACTTTAATTGGGGGCTGAATCTGCAGTACAGCAGCTAGAATGGGAACTGTATACACATGGGATGCTGGCATCACAGGAGGCCATTTAACCTGTTATCTCGGAATGATGAATTTCTATATTCATTCTCCATTATCAAGAGGATTAACTGATATTCTTTCTCTGTGCTCGTGTAGTCCTGGGAACACTCACTCATATAGAAGCATTTGCAGCAATGGCTGGATGAAGCATCTATTCTCTCCATGGAGGTCAGAGACTATGACCCGTTTTTCCTTGTAATTCCAGTGCACAGCACAAAATGCTTCGTAAGTGCTGGCTGATGGTATGAGTCCGTTAAACCTTGTTGTCCTACACAACACTTTAAAATAATAAAACTCAAGCTTTGGTTTCACTTTTATGCAAAGGTGGATGTGAGCTTAAGACCCTTTGTTATACTACAATATATCAAGATGGCAAAATGAGTCTTAAAAGTTTTCAATATGAAAACAAGAGATGATATTTTCAATGAGCAAGGTTGATGCCACTCACGTTTTGGTATTTCAAACACACACACACCCCAAAATCTTTGACTCCTTAAATTTTAACCGGGTTGAGGAAACAAGGGATTTTCATGAACTGCTTCGGGGAGGAAAAGTGGGTACGGCAGTCCTTAAACAATACCTGACAGCATCTATCACAGGGAATAATCCCATATTCTCCGACCTGCGATGAAACATTTCTACAAAGTGCCCTGTTGTTATGACAGTGAGAATCAAGTTAACACCCAGCAGTACGACAGTGGGTAAATCAAATCCGATTGTTTATATGATGCAACACTACACAATACCAGGGAAAAAAACACACCTACGTGTAAACGGTGCTAGAATTGAGAAGATTATTGAGTGAAAGGGAAAAAGCCATATTCACAAAAGTATAGCTAACGTTATGACAAATCGTGTGTGTGTGTGTGTGTGTGTGTGTGTGTGTGTGTGTGTGACAGACAGGACACACACATGCAACGATGTATAAACAGATGATATATACATATGTATATATACAAATCAGTGCGATGTGTATAAATGTGTATATATGTGCACTTGGAAAGAAATAACAAACTTACATAGTCTTACCTACTTTGAAAATAAATTTTATTTTGTTTATTAGAAAGACACAGAGTTAGAAGGAAAAGGAGGCGGAGATAGAGAGAGAGAGAAAGGGCAAGATCTTCAATTCACTGGCTCATTCTCCAAATGACCACAAGAGTTGAAGCTGAGCCAGACTTAAGCCAAGAGCCTGGAACTTCTCAGGCTTCCCACGTGCGCAAAAGCACCCAATGATTCAGGCCATCTTTTGCAGCTTTTCCAGGCTCATTAGCAAGGAGCTGGATCAGAAGTGGAATGAGTCAGGACTCAAATTCGTGCCCATATGAAGCCAGCACTGCAGTCAGTACTGCCACATCACTGTCCCCATCTTATCTTTCTGTTTCTGATCTTATCAAGCACAGAGTCTGGAACCTAAGAAATATTCATAGCATGTTGATGGAAAACATTTTTTAATGGGTTAAATAATAAGAGTATTTTCCAAGGACACGGTTTGTTGGGAAGATGACCTAAAGATTGGTATCCTAACAAGAATAAAATATAACCAAACTGTCTTTCACTATATATATATATAATTATTATTATTTAAAGATTTATTTTATTGAAAAATATAGAAAGAATGAGACAGAGTGGAATGAGGTGTCTGCTCATTCGCTCCCCAAGTGACTGCAACGGCTGCGACTAAGCTGATCTGAAGCCAGGAGCCAGGAGCTTCTTTTAGGTCCCCCATGTGGGTGTAGCGTCCCAAGGCTTTAGGCTGTCCTCCACTACTTTCCCAGGCCACAATAAGGGAATTGGACGGAAAATGGAGCAGCTGGGATTAGAACCAGCGGCCATATGGGATCCCAGCATATACTGGGGTGAGGACTTTAGATACTAGACTAGTGCGCAGGCCCTGTTTTATATTATAGTTTTTAAAGAATTATTTATTTTTATTTCGAAGTCAGATATACAGAGGAGGAGAGGCAGAGAAGAAGATCTTCCATCCAATCGTTCACTCCCCAAGTGGCCGCAACGGCTAGAGCTGAGGCAATCTGAAGCTAGGAGCCAGGAGCTTCCTGCAGGTCTCCCACGTGGCTGCAGGGTTCCAAGACTTTGGGCCATCCTCGACTGCTTTGCCGGGTCATAAGCAGGGAACTGGATGGGAACTGGGGCAGCCGGGATTAGAACTGGCACCCATATGGGATCCCAGCGTGTGCAAGGCGAGGACTTTAACCACTACGTTATCGCTAGAGGCCCTATATTATTTTTAAAAAGGTGTATTTATTTGAAAGGCAGAGCTGCAGAACAGAGAAGGGGATGGGGAATCAAGAGAGTGTGTTATGTTCCACCTGGTCACTTCCTGGACAACCACAATGTGCCAGGTCACAGCCATGGGTCAAGAATTTCCTCCAGGTTTCCCACATGTGTGGCAGGGGCCCAGGCACTTGGGCCACCTTCTGCTGCTTTCCCATATACATTAGTGGCTGTCCTTCACAACCACAGTGCAGGTGTCTACCTGATGTGAAGCAAGTCCAGTGCTCAGTGTACGAACACTGGCTAGGACCGGCTGCGAGCTACAGGTCTTTGCGCAAACAAGCAAATTTTAAAGTGTTTGTGCACGAGTCAACATTATGGTGCTTTGGATTAAAACCGCCACCTGCAACACTGGCATCCACAAAGCGATACTGTGATACACTGCAGCCTCAAAAATGGAGGGAAAAACTCCTGTCTTTTTCAATAGATGCCAAAAAAAAAAAAACCTAATTTGATAAAATTCAACATCCTTTCATGATAAAACTCGTAACTAAATCAGGTACTGAAGGAACACACTTCCTCATGATAAAGGCTAGATCACATGCAACAAGTCAATATCTAACATCATATTGAATGGGGAAAGCTGAAGGCTTTCCATCTAACATCTGGAACAAGACAACATTCAACACAGCACTGAAGACCTAGCTAGATCAATTAGGCAAGACAAAGACATAAAACCCATCTCAAGTAGAAAGGCGGACATCAAATTGTCATTGTAGAAGATAGGATCTTAAATGCAGAAAACCTCAAAGATCCTACTGAAAGGCTGATAGAAAAAGAAACAGCTAAATTGCAGGATACTAAGTCAATTAACAAAAATCAGTAGTACTGTTATATACCAATAATGAATCATCTGAAAAAAGAATAAAGAAATTCCACCTCCAATAGCTTCAAAAAGAATAAAAACCATACCTAGAAATAAATTCAGCCAAGTAAGTGAAATATTTATATGTAAACATTTATATTTATATGTAAGATGTAAACTCTAAATCATTAATGAAAGGAACTGAAGAGACAACAAAATCAAAAGACCTTGTTATTCATTGATTGGAAAAATCAATATTGTTAAAATGTGCGTATTCCCCTAAATGATGTATCAAAATAGACATTAACAGACAAGGCAGGACTGAGAAAAAAAAAAAAAAAGCAGGAGGCATATACTACCTGGTTTAAAAATATATTATAAACCTACAGTAATCAAAACAGTATGTTAGAGTCATAAAGATCCATTCATAAGCCAACAGTATAAAATAGAAGCCATAAAAATGAGCATACACATCTATAACCACTGATCCTCAACAAGAGTGCTAAGAATATGTATTGGAAAAAGAATAGCCTTTTAAAAAAACATTTATTTATTTGAAAGAATGACAGAAAGGTTATCTTTTATCTGCTGGTTTACTCCCCAAATGTTGCAACCACCAAGGCTGGGCCAGGACAAAGCTAGGTGTACCGTCCATGTCTACCCACATGGGTGTAAGGGGTCCAAGTACTTGGGCCATCTTCTGCAGCTTTCCTAGGTATGTTAGCAAGGAGCTAAACTGGATTACTGATGTCACAGGTGATAGCTTAACTCATTATGTCATACTGTTGGCCCATGAATGTATATTGATACAATCATTACAGAAACCAGTAAGAAGTTACTGAGAAAAGAAAACAGTGAAACTCCATATGATCCAACAATTTTAAACCTGAACAAACAAGGGGAGTAAAATTCCTCTCTCAAAGATATGTCTGCATATCCACATTTCATGCAGCACTACTCACAACAGAAAAGAAATAGAAATAACCCAGAGTCTTCCTACCAATGAATGGATAAGGAAGTGTAATACACAAACACAATGGAATATTACTTGATCACAAAAAGAACAGAATTTTATCATCTGCAATAACATGGATATAACTGGAAATCAGTATGTTACATGAACTCAGTCAAGCACAGGATGACAAATACTCCATATATATAAGGAGTCTAAAAGAAAGTAACCTCATGCAAATAAAAAATGCTAGGCCTGGCATAATGGCTCCATTGGCTAATCCTCTACTTCTAAGTGCTGGCGTACCAGATGGATACCATTTTATGTCCCGGCTACTCCACTTCCCATACAGCTCCCTGCTTATGGCCTGGGAAAGCAGCGAAAGATGGCCCAAAGCCTTGGGACCCTGCACCTGTGTGGGAGACCCGGAGGACGCTCATGGCTGCTGGCTTCGGACTGCCTCAGCTCTAGCTGTTGCAGTCATTTGGGGAATGAACTAGCAGATGGAAAGTCTCTCTGTCTTTCCTTTTCTCTGTAGATCTGTCTTTCCAATATAAGTTTAAAAAAAGCAGCTAAAAATGTTGATTGATGGGTATTGGACTATATCCAGTTAGGTGTAAGAAGTTCTGGGGTTCTAGTGCCCAGAATGGTGACAACGGATTATGTTAACTTACCATAAATTTCTATACTTTTAATTTATTTTATTTATTTAAAAAATATTTAAAATTTTTTATTGGAAGTACAGATTTACAGAGAAAAGGAGAGAAGAATCTTCCATCTGCGTGTTCACTCCCCAAGTGGCTGCAACTGCTGGAGCTGAGCCAATCTGAAGCCAGGAGCCAGAAGTTTCCTCCAGGTCTCCCATGCAGGTGCAGGATCCCAAAGCTTTGGGCCATCTTTCGCTGCTTTCCTAGGCCACAATCAGGGGGAGCTGGATGGGAAGTAGAGCAGCTGGGACACAAACCAGCACCCATATGAGATGCCAGTGCATACAAGGTAAGGATTTAGCCACTCAGCCATCGCATCGGGCCCAAAATTCATATTTTCTTTGAAAAGATTAGAAAATGGGGCTTTGGGTATTTTCATTATAAATAATTTGAAATGCTTGAAAAGAAAACTATATTTTCCCTGATTGTATGACAAAATGTATAAGGTAATAAGAGATCAAATAATATCCTGTACATATGTACATGTCAGCTAAACTTTTAAAATAAATGTTTTTAAACTCCCCTTATCCCCAAAACCCCTTAAAATCACTTTTATGTTACAGCTAAGTGTGATAATCTTCTGCGAAGAAAATGTCTGACCATCCTTTTATATAATCTCTCCTACATGTCTTCTCACTGTTCATTCCACATGTATTCTCAAGCCCATGCCAAAAGGCAGGCATCTCTTGGAGAAAACCCAGAACCAAACTAAGCCTGCACGCAGGCTTGTCAGAACCACGGTGTTGCTCTCCAGATCTGTGCACCGGATGGCTCTCACAGGCCTTCTCCCTTCCTGGGAGCGTGCTGCTCCCCAGAGCCATCGGTTCAGTTAGGCAGCCCCAGGCAGGGAGTGCTGTGAGGTGGGGAAGGAGGCTTTCAGATGGCTAAGTCAAGCATCCGCATTGAGTAACTTAAAAAGAAAGCCAGAGTGCTATGGTTTGAATGTATGTTCCCACAGTGCACGTGCTGAAAAGTAATCCCCACTGCAGCAGTGCTGAGAGGTGGGCACGGCAACGCATGGTCAGGTCACGAGGACTGAGCTTGCTGCCCCCACTGCTCTCAAACCAGGGGATGCCATCACAGTGTTACCATACCGGGAGGCAATACATTCCTGTTCTTCATGAATTATCCAGTCTGAGGCACTCTGTAAGAGCAGCACGAATGGACTAGGACAGAGCTTGCAATGCTGCAAGGATTCGACTGTAGTCAAAGAGATCTCATCATGACTTCAACAGCCATTGGCCAATCAAGAGTATGTATCGCCCACATCACATGGTGAAATGCAACATTTCTGGTTCCTTTCCCTGAAACTGAGTAGGCTAGAATTAGGAAAAGCTTTTCTGCTTCAGAACAAATAATATAATATTTTATTTATCTCCTCCCTCCCATTTTTATCAACACAGAAAGACAAGATTTCATCTAATTCACAGTTAGTTTCAGTAAGATAAACATATTTCCCTCTTTCCCCATTTTCTCCCTCAATCCTCCTCCTTCCTTCTTATTTTTTTTTCGGGGGGGGGGGAGTTTAAAAATATACTTTATAAACCACAGGCATAATTTACCACTAACCATGATATCAAACAAGTAAAAAGTAGAAAAACCCCAGCTACACCAGAGTATAAACAAGTAGAAACATCAACTGTATCACAAGATGCCTGTTTCACTCCTATACTTTTTTTTTTTTTGCATTCTATTCTAACTGCCACATATTGCAGAAAACACATGATATCTGTCTTTTTTGGACTTGCTTATTTCACCAAGAATAATGTTTCTAGTTGCATTTATTTTGTTGCAAAAGACAGGATTTCATTCATTTAAAAAAATGGCTGAGTAAGAGGGATGATCCTCCAAACTCAACATCATTAACTGAACAAAAGTGAGTACAACTGCTGGACGTCTACATGAAACAGATTCACGGTACAAGTAGGAAGGAGAACCAGGATAACTATACTAAAATTTTATGAAAAATATAAAATAACCCAAGAACTGACCAGCACATAAATATGTAAAGGCAGGGGATTAATGTTTGACCTGGTAGTTAAATGTTGGCGAAGATGACTGTACCTCACTTGGGAGTGCCTGAGTTTCACACTGGGCTCTGGTTCCTAACTCACATTTCCTGCAAATCAAACACTGGGAAGCATCAGTGATGGTTCAAGTAATTGTGTTTCTGCTATTCACAAAGGACACTGGGTTGCGCTTCTGGACCAAATCACAGCCATTATGGGTATTTGGGGAGTGGACATGAGCTTTCTCTATTTGTCTCTGTCACTTCAAAAATATAAATAAAAACAAGAATAAATTACAAGAGCAAATTTCAGCACAGCTTTTGCTCAAGTTAGTGTGAATATAATAAGGATATGAATTAACTTATTTACCTGGTGTACTTTTATTACATATGCGGGCAAGAAGAAAAAAGAGAATTTTTAAGAACTGTCTGATTCGCTTTGCATTCTACAAATCACTGACTCCCTCACAATACTCAGGCAAAATAGGTCTGAACTCTGATTGATAAAGTGGGACTCTAAAAAGGCTAAGTCACTTTCCCAACATGTAACACCTGGTGAATGGCAGGTTCGGGAGCTGTTCAGACTGACACCCAAATGCTGTCGCTGCAGACACTCTGTGCTCCAAACTACAGGATGCTTTTCACAGGCTCCCAGAACTTATCCCAGAGCATGATTCTTCTTTTTTTTAATGTTTCAGTAAAGTACTTGACACCCAGTAGGTGTTTGTGTTTGCTAAATTATTTCCGTGTTGGTAACACTGTTCTCAGACTAACAAATTTTTAATTGGGGGAGCATGTCCTTATTGGTGATGATTATGCCATCATGGCAGCACTCTTCGAACTTAATAAGAAATGTTTCCTTCTACTTCTCTGAATTTTGGTCAGTGGTTGGAGCTGAGCCAATCTGAAGCCAGGAGCCAGGAGGGTCTTTTGGATCTCCAACATGGGTACAGGGTCCTAAGGCTTTGGGCCATCCTCCACTGCTTTCCTAGGCCACAAGCAGGGAGCTGGCTGGGAAGTGGAACAGCTGTGTCGCAAATTGGCATCCATATAGGATCCTGGCACATGCAAGGTGAAGACTTTTAGCCACTAGGCTATCGTGCTGGGCCCCTAAGTCTTGTGGGTTTTTTTTTCCTATTAACTTGCAAATGTTATAACCCAGGATATTCATCTCTTATCTATGTTATTTATTAGCCATTTGTCATTTACCTTATAGTCTTACATTGTTCTTTGGATTTTTGGCTTCTAATGTTCAAATCTTCTCTTTTCTTTTAGGATTTTTGCCCAGAGCATGCTCAATTTCAAAAACACCTTTCTAACTACATTATATGGGATTCACCAAAATTTTATTCTACTTTTGCTGTTTTCACTGTCAATAGTTGTACTTCAAACCTGAACTCTGCTCCCTACTGACTGTGTGTTCTTAGGCAATTTCTTGATTTCCTCATCATAAAAATATGAATAAGTGCTCTTACTTTATTGGGTTGTTAAGATGATTTAATATTAGGATGTGTCCAAAGGTACATGAAAAATTAACTGAAAGATAACTTGGGTGTGAAAAAAAATTTTGAAGTCCTTCATAGTAGGGATCTTAGAAAACTCATAGCAAATGCATAGCATGAAAACTGTGCATGCATTTCAATGCTCTGCACCTGAATAGGCTTAGCTTTTAGTTCTATTCCCCACGAGCTTCTGACGGACCTTCACCCAAAGCAATTCAGGGAAAGAACTGACTACCGTGCCTGGCTGGTCCAAGTCTAGGATAGCTTTTATTTGTTACCTATTATTAACGTCATTCCTTACATTTTCAATCAACTATAATTAACTCTGGTGCAAAGAAGGGTGTCACCAACCAATCTCACCTTTCCTTCAGACAGCTCCTCCATCTTTGTATCAATTCCAGGAGGCAACTCAACCTCACAGAGAAAAGAGACAAGATGCCTCTTCTCAGAGGGATTTTTGAGAGGGATCACCTCCTGCTCTTTAGCATCTGCTCTTTTCCTGGCTCCCACCAAGGGCCCATTTTTACAGACAATGATCACAGTAACAGTGACTTCTGAGTGAGTGCTGTCAGAGATGGGAGGAGGCAGAGAGAGCGGTGCACATACATGTCTGGGCAGGTGGCTGATGAGAAGAAAATATCGTTATCTGGGTTGGGGCATACTAATACAGACTATCAAGTACAGGAAAAAACAGACCATTCTTTTATAGCATTAAAATAGAAAAGTACAAGGAAAGCCCCAATAGAGTAAGTCAGAACAATAAAACGATGAGTGGGACAGCTCCCTAAAGAGTTAGGTCCTTTTTCCCATTCCAAAGTCTTTTTCACTGTAGGAGGCTCTGACTGGAACTAGACTTAATGATTTGTTTGTTTGTTTGTTTGTTTTTGGTCTTGTGAATGACTTTCAGGGCAGTAGAGTAAGAACAATTACAAAAGTGGGGGGGGGGGGAATCCCCACCACAGACTTCAAATGCATGGTAGGCTCTTTATACAGCCTCTGTCCTCTTTAAACATGGCTACCCAGAAAATGACATTTCCGCTTAACTCTGGGAGGGGCAGAGAACATGAGGCACCAAAGACCCCGTTTATCCCCAAGCTGAAGTGGTGACTGGTTCCTTTGCTTTGTTCACTTAGATTTTAAGCATAATGGTCTTCTTTCTCTGAGTAGGAAAATATGATTTACCAATCGCTTTTTGCACTTTGAGTCACAAAAGAAACAACCTGTAAGCTGTTCATGCTGCATGGCGGGAATTGGGGAATTCAAACAGTGCATGGGTGGGTCCATAAAAGATGCAATAGCCTGATCCTGAATGTTTCCCAACTAAGTTCACACTCAACCAGCCTGAAGTGCTGTTTGACTGGGGGGAAGCATTCTGGCCAACAGCCAAGCCACAAGCCAAGAGGCCCATGGTGTCTGAGTAGGACCAACGCCAGAGAGGAGGGGACTACTTCACAGATGTGAGCTCCATAAGCCTGGGGTGGGGAATCCACAGGGCAAGCCTGATCTCATTGCTCAGAGCCATGACCATGATGCCAATTTCCTCTGTGTTTATTATTAGAGTACCCGCCTCAATCACATGGATAAGACTTCAAACACAGGCATGGCCAAAGCAACCCATAACACAGTATCAGGCTGGCAAAGAGACCTCTTGTATGGCACCTCTGCAAGCAAAGTCACAGAGTTGAGTCACCCAAGCCTGAGTCACATATAATACAGATCTCTGAACAGTCTGTCCCTACTGGGAAAAGCAGCAATAGATTAAAGCAATGATATGTGTACGCTAAGAGCAATTCTGTCTCCACAGATAGGACGTGATAGCAAAGTACCAATGGGGAGCAATAAGAGTTGGAAAGCTAACTGTGGCGCTGGCGTTACACATTGGGTGAAGTCGCAGTCCTGCAATCCTGGCATCCCATCTGGGTGCTGATTGGAGTCCTGGTTGCTCCACTGCCAATTCAGCTCCCTGCTAACGTGCCTGGGAAAGCAGAGGAAGATGGCCCAAATGGTTCAACTCCTGCCACCCACATGGGAGACCCAGATGGAGTATCATACTCCTGTCTTCAGCAGGGCCCAGGCTTGGCTGTTGTGACCATCTGCAGAGCAAACCCAAAGATGGAAGATCCTTCTCTCGGTCTTTCCCTCATTCTCTACTCAAAATAAATTTTAGAATAATAAATAAAAAGTCTACCTATTATTCACATGGCTGATATTTCGTTATTCAAGAGGCCCTGGGCAGAATGGTCCCCATGGGCTGTGTCTTGGGAAGTGAGAGGATGACACAGCAGAGCGCAGTCCTATGGTATTTCTCTGCATTAAACAATGCGACACATCCAGACCATGGCTGGATCAAACGTTAAGCATGGCAGAGCACAGACCTGACGCACAGAGCAATGATGTGGGAGTACATTCTAGATCTGCACCCAGTACCAGTTTAAACAGAGCTCCCGCTTGTCCGCCTCTTCCCTGTCGCTTTTCTCTTTGGAGTTACAGAAGAAAAAGCAAGAAAGCAGGGCCCAGTCTTTCTGATTTGGAATGCCTGGACCTGCTTCCTGGGGAGGGTGTTTTTCCATTTCCAACCAGGGCTTACGGCATGGTGATTTGGATGAGGCTGGATTTGGCAGGTGGCCAGCCCAAATCAGAGCACCTGGACAGTGCAAGCCTAGACGGGCTCTTCGCACATCCCTCCAGGGGTGAGGAACTCCTAACTTGAATGAGGCTTTAAGTACATTCCCTTTCTCAAACACCTTCGGTGGGTGCAAGTGCAGTTCTCAACAATTCTCGTAGGTAGGGACTGAAACCTGGCTTAAGTGAATGATCAAAACCTCCCAACTGAGATAAAGGCAGTAAGGCTTTGAGGCTTGACTTGGAAATACAAGATTAAAACTTAAATGAACTATGAAATTTTTCAGCAGCAGGCTTAGTGACAGGAACCTGAGAAAACCTGGCAGTGAGGGTAAAGGTATACCAAAGGGCCATTTCCAGTGTGGCATCCAAGAGCTATCAGCATGGCAATCCTTGGAAATCTCCTGCAGCATGCCAAGGATGACTCAACCCAGATGGACATTCCCACCCAGAGACAGGGCTGGGTTGGGCCCAAGCTTGGCTCTGCTTCTTTTGCTGGATAAAGAGGCTGACTCACCGAGGAGGGGTCATGCCACTGCTGGCTTAGGCACTGGAGCCAAGGGAGAGAGAGGAAAACAAGGCCATCTCAGAGAGAGGGCACACTGGGATCCTATGCGGTGGGGATCACGTGGTGTGGGTGTGGGGGCATTTCTGCATAAAACACGGCTGGAGTGAATGCTCCTCATCTTCACCGGCTCAGGACTGCCTCACACCATGGCTTGCTGCACAGGCAGCAGAAGGCTGAGCTCAAGGCCCCTGCTGGGTTGTGGGGTGCATGACGCTGACCGCCAGTTGTAAGTACTTGGGACTCTGGAGAACATGTGACAGGAGGGAGAGCAGCATTCTTGGCTGCCTTCCAAGCCACACACTCCAATCACTTTCCTGAATACAGCTTCTCTCTAGGACCAGAAGAGAGAGGCACGCTGGGAACCTGAGAGAGGAATGCATCGTCTCCACCAACATTCTTAACGGCCCTAGGTGGACTCCACATTTCCCACTACATTCAGCATTCTTGCAGGCAACAGGGTTCTCAGAACCCTCAGTTTTCTCCTCTATAAATGGGGACAGTAAGTTCCCTTTCCTTTGGGGTGCTTTGGCAATTATAGTGGGTACTGCAAGTAGACCAAACACATGGTGCTGGGACTGCACTGTTACTGTAATATGCTTAACTTCGTTGCACGTTGTTTCTGGATGCCAAGCCATACTATGAGAAAGGTGAACAGAAAAAGAGAAGCAGAGAAGAAAGTGGGATAAACAGAACAGTAGAGGCGAGAACAACAACAAAAACATATATATATATATATGTATCACACTTACACTTTTGTTTAATCGGCAAAATTAGCTTAGATCATTTACTCTTTTGTTGGACCTCTATTGTCCCAATCCTTGGGACTCACTGACACTGCCCCTCCCATCCAAAATCACACCGATGCCCACTGCATTAGCTCCCGACTACTACACTGCGACTGGGTCTTCCATCAGTAGAGTTACATTCTTAGCAACAGCCAGCTCTGTTTGCTCCTAAACAGGTCTATGTCAGTCGTACTTCCCTGTTGTTATAGAATTTCACCAATAAACACAATTCTAAGAAAGCTAAGCTGGCAACTAGCATTATGGTATAGTATGTTAAGTGACTACCTGAAATGTTGTCATCCCAAATGGGTGCTCAGTTACTCCACTTCCAGTCTAGATCTGTGCTAATGTGCCTGGGAAAGCAGTGGAAGACAGCCCAGGAACTTGGGCCCTTGTATACATATGGGAGACCCAGAGGACACTCCTGGCTCCTAGCTTGAGACCAGCTCAGCTTTGGCAGCTGTGGCCATTTGGGGAATGAACCAGCAGATGGAAGAGCTCACTTTCCCCCTACCTCTTTCAAAGTAGTAAGTAATTCTTGACCAGAAAAAAAAAAGTGAGGATCAGATAAGGTAAAGGAAAGTCTCTTATATAAAAGATTGTAACATGAAAATCAAAAGATTTGGATGAATTCTGTGTTCAGATTTTCCCCCAGCAATGTCTTTCAAGAGTGTATACATTAAAAGAAAGGGCATACATCATTTATAATGAATGTTTTAACAAACTTTTGTAACAACTACTAGCCCTTCTTATAAGCACAGGGAAAAGTTTTACTGTTTAAAGCAAAGGACTAACAATTACCAAGTGTTTCTTCCACGTACAGCACTTGCTGAGTGAGTGCTCTTGTACATAATCTAATTGCACGCTCACAAGAGTAATTAAGAGGAGGAGTAGTCTGTCTTGTGGCACAGTGGCTAAGCCACTGCCTACAGCACTGGTATCTCACACGGCAGTGTTGGTTTGAGTCCTGGCTGTTCTGCTTTGATCCAGCTCCCTGCTAATGTGTGCAGGAAAGCATCAGAAAATGCCTTAAGTGCCTGAGCCTGCCACCTTTGTAGGAAACTTAGATGGGGTTTGGCCTGGCTTGGACAGGCAGACAGTTGTAGCCATTTTGGAAGTGAACCAACAGATGGAAGATTCATCTTTCTTTCTTCCTTTCAAATTCAGAGAGCCAGGAATTGAGTCTAAGAAGTCTGTCTCCAGTGCCTTCAAATTCGATCTTTGTTTAAACAGAGTGTTCACATATTCAAAATGGACCAACACAATATTTCAGAACAAATTAATGCAGTAAAACTCTGCTACAAACATTGGTTCTGTTGTAGCTACTGTCGGTCTTTAGAATCTAAGATTTGTCTCCTTACTGCTCAGCTTCCGTTAAGCAATATGACACAAAAATTATATCTACTGCTGAGCACACAAATCGTCCACCTTGGGAAGAGAATCAAATACGGTTGTTCTCCCCACAGCAACAGCCTGGAAGGCTCACCTGTCCCCTCACAGCCCAAGGCATGCAAGCAGCACAGGAATCAGACAGCCTTCCTCCAGAGTAGCAGGTGTAACAAACCCAGAAACAAACTGCTTTAGCAAATCTGAGCACCACACCATATGGCACGGACTGTCATCTAAATCCTCAGTAAGCACTTCCAAAATTTTAGGAATGCTCACCTTAACATTGACCCCAGATAAGACACCATCTGGAGGGTCTGTGCTTTTGGTATGAAAATTAAATTAAAACCACACTGACTGGAAGTGACTAATCTACTGACATGATGTGTATTAAGAATTGGTAAAACAAAACAAAACAAAACACTGGTTCCTTGTGTTCAATGTCAAGAATACCCTTAGCTGCAGTCAGCAGTGAGTGATTTAAACATTTACAAAGACTGTTCAAGCTTATTAGGATGGGCTATAGTACTGTTATAGTTCTAAAGGAGTACCTATTATGTGCACATGTATACAAAGTTGGCAAAAAGATAGAGGCTTATGAAGAAATGTGCTTTATTCAGGTGCCTATGAAGTTATTTGTTTTCATCTTAATTCTAGAATAATAGTTTTTGCTTCAAACACAGAATCATCTGCCAGATAAATAATATTATGAGTACCTAGTCCAAAGGCAATAGGAGGAAGAGAGAATGTATGTAAAATAGAAAAGTGACTCAAAGCATGATTCAGTGTGATGTGAACAGCTTAACAAGCAAGCCTTTGATTTGTGCTGAGAAGTCCCCAGGAACAGCTGTGCAGCCAGCATAAAATGGCTGATTCACGTTTCATCAGAGAGCTGGAGGGGATCTGAGATCATTCTAGACCACATCTCAGCTTTTACAGACACCCAAATAAGAGATCCACAGAGGTAAGGGTGCCCAAAGCCTGGCAGCTTGCGGCTGAGTCAGGTCCCACAAACCCCAATACTGATGTGACTAGACTAACTACTATTACACAATAACAAAACTGAGATAAATATCAAATAAGGTCTTCCTATGTGCCAAGTATCGGGATAAATAGTTTATATGAATAGGTTGTTTACTTCTCAAAGCAAATCCTATGAGATCAAGACTATTAATATCCTGACTGAATGTATGAAGAAGTGGCAACATGGTGAGACTGAGAAACATGGCCTGACGCAGTAGGAGGAGGCTGAACCAGGATGTGAACCCCAAAAGCCTGGCTTAGGAGCATCCATTCTTCAACTGCTCCAGCACACAGCAGTATGGTCACATGTACCAGAGCGCTGCGTGGTTCTACAGTGGAAAACCCCGAGTGTGCAGGCTCCTGCTACGGCTTTTAATCAAGAACAAAGCATATTGACGATTTGACATTCTGCCGCATCCCACGAAGCTCCCAGCTCTGGCTTTTCTTCGCTCTCTCAGTCTGTCTGTCTAGTCTGGAGAGCAGAGTGGACAGCCTGGACGCAGTATCAATGACATTATTCATCGAGCCCGACGAATAGGTTGGTTTCAGGAAATCTGTGCTTCCACTTCTATGCTTCCTCTATTTCCCACCACAGAATGAATGCTTCTCTCTTAACACTGCTATTCACAATAAAGAACTGCCTTTGCTACTTTTTTTTTAATGAAGAAAAAGGAAATGGAATTAGTATGAAAACCAAGCAACTAATCTATTAGTAATGCATTTAACTAGGCAGATATTTATAAAAGATGAAAATTTCAAATAATAAGCAAGAGCTTTATTTATTGTGAAGGAGAGTGTGTGGCAGGCAGGGGGCATTGCAATAATAATATATCTAAAGAACAAGGAAAATTTCCCTCAAATTTTTAGGCACACATTGTGGTATGTGCCAAGGGATTATATTTCAATATTTGATACTATCACACAACCTACAGTTTAGCAAATATTACACTAGCAGTATAAACATTTCTTTTTAAATAATTCTGAACATTAAAAAATATTACTGAAATACTTAACAATGAAGTACCATAGGCTCTCTGAATTTCACAATTTAAATTATTTCTGGCTTTCTAAAAAAAGTTTCTTCTCTGTCCTGGAACATGAGTAACACATCCCAGAAGGCTAGAGTTGTCTCAAAGGGCAATAATGAGTAATGTGAACACAGAATTTATGAAAAAGAAAGAAAAAACAAACTTCTTTAATCATTATTTTTAACTAAATCATCCCAATGGCCTTTGATTTTCAGAATGGTCTAAAAATCACATTTTAGCGTTTTAGGATTTCCTGTTGTCTGGTCTCAACATGTAGAGAGATCTCCCCTGGTGTCCTCTTAAGATAGGCAAATCCCAAGACGTTCAGACCAGCGCCGTGTGGGTGAATTAGTAGATGTTGGTTGCTAGTTTCAGTCTTGCATCTTTGCTTACGGAAAAGCCCAATGAACAGCCATTTGTAGCACTTCCCATTCATAAGCACATGAGGTTACCTCCTTAAGACACGCAATGACCACATGGTATAGATATTATCATTTCCATTTTAAGAAGAGAAATCGCAGCTCAGAGAAAATAAAGAAATTGGCCAAGAGAACCAAAGCATGGGATGTGAGGGTCAATCCAGTCCCGACATCATGAACTTGCCCTGATACCATGATTCTTCCATGTGTCTGAATGCCCTCTAGGCTCCCCTTTGACCAAACCCCATGCTTCACCCCTTTTCTTAAAATGACAAGTTAAAATTATATATATATATATTTAGGTGTAGTTCATGAAGTCCTGATACACAAGTACACTGGAAGGCTAAATCAGGCTCTTTAAAACATGCACCACCGCTGAAGACTTACCTTTGGGTTTTTTGTCCCCCCAGCCTTGACTTCTATGTCAGGTGTAATCATTATGGTGCCTTCCTAGAACTGTTCTCTAGATTTTCTATAGCATTTACAACTTGTAAAATTGAAATTTCTCACAATGCTATTTGATATGTATGTCTTTCACTTTCAAACTTGCTTTCAAATTTCTCAAGGGCTTTCCTGGCCAGCAGCACAGGCATGGCATGAATTCTCTCTGGTCTCCTTGCTTATATGAGAGGTACTGTTAGACACTGAGCTGAGGCTCACGGTGGGATGGATAGTTACATCACACAACACAGAAGCCGGGGTAGACTAGGGCTGTATCTTAAAAGACCTCAAATGTAGTCCAAAGAAGTATGATTTTCTTTAGATTGATAAGTAATGCTGGAAAGAATCTGGAAACTAACTCACTAAGACACAAGTATGTTTGGCTGCAATTTAAATTTGTCAGTTGAACAGGGTGAAACACCAGGCCTTGGGTAGCCACAGCATGTATCCCATTTGTCTCTGACACAATTGGAAATGTTCTATTCTTGATTTAAATCTACAAACCTTCACTCAGCACAAAAATGCATCTAGGACTAAGGGGCAAGACAGATGGTTCTAGATGTTACAGAATGCATCATGGAAGGTCCCAAAGGGACAATGAACAACAAACTAATTATAACTATCATTAAGAGCTCCTTACTCACTTTAATAAAATATGTTCCTGAAGTGGCAGGAATGATGTCTGTTAGCTTTCGAAAAAATAACCCAATGTCAACTTTTCAGCAAGTTTTCTTTATGTGGCGAGGAAAAAATCATCAGTGAGCCACTAAAACTTCAGTTTACCTCCAAATCTCTTAGACTTATATCCTACCCTTGCTATACTTTTTAATTAAATAAAGAAGTCATTCAGCTAATGCTTTCCCACACAGCAACAAGGAGAAAACACTGAGACAAAACGTTTCTCTGCGATATCTATCATGTAACAGTGTCAAGAGTGAGTAGCAAGCTGTATTCTTGGAAATTGCTGAGAGTAGATTCGTTCTCACCAGCAAAAAAAAAAAAAAAAAAGTATGTGAAGCAATTCAAATGCTAATTAGCCTGGTTTAGCCATTCCACAATGAATGCATAGTTTGATCCATCATGCTTTACACAACAAATATAAATAACCTGCGTCAATTAAAACAAAAATTTTTCAAAAGCTTAACTAAGAATTAGAGCATAATCTGAAGAAAAGGAAACAACAGCTTCTTCCACTAAAACAAACTTCTCTCTGAAATGGAAATAGAAGCCATTATGACTGACTCCCAGGGAGGCCCAGAGTTCACCTCAAATGGTAAAAAGGAATTTGCTGTCATTTGTGATGCATGGATGGGCATAGTGTCTTGGTGGCCAGCAGGTCACTAAGGAACATGTCATTCCAGTTCATGTGACCACGATGGCTTAGGACATCTAGGACATGGTGGGATTCTGGATACCAAAGCATCTTATTCTTTGCTTCATCAACAGAGCATGGGCTTCCCTAGGGGTGAGTAACAAGGAAAGGCAGGGAAAATCTTCCTGTGACAGACACAACAGTGGCCATTTCTGGCCAGAGGAGATTCCTCCAATAGCCTCATTCCTTATCCCTCCAGACCTCTCTTACACGTGAAGAGCTGGAATGAAGCTCAGTGAGGTTCATGAAGATGGTCAAGACTCCTTAGAAACTGGCAGTCAGATTCTGAACCCTACCTAGAACTGGACAGAAGGTGTATGAACTGCACAGGAGAAATCAGACTCCAGAACAGGTCATGACATTAGACCTAATGGAAGAAGAGACAGAGGCCCGACCAGTGCAGAGACTCAACTTACCTGCATATTTTGTAGTGTTAGATTCATCCATGGACCAAAAGCAATAATCAAAGGCAAATACCTGAATGAAAGAACAAAACACTAAACTTAAACACTAGTTAACTTCATATAATTGTATTAGAATGTCTAAATAAATCAATTCACTTAGGGAAATAGAAGAATGCCCACTACAGTCTGAGAGGCTGACTGGATACTTCTGTTGACTGTGATGTTTCTTTCAAACTAAATGTATGGCTACCTCCTTGCATTAGAGTAATTGTATATGAAAATTACTATTGATCTAGAACTCAAATAACCAGACATCTTAAACTGATTAAAACAAAACAAGGATACTTAAACAATGACTTTTTCTTTCAAATCGACAGTCCCATTGCCTGTTGAAACCTGGCTGAATCACCTATGCCTTCCCAAGTAACCCGATTTTCATTTAAACCAGCTATTCATTTCTGGCATAACTGAAACTCCAAACTACCCTGCCAACCTTTGATCTCTTCTTCCTCCTGTTTCAGTACACAATCTCCTTCAAGTGACAACAGTTTAGTTCACAGTACACACTCACATGTCTTATTGTCCATATGGCTACTGAAAGCCTACCATACACCAGCAATAGCTGATGTCTCTCCATTAAGACTCCCATCTAATTAGTGCTCCATCCATACTATCACTGCTTGAGTTTTAACTGCTATTATCAAAGCTACAAAGAAATACCCTCTAAATAGTGTTCCAAAGGAACAGTATCTTCACAACAAAGCCTATAGGAAAAAATTAAAACCTGTTGGCTATGGGAGTATAATCTGAGATTTTCAGTGCAATTTACAATATTGAAGACTCTGAGAAGTTCTCCAGCAAACAACTCATTTAGGGGTCAGTGCTGTGGCAGAGCAAGCAAAGCCACTGTAACACAGGCATCCCACATGGGTGCCAGTCTGCGTTCTTGTTTCTCTGCTTCCAAGCCAGCTCCCTGCTAATGGCCTAGGAAAAGCAGCTGAAGATGGCCCAAGTCTTTGGGTCCCTGCCTTGGAGGAGACCTAGAAGAAGCTCTTGACTCCTGGCTCTGAACCGCCAGAACCAGCCATCGTGGCCATGTGGGGAGTGAATCAGCAGACAGATAATGTCTCTTTCTCTCTCTTTCACTTCCAAATAAATACATAAATAAGTATTTTTAAAATAAATAAATGCATAAATTTTTAAAAGAAACTTATTTAACTTGAGCTTTTTAAAATTTCCCCAGCTTGTTTTGGGGCAGAAACCCTTTTCTGGAGAACAGCAATTAAAATGCTTTAATACTGGTGTTTCTAAGAATACTTCTTAGCACCTTGGCCAATGACTCACAGCCTCTTTCCTGGGCTCCTTGTTACACTAGGGGCCTTTCTTTCTTCTGCAGTGCAAACAGCAAGGTGCAAACCTCCCACGGACAAGAATCCTTCCATGCTTCATCATCTTCAAGGGCCATGGCAGCCCTTCAAACCCAATGCCACTAAATTCCCTTGTGCTGCAGGAGAATTTGTCTTTCCCCCCACATTTAGCAACTCTTCATTTCTACCCTCATTTTACACTTTTTAAGGCCCGGTTCAACACACGCTTCTTTCAGGGAGCATTCCTTGGTAAGACCAAAGGAATTTTCTTTTTCTTCTCTGAAACTTCACAACATTTTTAAGCTTTCCTAGGGCTATAATCTCAATTCTTCTATTTTTCACCTACCATGTATATGATCTGTGCTTTGTCTCTACTTGTGCACCAAATTCCTTAAAGGCAGGAGGCATGCCTAATTCATCTTTGAAGCCGGCAATAGCCTCAGCAGTTGTCTTATAATTTCTTACCAAGTGATTAACGGCACTGAGACTGTGCAAGGCAACAGGCTTCAATAGACGAAATTCTGCTCCAAATAGTTTCAGCACTACACATACTCAATTTTGACGCTTTTAATACTTCAGGAATACTCGTATAGGACACACACAACCTATATCGTCAACCTGGTCTCCAAATTGAATTTTCTTACTTCTACTCTGGCCTTACAATTGACCGAGTTTCAAATGCAACAGCTATGAAACAGTACTTTCAGCCAGCAGTGTGGAATATTTACTGCATTTCAAGGGCCGTTCCAACGACTCAAGAGACCACACAGGCGTAATCCAGTTAATCTTCCTGCCTCTGGGCAGAAATGAACTTCAACGCTTCAGCTGAGAGATGAAGTTTTGTCTTGTTTTAAAACATTTCCAGAAAAGGAGATTCCACAACCTGCCTCTCATGGTATATTATAGTAATACTAAATTTCCTCTCCCAGGACACTGTTCTTTCTTTTTGTCCACAGTCAACTTTTCTTTCTTTTTTTTTTTTTTTACTTCAAATGTCCTATCGAGGCTATTTCTCAATGAGGATATTTGCTGTTTTCCCTTACGAGTCCCAGGGAATTGTCTGGATGGTGCTGCACGTTGTGGGAAAACTGCTGATTTCCTATATGCTAATTTTCATGCCTCTGTTTTTGCCCGCACAGTAAAGCTGCTTCAACTAAAATGAAACTCACCCGATTTTATCAGTAAAAATCAGCCTAAATTTTATGACAACTCCATGTGAAATAATCAAATTGTACTTCAACCTGTTTTGAACCAATGAAAAAGAAAGATGGGAATTTCTTTTTTCATGTTAAAATAGCAAAACCCTGCGGAGGAGAGACAGGGTCCCCAGGCGGTGGTAGACAGGACTTCTTTCCTTACTAATACTTGCTCTACATTTTGAATTTAAAAATCTTTGCTCACTGGCATTTTAGGATGGTGATTCCTGAAACCAGAACTTTTACAAGAAGAAAGTTATAGTCCAAAAGTATTGAGTGTTCCCCCAAAACTTAAAGCAAGCAAATACAAAAAATTCTCTGTTACTTTGTTCTTCAGCCTCAACTGGAAATGATTCCCAAACCCCTTTTCTCTTCTGTGAGATCCTACAACACATTGTAGCACCCCGGCACTTCCAGCAGCACTGTTCTTCTCTGCAGGTGTCCCTTCTAACCATAACTGGTGATTTATTCATTTTTATTTGAAAAGTAGAGTTTTACAGAGAAAGAGAGAAACACAAAGAGGTTTTCCCTTCACTGGTCCACTCCCCAAACAGCTTGCAACAGCCAGGGCTGTCTGATCTGAGGCTAGGAGCCTAGAGCTTCTTGTGGGTCTCCCACATGAGTGCAGGGTCCTCCGAACTTGGGCCACCTCTGCTGTCTTCCCAGGCATAAATAGGGAGCTGAACTAAAAGTGGAGCAGCTGGGACACTAGCTGGTGCCCATATGGGATGCCAGTAGCAGAGGGCAGAAGATCAGCCTGCTCTGTATCCGTCCCTGCTCCCCTCAGGAGCTTCTTGGTGGCAGGATCCATAAAACGTATGATGCCGCGTTCTGAACTCTCTGCAGGGCAGACTCAGTACAGAATATTTTTCCAATCAGTAAAGAGACTGCTCAGGGAAGGAGCTGGAATGCAGACAAGAGTGCTCAGTAGACGTAAGCACTTGGGTATAAGCAGGTGTCAGGTCACAGGAAGTACTTCAGTTGTTTCATTACTTTCTGATGCTTGTTTTGGGGACAGTTGGTTCCTTCGATGGTCAAACATGGATGCGGCTACAGGACAAATACTGGGGTCCTGCTTAACCACAGCACTCCTTGGTTCAGGTGGAGAAACAAGTGTGATCACACTAGGAGTAACTGGCAGTTTCGTAGACTTCACAACAACTAATTGTCACTAGAGAAACTTCTATCTGTAACCAAGTCAGTTTTACAGATGGTTAACATCATCTTTGCTTCAGGAAGCCTGATCACATAGTCAGAGTTAGACCCTTATGAGCACTACAAACTAAATCTTCACACACCATTCTCTTCTTAAACGCTGAAATCTACTTGTGATTGAGTAACATCAATGTTGCTAACTAAACAGACATGATTTTATCACAGTAGTTTGTGGAGTTTTCAATACAAAATTCAATAACATTTATGGGGCTGGCATGACGGCAGAGCATACTAAGCCTCTACCTGTTGTGTCAGAATCTCATATGGGTGGTGGTTTGAGTCTTGGCTACTCTACTTCTGATCCCACAGTAACGTGCCTGGGAAAGCAGGGCCCAAGTTCCTGGTCCCTGTATCTTTGTAAGAGACCCGGAAGAAACTCTTGGTTGTTAACTTCAGGCAGGCTCAGCTCCAGCACTCGCAGCCATTTGGGGAGTGAATCATCATCTCCCTCCTGTCTCTGTCCCTCCTTTCTCTCTGTAAGATTTCTCAAATAAAAAGAAATAAATATTTTTAAAGCAATACAACACCATTTCAAAAGAGATAAAATATTTTTTGTTAAGTTACTTTTTGAAAACCGGCCACCTGGGACAAAAAACAAACAAACCAACCCCACATTTCCCCCCCAAAAAATACTACATTGTAACAGAGAAAAATCTTATTAAAGACTTCGAACTCATTTCTTTAGAATTCCTAAATGTTTATTTAATTTATTCATTATGAAGTCACTAGTAATTGAAGTGCTGGGAGATGGGAAATCTCTCATTGCACACACCTAGGTTAAAAGAAATCCAATGGGAACCAAGTTTAATTATGTTTTGTCAATGTCCACCAACACTGTACGAATATTCTGTGTAAACACATTTAAATCTTTTTGACTAGAAAAAAAAAGACAAAAGTACAGATATTCTAGAATTTGTCCTTAAAAATCTGAAAGTCACTGTCCTTAAAAAATTCAATTCTGCCTTCCCACAATCCCGCAATCCTACTTATTCCTCTAGGGTCGCATCTGTAAAATCGTACGAGGGAACCAGCTCTGAATGCCCCGCAGCCTGTGGTCCATCTGCTCCACCTTCCACAGCCTCCTTAGCTTGTGGGCTTTGCAGTTTCGCGAACCACTGAACATCCAGGGAAGTCACTGAGGCTGTTTTTAATAAGACAGATGTGTTGAATGATCCCTGAGCAGAATATGGCAGAGTCAAACTTCATTCTTATCTAAAAGTCCTATGACTGATGACATTTCATCAAAATTCAATTTGCAGTTTTTAAAAAAAAGTAAGAAAAAAAAAGACTTTAAGAAAGAAGTAACATATATTTCATAGAGAACCAGAGGCCTCAATTTTCTGAGAAATGTTAGGTGGAGGTCCCGGCGGCGTGGCCTAGCGGCTAAAGTCCTCACCTTGAATGCACCGGGATCCCATATGGGCGCCGGTTCTAATCCCGGCAGCTCCACTTCCCATCCAGCTCCCTGCTTGTGGCCTGGGAAAGCAGTCGAGGACAGCCCAAAGCTTTGGGACACTGCACCCAGGTGGGAGACCCGGAAGAGGTTCCTGGTTCCTGGCATCGGATTGGCGCGCACCCGCCTGTTGCGGCTCACTTGGGGATTGGATCATCGGATGGAAGATCTTCCTCTCTGTCTCTCCTCCTCTCTGTATATCCGGATTTCCAATAATAAAAAAAAATCTTTAAAAAAAAAAAAGAAATGTTAGGTGGAATCATGTTGCTAATCCACAACAACTCAATGTGCAGACCCTTTCAATTGCATTGCATTGCACCTGCAGGCTCTTACTCACTCTGTTTTTTTTGTTTTTTGTTTTTGTTTTTTTTTAAGCAATTATGTATTTGGAAGGCAGAATCACAGAGAGACAGAGACGGGGTTATCCTCTATTTACTGCTTCACTCTCCAAACGGCTGCAAAGGCCAGGGACGGCCATGCTGACACTACTGGGTCTCTCATGTGGGTTGCAGGAGCCAGGAACGTGGGCCACCTTGCAATGACAGGCAGCTGGATCAGAAGCGGAACAGCTAGCACTTATACGGAACGCCAGTGTTGCAGGTGGTGGCTTAACCCACTGTGTCACAATGCTGGAGCCTCACTTACTCTGTCTGCTTTCACTAATGTTTTCCCAACACAGCTTATTCTAGAAAGCCGCCATTACAGAACCATTTGCCAGCTCTTTCAGTTGTAGGCACAGTAGGGCATTCGAACATGGATCAGATATTTTCTGTCAACTAGCTCTAGTCTAGTTAAAAAGACAAAACATAATTATTCCTGTGAAAATATGTATTTTTTTCCTCAAATTTAAACACCTCACACACTCTTACCAGGCACAAAGTGACTAATCTGCTATTTATTGTCAAGATAATCTAATTTTATACACAGAAATATTTCCAAACATCTACATCTGATTATTTTTTGTGAAGCGAGCCAAAGCTGAGACTCTTTCAATTTCTCCTTATTAAAAATCTTTCAATGTTATCTCAAATGTCACTCCCTTATGAAGTTATGAGGGACAATGCTGTTTATCATTCTGAATTCCATATCTGTTTAATCAGACTATGTATAAGCACAAATGTGTATATGAATAAGGGCACTTTCAAAAGTTCATAAAAAATAAAGTTAAAAGGTAAGTGTAATGCAAAAAAACTTAAATCAATGCATAGCTTTTTTTTAATAATCTGTATTTATCATGAACTCTTTGAAGGCCTCTTATGCTTATGATGTCAATTTTTTTCCAACAAAACAAGCACCTTTTAATTCCATTTTCCACAAAGTTTTCAAAGTGTCCTCACATAGTGCCCAGCACTATGTGACTCATTATGGCACCACTCTTGGTATCAGTATTAATACTGTCTACTGCTGGCTGTTAACATGAGCATTGCAGCTATATTTGTGGGGTATTTATTACATGCCAGTTGCCAATCCAAGCTGGGAGGTTTCCGGTAGTAACTAATTTCTGAATTACCTATAGGGGATCAACATATGCTGAATTAAACAGAAAAGAGAAAAGGCCAAAACAAGCGTGAGCGGAAGAGCTTTACACTCTGTGTAGTTCTATGTCAATAGCATCAATGCTCTATGCACTGCTTCCGAGTTCCCAAGTCCAAAGTCAAAAGGCCTTCCCTTGGGGGAGAAAGCCTGCTCTATGCAGACTTGTTTGGGGTTGTATAAAGGAATGTGTCTTTCTGCTCTAAACTACCCTTGTCCCCTTTTCATACAACTAACCCACTGTTCAAACCCACAGACCCAGCTGCCACCAAGTGCCTGTTCGGCCACAACCCACTTTGAGAGCTGAGCCTGAGATCTCCCTTTAACCGTCCATTTCCCAGTTAGTGGAATACGGCTGGCCACAGTCCCATTTAGCAACTGTGTTTTAATTTTATCGATCTAAGTGTGATATCAACATGAAAGACACATTTCACCACGCTGCATTACAAGAACTAAACCAGACCCAAATGAAAAGGAGGGAAAAAACATGAAAGTATCACCTTTCATGTCAAAATTGTCCTTTTAGTGCCAATTTTCCAACATTTCTCTTTTTTTTAATATGAAGATTGTAAAGAATCAAATTAAACAGACTTAAACTTCACTGATTCGGAGAAGCTGGGCTAAAACTGAAAGGAAAATTCAGCGCAGAAAGCCTGTCTGATCAAGGGATAGTCTTTACCATGGCTGTTTGCAAAAGCCGCTTTGCCCCATGAATCCCACCTGATATTTGAATATATCTGCATAAACAAGAAGTGGCAGAAGCATCACTCTTATTATTGGGGAGTTCTATTGACAGAGCTAACTTTCCATTTTCAACTGTGTTAACTAACACTGCCTTTGTGCGATGAAATTAATCACTTCCTTTATACATGGCTCCACAGCCACGCCAATCAATGTCTTGGATTACGTGGTTAATGCTGCCTGACTATGAAGATGTCACGGCATCTCAGCTCCTGTAAGAAGTAAGGCATTAGCCCTAGGCTCGGGGAATTCTGTTGTAAGAGAAAATGACGCCATACAACTGCAGCTTGTCACAGTCAAATTTCTCAAGAGTGTGTGGAGAAAGTAGCTCTTCAAGGTACTCATTCATGCTTGCACTCAATTAATGAATAAATGTGAAAACAGGAACCACATATCTCAAGTCCCCAACCAACATCATAACAGCATACAGCTACCACTGAACACTATACACAGACTAGTGGTGCATAAGCAATGAAGCACTTCATTCCAACTCTTTCAAATACTCTACTTACCTCATGTTTAAACTTTTATCGCTTGTTTCTAAAAGCTGCTTCACTGGGAGCTGGCGGGTAGGGGAGGGGTGTCACAAATGCAGTCTGTGGTGTTTCTAGTTCTTGCATGCCCCAAAAACTTCTCCAAAAAGTACTGAAAAACTTCTCCAGCAGCACATTTAGAATGTAATGTGGATATTTTCCAACAGAAGATTCTTCCTCAACAAACACAGGGTTAGTCACAAATTTCTAAGCACTCACTCTATGATCCTGTCTGTTCTCCCTCTGATAAATTATTATTTTTGTTTATTACAAAGGAAGAAAAATGGAGCCACACTGACATCAACTACCACGAGCAAACTCTGGGCCTGCCCATCACCCTCAGCTGGAACATCCCTGGGGCATCCGGCCACACAGTGCAGGATGAAACCAAGGCCTGAAGGACCACAGGAGGCCTGCAGTGTCCAGTACTGACTGTGAGCGTTTGTTGTCAAAGACTGACAGAGCGTTCACTTTGCTGGGGATGCTCCATGCCTGGAGGGATGCCAGAGACTGTCCCTGGTCCAGGAGGCTTTTCTGTTCTGCCCTGGAGGGATGGGTCAACACCAACTGACTGGAAGATGATACTGTTTCTCTTGGGGTCTATCACCTCTGCAACCTGTGCCTGTGCTGGCTGCATCTGGGAGCATCGCTAACCACAAAAGTATGAGAAAATACCTAGTTCTGCACAAAGCCAGGCAAAAAGGGAATACAGCTTGTAGAAACTTCAATGTAAAAATACACAGTGCAATGTCTCTGGAGGTTTTTCATTTTATTTTTTAAACTTTTAAATTTTTTTTCAAGTTTAATTCAGAGTGATCAAATGTAGTGGAATGCATTATTGTGTCAAATGACTCGCTATCGTGCACGTAAGATGATTACGATCTCTGCCTACTGCTACATGATTTCAGGGCTTCTGGCAGGAGGGATACAATGGCTGATTCTCCTGATTTGGGGTTTGCCTTTGGGGCTCACATTGGCCAATCAAATGTGCACAAAGTGATGAGTTTGAACGCAACAGCTTTGAAGAGGCTCATTAAGGGCTCTCTCTTCGCTCTTCCCCCCTGGCACAATATACCTGGCATCTGTATTGGTGGGTTCTGCATCCATGGATTTGACCAACTACAAACCAGAAATATGTTTAAAAAATGCATCTCTACTAAACATGTATAGAACCTACTTCCTGGTCCTTATTCCCTAAACAACACAGTATTATATCTATTCAGCATATACATTGTATGAAGTATCAACAGTCATCTAGAGAAGATCTATGCAAAAGGAACCTGAGCATCCCTGGATGCTATGTGTGTATACGGTGGGAGGGGGGTGAGGTCCTGGGATCAAGGACAACAAGCATAACTGCATTAGCAAGTCTCAGGCAGGCTCCCAGACTGAAGTCACATGACCAAACGGTCAGCCCTAGTGGTTCACTGTCCAAATGGCTGCAACAACTGGAGCTGGGCCAGGCTGGAACCAGGAGCTTCCATCTTCCATTGTTTTTACAAGTGTATCAGCAGGGAGCAGCTGGGCTGGAGTGATGTTAGAGTAGCCTAGTTCTTCTCCTGTGGAGCCAGTATCCCACAAGAGCACCAGCTTGTGTCCTGGTTGCTCCATTTCCATTCCAGTGGCCTGCCTATGACCTGGGAAAGCAGCAGAGGATGGCTGTTCTAAGTTCGTATTCCTGAGCAGCCACCCTTATACCTTTTTACACTGTCACCACTTGCATATTATTCAGGGTTTGTTGGGTACCATGTTCTGTTTGCTTTCAATAGAAAAATAGGCTGTTGGGGCTGGCGCTGTGGCATAGTAGGTCAGATCACTACCTGAGATGCTAAGATCCCAAATGGGCACTGGTTCAAGTTCCAGCTGCTCCACTTAGACTTTAAATTTTTTTTAAAGATTTATTATTTATTTTTATTGGAAAATCAGCTATACAGAGAGCAAGAGAAACAGGCTGCTACAGCCAGAGCTGAGCCAATCGAAAGCAAGGAGCCAGGAACTTCCCCTGGGTCTCCCACATGGGTGTAGGATCCCAAGGCTTTGGGTCATCCTCCACTACTTTCCCAGGTCACAAGCAAGGAGCTGGATAGGAAATGGACACAAATCAGCATCCACATGGGATCCTGGAGCATGCAAGGCAAGGTGAGGACTTTAGCTACTAGGCTACCGCACCGGGCCCTCCTGCCTGTTATGAATTAAGTGCCAACTTTGTATCATAAATAGGGGCAAGTTTTGTCAAATGATTTTTCCCACATCTAATAAGCTAATCACATGATTTTCCCTTTGTATTCTGTTAATATGATGAATTACAGTGACTTCATAATTACAATATTTTGTCTTCACTTTTTTAAGCACTTTCCATAAACTTAAACTAACATTAAAGTGGATAGTATGGTGTTCTTCTAAATAACTCTCTCCCCTTGACTTCTTAGTGTCCTTTACTGACAACATCTCGTATTAGTGTGGTATATTTGTTGTGACTATTACATTAGTGGTAACTCCACAACTGTAGGCCTCACTCTTTCAGCTATATGGTTATATGATTTTAATAAATGTAAATATGCCATACAGATTTTCCCTATGCTTTACTTACTCAGCCCCCACTTGTCTAACCACTGAATTTTTTCTTTGTGAAAACATCCAAATTTGCAGTGATTTTTAACTGAGATTTAAAATTGATCTGTCAGAGTATAAGTGCTGAGTCAAAGATCGCTATTATTAATAATGATTGATAACAGTATTCATACAGTACCATCCTAGGGATGGAGAAAATGATATGAGGTCTTTTTTCCATAACCGTTGTAAATAGCAGTGATAACTCCACCAAATATTCAAAATGACACATCCCCGCTTTCTCCTAATCAGCACTCCTACACTAGAACATTTCCTACTGAACTATACATTTCTACTCATAACAGAATGTACATTACAGCCAGGTGATTAGCATTGATCACATCACACAAGAATATACACTTTCAACAATTATTCAAATGCAGGCCGCTTGAATATTTCTTAGGAGAACACAAGTTAATGATGACGTGTATGAGGTGCAGGGAGCACTTTCGCTTTCCGATCAGGCCTGGGTGACACACACAGAATTGATCAGCAGGGATGTGGATTCATCAGGCATTTGGGTCACAAGAACAGATTCATGGTAGTGAGCCACCTTTGGCTCTGTCTGCAGGAGAGTGGTTCTGTTCACCATCGAGGGGGATAATTATTTAGCTAGACTGGAATCTTCTTTCTACTAAGCTGGAATCTATCCTCCTGTGCCAAGTGATAACTCACTCAAATTCTCTCATTTCCTCATTTTTTAGCAGACTACCTGCTAATAGTGTCTGTGTTAAGTTCTGCATCTCCCAAAACGTGATGTCATTGCAATCAAAAGATATGCGGCCATCAAAGACTTCTTTTTCCACTTAGCAACATGCAATCAAGGTTCCTTTACATCCTTAGGTTTTCTTTTTATGTTTCTTCTATCATGCAATAGTCAGTGGCAGGGGTGCAGCAGGTTTGCTTACACATTTACCTGCTCAAGGACACCGTGGTAGGTTCTAGTGTGTTGTAAGACACATGGGGTTGCTGTGAACAGCAGTGTGTTAGTCTGAGTGGATGTAACTTTCCACCTTGTTATTGACAGCTGCTGAGATGTATAAAGCTACAGTTGCCTTTAAGAAAATGCCAAGCTCTCTTTCAGATTGTCCCATGTGTCATTCACACCAGCAATGACTTTATCTCATTGCCACTTCAACTGTCTAATATTATATGATGTTGAATATATTTTCATGTGCTGATTTGCCATTTGTATGTCTTCTTTGGTGAAATGTCTGTTCATATCTTTTGTCCATTTTTCAACTGAATTTTCTTTTTTTTAAGATTCATTTATTTTTATTGGAAAGGCAGATCAGATTTTACAGAGAGAAAGAGAGACAGAGAGAAAGATCTTCTGTCCACTGGTTCACTCCCCAAATGGCTCCTCTCAAGCCAGGAGCCAGTAGCTTCTTACGAGTCACCTATGTGGTGCAGGGTCCCAAGGCGTTGGACTGTCCTCTACTGCTTTCCCAGGCCACAAGCAGGGAGCTGGATGACAACTGGAGCAGCTGGGACACAAACTGGCACCCATGTGGGATCCCACCGCTTGTAAGGCGAGGACTTTAGTCACTGGGCTATCACGCCGGGCCCAAGAACAAATTTCAGTATTTCGTTCATTCTTAGTTGTACTCATTGGGAAAAGTGATGATAATGACCTTGCTTGTCATTTCTGAAGGCAGAAGGCAGAACAGGAACTTCTAGCTAATGAATTTCACAGACTTGGCCTCTTGCAGTTCTTAACAGAACCAACACTGAGTACTAAATACTGTACACAGTCCCTACTCATCTCTGTCAGAATGACAGGACTGGGTTTGATTCATTCAGCCGTTGTCCCCTGGAATAATTTATTAAATTGAATCAATCAGTCTTCTCCAATGCTTTGCTGATTACCATACCAACAGCTCATATGAAATGAATCAAATTCCATTTTTATATAATCATTAAAAATAACCTTCCCTTTTGCTTTTTAACAGTTACCTGTTTTCTATAAGAAAAGGTCTGTGTCTGCTTTATTGTCTTGCTTGATTTGGCTGTACCTTGTCATTTGTTTTATTTTAAGATGATCTTTATATTCTCCAGATGTGCCTACCTCCCCAATATGCACACACATGCACACAAAAGGGTATTTCAAAAAGTTCATGAAAAATATGCAGTATGATGAACATACCCATGGATTTAAAAATATTTTCTGCAAATATTTGTTCGCAAATATTATCTTTTAATTTCTGTGTGTACATGCATGTGTGTGTGTCAACATGATGATTTCACACTAACTCGATTTTGAAAACAGCATGACATGTCTTAGTAACAGCTAGCACACCCAGCTTGACCAAGGCTGGGAACCACCAGGCTATATTAATACTAGCTAGAAAATAATTAGAACATTCCTATAGCCAATGTAACAGTAATTATAAAGAAAACTTTTTGTACCTCTTCCTGATTTCAGTACTTGTCTTTCACTAAATAAAGCCATTTGTAGACTTGTTTGGTATTTTTTTTTTCTGTAGGGGAAATAATCCATCATAAGTCTGGACTGCTAAACATTACCGGTAATGTCATCAATTCTTTGGGACCAGTAGTAAGGAAAGGGTGAGCTAGAGAAAATGTCTTCAGAGCTTCCAATGCAGAAACAATTTTCTGGGCTGCAAGCTTTGAGGATTAGCCACATCAACAACCACTCTAGAGGAATTTCCTAAATCCCCACCCCCCAGATTCAGCCAGGAGGTCACCGCTTATAATTCTATTACACATTTCCTCTTAAAAGAGCTCGTATTTTTTTTTTTGCTTGATGCATGCCTCTTTTGAAGAAACTGAAATCTTAACAGTAAAGACAGTATCTGTGATGACCTCAACAAACAGAAAGCACGAAGCAGCAACTAAATGGGCTTCCCTAATCTAGGATTAAGACGGACTTTTCTTCTAACTCTCCAGAAAAAGGGAAGCATCACCTATTCTGGATCCTGTGCCCTTAACCAATATGTCTTAGATTCTGACATACGGTGTGTGGGTACAACCCGTTCTAATCTCATCTCTGGAACCACGGCTAGTCAGCACCACTGGCCAGAGGCAGTCGGAGTGCTGGCTCCTCTTGGTACTGAGTATCCCTCTGCTAACCAATACTCACCCGGACCAAACTCAACCTTCAGATACGAAGGGGGATGGCCAGTCAGATCTCTTACTTCTCACTTCCACCCCTTTACCCTGTGTCTACTCTAACTTTGCGCTTCTCGCTAGGAAACACACCATCAAAACTTTACAAGAGCAATTGTAGAGCGCTCACTTGTGGTCACTGTGTCTAGCAAGGAACTCCCAAGGACCCTCTGAGGTTGGTGGAAGCAGGGGTCTCTAAACGAGCAATTTTTCCATTGATATAACCATTCTTAATAGGACTCAGAAAAAGATGGCTTGTCACGTCAAAACCATCATTTTGCTCTATGATTCTTTGATGTTTTCAATGCCATCCCTCCTTTTCCTTGGGGATGGCGATACTGAACAGTGTCAGCTCGTCTGTACATCAGAACTCAACAATTCATCTCTCTAAGCCTCATTTACTAATCAACAGATGTAACAACCAGACAGGTATGCTCTAAGGATTAAACCCATTATTCCCAGAATGAGGCAAGGTGTGAGAATGTTTTGTGAATGTCCACTAACATCCATATTTTATATTATTGCCAATGCAAATTCATTGTGCACAGATTCAGTTTTAAATTAGAACATTTTGTTTTCTTTCCAAAGGTCAGGGGTTCCATAAGGGTTGTGATGAGTAAAATCCTGGATTTTTGAACATCAACTCAACATACAGGCCAAATTCCACCACAGTGCTTACCTTGGGAGGTTTCCTGAATGATGGAAAGCAACAATTTCAGCGGCAGAGACAAGGAGGGTTGTCAACACAGCAGCCCATTGGAGCAAAGCAATGAAAGAGAAAAAGACAAGGCAAATTCAGTACTTTGAGCACGTGACCCAAAGCCTGTTCTGCTGCACACTCATCAGAAGGTAAATTCAAACACACTATTACGTGAAGTGATGAATTCTTACACTTACTCAAAAATATGCCTTTAGTATAGGTACACACAATTTCTTTTCTGGTCTTAATAATATGGATCCAGGCAGTTACTCAGGGATCCTTTCACAAGTCTGAGAAATGTTAATGCAATCAATTTAAAGAAAGATAATGCAATTATTTATGCATAGGGTCAAACACCTTAAAACTGATTTTCATACTTAAATTTTTCTTAAGCTGATATTAAGCACACATGAACATTTTTGATAAATATACATATTCTAATACATATATGAGAATTTTTCGTACTTAAAAACCAAGCCTTTAGGGCCCGGCAGCATGGCCTAGCGGCTAAAGTCCTCGCCTTGAAAGCCCCGGGATCCCATATGGGCGCCGGTGCTAATCCCAGCAGCTCCACTTCCCATCCAGCTCCCTGCTTGTGGCCTGGGAAAGCAGTTGAGGACGGCCCAATGCTTTGGGACCCTGCACCCGCATGGGAGACCTGGAAGAGGTTCCTGGTTCCCGGCTTCGGATCGGCACATCGGCCCGTTGAGGCTCACTTGCGGAGTGAATCATCGGATGGAAGATCTTCCTCTCTGTCTCTCCTCCTCTCTGTATATCTGACTTTGTAATAAAAATAAATCTTTAAAAAAATAAAAAAAACCCCAAGCTTTCAAATATTTTTCAGACTGCAGTCCTGAATAGAAACTTAAGCAAGTTATTCACCCTCCACCACCCCAAGAAAAATAGCCATATTTCTACTTTCTAATTTTCTGTATTTGCATGTTAATAACAACAGTTGCAACTGTGACTGGAGAAAAATTAAGGGAAAAAAGCGCTTTTTTAAAGTAATGAAATATGAAGCTGACTTCCCTTGTTAAAAATCTTTTTCTGCGTGTAAAATGAAGGAGCTACAACGTCTAAGGCAGGTGATCCCTTGACAATTCTTGCCCTTCCTGATGGTTACTCGTGATCAACCTGACACCATTAATTCACAAACTGTAACATAACTGGGAAAGAAAAAATGGGGGCATATTCCTGAGGATTGGCCAAAACAGCAAGACACCCTTCCTCTGTCACCAGGTTCACCACTCCTTGTAGAGTTCCAAGGGCCCTGAACAAAGTCCAGAGTTCACACAAAACCTAAAGGAGTTGATCTCTTGGAAGCAGAGAGAGGCTGGGAAGGAGAAGCAGAGAGGGAGATGGAGAAGGCTGATGAATGGGTACAGAAAATAGACAGCAGGATGAAGTTCTAGTGCCTCTATAGCACCGTAGGGTGGCTATGGTTAACAATACTTCATTGTGCATCTCAAAATACCAACAAAGGATTTTTGGACTCTTCTCCACACACACAGGAAATGATACATGCTTGAAGTAACAGACATGCTACTCATGTGACTGGATCACTGCACATTATGCACATGTGGACACACCTCACTGTACCCCATGAAGATATGCAATTATCATGCACCAATTTAGGGACAGGGAAAGAATACCTATGAATTCCACAATGAAGCAAACAACTTTACTCCCTGAACCATGACCATTCTTTCATGATGAAGCTGAAATACCATTTTCTTAAAATTCCATGAACTGGCTGGAAGCAAACAAGCCCAGTGCCTTATGCCATTACCTCATTCAGTTAGGAACAATGGAAGGCGATTTTCACCTGCAGGTTTCAAAGGCAAGCTCTGTCTGGGATAACCAGCATCTCTGCCTGCTTCTAGGCAGGTCTTAACATATTAGTGGAAGATGGGCTGTGTGTGCATCTGTGTGTACACTTTGAAACTACATTAACATCTACAGATGACTATGTATACTGAAGATGTGTGAGTGCCTTTAATCCTAAGGAAGCGATGAATTTTCCCCTTTGTACATCAGTCCCAAGACTCCTCTGAGAAAATTCCTTTAAGTGCAACCCTGGTCTGAATTTGTTCTGAACAGAGGAGAATCAGGAAATCTTTATGCACTACAGGTTTGACTAAACATTCTCTTATTTTGTTCTATTTTTTTAAAAGATTACTTGGTTTTATTTGAACTGCAGATTTACTTAGAAAAAAAGAGAGAGAGAGACAGATATCTTCCATCTCACTAGTTTACTTTCCAAATAGCCATAAGGCCTGGAGCTTGGCTGGTCTGAAGCCAGGAGCCGCAGTTTCTTCAGGGTCTCCTACGTGGGTCCAGAGACCTGAGGCATTAGGCCATCTTTCATTGCTTTCCCAGGCACAATAGCAGGGACCTGAATCAGAAGTGGAGCAGCTGGGTCTCAAACTGGCACACATACGATATGCCAGCACCACAGGCGGAAGTTTAACCTCCTACACTCCAGGGCTGGCCTTGCTCACTTTACTTTTTTCTGTAAACTTTGATTGGGGTGGGCATTTGGTAGAGTGGTTAAGATGCTGCTTAGGACAGGCACACCCACATCTGAGGGCCTGGGTTTGAGCTGTGGCTATGCTCTCAATTTCGACTTCCTGCTGATATGTATCCGGGAGGCAGCAAGTGGCATGTGATGGCTCATGTGGTTACATCTCTGTTATTCCTGTGAGAGAGCTGGACTGGTTCTGAGCTGCTAGCTTTGGCCAGGGTCAGTATGGGCTGTGGAAGGCATTTAGGGAAGAAAGTACTGGATGTAACCCAATGGGCGTAGGACAGGCCAAGAGGAATCCCAGGGAACCCTGAAGAGTTGCTGTATGTGTAGCCATCATACTGTGGCAGCCCCATAATCATTAGCCATGGCATAGACCCAGTGCTGCCAAGTCACCACATACTCCCTTAGCATCCACCTTTCTCCATCGGCATTCCAGTAACATTATCTTCACTCTCCTTAGAAAATCAATCCTATTGGGCCCGGCGGCGTGGCCTAGCGGCTAAAGTCCTCGCCTTGAATGCACCAGGATCCCATATGGGCGCCGGTTCTTATCCCGGCAGCTCCACTTCCCATCCAACTCCCTGCTTGTGGCCTGGGAAAGCAATCGAGGACGGCCCAATGCATTGGGACCCTGCACCCGCGTGGGAGACCCGGAAGAGGATCCTGGTTCCCGGTATTGGATTGGCGTGCATCGGCCCGTTGCAGCTCACTTGGGGAGTGAATCATCGGACGGAAGATCTTCCTCTCTGTCTCTCCTCCTCTCTGTATATCTGGCTGTAATAAAATGAATAAATCTTAAAAAAAAAAAAAAGAAAATCAATCCTATTTCAGCTTTTAAAGTACTTCAAAAGAGTATCCATTTCCTTTAGGAAGACAGCACCTTGTATAGGAATAGCAACGTTAATTCTGCAGGCTGCTTCAGCGCGTCTAAGGACTGCTTGAAAGAAGATTGGGTAGCAGAGGGAAAGCCGAGCCCATGGGTAGCAAAGCTCATCCATCAGTGCTCAGCTGCCCTCATCACTCAGGTCAGGATGAGGATTCTCACTGTGGAACACAAAGTCAGTCACTGAGGATAACACTCAGGACAATTTCAGGTGAAAATGAGGAAACAGACAAGTCATCCTAATTTAGAACCAGCTTTGCTGCCCTCGTCCCAGAAGGCTATCTGCCATTCCTTGGCAGCGGGGAAGGAAAATTCCTCCAATGTGAGTAATACTGATACTATAATCAAATATAACCAAATGCAATGTGCTGTCCTTTAAAAAAAGAACTCACAAAGTAAAAATAAGAGTTCCTATGCAAGTATGTAAGCTATGAAATAACCTCATGGGAGGCCACTGGGATGAGATGGTCCAACTGCCCAGCTTTCTCCACAAACAAAACAAGACTTAAGTTCAATTAATTACAAGTGGCCAGCTGGGCACTAGTTACATGATCAGGAATCTTCCATTGGTACAGCTCAAACAAGGCAAACGCTCACACCAACCAGTTACATTGCTGTATTTCTGCATTCATGCATCCTATAAAAGCCTTCCGCTCATGTTCCTGCAGTGCAAGCTTGAAGCACTTCCCATCCTTGCTGCTCTATTCACAAACCAATGTCTGCACAAACACGCTTTCTCATTTTAAAGTGTATCTTTTTAGTCATATGAAAGAAGCATAAAACGGAGATGAATACTAGAAACATCAGATTCAACACAGTCAATATGAAGCATATTTGAAAACAATAGCTCTTTGGCAATTGTATCAGCGCAAACGAAATTTTAAAGCTGAGATACTAATGTCACTGCACTACAGAAGGAGGCTGAGCAACTTCTGGTAAACAAACACCTGGGGAGCTAAAAAGAACGCTGCTTCAAACACACCTCACTGACCTCCAGGACACAGGCTCAGCTGCTCACTCTTTATAGAGAAATAGAGCAGGGCCCAGGGCCATGGCCTAGCGACTGAAGTCCTCACCTTGAATGTGCCGGGATCCCATATAGGCACTGCTTCTAATCCCAGCAGCCCCACTTCCCATCCAGCTCCCTGCTTGTGACCCAAAGCCTTGGGACCCTGCACCCGCGTGAGAGACATCCTGGCTTCGGATCGGCTCAGTTCTGGCCATTGTGGTCACTTGGGGAGTGAATCATCGGACAGGAGATCTTCCTATCTCTCCTCCTCTCTGTGTACCTGACTTTCCAATAAAAATAGATAAATGAAAGAGAGAGAGAAAGAAACAGAGCAAAGCATTCCTACAACACTTGGCCACTTGGCTAAAATTGTGCTTAGCCTGAGCATTCTCTGCCACCCATGTTTTCATGTACCCTCCCAAATGGCCTTACTTTTAATTATGGAAACCTCAATAATGTATACGTGTGTAGGTATTTCAAAGAAAGACGTTGAACACTATCTGACATTTAAGAAGGCATCAGGTGTTGTGTCTAGGCTTCAGGATTTGGAGAGAAAATCAAGAAGTGCAGCTCTACACTGATAGTAGTTCTAGTTTTTGCAAAACTCGAAAGCTCTTTCCTCCCAAGAGCAGTAGGCTGATCACTTCGTGGTTGCCCCCACCATGCTCACCCAGCACACAACTCCTGCACTCAGAGGCCTCTATTCTGTCTGCCATGCTCCCCGACCTCGTGTGCCCACTCTTCCCAGCTCGGTCCTCTCCATTCCTCATCACCTGCCTGAAGTCATCCTGGTGTTTATTACTTCTATTATTCAGGAATCTTTGGCTAACACAGCAGTTCACTGCTACACATGAAGTTCTATAGTCTCCAGGAGCTGTCTGTATTTGAGCTCTTGTATCTTTAAGATTCAAACCCCTTAAAAGCAGAGGTTACGCCACATGCCCTTTTCATAATCCGTGTCCCCAATCCCACCTACTCCAATAAGGTTCAGTATATTACAAGAATGCAGAAATAATTTTTCATATTAGTGAATTAAACAAAATCCAGATGTGAGTACTTACTTAAATCAACACCTCTGCCCTATAATTTTGGGGCAAAATTGTCTGTATTTAATAGTAGGAAAGATCTTAGAGACTGTCAGAAAATACAGAGCATTTCTGATGATTCATTTAAAAATAGCTATTTCTCCCACACCAGCATTCCACAGAGTGCATCAATGGGATACTAACAAGGACCATGTTCTAAAAAGTTTCTGAGGTCAAGTGAATAAGAACAGGGGTTAGGGGACAGCGCTGTGGCTCCACAGGCTAAACCTCCACCCTGTGGCGCCAACATCCCATAGGTGCTCTAGTTCATGTCCCAGCTGCTCTGTTTCCAACCCAACTCTCTGCTATGGCCTGGGAAAGTCATATGGATGGTCCAAGTCCCGGGGACTGAGCAGAAGAGGAATGAAAAGAAATGTGCTAAGTCTGCTCAGAGGTGTGGGTGTCTGAATCTCCCAGTCATGTGGAGTCAGGCTTCCTGATGCGGATCCCAGCTCCCGTTCACTGTTACCAAGCAGTGGGTGAATCCTGGGCTTATTCAAGCCCAAAGTCCAAGAATTTACTCCATCCACAACGATCATGCTGTGGGTGGATCTTGGATAGCTCTGGGCATGCTCAGGATCATGGCTTTGCCCACCGCCACAATAATGGTGGGCAGAGTCCAGGTAAGTCTGCTCAGAGATGCAGGTGTCTGAATTTCCCAGCCACGTGTGACAATGGAGCCTGGCTTCACCTGCTGACCACCCAGAGGTGAGCTCTAGGGTCTTGGGGGTCTGGAATTGCTTCCTAGGGACATCCATGGATAAGGCCACACATAGTACGCGCAGGTGAAGAATGAATCCTGAGGAACACTCAATGACAGAGCCATTGTACCTGCAGCTAAGTAAAGTAACTGAGACCTGGTAGTTTGGAGGGGAGAGACTGGAATATCTGTATAGGTCAGACTCATGAACCAGCCCACATGGGAATCTGGAGTTGGGATTGTTAGCATGGAACACTGCTGATAACCACACGCCGGTCCATGCAAAAGCTAGGGCTAGGGCCTGTCTAGGAGGACTACATCCTAATACCTGACTGAATGTTGTTAACAGGGGATAGGTCACATTAGGTAGGGCCATGACACTAACCAGCACACAAGAGAACCAGGTCAGGGGGGATATTCTGTGGGGGATACGTGGGCCAAACCCTGTGGAAATGGAAGTCCCACTGGTTAGCTCAAGAGCTGGGGTGGTGATGGGCTGAGCTAGGCATGACAATGGATCTGCCAACACTCACAGGTATTGGGCCAGGGAATGTCTGGGAAGGTCCAGGCTGCAGGACCCACATGTGCATCCTAAAACAGGGTGTGGGGCAGGTGGGCTGCAACATTCACCAGCTCACACAAGGCAGGCCAAGATGGCAGGGAAGGCTATGCCAAGTAAGGGCTGCCATGTGTGAGATCTGGGTCTAGGAGTGGCTGAATGGGAGAACTTGGAAAACTCTCCTAGTGGGTCATAGCTCCCCCTGGTGAACATGTCGTCCAGGCCTGGGAGTTCGGCAGGTTGGGCCAGGTAGTTCCAACTGTTGGCAAATGTGTAGGTTGGTTTTGGAAGGGAGCGGACTAGGCAAGGCTGAGCAAACCTTAGCTCACCAGTAAGTGCAGAAACCAGGCTGCAGCACAGGTCGTGCAGGGCTAGGTTGTCACACTTACTGGTTTGCATGAGCCAGGGATGGGAGCAGACTGAGAAGGGCCAGGTTCCAGCACCCGCCAGCGAGAGTTGGGACTGGTGGCCAGCCCGGTCAGACCAGGCTACATCATCTAATGGCAAAGGCCAAGACAGGAGATGGGCTATGCCAAATTGGATCAGAGCAACCACTGGCATGCGCAAGACCTATGGCTGGGAACAGACCAGGCTGGACTGTGGTTCCCACGGCATGGCTACCGTGACCCTCGGCATAAGTCCCAACTGAACTGTTGGACTTAGAACCCTAACCATGGAGAGAACTGCATGTTCCATGGTCTGACTGTGGAGTGCATGAGTCAGAACTGGGCCTCCTCAGTGGCTTAGACGGAGCAGTGGATGGCATATCTAGGTGCACTTAGAGGATATGGCAGTACACTGGAGCCTGCAGAAGACACCTGATACCCCAACAGAGGATGGACGACAGAACAAATGGATCAACTACACCAGCCAAGCATTGGTAATGAATATACAGACAAATGGAGACTCGAAGGTGGACTATGCCAACCAATGGATTCTGGAGAGATTCTATCATGCTTGGAGTGGTGAGATTGGCAACAATTTGGAACTGTTGAACTATCGAAACCTCATGAGCATGCCTCACACTGGGGACACTGGGGTGATATCTGGTGGCTGTCCTCCATCCTAGGGTGCAGAGGCGTTTGGGAGGCTGGGAATGGCCTCTGTCCTCGTCTCCCCGCTTTCCCCAGATATAGGAAGGGAAAAAAAGAGAATGTAGAAAAGGTGATTTTACCCACCTTCCTGTAGCCCTTGACCTAAATCACCCAAATCAACTATGTAAGAATCATCAAAAATAAAAATTTATAATAAAAAACCAACAAACATACAAGTGAATGAACAGAATGAAACTAAAGAAGTCTGAGCAACACTGTATTTTTCATCAACATGGTATTGTTTCAGTGATCACTTCGTACTAATATTAATGAATGTTGATCATTACTGTACCAATGCCAATATCCTGAATGCCCTATTCTGTAAAAAAAACGTCATTGTGGGGAAATGGACAGTTACATGGCAGTTTTCCTTTACCTGTATCAAGTACATTTTAACCTAGAGTTAATTCAATAAAAGCTTCAAAGAAAAAGAAACGTGCTGAGCTGACAAGAAAGAGATGGTATCCCAATGGGAGGGTCCATCTGTGCAAAAGGGTCAAGGATTTGTGGGGCAGATGGGTACTACTCTCAATTAGGATTTACTCACGGCAAGTTTGAAAGAGTTCACATACTTATAAATCAGTTAACAAGCATCAACATTTGAAAGAGATCAGAAGTACTTCTAAGGATTACAAAAAAGCAGAAGTGATTACATATGTGTGTTTTAAGGTTTTATTTTACCTTAAAGATTGATTTATTTGACAGGTGGACTGACGGAGGGAGAGGAAATGTAAGAGAGGCTTTCATCTGCTGGCTCATTTCCCAAGCAAATAAAATGGATGGGGCTGGGCCAGGATGAAGCTGGGGACCCCAGTCCTTGGAGAACCTTCTGCTGCTTTCTCAGGTGCACTAGCAAGGAGCTGAATCAGAGGAAGAGTGACCTGGGCCTTGAACCAGGGCTCCAATATGGGATGCCAGCACCGCAAGTTGCAGCATAATGTACTGCACAGTGCTGGTCCCTTTACCTTGTTTTTAATTGACATGACTGTGTATTTGTGGGATACAAAACAATGACTTGATGCATGATCAAATCAAAGGAATTAGTGTATACATCATTTCAAACACGATCTTATTTCTTGGGACAAGAACATTCCAAATTGTGTCTTCTGGATATTCTGAATTATATGGCATGACACTGTTGACAACAGCAGCCTTTGTATGTGATAGAACAGAGTTTATTCTTCTTATCTAACTGTAACTTTGTACTCTTGATCAACCCTTCACCATTGCCTCCCTCTATACCACCTTCTCTAACTGATAACTTCTATTCTATTCTACACTTCTGTGAGGCTAATGTTTCTACGTTCCACCTATCCTGTTGTTTGTCTTTCTTATGCCTGGGTTAACAATGTACTCCAAGTTCAACCACATTGCTACAAATGATAGAATTTCTTTTTTTTTTTTTTTTGTTCATAACTAGACCTATCACAAGAACAGAGGCAAGATGACAGACTGGGACAGGTAAGCAGTTTGTGGCCTGGATAAAACTAAAGAACAAAGCTGTGGTTTTTTTCGCAATGGATTTGCTGCCAGAACACAGGTGCCGTGAAAACCACCACTAAATCAAAGTTAAAGTGGAAAAAAGACCCACATCGTTGTCATTGGACATGTCAATTTGGGCAAGTCAACCACTACTGGCCTTTGATCCACAAATGTGGTGGCATTGACAAAAAAAACATTGAGAAATTCAAGAAGGCTGCTGAGATGGGAAGGGGGTTCTTCAAGTATGTCTGGGTCCTGGATAAACCGAAAGCTGAGCGTGAGCATGGAATCACCACTGACATCTCTGTGCAGAAATTTGACACCAGCAAATCTTATGTGACTATCACTGATTCCCAAGACACACAGACTTCATTAAAAACATGATTACTGGCATATCCCAGGCTGACTGTGCTATCCTCATTGTTGCTGCTGGTGTTGGGGAATTTGAAGCTGGTATCTCCAAGAATGAGCAGACCCGTGAGAGTGCCCTTCTGGCTTACACCCTGGGTGTGAAACAACTAATTGTTGGTGTTAACAAAATGGATTCCAGTGAACCACCCTACAGCCAGAAGAGACTCGAGGAAATCATTAAAGAGGTCAGTACCCACATTAAGAAAATTGGCTACAACCCTGACACAATAGCATTTGTGTCACTTTCTGGTTGGAATGGTGACAATATGCTGGAGCCAAGTGCTATTACACCATGGTTTAAGGGATGGAAAGTCACCCGCAAAGACGGCATTGCCAGCAGAACCACACTGTTGGAAGCCCTGGAGTGCATACTCTCACCAACTAGGCCAACTGCAAAGCCTCTGCATCTGCCCCTGTAGGAGTCGGTAAGATTGGTGGGATTGGTACTGTGCTTGTGGACCGAGTGGAAACTGGTGTTCTGAAACCTGTCATGATGGTAACTTTTACTCCTGTCAATGTCACAACTGAAGTCAAGTCTGTTGAAATGCACCATGAAGCTTTGAGTGAAGCTCTTCTTGATGAAAACGTCGGCTTTAATGTCAACGTCAAAGATGTTTGTCGTGGAAATGTGGCTGGTGACAGCAAAAATGTCCCACCAATGGAAGCAGCTGGCTTTACTGCTCAGGTGATCATCCTGAACCATCTAGGACAAATCAGTGCTGGGTATGTCCTGTGGGTATGTCCTGTGCTGGATTGCCACACAGCTCATATAGCTTGCAAGTTCACTGAGCTGAAGGAAAAGACGGATTGTTCTGGAAAGAAACTGGAAGATGGCCTTAAATTCCTGAAATCTGGCTGCCATTGTTGACATGGTCCCTGGCAAGCCCATGTGTGTTGAAAGCTCCTCTGACGATCCTCTTCCGGGTCTTTTTGCTGTCAGTGATATGAGGCAGGCAGTTGCCATGGGTGTCATCAAGCGTGACATCAAAGCAGTGGACAAGAAGGCAGCTGGAGCCAGCAAGGTCATCAAGTCTGCCCAGAAAGCTCGGAAGGCCAAATAAATATTATCCCTAACACCTGCCACCCCAGTCTTAATCCGTGGTGGCAGAATGATCTAGGAACTGTTTGTCTCAATTGGCCATTTAAGTTTAATAGTAAAAGATTGGTTAAGGACAACAATGCATCATTAAACCTTTGGAATGAAAGGAGAATGTTTTGTAGACACTTGTGTTTTTTGTGTGGCAGTTTTTTAAGTTATTAGTTTTTAAAATCAATACTTTTAATGGAAGAAACTTGACCAAAAATCTGTCACAGAATTTTGAGTCCCATTAAAACAGTTTAATGAGAAAAAAAAAAAAAGAAAACAAAACTGTGGAGGTGGGTAGATGAGATGAAGTCAGGGCTGCCAGGGAAGAAGACACTTTAGAGGCAGAATTTTTGCTGTCACCAGCCACACTGCACTTTCAGGGTGGAAAGTCCCAGCCTGGTTTTATAGCATGTGTGTGAAATGGAACGGTGACCAATGCTTTATCTAATAGCTAAGACTTGCTAAGTTCTCATTAGAGTCAGGTTCATTCTATTTAACTCACTTAACATATTTGATAACCCTGTAACATTCTCTTTACTATTTTTCAGAGAAAAATGCTGAGATACAGATCTACAGATGACATGCTGTTCACAAGGTTGTGGTTCCTTAGCCGTGATTCAAACCCAAGGGGTCTCCGGCTGTGGCACCCCGCAACCCTTTGACTATTAGTGTGTATACTATTGCCTCGCTTGCATCTAAGAATTCAGCAACAGCTCTTTGAACCTGCGCTATGGCATCAATTAACAAACCATGTGGATGTTCAGTGATGCGGATCCTCAAAGCACACAGGGTTATCCGTGTGGCTGATGGCATGAATTAGCTCAGCCTGTATCAAGGCCTTTCACCCACACAAGTCTAGGAGACACCTACACAGAATGAACCCGAGGGAAGGAATAGCTCTTCCAGGCAGTGAGGAAGGAAGTGCTGTGGCAATGTGGACAGAGAAGACGATTGCAACTACCACTTAGTCCACTGAAGAAGGCTACAAATAAAGCCACCAAAAAATGTGCATGCAGATGTGCTGGGAGCAACTGCCAGAACAAAGCTGGCAAGTACTGAGCATGCTCAGGGAAGAGCAGGTAGAGAACATGGTCCATAGCAATAAAGCTGAAATAACAGAGGACGACCAAAGTGCAGAGGGCAGAAAACGCCACCCAGACTTAATGGTTTTTTCATACACAGTTGCCAATGATGGTTTGTGCAATGGGAGGAACACAGCCAGATCTGTCTCTAGAGGGAGCGATTTGCTACCTATGAGTCAGCACTGGGACAGGCACTGCTGGACTTTCATGGGACAGCCCTGTTAGCGAAGACACTAGAGCAGAGGCAAGAGAAGCAACAGGATGGAATGGAGGACCATGAAGGCAACTGGAAGGAAGCATCAGTCTAGGTCTAGCTGACTGCCATGCCCCAGCAATCAGCCTCTCCAGCATCTACAGGGAAGAACCACTACTGGGAGGACTGGGGTCACTTTCAGAAGGACCTCAGTCACTCACTTTGAAGCAGGCCTGTCGATATGAATGAAAAGAGGGCTTTAACTGCAGTAGCAATTGCGATATTGTTGACAGCCTTAAAAATTCATTAAAAACACAGTGACAGTATTTTAAAATGATGATCCAGGGGCCTGGTACGACGGCTCACTAGCTAAATCCTCGCCGTGACAAGTGTCAGGATTTCAGATGAATGCTGTTTCATATCTCGGCTGTTCCCACTTCCCATCCAGCTCCCTGCTTGTGGCCTGGGAAAGCAGTCGAGGACAGCTCAAACCCTTGGGACCCTGCACCTATGTGGGAGACCCAAAAGAAGTTCCTGGCTTTAGATGAGCTCAGCTCTGTCTGTTGCAGCCACTTGGGGAGTGAACCAGGGGACAGAAGATCTTTCTCTCTGCATCTCCTTGTATATCTGCCATTCCAATAAAAATAAATAAATCTAAAAAAAATGATGATCCTAACTTATCTTTCTTTCAAGAAAAACTTGGTTATTGTGGCTGGAATAGTAGCATAGTAGGCTAATCCTTCATACCAGTGACACTGACATCCTATGTCGGTACTGGTTCTAGTCTTGGATGTTCCACTTCAGATTCAGCCCCTGCTAATAGTCCAGGAAAGCAGGAGAGGATGGCCCAAGGCCTTGGGCTCCTGCGCCCACGTGGGAGACCCAGAAAAAGCTCCTGGCTTCCAGCTTCAGAGCAGCTCTGGCCACTGCAACCACTGGGGGAGTGAAGCAACAGATGCAGGATCTCTGTCTCTCCCTCTCTGTAGCTCTGACTTTCAAGTAAAGATAATTTAAAAAAAAAAAATCTTGATTTTAAAAAGTATTACTTAATTTACTCTTGTGTTTCAGCACAATTCTCCCAGTGTTTAAGATGTCCACATCCCAAGCCAGAGGATGTGCGTTTGACGTGTGCTTCTGTCTCCTTCCTTCAGCTTCCTACCAAGACAACCCCTGGAAGGCACACAGACAGCTTAAGAAATCACGTCGCTGCCAGCCACATGAGGGACCTGGACTGAGTTCCCAATGCCAGCTCAACCCTGGTCAATGCAGACGTGTGGGGAGTGAACCAGCAGATAGAAATCCGTTTTCTTTCTTGTCACCTCTCCAAAAACAAAATTTAAATTAAAGCTCAAAAGGAGAAATAAACTATGTGCTGAAGTGTGACAATCTTACCATTATATGTGTATTTGAGTTCTACCCCACAGGCATGACCACATGGGATTGAATTCCTGGACTATACTGGTGAAAAGTTCAGGATATGGGTTCAAACAACCATGGCTTGAAATGAACCAGCCATTCTGACCTTGGTCAAGGTCACTCCATCCCTCCGATCCTCAGTTACTGTGTCTGATAAAAGGGAACAGCTTCAGGATAGCAAGGGCTTGTGTGGGGCCACAGGGAAAAACCACACGCTATCAGAATGCAGCCATCAACAGCTCTCAAGCGACTGTTCTATTAAGGTTAGGAGCTATTGTTCCTGTTACAGTAAATATCCCCCTGGATCACACAGGAAATATATCAACAGAGCTCAAACTAAATTTCTTCCCGGAAAAGGTTACTGTGACTTGAATTATGACAGTCCTTTATTTAGGACTAAAACTTCTCTCTTTTAAATTAAAACATGTGTAACAACAGAAAAGAATAAACAGAGAGAGGAAAGACTGGAATTTATTATATAAACATCTGTAAAGTTGGTCACCTTTATGAGACCTAAATTACGAAACTATTTTTTTTTAAGGAAAAAGCCAAGAGCAGGTACATAACTAAGCATACCTGAAATGTAATCCTACATACTGCCACGTCAGCCTACAGGGTGTAATAAAACTATTATGACTGCAAGTCCTATTTAATGAGCTGAAAAGCTGGCAGTTAGAGGTCAAGGGTCAGCATTAGAATCCAAGAAAGCAAACAGATTTTGATTTCTTCTCTACAAACAACACCTTGAATTCTCAGTTGAGTACCAAGGAAATAGACTCGTGGGATCAACGGCCAGAACCACCAGGTTAGAGCCAAGCACCGAAAGGTAGATGCTCTGCCTAATGCAGTTCACTGGGATGAACGGTGAGATGAGCCGTCAAAACCAAACGTCTATTCTGTTATTTTTCATCCAAAACATTTTCTGTAATAAACACAGAGCGACTCCGTAAGAGGGAAGATGCTTCTGAAATAAAGCGCAATTCTCACCAGAAGCTTTCTAATCAAGGTTTGTAACCTAATTTCCTTATTTAAAAGCTATGATGATCGCGAGCAATAGTTTTAAAAATATTTACATATTTTTTATTTGAAAGTCAGATTTACAGAGAGAAAGAGAGACAAAGAGTTCTTCCATCCACAGGTTCACTCTCCAAGTGGCTACAATGGTTGGAGCTCAGCCAATCTGAAGCCAGGAGCCAGGAACTCCCTCAGGGTCTCTTTTGCAGGTGCAGGGTCCCAAGACTTTGGACCACCCTCGACTGCTTTCTCAGGCCAGAAGCAGGGAGCTGGATGGGAAGCGGAACAACCAGGACACAAACTAGTATGCATTTGGGATCCCAGCACATGCAAGGTGAGGATTTAGCCACAAGGCTATTGTGCTGGGCCCCAAACAATATTTTAGAGATTAATAATTTGTGAATAGAACACAGTAACATTCTGATTTTAAAAATCAGTTTTCTCCTGAACTTGTGTACAATCTATCTGCCACCCAGTAAAACTCTGGTTTTAATGACCAAGCAGTGAAACAGAGCAGTGACCTCAGCCCAGAACTGACCACAGCCATTATGGTGTGGGCCAAACACCTTGCAAATCATTTCCATGCACCGCAGAACACTTGTTTAAAGACTCAATCAATCAATGACTTATCCACCTGTCTTAATACTAGGTTCCTATTATAATTAAAGTTATTATCAATATGCTTCAAATGTTGTACCTAGGCAAATGTTACAAGCTGGGAGAAAAGCAGTCAATAGCTGGTGGGCATTCTGGGCCTGATTAATGCCAAATTTGTGTTAATTATATAAGTGTGCCAACATAGTTGCCTATTCCTTTTTTTTTTTTTTTAATACGTGAGAAAGGCAGGGAGTGGCAGTCTGAGACATACTACTAACAGCCCACAGGCAGAGGTGAGTGGGGAGGCTGCAGATTGCCTAGTAATGTGGTCTGGGGATGTATTGGAGTAGGAGTGACTGAAGGCATGTTTCACAAGGAGAGGAATGACTTATGGGGTCTTCCATGAACCAGGTCACAACACTTGTAGGTAGGTGAGGGACCTGAGATGGCGTGGTTTGAGGGGGTGGAACTGGAGGGCATGTCTGGGTCATGCCAAGGCACCCTCCCACATGGGAGACCTGGGCTGGACTAGGCTGCCATACCCATCTACAGTGCAAAACCAGGGGAGTGCCATGTCAGGCTGGGCCCGAAAACCCACCAGACAGTGGGAGAATCAGATCTAGGGGAAGATTCTGTAGGACATTTATAGGTTCGCCTCTGTGGAACTGTAGCACCAGCCACTCTGCATGAGAGCTGGTGATGGTGATGAGCTGAACCAGGCTGGACCACACTGCAGCACCTGAGGGCAGACCATGCCAAGCAGGGCTGGGGCACCTGCTGGCATGTGTGAGATCCAAGCTGCAGCTCCCACTAATGAGTGAATGAGTCTGGCTGGACCAGGCTACATTATCCACTGGCACTTGAGAGAGCCAGAATGGGTGTGGAACATGCTGAGCTAGGCTGTGACACCTGCCATGTCCCAACAGAGCCAGGTCTGGGGATGGGCAAGGCTGGGCTAGGCTGTAGTAACTGATGGTGTGGTGAGTGCCAAGATTAAGGGAAGGCCAATCCTCAGCTGCAGATGCCTGTGCAGTGGACCACACGTTCACATGCAGATGGGGGACATGATGGCCAGCTCATCTAGGCCACTAGGGGACGCTGACTGCCTCATCAGAGGATGGAAAGCAGAACAGGTTGGACAATTCTCCTGGCCAAGTTTTGCAGCACATTCCTGGGCCTGTGGAAGCACTAAGGTGGACTTTGTGAACCAAAAGATCTTGGAAAAATTGTTCTCAACCTTGGAGTAATGAAACCAACAAATTTTCAGAAGTATCAAAGCACTGCACTCAAGTAACATCCCTGGAACACTCTTTACCAAATTGGGGGTTCTAGGGCATCATCAAATGACTGTCTCCGCACCACCCCCATCCTCAGGTGCTAATGCAGTTTGACAGCAGGAATAGCCCTTCTCTCTCCTCCCCGGGCACAAAGAAGAAAAAAAACTGAAATATTCGTCATTTGTCCCACCAACCATCCTCTGTACATGAACCTCCCTAAGCTAATCAGAGGGCCACAAGGGTATGCATCTCTCTCAAGTATGTAAACAATATTATGTCAATAGGCAAAACTTAATATCTAACTTTTAAAGCTTTCTTTGGTAATGGAGACTCCACCATTGGATACTCTGACAGAATAGTGAGAAATCAATTGTTCCCTATTAAGAAGAGGAGAATCAAAATGGTAGAACAGGGTAAGGACACGTTTAAGCAGATGGAGAAATATGAGCCAGTGTGAGGCAGAGAGGGCACATTCCAGTAAACAGGAGAGGACAGACAACAGCAGAGGGTACCTGGAGACTGACAAAGGAAAGCAGCAGACACAACACTGCAGTGTTGCAGTGATTAATATGCCAGCAGCGTTCAAAGAATGGCCATCTGAACTCCACCAGCAGCCGGAACTCCACCAGAAACAATGTGGGAAGGCACGTTCACCAGGAGCTCTAGAGGTGAGCCCAAACAAAGAACTGCTCGTCCTGCTGGTCTGTTTGATTTGACCAGGAGTAGAGACAGACTGGCAGGTCCCAGAGGGCAGTGCAGGAACAGGGTGGATTTCACAGCCCAGCACACGTCCTAGAGCCGAATTAGGTGCCATTTTGTTTAAGGAGGCAAGGGCTATGGAGCAGGACTGCTCATGCATTGAACTCGGAGTGACTCATTTCTAACTCAGTGAAATGTAAACATGCAGCATCCTACAGGTTCCACCCAAGACAGTCCAGGTAGCCCTCAGACCTGACAGCCAGCAGATCAAGAACTCTAGTAGGGGCACATCAGGCACCATTTCCTAAGATGCGGCAAATAATTTAAGACTGCAGGGACAACAGTGAGCTGCACATGCGCTGACCTGGAAGCTAACTCCCTGAGCTCAGTGCATTGCACTGGTCCCATAGGAAAATAATACCGACTATGGCTTTGTACTGGTCAAAATAGGTCCGTGAGGTCCTCAGACATAACAAACAACAGGTTCTGGCAAGATCAGCATCATCAACAACCTAGCTATATAGAGCTATATAGGACACCTGGTGTCTCTCTAATCCTGGGACCTGCTCCAATGAGAAGTGGGAGAAAGTCTGTATAGACAATGGTGCAGCCTCAGCACGGCATGACAGGAGGTGAAGAGTGGTGAGAAAGGAGCTGGGGCTGTGGAGACCATGGTGGAAATCTAACATAACAACCCAGACCTGGAACTCGCTAGACAGAGTGGCACAACTGCAAACAAAGAGCGGTTTATCCACTGAAATAAGTAAAACTGAACTGCAGGCCTGTGGGTGACACAGCTTAAAAAACCTGCCCCAAGGAGAAGAATCTAATAACCAGAAGTACAATGACCAAGAGCAAAAGAAGAGACTAAGGCACAATGAATATTACTGAAGACTCCCCTGCAAAGGAACAAAACCCTTTGCCAACCTCTGAGTTCACTGAGGAAGACACTGAGAAGATGGGAGATACAGAATTCAAAACACTTGCTATAAAACTTCTTACCAACAACGAGAAGCACATAAAGCAGGCAGTCAAGGAATTCAAGGAATGTGTCACACTAGGAATGAATCAAATGAAAGCTGATATATCAGAATCAAAGAATACAGTGGAGCAAATTAAAAGTACAGTGGAGAGTCTCCAAAACAGAATGACACAAGCAGAAGAAAGAATCTCAAACTTAGAAGGCATTTCCTGCCACTAGGGAAAAACCAACAAAAAGCTGGAAGCAGAGCTGGATCAGGCCAAAAAAAAGTATTCAAAAATTGAAAGACACTATTAAAACATCAAATGTAAGAGTTATGGGAGTTGCAGAAGGTGAAGAGAAGCTGGTTTTACAAATGTATTTAATGAAATAATAAGGGAAAATCTCCCTAATCTAGAGAAAGAGCTGGGATACAACACCCAGGAGGGGCACAGAACTCCCAACAAGGTTGACCAAACGCAATCTTCACCATAACACATGATAATTAAGCTCTCTTCAATCGAACATAAGGAAAAGATTTTTTAATGTGCACATGAAAAAAGATCAACTGACATCTAAAGGAAGACCAATTAAACTACAGGAGACACCTCACAGGAAACTCTACAGGCCAGAATAGAATGGAGTAACATATTTCAGATTCTAAAAGCAAAAAATTGTCGGTCCAGGATGATGTACCCAGGAAAGCTTTCCTTTGTCTTTAAAAACGAAATAAAACGCTTCCACAGTAAAGAAAATTTAAAAGAATATTCCTCTTTCAAACCTGCCCTAAAAATGATACTCAAAGATGTTCTCTGACAGAGAAAAGGAATAGCGCCCACCAAAACCAAAGGCAAATGCAAACAACATGCCAGTAAAGTAACAGCAGACTAAATCTTTCTGTTCTATAGAGTGCAGACTGGGAGAGCCGCACACCATTTTTGTGAAGAGCCCCTGTGTCTGGTGTTGCAGAAGGAACAAGATTCAGGAGTAGTGGTAAGGAGCTCCCTGTGTTTCCCTTTAGACTTTCAGCTCAGACAAAGCTTAAAAGGCAGGAGGATTAACTCAGCTGAGCAGGGTGTCTTTAAGGCATGGGGCAAGAGCTGGGTGTGCAGAGGGAGGGAAGGATTTAGGACTACAGCCCAGGGAGGGGTAGCTAACTAAGCCATTTGCTGACTATCTCCTGGAATCGAGGGAGACCCACAGGAACTGGAACTGATGGAGACGCACAGCAGGACAGAAAGATGAGTGAGAAAACCACTGGTCAGATGAGAGCTTGTAACCCCAGTGGCCTCTAAACCACCAACCAGCCCAGCCCCTTGAAATATGGAATGTCCGTGCCAGACTGGAAATCAGCAAAGATAAAAGGGTCTGGGAGGGGCTCAGGAGCTGTTTCAAGGCACTGGTCTCTGCCATAAAGCATCAATTGGTCTCAACAAAAAGGGATCAAGAAACATTCTACTACAGATACATTTGGAAGCTCCAGGTTCATGGGTGTTCTCCATAAAATGTTCAGGTTAGAAGGTAAACCGCAAACATTAAATGCTATGGTAAGTCCAATAATTTCAATTTTTATTGTTTTTAAAGTACTTTTATATATGAAGATCTTTTCCTTTTACACTAAAGCAGTGACGCTTTTCTCATCTGAAAGCTTTTTGTAGAGACTGCTAGCCAGAAGCTAAGCAAAAGTACTTCAGGATAAACGTTCATTTCTAGGTAATCAACAAAAAAGATTACAGTGAATTACAAAACTCAAGATGACTACATATGAGTATAACCAGAATGAGTATAAGCAGAGTGTATATGTTCACTGCCAAAATCTAAATGCATACACAAAGCAAATGGAACATTTACAGTATTATTTTGTATAAACACGATCCATCAATATTCACTGCTCTGTTTTTTTTTAATCAAATGTTACCGAGGAGTAAGACCCCTGAACTGTTCCACCTGGCTAAGGGCACAGCCGACCCCCGGGGTGGCACAGGCCTCAGACTGGCGCCAGGCAGGGCCATCTCTGCGGAGTGTTCTCCAGGTCACTCCACAGGGCCCTCTGTTCCTATCACCACGGCTGCCATCCCCAGGTGAGCGAGCCTGGTGAGAGCTCAGACTGGGTTAACGAAAACAGAATCGAGCTGAGGGAACACTGACTCTTGCACAATTTTCTTGTGCCTTCAAAAGCAGCACGCGGTGAGGCTTCCCCTACCCCACCTCCAAATGCAGCAACGGGTGCCAGCTGTTGACTTAAAAATCAAGAATGGAGCTGAGAGATGGGGTGACCACGGGCTCTGAATAACACGCTGTTTAGAGGTATCACACACTTAACCATCTGGTTTAACTTTTATTGCCAAGATTAACTTCCATTTATGTGAGTGGCTGAACCTTAATAGCATTTACCTGGGACAATGTAAACAGTGATATATTGGGATTTTCTACATTAAGAAGCAGGAGCACACATCATGCTCTACACAACAGCTTCATGGAAGCAGGGCATTTGCGAGACACAAATGGCCTTTCATGAGCACCAGACCAGCAAGGTGAGGAAACGAGCAGCGAGGCAGGAGCCAGATGGTCCAGCATCCGTTCCCACCTCTGCATCTGTGTGTGGCAATGTGACCTGGGATGTGGGATTTAAACTCTCAGTTCCTCAGCTTCCTCACCTGTCAGAGTTGTGGTGAGGGTGAAATAAATTGGCATACACAAAGCTTCTAAAGGTGTCAGAGTAATATAGGCAATGCAAAAACCTCCCACATCCAGCCACCTATCTTCCTACAAGCATCTCTCCGTGTGCCATGGAAACAGCTGCCAATGCTGATGGCAGATGCTTGTGGATTTGCAGGTCCTGCAAGTCCAGCTACCTTGAAAGCCACAGGACTCTAAGACTCTGATTCAGCAGCTTACTGAATCTGCAAGGCACCTGTGCAGCCCCACCTGGTCTCAAGGTCACAAGGCATCAGATCAGCAAGGCAGAAACATTCCAGTTCAAATGAATCCCAGGGCTATGAAGAATGAAACTTTACCAGGTGCACCGACTTGACACTATGGCATTTCTCATCCCTGTTCCACACCAGACCAGGCAGCTGCAAAGAAATTTGCCAGTATGTATGTGTGATGAACACAATGCTAGTGGTAGGCACTCGTGGCACTATCCACTAGGTTAGGAAGCAGGAGGTGGACAGCAAACTGGCTGTACGGCTGGATATATCTACAGCAATTAAGAAGGGGCCCAAGCAACCACAGCAAAGGACAAATGAAGGGGAGGGTAATACGGGAGCCTGCCATATTACCTGCCATATTACTCGGCCTGTGATCTTTGCAACGCACCTAGCACCTTTCCAGAGCACAATGGCCCAGCAGCAAGTCTGAGATCCATCTGTGAAGGCTTAGGTTTGCTAAAAACAAGGCTGCAAGTTTCTCTTTCTAAGCTTACTCCCAAAGGGTAGCTGTTAGCTCAAATTTTATAATTATGTGTGTGTGTTACTTAACAGCATCATGCTTCATCTACTGCTTATTATGATAAAACAAATTCTTTTACCCATTAGCAAACTCACGATATGAACTTAATGTCACTATAATGACATCCCAAGTTGTATAAGAAACCCATAATTTGTGCAAGATGGTTAAGAGATTCAAAATAACAAGCAAACAGAAGTAAATTTCTAGGTTAACAAATCTTTATTTAGTCTGACTGACAGCCCAAGGCATCCATGGGGAGCATTACATTTAGCAGATTTTCCTCCTGACACACCATCAAAGGGTGACACTAGTACCATGTTAGCCACTCAGCTCTCTCCTTCTGGAAGCACCAAGAGATCTTTAAATAACCCAGACTCATATCTCAATAAGAACACACTACACATTAAAATGATGTAAAATCTGCATATGAGAAAGTGACTTGCAACCCTGTAGTTTTAGCAGCACACTCCACAACAGTGAAGACATGGGAACAACCCAGATGCCCATCGACAGAGGAACAGAAAAAGAAACTGTGATATATCTACTCCACAGAATACTACTCAGCCACTTAAAAGAATGAAATTCTACCATTTGCAACAAAATGATTCCAATTAGAAAGACCATTTACTCAGTGAAACAAGCCAATCCCAAAATGACAAACATCGTATGTTCTCTTTGATATAAGGCAATATTCATGCCCAATACAAAACAAATAGACATACAGCTGAACAAGTACATACACATATTCTCACATATTAACTGTACAGCGGAGGCTAGCATACTGGGAAATACAGGGCTGTATGTCACTTTCTCGTAAAATGAGGATACAGTGCAGTAGGTATCTCTATTCCCAAACAAAAGGAGGACTCCCAATCAGTTAAATACACCTTGTCACTATGACACTAAATTTTCTATCTTTGTCTATACCTGCATGCCATGATGCACTTCAATAGCAGAATGTTTATCTTGCAGCTCTATACCAAAGGACTATACTATTGTAGCAATATAGGGGTAAATGGTGGGAAGGAAGATGGAGAGGGAGAAAGGAAGCCTTCTCACCCCCCCTGCCTTGTTCTTCCAGGGACGGCCTTTCTTGGCGTTTCACAGTCACTGCTGGCATCTCTCTTCAATGCACCTGCCACACTCTGTGAACATCACAGGTTATGGCCTGTCTCATCCACTTTACAGGCAAAGCTTGGGTCTGCTTTAGCACGCACCTGGCACCAGGCACCCATAAGCAGCTGGGCTGGTGAGACTCCCACCTCCTCCCAGCTGTGAGTGCCCCTCAGGTAAAAGCTGAGCCACACTCCTGGTTTCTTTCCCCTCCAGTCAAGCTTGGTGTTTGATATGCAAAATAGGATGAATGTTTACTGATTAAACACACAAGTTAAAACATCTCAAAAGGCTGTTTGCTTTTATACATTAGAAAAAACTAGGAAAAAAAAAAGAAAAGAAAAAAACTAGGTACATTTACTACTGCAGACAATGACTGCTTTCTTTCAGCTAACCACCCGATTTCAAAATCTGTTTCATAAGGATGTGTTTATCAGCATGTTTATTGGATGGCTCAGGAGCAGGTGTGCCAGGTGACCTCAATAGACCCCACGTTCCACCAGGCAGCCTTCGTTACAGGTGAGGGATGTGCCACCCAGAGAAAGAGCAGTTACATCCCATGGCATGTGCACCCAGGTCTCCCTCTGTCTGCTGCCCTCCCTGCAACTTGCTTCCCCACCTCAGCTGTCAGTGTGCCTTCCCTGGACCTCAACTGACCCTGCTGTATTCTCTCCCCACACCCTTCACTGTTTAAAACCATTTCTTTGATTATTTTCTTCCTTATCTACAGATCTTCTCCCCTGAATTCAGTAGCTATAAGACGTATGGAAACACAAGGTTGGTATCTCATTCCCTGTTATATTCCAGTGCCTGGGACACTGTGTCACAAACAGTTGCTAAGCAAGTATCTGTGGAATGAATGAATGAATGGGATGCTGGCTCATGTCACCAGTTCCAGGCAACATTTGAGAAGACAGTGATGACTCCCTGATGGCCATTCTGAGGTGGGAGGGAGGGAGTGGAGGGTATTGGAGTCCAACCAGATACAGAGTTATTTGTTTTCACAAATGTTTTGCCACATACAAGTGGAAGGGGAATGGCACAACAGAACAAAGCCAACTTGAACAACTGCCAACACACAGTCAGTTGGGTACAGATGAAGCGTATTTAATGCTGCATAAATGCACCACCAGAGAACTCCCAAAGTTATGCCCATGTCCCATCCAGGAAGGACTCCTATTTGGTTTGGGAAAACAACTGGCGGATTACAAATCTCCAAAGCACATGGTACTGGGAATAGGAAAGGCTCATTTTCCCAGGGACCTAAGCCCTTGTTTCCACAAGTAAAGAGAACTCTGGACAGCAGAAATAGATGTCCTTACACCCTGGGGTCAGCCACAGTGCAGTCCAAATGCACTCACGGACTGTATTTCCCTACCCCTGTGTGACCAGCTCCACTACCTACTCTTCTAGCACACACTGCACACAGGATGGCTAACCAGCAACGCTGCAGGAAGGTGTCTGCTGACATCTCAACGCTGTGACAACAGACAGAAGCCGAGAATAACCCAAGCTCCAACCACCACGTGAAAAACTAGGGATCCAGCAGACTTCAACCTCACTTTCCACATTGGAGCAGATAGGGCACAGTGTTTAAAGGTTGGTGTTTGAGAAAAAAAAAGCTCCAATTATGAGGAAAATGAAGGAATATCAGAATATATACAGAAAGGAAATGGGAAGCAGCAACTAGAGTTTGAAAGAGAATTGTTGCAATAGGAAGGGTTCTATGTAAGGGTTTCTGCCCATTTCCAGTTCTTCAGGATTGAGCTTCTCTGGTTTTCACTGTAGTATTCTGATGGAAAGCATGCAACAATGTGTAGTTTTCACTTCCGTCTCAGCTTCTTTTACGTTAGGAGAACAGGGGAGTGAGCACCAGAAGAAAGCGTTTTCCCTGCAAGGCACAAAAGGAAATGGTGCAACCTGTTGCGGCCACATCAGCAGCCCTGAGCCTGTGCCACATCAGCAGCCCTGAGCCTGTCATTAAATACACCTTCTACAAAGAGATAAGCCGGCATCCCTCATCCTTTCCCTTCCAGCATAAGGGCACCTCCCTCCTCCCCATTACCACAAAAGAGGGACAGGAAGGGAGAAGAACTACTTCTAAAGGTCATCATAAAGAACAGTCATTCTTCTTACCATTTTTTATCCCAAAAATTCTTCTCTGCTTGGAGCCATTCTGGTCTGAGTCAGTTCTGTTCTTCTATTGTGGTGGATTGAAATCCCAACGACAATGGATGCCCCTTGAAATCTGAGACCTTACTCTTCAACTCTTCATAAAACTGCATCTTCACCCTGCTGGCATGTCAACCCTGCTGAAGACACCTAGATCACAAGGGAACTGAAGGACCCCCAAAAAGTCCACCACAATCCTGATGCTTAGGTAGGCAGCACCAATGCAGATGATGGAAAGCATACAAGTGGTGTCTTTCCGGAGAGTGTGCAGAGGATTAACGCGGTAAGGTGCAGCAGGGATGGCAGGGATGGTGGTGGTGATGGTGATGGGGGTTGCGAGGCCAGATCTTAAGGTGCTAGCTACATAAATATTCACAAAGCATGAGAGTGTATCAAAGGCTCTGGGAAGTCCTGCCTCAAATAAATCGACTGGTTATACTAAAAACACTTCAGAAAAGCTGAACAAACCTGCTAGCATTAGAAAAAACATGGTCTCCACTTAAAATGCAAAGAGATACTTTCAGATCTACTTTTTAAAATGGCAGGGATGTGAGTAACCCCCGAGTTCAATCTTTCCAGGATATTTTTTTTCTCAGTTTGAAAATGAATGCAAACAGCTGTGCCTTTTATGCGTGCTTTGGTCATTTCCATGGGGGTATTTTAAAATCAAACACTGGGTGTGGCCCTCCACTGACTCCCTCCATGAGGACACAATGGAACAGAGCATCTGCCAGTAACTGATGAGAAACAATGTGGGGAGAGCAAGGCAGGAAAGCGCCCTTGGAAAGCCAAGGGCAGGAAGAAGGAAAACCAAGTGTCTTCCTGTGTGCTGAATCCTAGGCTGCAGCCAGTTAAACCACTTGGGTTTCTCCCTGGCCCCAGGGTATCCAGAGCTACACAGAAGGGCTAGTCGTAGAAGGAGTGTCTACAGAAGAGCCTCATCCACACCATTCTACAGAACTAGGCCTCTATTTCTAGAGTTGAAAGACTCGGGTCAAGAGTGAAAAGTCCACAGAAAGCCCAGTACATCCTGCAGTGGAAGCCCAGTGTTTTCACGAATGAAAGCAAACCACAGAAACTCCCAACTTCAAACCAGGGGACTTGGCCATGAAGGAGGCAACACCCCCAGAGCTTGTGGCAAGGTGCTTTGTAGAAATGGGGGCACATGCTGTTTTCCAAATACAGGGGAAGACTCACACCTGGAGAATGGAACAATAACCCATGGAACTCCTCACAGTGCAATACCTCACTGCGAGGAACAGGAGGTATGCGTGCACAGAGGTACAAGGATTTCCAGATTTCTATACCAAAATAAGCTTGTTTTACAATTCCATTTTCCCACATACCTTTTAAAGTTCCCTAATTCACAACAATGTGAACAAATTTTAAAAATCTAACGTCAAATGAAGTCCCTAAATGATAGATTCTATATCCCCCAATTCAGGAACAAAGTTAAAAAAAATACATTGCTTGGGGATATATAGTTACATGTAAAACTTGTAAAACATGAATGTCAGGACAGTGTGGTTTCTGGGAGGCGAACAAGGCTCAGGTCACACCTCTGCTTTCAAACACACCTTCTGCTTCTTCAGCTGGGTGAAGGGTCTGGGGTGTCATTTTTATTCACTGAATTACACATACATGCTTTATAAATTTTTGTATATGGTATAGTTCACAATTTTAAAAAGCAGAAGGTGATTTTTCTCCAAGTCTTTAAAAAAAAAAAAGTGGTCATATCAGAGAACTCAATTAGGAGACATTCACCAATCACGGAAGGCCAAGAACACTTGTGGAATTCACTAAGTGTTTGCAATCAGAACAGGAAATTCCATCACATCTCCCATGTTCCAAAGACCTGGATGTTGCCAGGCACAAATCCTTGTTTTGTTGGTGGTTGGTAGTTTAGAATTTTTTTTTTTTAATGACTGTGGAAAGGGATGATGCAGCTCACAATTACAACACCGAAGAATACAGATTTTCAAATGCACCATCTGAAAGGGCACCAGAAAAAGGCTGCAGATTCTAAGAATCACATACAAGCTCTTCAACCCTTTCCCAACTTCAGTCACTGCATACCTGCACACTCACACTCACGCCTGACAGGCAGAGTTCACACCCCAAACGGCTATTGAGAGCCAAAGTCTAGGAACTGGATCCAGGTGTTCCAGGAACATGATTACCTAAACCCTAACCGCTGCCTCCCGGGGCTGCATTAAACAGACGCCAGAGTGGGAAGCCACAGTCAGGAATGGGATCCAAGCACCCTGAGGTGGCTTGTGCATTCTTAACTAGTGTCTTCACTAGCAGGCCAAAGCACCATCCCTAACTCTGCCATCACTTTTCTACCAATGTCTGAATTAGGGATACACTACAAATCTTCATTTCTGATCTCAGATGACAAGGAGGACACAAATCTCAAACACCCCTCCCTAAACTTCACCCAACTTAGAAGTCCCAGAACAATTACCAGTATTTAGACAGCACACTCTTTTAGGAAAGGCCTATGCCACAATTATTCAGTGTCTCAGCGCCTACTTCAATATCTGATACTTCAGAGGTACTCAAAGATGTTTCACTTTTCACAGTTTTAGAAGAAAAATTATTTTTATTCAAAGCTTTTTTTAAATCTCAAGATCACTAAGTGTGTGTTTAAACTATAGCTATGAGTAAATGTGCATTTCTAATCATATATTTGAGATACCACTTACATAGCAAGTTTAGAAAAGCAACATATGCAGGTTCCAGCAAGTTCCACACTTGATTTGGAGCATTTTCCTGCCACTAGTTACAGGGTCAGTTACAGCTGCCTCCAAGCAAACATTCCTGGGATTCTGAATGACATGCAATCTTGGATCTTAAAGAAGTTAAACTGCTCTGAGTGCACAGGATGGTTTCTTAATGTTAATTAGAAATCTAAAGTGTTAGTGTTTCAGGTCCCTTTTGTCTAACTTAACATTTGAGTTCTTCCTTGGATTTATCAATTAAAGTGCTTTTATAAGTAAACCGCAGACCTTACAGTCATTCAGGTAATCAAACTTAGTAGGTGAGATGACATGTCAGCCAACAAGACAATTTCTACTAAGGGCAGCACCTGTGAAACAAAGCTTGCGATGATTCTGGACTCAAGATTCTTTCTTCTCCCCCCAAGCTCGCTCTTACAAATTGCCACGGCCTCCCGGGATGCATCAGCAGGTAGGAGGACTGGAAACAGATAAAGCAAGATGATACAATAGATGAACCAGGAATTCTGGTGTCCAAGAGACAGCTTAACTGCCGAGTCCAACGCCTGGCCCCAGGAGTGAAGCTTTTCCCATTTATAGCCCAAAGCAAGTACATGCTTTTGTTCTGCTTCCCTTCAGAGAGCAACAGTTTTTAGTTTTTCTCCCTTCTTAGCTTTGTGTAAGGTGCTTAATTCTAGTTCCATGTGATACATAAACCCCAAACCTCAAGGTGGATAGCAGTTTCTTTTCTTTTTTTAAAATTTATTTATATGAAAGGCAGAGAGACAGAAAAGGGAAAAATTTTTCCAGCTCCTGGTTCACTCTGCAAATTCCTACAACAGCCAGGGCAGGGACCCAAGTACTTGTTCCATCACCCACTGCCTCCTTGGTTGAACACTGAGAGGAAACTGGACCTGGAAGCAGAGCCAGGACCCACACAGAACAGCCAGCACTGTCCCACACTCCATTTTAACTACTAAGCAGACTTCCATCCCTAAGATATCTTCATATCAGAATACCACAAAGAGGTTGCATTTCCCTGATTTGAGTAAGGGCATGTTTGTCATCACATAACCATCCACAAAATTATGTTTTAAGATGCTGTACCCAGAGCCAGCACCATGGCACAGCACATTAAGCCTCCAACTGCAGTGCCAGCAGCCCCCTATGGGCACAGGTTCAAGTCCTGGGTGTTTTTCCAATTCAGTAACCTGCTAACATGCCTGGGAAAGCAGAAGATGGCTCAAGTGTTTAGACACCTGTACCCAAGTGGGAGAGCTGAAAGAAGCTCCTGGCTTCAGACTAGCCCATGAGGTCATGTGGGGGGATGAACCAAAGGATGGAAGATCTTTCTCTGTCACTCTTCTTTCTCTGTAATTCTGCCTTCTCCAATAAAAATAAATATATAAAGTTGTACCCATAGTACTTGGGGCCCTATCAGTTATGTGAGAGGCTAGGATGGAGTTCCTAGCTGCTGAGTTCAGCCTGGCTCAAATCTGGTTATTGCAGTCATTTAGGGAATGGCCTTTTCCTGGAAAAAGCCGTAATTTAGTCTGAAGCTTTCAACAATATGCTTCAAACCACTAAGGAGTATGGACTTAAGAAACAGGTGAACTAAGATCTCTTTTGCTTGGTCTCTCCCTCTGTCCCTCTGCCTTTCAAATAAATAAATAAACTCTATACATAAAAAAGTGAATGTTCCCAAAAATACATCAGAGAGGTCACATCAAATTTTACACTTCAACTTCAGGATAATTCAGGTCACTCTAAATCACTTAGCCATGAGCCTAGGAAGACTGGTATGAAATGGAAATGCTGAGAAAGAATTTGATGGAAGATCAGGGGTACTATAAATAACATAAAAGCTAAACACAAGATTACAAACAGCTTGATCGTGTGCACATTCCACACCGAGCTCATGCCACGAGCAGTCGCTCAAAAGAGAAATTCCTCCAACAACAAAGCAGCTTTTCAAGAAAAAATGTGCAAGATTTTCACAGTTCATTTTTTTAAATTGCTACCTACTTTGCAAAGATTAGAATAAAGTACATTTTAGGCTATGCTCCAATTCACCTGATTTTACCTTTCTGGTGTCTTTTTTTTTTTTAGCAGGAATGGAGCATTACACACGAATCCCTTAGCCAATCTTCCTATAGCTCCAATCCCACGAGCGGAGACAACAGTTAATGCACACAGTGGAAGGACAGCTGGCAGCGGAGCCACTGTTTCAGGAGACTCCAAGGGTAGCAATGCCGTATTTTAATATATGCCACCTGTGAAGCGCATTATCCTTCTGCTCCTTGAAGGATGTAATGAACCGACAGATGCCCCAAAACTTAGTCAAGGGCTAGAAAAACCACAAAGCAGAGCCAACATAGCCCTTTCCTGGAAAAACCAACAATTGCTTCTGAAGCTTTCACCGACATACAACAAACCACTACAAAGCAATGGACCCAGGGAGCAGGTAAACGAAGTATCAGCTTGGCTGAAACCAGGCAGTATCACAAGCAGCACACAGGGACAGTCACAACCACCTAATCAGCTTCCACACCAAGGCAATGGATCATGGAGACAAATTCCTCAGGTGAGAGATCATTTTCCACATGACAGACCCACGGATTTCCAGAAAGACAGCAATGACCTGAACTTCCTGGATACAGCATAATAGGACAAGAACTTAACAGTGTTCTCAGGAAAAACACTGTTCAGAAACTAGTTGTCCGACCTCAGAATTCACACAATGGGCAAAGTGTTACTGCCAAATCGGCGCGGCAGGATGGGAGGGAGACAAGAGCCTGGATCTGCCAAATTTAGCTATAGTTTTCCTTGGGAAAGTTAAGGTTAGGTTTGTATGATAGGCTACAAAGCTGGCAAGAGGTAGCGGTGCTGGTGATCTCACTGTGCAGGTCACCCCACCACCTTTGAGTTGCAGGTGCTCAGTGTTTGTAACCAGCCTTCTCAAGCATGAGTATGCTTGGTCACTTGTTTTCATGGGGCCAGAACTTCCATGTTTTCCAGGGGGTTAAATGTGATAGAATCAGGCCTAAATACTACTCTCGAGTCTAAGTCTTGTGTTTTCTCAACTATTAGACATGCCAGCTGATTTTTCAATTGACGGAGGGCTTTCCTAGAAGATTAAGGAAAGACACTCGTAGAATCCTTTCTATTCTTTCCTGGGAAAACCCTGCATTCTGGGGCTCTGCTTTCCTTCCAAGTGTGCAGTTGGGCACTTACCAGCATGATTTCTAAAGCTGGATTACCATTTTGGTCTCGTTTTGCTACTTTAGATACATTCTTCATTCTTTTTTTCAAAATCTGAGAACTTCTTCTTCTAAAAGGACACCAAATCATTCATACTTATGACTCCATGGAATGCTGCTTCCTTCGGCAAGTGTTTTGACGTACAATAACCAATTCATACTAATCAAGTCATCAAGTGTCCTATTAAACACCTGTAGGTTCAGCATCCTGTACTATGAATTCTACATGACAAATGTGCCCTTCTGAAAGGTCAAATCTTGAGAAGGTAAAAATGAGAACCAGTGCCCCATTGAAGGCTTGTTTCTATGACAGCAGTGTGAGATCACACAGGGGGAGACAAGGAACACATTCTGTGTTCATGACTGGAGCCTCAGAGAAATGTTGAAATGCTGTTTCTTCTCATGATAATGGTAGTACTCTGGTACTGGGGAAAAATAAATGCAGACAAGCATAAAGGAAAATAAAGAAACCAACAATCCCATCATCCCGAGATGAACTACTGTTAGCCCATTAGTGAATTACCCCCTACACTCTTCTCCGTGCTGCCTGTCTCAGACATGGTTCTAAGAACTAACATAATCACTATCAACTGGAAATCTCTTGGGGGGGGGGGAGAGCAATGCTTGGACCCCTCCAAGACCTGCTTAATGAGAAAACTTAAGAGTGGAACCCAGCAATCTGTATTTTAACAAACCTTGCAAGCAACTGATCTGTGCCAAAGGCTGGGAATCACTGACATATGCAACACACACACACACACACACACACACACACACACACACAGAATTAGTCTCCACCTCCCAACAAGTGGGCTTTCCTACACATATGGTTTAACATTGTAAATTCATATTTGGCACCCTCTTTCTATTTATTTTTTTAAGATTTATTTTTATTACAAAGTCAGATATACAGACAGGAAGAGAGACAGAGAGGAAGATCTTCCGTCCAATGATTCACTCCCCAAGTGAGCAGCAACGGGCCGGTGCGCGCCAATCTGAAGCCGGGAATCAGGAACCTCTTCCAGGTCTCCTACGCGGGTGCAGGGTCCCGCTTTCCCAGGCCACAAGCAGGGGGCTGGATGGGAAGTGGAGCTGCCGGGATTAGAACCGGCGCCCATATGGGATCCTGGGGCGTTCAAGGCAAGGACTTCAGCTGCTAGGCCACGCCGCCGGGCCCACCCTTTTTCTATTTAGAAAATCACCTCAATATTGCATCTGTTGTATGCCTGAATGCCTTGCACATGAATGAACAGCATCACAAAATGGTTCACATGACAAATGCAATTAAACACCAAGAGTCAGCCAGACTGAAACACTGTTGGTTGAACAAACAAGTCACTTAGCAATGTCGGAACCTAATGAAGTTTGTTTTTAAAGACCTCTGAGTAGTTACAAAAGATTTTTTTTTCCTTAAAAAATATAATAAATAAGGGCCATCTGCACTAGCTTTTCTCTTCTGTCCATGAATCTATTTCAGGATTAGTTACAATCTTGCTTTCTCTTCCCAACAATGCAGCACTGAGCACTTTCTCAACCTGCCAATCTGACACGCCATTTAGGAACTGTTACCTAAACACTCTTGCTGAGGTCACCTCCTCCCGCCACAGCAGCACTCCCATACACATTCCAGAACAGAGACACAGTTCCGGCAGTTCCTTGCATGCGAGCCAAAGGCTTTGACTATACAATGTGAGCTGAAGTGGAAGAAGTCTGTGAGAATGGAATGAGAAACAAAAAACCCTAGAGCAGATAGCAGTGTTCTGCTGCTTAATTTGGCCAAAGCATGTCCCCAGGTCTGCAATATACATCTTTGTAAAATCTGTGCCGACTCTGGAAAAATCCTAACAGACTAGAGCAGAAAGGTGAGCCTACCGCTTGCTGAAGGCCACCCAAAGAGTGCATCTTAAGGGAGAGAGGGATGGAACCATGTGAGGAAAGAAGATAAGCTTTACAGCCTAGCATATGTTGTCTTTCTGGGCCTCAGCGATTTCTTGCATTGAGAACGATAAGACTGGAGAGTAAGAAGTTAGGAGTTGATAAGTGATGGGAACAAAGGAAATCCAAGAAGCTGTAAGTGCAGCACAGCTGCACAGCATCTGTTAAAACTGGCCACCTAGCAGTCACTTCTCTCAACAAGAGTCCAGCCCCACTGCATCTTTTGCTAACAACCCAGGTAAAGCTATACACCACATGGTGTGGCCACAATGAAAGATCCAGAGAGGAGCAGTCAACCACAGAGGCGAATCCAAGGAAATCCCTGATACCAGAGTTCTTGGTCTTTGCGGGCCAACAAATCTCCAACCATCTCATCAGCAAACAGGACAGGCTCTGGGGTCCTTAACAACGTTTGGCAAAATGCATTGCCTTTGCTGCAGGCGCACATGGGAGACGTCCCCTGGTAAATCTCTGGGGCTCTTGCTGAAGCCCAGGAGCACAGCCCTCTTCTTGTCCTTTTGCTCTGCTGTTGGGATTCCGTTTGATCACTGATATAAAAGACCATGGTGACCACCTCTAACAAGTTGTCGAGAATGCTCTCGGGTTCCCACACAAGTCTCTGGAGCTTTCTCCTAATGTCTGCATCAGTCTTTTAAAATCACCTTTCTACAGAGTCAGGATGCAATGGAATGTATTTCTTTATACAGTCTCCCCCAAAACATTCCTTTAAAAAAAACATTTATTTATTTTCATTGGAAAGGCAGATTTTAAAGAGAGGAGAAACAGGAGAAAGATCTTCCATCCACTAATTCACTCCCCAAACGACCACAACAACTAGAGCCGAGTCAATCTGAATCCCAGGAACTTCCGCTGGGTCTCCCACACAGGTGCAGGAGGGTCCCAGGGCTTTGAGCCATCCTCAACTGCTTTCCCAGGCCACAAGCAGAAAGTTGGATGGGAAGTGGAACAGCCAGGACATGTACCAGCACCTATATGGGATCCTGGGGCATGCAAGGCGAGGGTTTAGCCACTGAGCTGTCATGCTGGGCCCTCCCTCAAATATTCTAAGGTTTGGGGTATGTTAAGACTCCTCCAAACATCCCTAAAACTGATGACAGTACTAAACACTATATGGACGGGTTACTTCAATCTTTCACAGATGGAGCAGGTGGCTGTTTTTTCCCTGCAGTGTACTAATGCCACGCCAAACGATCCAAAAGCAGCAGGACTCACCTCCAAGGGCGACCACTGGTGATGTAGGACCAGTGTGAAGAGAGGGCAGTAACAAGAAGGGGCCAGAGGGCGCTGCTTTAGAAGATAGAAAGCTGAAACAAGAATGGAACCACTGCACTGCTCTGAAAGGAAAAGCATTTTTATTATGCATTCTTATATGCAAAAAGAAAAAAAGATGAAGAGTTCAGCTTTTGACTTAGAGCAGCCGCTTCCTGCAATTAATCACAAAAGTAAGAGAATGGAAGGAATTTCATACCCGTCTTAAGGGAGTAACTCAATCAGCGTTCCCAATCTCATTTTTTACTTTGACATTTTATTTTATTAATATTCCCTTTCAATTTGATGACATAAATAAATAATAGTATCCCTCCTCTCATCTGGGGTGGGGAGTAAAAACACAGAAGCAACAAAGTATCTTTCGTTGTCTTGTGAACTGAAATGACTATTGCTCTACAAAACAGAGTTTTAAAGAAATGACAATTCGGTGAGACCAAGAACCTGAAAAAAATGATAACATCTCACTTATGGCCTGCCAAAAATTCTGCTTCCTGCTCAAAGGACATCTTGGGAGTCCTCTCTGTTCTTGCGTATTCAGAGGAGCAGGCAAAAGAAACTGCAGCAGAGGAATGTCACAGGTCAACCCCCAGGAACAGCAGGACCTTCAGCGACAGCCACAGGAGCAAGCGGCCAGGACCAACCCTGGCAGAAGGCTTGTCAGGAAGAAGTGTGTGACGGGCAATGCACTCAAAGCCTCCTCAGCCCTCAAACTCGGCGGCACAGACTTTTAGCTATCATTTGCAATTTTATACCAAATCTTGACTCAACCCTTTTCACTTCATATTAAACTTAGGGAAAAACAAAATCATCTAGACAGCTTCACAGATTGTCTGGCTTCCCTGTTTAAAAAAAAAAAAAAACGGAAATGGTTATTGCTGGATTTTTTTTTTTTCTCTTTTTTACATCACACATTATTTCCTCGCCTGTCCCCCACTCTGGTTTTCCTATTTCACAGAATCAAATCAAAAGTGCACACTGAGGAAGCAGACACTTGGCCTAGCAGTTAAGATGTCAGTGGGATGCCTGCACCCCAAACAGGAGTGTCAGGCTTCTAGCCTTGGTTCTGGTCTGAATTCCAGCTTCCTGTTACACAGGAGCCCTGGGAGCAGCAGGGGCTGGCTCCATCAGTCAGAGCCCAGCAACCCACGTGGAAGACCCGGACTGACCATGTGGCTCCCTGTCTCTGTCCTCTGGCCTTGACACAGCTCCTGTTGCCGTAGGAATTTAGTGAGTTGGCAGACAGGAGCTCTCTCTCCCTCTCAATACAAACAAACAAACAAACAAACAAACTTTAAGGGCAAATAAAGAGAATATTCTGAATAGCTGATGCTCATTTTAAAAACTAATACACTTTACGTAACTAGAATTAAGACACAAAAAATGTAAAACCAATGAAACATGCATATTCTCTGAATGAGGAGAAAAAGTGAATGGAAGCTAGAAAACAGCAGAAACCTAAGTGTTCACGCCGCAATACAGACGTCTTATAGCTTATTAATTTCATGGCATTGGGGGTCAGGGAAGGTGAGGAGCAAGCAAGTGGGCAAGAAATACATTGAACAGTACCAAAACCAATGACTTCATCATGTCATGTTTCAATGTAGTGGTGAGCTACAAACTGCCAAGGAGACGCACTGGTGTGAGTTCCCCCGTCCACTTCACACAAAGCCGGAGAAGAACCTTTCTTCAACGGCAAATTGTAACCAGTTGGACCTGCCTACCTGGCTGCTCCCTGAAACTTGGCACGCCACTTAACAACCATACGCATCTCAGGCAGCTCCTGCAGGGCCTTTCCAATGTCTGCCCCGGTTCTGCATCTGTCTTACAACAGCACCATGGAACTATGGGAACATGGAGCTGTGAATTATAGGTTCTTGTAAAAACAGTCTCCTTCTAGGGCTCAGTCTCCTCTAAACTGTGCCAGTGGGATGGACTTTAATTTTCTATTCTAAAATAAAAGGTGAAAAGTCACATTTTAAATGAAAAAGAATAAAATAAAAATGAGAATTTTTATAAAATTCACAGTCGATTTTCTTCGTAATTACAAAGCAGTCCTATGTTAGTTGCTGGCACTACTGTCTGGTGGCATTCTTCAGATCCTGAAGCAGCCCCAGGGAGGTCCCAGCACTAAGGCCCAAACCTGTGCCAGCTGTTTATATGGAGACAAGAGAAGCCAAAAGTCACCGGCTACAACTCCACCACTACTCAGGAACCTTGAACTCTTCCTGTACCATAGGCTCCCAAAGCCAGACAGTCAAATGAAATATTCCAGCAGCTAGCATTTTAACGTCACAAACCCCGACTCCAGACTCCCCAGTATCGATGTACTAAAAAGATCTAAATCAAATATGGTTCAGGCCCGTGTTGTGGTGCAGTGACTAAACCCCACATCGGCAATGTCATATCCAGAAGTCAGAGCCATGCTGCTCCACTTCCAGTCCAGCTTTCTCTGCTGGTACACCTGGGAAGGCAGTGGAGAGATGCCCAAATGCCTGGTCCCCAACCTCTGCTCCCCCGACCACCACAGAGTGGAGACCTAGATGGAGTTCTGAGCTCATGAATCAACAGATGGAAGATCTCTTTCTTGCTGTCTTTCCCTCTCTGCCACTCTGTCTTTCAGATTAGTATAAATAAATCTTTAAAAACAAATATTGTTGGATTAATTATATCATAAACATGGGCATTGTACATTCCCAAACATTACTCAGTTTTTGTTTGTTTAGCAATCAACAAATGAAACAGTATCACAAGGATCCCCCACCCTGCAATCAGGCAAGTCCTGCCCGGCCTACTGCCACACCTGGAGCAAGTACCTTTCCCCTTTGCTCCAGCCTGTTCATCATTCCAAGGGCAGCAACTACTTCACTTCTTGGCCCAAAGTAAACATTCAGCAAGTGTCAAGTTTGCTTTTGGTTGTCGTTTTCATCATTTACCTGGGGTCAAAGAGGAATGCTAAAAGGCCCAAACATTCACAAGTGGTTCTCCCTCTTGGGAGTGACACTATAACTATTTTATTATAACCTATTATGCTTTTCTGTCATTCTCTGATTTTTCTGCAGTGAACAGCTTTAACCCTTTACAAACTGGTTGCTATCGTGAATAATGTCACAATGGGATTCTGAAGAAATCTGTCCATGGCAGACAGAAGTCCTGCCAAGGACAGTCCTCCTGAGGGTCAAGCTCCAGGAGGTCAGCAAGGGCAACTCCATGGCAGGGCCCTGGTGAGGCTGGTGACAGGTGTGCAGGCAGCAGACGTCCTCCCTGTAGCCTGGCCTGCTGCAGCGGCTCACTGCAGAGAAAAGCAATGGCCAGTGACTGTAAACTCCAGCCAGAATTTTTTTTTTTTTTTCCAAAAGGACTCAAAAGACTTGCTGGGGCTCAGGAAGGCAATACTGCAAAGAGTGGTGGACAAAGACACAGAACTAAGGCTGTTCTGGACTTCCCCCAGGCCTGTGTCTAGATGTTTCTCTTCCCCAAGGGCAGGGAAGAGAGGCCTTCTCTGAAGCTTCCAATGTCCACCTAAAGGCTGAATCCACTGAAGAGGAATAGTGTTGCCTTTGCCTCAGAATCCTCTTGTTATGATTTTATTAATTCGGGAAAGATTAAACTCAACTCACAGAAGGTGAGACTGACAGTCAAACACTAGCCCTGAGGTCCAAAGGAACCTTGCTGCAGATCATGGTCCGTTCTCTGCTCCTGACCATCGTCTGTTCTCTGTTCCCATTCATTTTCCCTAAAAGGATCACTCACTTCCCCTATCTACCAAACCACCCTATCTACCTGGAAGCAGGTGTTTAAGCCTCAACCCTTTGTCTCTTCTCAGTTTCCTATTCTGTGTGGCTCCCCTGCACAAGACACATTTCTGTGCCTTTTCTCCTCCTAATCTGTCATTTTGATTCCCCAGACTTAGTGACTATGACTTCAGAGCGAAAGTTTGGACTTCCCCACGGCTTCTAACAAGTTACCAGTCTGTGGACCTCTAAGAACCAGTCCCCCTTCTCAAAAAGGAAAAGGAATTTCAGTTCTCTTAAAATACAGCTCTGTCCTCCTATCCATATGAAGATGAAGTGGAGGTTGGAAGGAGAGTACCTTTGTGAATTCTGTACCTTGTGAACTGTACTTGTAAGACTATACCTCGTAAACAAAAATGCTTATCTTCTTAGATTATTGAACAAAAGGACAATTACTTTCCAAATGCAAAAGCTGATTTATACTATACTGATTAATATAAAACAAAAAAAGATAAATCACCCATTCTTGAATTGAGATGGTTTTATTGTCTTTAAAAGAGATCTTAAAACCACAATATTACCCACTCTCAAACCATATCTCCTTTCACTGTTTGCTGACTGTATAGTTTTTTTCATAAAAAGTTTCTTACAGTGATATGAACAATAAAGCTTGAAGAAGTTAATGTTAATTTTAGAATTGTACTGTTAAAAAAAGAATCATACTGTTTATTGACAGGAAGAGACAGAGAGCTTCCCTGCATTAACTGATTCCCCCAGGAACCTACAACAGCCAAGGCTGGGCCAGGAGCTGTGGACTCCATCCAGGTCTCCAAGGGGAGTGGCAGGAATCCAATTACTTAAGTAAGCCATCATCACTGCCTCCCAGGGTCCACCCTGGTAGGAAACTAAAGTCAGGAGCCAGAACCAGATAGGGAAGCCAGCACATGAAGTGCTAGACTAAATGAACGTTTCACAGTCAATGCTAACCCGACACCCTTAGAACAGTTCATTTCAGAAGAGAGCTGAGCCTTTTTCCATTGCCCTAAACTTTCACTAAGATCCCTCTCCTACCCACACTCACACCTCAGAGCTTCAAGAGGCTTAAATGTAGACACTGTTGTATGTGTCCCAGTTTCAAGCAACATTGTAAGTGGAAAAAATAAGAGGGAGTTAGTGCCTTGTACATAACACATATTGTGTTATTTAATCACAATAACCATGTAAAGACACCAAGCAAAGGTGTCTTTAAAGTACAGCACTGGGGTGATTTACTTGAGGTTTTTAATAAGCAAAATTATACAATTCCATGTTTGGAGAGGTGCACCCCAAGCACTGCTATTCGTTCTATTGGACATGTGATACAAGTGTGTACCAGTACCTTTAAACAGATTACGATAGCATTAGGAAGCAGTGTTCCATAAGACTTACAGACGGAAGTGAGGAGGGAAGGAGGGTAATGCAGTAATGCAGGAAGCACATAGGAATAGTAAAATAACGCAAAATGCAAGCAGTGCAATGAGAGACATTCCTGGAATCTGGAGGGTGGAGATACTGCTCCCAGCAGAAGACATAAGGAAGATGGAGATGGGACTCAGAGATGGAGGATTCCCCAGTCTTCAATTGTTAATGAAGACCGGGCTTCCTGCACTTTGGCAGCCTTGAAACATAAGCTTACCACTTGATCTTAAGCACACTTTGTGTAAAGAATAAAGAAACACTAACTTGTATCAACATTTCCTTCTTCAAGTTAGGCAACAATGTATCACTGAAATCCCAGAAACCAGTTTCCCAGCAATAGAAGGTTCAATATGGTACTTAAAAACAAACAAACAAACAAACAAAAACAAAAAACTATTTACTCTCTTTACTTAAGAGAAAGCTTTCCTTAAACCAACACAGCAACTTAGAACTAAGTGCTTAGAATTTGGCTCTTTGGGACAGTTAACATCTCTACCCAAAAGAAAAGATGGCATTGCTATATGTATTTGGTTCATATATATTCAGTTCATCTTAGCTTACTCTATAAAACCAATCTAAAGATATGTTATGGCCTCCCAAGAGAGAAAATATAGGATGATACAGACACAAGCCATTTAACTCTAATACATATACAACTGTTTATTCAAGCAGAAATCCCTCCTTCTGGTCTATCATTTGCTTTGACTGAATAAAAGTATAAAGAGAAACAAATTTAAATCCTGGAAAAAGTCTTAAGGTATACAAGATTTCTCTGCACCCAGCACCTCCCGGTGCATCTGCAACACATTAGCAAAGCTAAAACAGAGGAAGGCATCTATAAACAGTTCTTGCAAGGAAGACATAAGACATTCCGGTGCATATCTTAGTAACAGATGTTTCAGTACATCTGAAATGCAACATTTGCCAAAGCAATGCTGATGTACTTCATTGTAATACAAAGAAAAATGTTGTACTTGGTTTACTTTTATTTATAATAGTACATCAAGGCCATTCTAGTTCAAGCTTATTACTCTTGAACACTTTTGCTGTCACTGAACACAATCTTCTGTATTTTAGAGTCTGCAAGTCTAACCATTGGTGATAGAACCAAAGTGTCACAGATGCTATACTTGAAAGCCACAGGATCAGAGACCATGCGTAGTTCCTGGGTCCCATCTCATTTCACATGCAAGAACACACTCCAGCTGCATGGGTAACCAGCAGCAGATGGGACTGGAGTCCAGGTTCTAGATCGCCAGGTATAGCAAGTGCATGTACACATTGTAACAGCCAGTCCTACGGGGACTTCCTGCTAAGGAGTCAATGATTCTATTAGTGAAACCTGATTAAAACTGAGATCTTGGGTAGATGGGCAAGGAAAAAGTCAATACTTCATGGACATTGTTTTTCCTACACTAAGCTTTCTCTTTCTATTAATACAAGAAGAGTGAGATGGACAGAAATCTCCCATCTGTTGGTTCACTCTCCAAACGCACAAAACAGCCAGGGTTAGGCCAGGTCACAACCAGGAGCTGGGAACTCCACCCAGGTCACCCAAGTGTGTGACAGGGCCCTAAGCTCCTGAGCCATCATCTGCTACCTCCCAGAAAGCACAGTAACAGGGAGCTGGAATAGAGAGCAGAGGCTCAGACTCAAACTCAGGTACTTCAATAGAGGACTGCAGGCATTCCCCAGAAGCATTGTAACTACTTTGCCAAATGCCCATCCTTCTACATGCAGCTTTTACATAAAAAGTTCATCACCCTTTCAACTCGTTTCAGAAAGGAGTTTGCAAGTTTGAATGAATAATCTTGTGGGATGGTCTGACATTCATATTTATTGTAAAAATTGCTTGTGAGAAAGAAACTGTTACATTCATTATCGCCTTCTGTAGGTTTTCTCTTAGGCTACATGACTGCCGTCTGTTGGGTTATAATATAGCAGCAGTGAGGAAGAGGGATAAGAATGAATGAGACAATAAGAATACATGTCAATACTTCCCGTGGTCAACACTGCTCTAATTCAACAGATATTTCTGCCTCTTTTCCTTCCAACCTAAGACATTATATTGAACTAGGGAGATTAGTTCAATTAGTTTTGATTAGTGATAAAGCCAGAGAGAACTCTCCCACCCTCTGCCTAGCAACTGGGCATGGCAATGACCCAGACACAGAGGTAAAATCCAATGTAGGGCATTTTTCATAAAAATATTGGAGTCCTTCTACTACTGACATCCAGAGCAATGCTTCCTAAATGTGAACACATCGACAGATCATTAAAGAAACTTATGAAATGCAGATTTTGGACTCCTTAAACCTGAGGCAGATCCCGAGAGCCTGCGTTTCTACCCACCTCCTTGGGGATACTGGTTCACAAACCGCACTGAGTAACAGAACAAAAGAGGGCAGCAACCATGTGCTATGGAGAAGACATTACTAGCCAACATTTTACATAAGAGAGGAAAGCACTGCTAGTAAACCGACAAAGTCAGCCCAAGGAGGGGCCAGAAGGCTAGTATCCAAAGCGCATGCCTTGTCTTTCTAATCCTTTGTCTTCCAACCTGCACCAGCAGAGCTAAGAGGTTCACTCCTCTCCCCTCAACAGACACATCAGACAGGTTTTCAGAGACAGACCACACTAGGGACTACAGAGAAATACACATGAAGGCAGGACTTGAACCAATGGCTGCATAATTAACTCAAGGTAGAACAAGACTCTTTTTTTTTTAAAGATTTATTTCTTTTTATTACAAAGTTAGATGTACAGAGAGGAAGAGAGACAGAGAGGAAGATCTTCCGTCCCATGATTCACTTCCCAAGTGACCGAACAGCCGGTGCTGCGCCGATCTGAAGCCAGGAACCAGGAACTTCTTTCCAGGTCTCCCACACGGGTGCAGGGTCCCAAGGCTTTGGGCCGTCCTCGACTGCTTTCCCAGGCCACAAGCAGAGAGCTGGATGGGAAGTGGAGCTGCCGGGATTAGAACCAGTGCCCATATGGGATCCTGGCACGTTCATGGCGAGGACTTTAGCCGCTAGGCTACGCCGCCGGGCCCAGAACAAGACTCTATAGCTCAAGTACTGCAGCATTTTTTTTTCTACTTATAGCAAGAATCTCTGTAGTTAGCAGTTTTATGACAATTTTTTTTAAAATCATTTAGGACCAACACATGTAATTCTAAATCTTCAGAGACCCTTTAATTGGTCATTGAAGGGTAAAATCAATTCTGCTACTGAAATATCTTATCCTCTTAAACCCATTAAGAAATTGACTGTTCTCAGCAAATTTCAAAACTCTGATTCTATGAATTCTGGTCCAATTACATTAAGGGAAATTAAGTCAGGAATATTCCAAGGGTCCATTTTGTGGCACACAGCAGGATAAGCTGCCACTTTGTGGCACTGGCATCGCATGTCACAGGGTCAGATTGGGTACTGGTTATTTGGCTTCTACTCCAGCTCCGTGCTGGGAAAGCAACAGATGACGGCCTAAAGCACTTAGGTCCTAGCCACCCATATGGGAGACCTGCATGAAGTTCCTGACTACTGGATCTGGCTACGCCCAGCCTTGGCTATGGCAGCCATCTGGGGAGTGAACTAATGAAAGCAAGCTCTGTCTCTCTTCCTCTCTCTTCGCAACTCCTTGTCTCACCCTGTCACTCTGCCTTTCAAATTAATAACAAAACTGGGAGCCAACATGGTGGCACAGGATGCTTTTCCTCGGTCTGTGGCACCAGCATGCCATTTGGGTACCTGTTTGTGCCCAGCTGGCCCACTTCTGATTCAGCTCCCTGCTTATGGCATGAAAAGGCAGCAGAGGACGGTTCAAGTTCCTGGGTTCCTGCACCCACACTGGAGACCTGGACAAAGCTCCCAGCTTCAGATAGCTCAGTTCATTCAGGTTGTCATGGCCATTTGCAAAGTGAACCAGTGGATGGAAGACTGATATTCATTTCTCTCTCTCTCTGTTCCCCTCTCTCTTCTCTTGTAAGTCTGTCTTTCAAACCAAAATAAAATAAAGCTTTAAAATCAATAAATAACAAAATTTTAAAAACATTCAAATCGCAAGTGAAAGTCCTTAACCCTAAAGAGAAACTCTATCTAACCGCATTCCAGCTGCTGTTAAGGACTAAAATGAACACCCCCCTTCTAAATCATGTGCTGCAGTCCTAACTTCCAGCATCTCAGAACGAGACTGTACTTGGAGACAGGGACATTAAGGATATAATTTAAAGTTAAAGTGATGTTATTAGAGGCATATGTAATTTAATATGACTGGTGTGCTTCTGCAAAGATGCAGACACACACATTGCAGGAGGACCAGGGGAGGAATAGTTGAGCAGAAGAGCTAAGGGGAGACGGCGTCAGGCAAAACCAGCCCTGAAGGTACCCCGACCTGTTCCAGCTGCAAGGCAGGCAGTCTTGGCCATGGCAGCCCTGCAAACAAACGCATTTGCTTTCTGCTTTGATTCCCAATGCACAGTGAACCACAGCGGAAACCTGCCATACCTATGACTCGGGAAGGCTGGAGGGAGACACTGTACATTAGGAGCCTATTATCTGGACGCTAGGGCCTGGGAAGGCTCCTTGCGAGTAGCAGCGGGCATCACCACCATTATCAAGGAAGCTTGTTCTCTGTATTCTCTGCCAACACACACATCGCTGGTCAATGACATTTACACTGTGCACAGAATAATGAGCTGTAGCCTATCAGGGCTCAAATTTTGGTGCTACTCTTTTGTTAGCTAAACAACCTGCAGACTTTACATTCTCCCGGCTGTAACGTGGGCTCCTGATTCATAGAGGCAAGGCCAACGTGAGATAATACTTGTCATCACAGACCCTGGCTCTTCCTGTATATCCTGGTGGCCATCGGCTCCAAGCATCAGATTTATCAAACATGGCCAAAAGTCCCCTCGCTTCTGAAGCAGGCTTTGGCAGCTGCACAGTAAGTTCAAAGAGTAAGGAAGAGAATCATGAAAACTGATTCTTGTACTTTTAAACATTCTTATGGTAATTTAAGCCACATAATGGCTCATTTATTCACCAATCCTTAGATGTGATACAAGCTATTTCTTTGAGAACGGGTTGCTGCGTAGAGTTCTAGTTTTTCTTTTTCTATGTAAACCACACCATGATGCATTATTAATTTTTTTTTCTGTTTTTTCAAAGGGCATCAAGAACCAAAAGACCACTAGGAAACAGTCAGTGCAGTACCCTCCTACATTTTTATTATTTTCTTTATGTACTTGAGAGGGTAAGGAGTTGAGGGGAGTGAGACAGGGAAAGGGGGAAGGAGACAGGGCACAGGAGAACTAACTCCCTCTCACTGCTAGTTTCCAAATGCCCCTGATTGAGTAGAGCTGAGCCAGGGGCCAAAGCCAGCAGGAGGGAACTCCATCCAGGTCTCCCAGCTGATGGCAACGACCCAGCTCCGTGAGCCAGCATACCTACTGCTCTCACAGCCTGCATTAGCAGGAAGCAGAACTCTGGGAGTGGGATCCAGGTACTCTAATGTGGTGCCTAGGCCAACAATGTATCCTGTCCTACATTTTTATAACTCCCCTGCCTCCTGCACTGAATTCCACAGCTCAGCAGCTCCCAGCTGTCCGTCTGCTTCAGGATCACTGGGAAGGCTGCTCTGGGGAGACTTCGGGGTCTTACTCCCAGTTGCTGATTCAGCTCCCAGATGATGCTGTTGCTGCTTATCTGAGGAGCACACTTTGAAAGCTCACCTCCAATGCTCCTGTCTTCCAAAGAAAGTGCATTTGTGTGGATACACATCTCCTCACTGTCTACAGTAAGTTTCATAACTGAAGGACAAGCACTTCTGATTCTTGGTAGCTTACAATTCAACTAGGAGTAGAAGTGCCCACTGGGATGTCTAGTGGCACAGAGCCGCCTTTCTCCTCCCCCTCCCATCAGCATCAGGTGACCTGCTGTCACAGAAAGAAAGGAGGTCAAGTTAATACAGCAAGCTGTATCGGGAGATGGGTTTGGAAAATGCTAAGGGTGCTAAGTGAATGTTTGTAACTTTATTGCATTTACCCAACACAAAGGGAAAAACTATCACAAGACACGTAAAAGGCTTCCCAACAATCACACACTCCTCAAGGACTTTTCTTATCCCTTGACATCCCAGGCTACAGCCATGTGGCCATGCAGGGTGCTCAATCCGGCTTGAACATATCCAGCTGAAACTGGACAGAGAAACCTGAAGGCTTTGCCATTGACATTGTCTTGGAAATGACAAGGGTAACTTAGGATTCAACGCTTTCTGTGGCTTTAATCTTTCTTTAAAATCTTCAATCTGAGACAGTGTTTTTGCTTTGTTTTGTTTGTTTTTTTAAGATTCACTTATTTTTATTGCAAGGTCAGATATACAGAGAGGAGGAAAGAGAGGAAGATCTTCCATCCTAAGATTCACTCCCTAAGTGACTGCAATGGCCAGTGCTGCACCAATCTGAAGCCAGGAACCAGGAACTTCCTCCGGGTCTCCCACACGGGTGCAAGAAGCCAAGGCCTTGGGCCATCCTCAACTATTTTCCCAGGTCACAAGCAGGGAACTGAATGGGGACGGGAAGTGGGGCACTGGGATTAGAACCGGCACCCATATGGGATCCCGGCGTGTTCAAGGTGAGGACTTTAGCCACTAGGCCATCGCCCCAAGTTTTATAATGCATCGGGGTTAAGCCATGGCTTGGGATGCCTGCATCCCATAACCCAGTGCCTGTTCCAAGTCAAAGCTCCTCCACTTCCAATCTAGCTTCCCACTAATGCATTCTGAAAAGCAGATGACAGCTCAAGTGCTCAGGTCCCTGCCACCTAAGTCAGAGACCCACACGGAGTTCTGGGCTGCTGGCTTAGGTCTGGTCCAGACACACCTGACATGAGTATTTGGGGGGGAATGAATAGCAGACGGAGCTACCACTGTCACTCTACATTTCACATACATGAAAAGAAGTATTTTTTTTTAATTTTTCAAAATAAAGCTACCCTGCTTTTTAGGAGGAATTTCAACAACCAATCCACACGCATGAGAACCCTTACAGGGACCAACCCAGCGCAGCATTGTTTATCCTTCCAGTTTGTGTCCCTCCAACCCTATTTTCATTCAATTAAATACCAAGCATGCAGGCTAGAACATAAATCAGCATCCACCTGCATCCCTTGGAAATTCCACTGCACTGATAAACCAAGAAGAGATTACCTAATGGTGACAGCTTGTCAAGACTCCTTGGAAAAGCTCCAGCTGTGTGTACATGTACGTGAACAAGAGGCCAAGGACAGAACTGTCACAACCCTGTTTGACTCTCTTCCAGCTGAACCTGCCTAATCATCCTGCATAAGCACCGAAAGGCGGCAGACACCCAAGCCCATAAAATTACACGCTGCAAATTCCAGCTTGACTTCACTATCAACTTAATATAAACTCTATATCCTTAATTTCAGCTCATGGCTTATTTTATATCTCTCAGTCAAAAGAAATCCATGATATAAACACCTTTTATTAGCAAATGAAATTAATCTCCTGAAGCAAAAGACAAAACAATCTGCAGAGACACACCACAGTTATTAAGAATTTAGTAAAATCATTGCTTGTAAGAACAGGACATACTGTGCAAGAAACACAAACGAAAACAATCACTTGTAGTTTATTGGTGCAGCTGAAAAACACACAGCGACGAGAATGTACAATCTGCAAATACAACCAGCTGACGACAGAAGCAGCGAGGTATGGAAAAGCACACACTCTACCGCTACATTTACAGAACACGAGCCATGACTATACAGAAGGCATACTGGCAGCCCCACCGTGCTGGGAGGAACTGCCAGGAACTCCAGGGGAGTTCCTGTTTCTTGACCCACATTCCAGTGTTTAGTCTGAAATCTCAGCAAGGTATTAAAACATGCACGGATCATCTTAAAAGTTTTAAAGTTTTTAGTATTATTTGCGGCAACAATGGATATTTAAATGTTTAAGATATATTTTTGTTTAAGGAAAAAAAGACTATGGGACAGTACTGAGCATCCACTAAGCTAGGAGTGACTCATTTCTGGCTCAGTGAAGCGCAACAATATGGCATCCTACAGGTTCTACCCGAGATAGGTTTGGGTAGCCCTCAGACCTGACAGCCAGCAGATCAAGAACTCTAGTAGGGGCACATCAAGCACCATTTCCTACAATGTGGTAAATAATTTAAGACTGCAGGGACAACAGTGAGCTGCACATGCGCTGACCTGGAAGCTAACTCACTGAGCTCAGTGCATTGCATTGGTCCCATAGGAAAATAATACCGACTATGGCTTTGTCCTGATCAAAATAGGTCTTGGTGGCCCTCAGACAACAAACAACAGGTTCTGACAAGATCAGCACCATCAACAACCTAGCTATATAGGACACCTAGCTATATAGGACTACCTATATAGCTATACAGGACAACCTAGCTATATAGGACTCCTAATCCTGGGACCTACTCCCACCAGAAGTCGGAGAAAGTTTGTACAGACAACAGTGCAGCCTCAGCACGGCATGACAGGAGGTGAAGAGTGGTGAGAAAGGAGCTGGGGCTGTGGAGACCATGGTGGAAATCTAACATAACAACCCAGAGTTGGAACTCGCTGGACAGAATGGCACAACTGCAAACAAACAGCCATGTGCCAACCACAATGAGTAAACTCAAACTGTAGACCTGTGGGTGACACAGCTTAAAACAGCTGCCCCAAGGAGAAGAATCTGATAACCAGAAGTACAGTGACCAAGAGCAAAAGAAGAGACAAAGGCACAATGGATATTACTGAAGACTCCCCTGCAAAGGAGCAAAACCCTTTGCCAACCTCAGAGTTAACTGAGGAAGACATCGAGAAGATGGGAGATACAGAATTCAAAACACTTGCTATAAAACTTATTACCAACAACGAGAAGCACATAAAGCAGGCATTCAAGGAATTCAAGGAATGTGTCAAACTGGAAATGAATCAAATGAAAGCTGATATATCAGAAATGAAGAACACAATGGAGCAAATTAAAAGTAGAGTGGGGTCTCCAAAATAGAATGAAGCAAGCAGAAGAAAGGATCTCAGAATCGGAAGATATTTCTTGTCACCAGGGGAAAAACCAACAAAAAGCTGGAAGCAGAGCTGGATTAGGCAAAAAAAAAAATGTATTCAAGAATTGAAAGACACTATTAAAAGATCAAATATAAGAGTTATGGGAGTCCCAGAAGGTGCAGAAAGAGAAGCTGATGTTAAAAATGTATTTAATTTAGAGAAAGAACTAAGAAACAGAATAAAGGAAGATCACAGAATTCCCAATAGGGTTGACCCAAAGCAATCTTCACTATGATACATGGTAATAAAGCTGTCTTCCATCAAACATAAGGAAAAGATTCTTAAATATGCACATGAAAAAAATCAACTGACATTTAGAGGAATGGCAGTCAGACTCACAGGAGACCTCTCACAGGAAACTACAGGCTAGAAGAGAATGGAGCCACATATTCCAGATTCTAAAAGAAAAAAATTGTCAGTCCAGAATGACATATCCAGCAAAGTTTTCCTTTGGCTTTGAAAATGAATTAAAATGCTTCCACAGAATAGAAAAATCGAAAGAATATGCCTCTTCCAAACCTGCCCTACAAACGATACTTCAAGATGTTCTCTTGACAGAGTAAAGGAATAGCACCAAACAAAACCAAAGGCAAATGTGAAGAACATCCCAGTAAAATAACCACAGAAGACAAACTCAATGAACAACCAGTTGCTAAAATTACCAACCATTCGTATTAACCCTGAATATAAATGGCTTAAACTCATCAATCAAATGTCACAAATTAGTAGACTGGATTAGAAAACAAAACCCATCTATTTGTTGCCTACAGGAGACATATCTCACCAACAAAGATCAGTGAAAGCTGTATCTCATGGGTTTTGATTTTTTTGTTAGTTTCACCCCTTCAAAAACTCTTTGTCCTTAAATTCTTCCCTGGCTCATAGATCATACAGTTGCATCATTTTCTTCAAGAAGGCTCTAGATTTCCTCTTTCATTTCTTCAGCGACACATTAGTCATTCAGTAGCATATTATTTAACTTCATGGCATTTTTTAATTCTTTTTTTTTCTTCCTGTTGTTGACTTTGTTTTGTGGCTTTTCATTTAAGGGGATATACATAACTGTGTAATGGAGACTATATCGAGCAGCATATAACTTATCTTCATGGCACTGTAAATTTCTATTTTTTCTTCCTGTTGTTCATTTTTTCTGTGGCTTTTTATTTTTAAGGGGATGTATACTAACCATGTAATGAAGACTATCATATCCAGATATGAGGATATAATGCAGTATGCGTCTCTACTTCCAGATCAAAGATGGACTCCCACTGAAACTGTTCACTATATCTTGACAATAGGAAGCTGGACTCTCTGCCATTGTCCATGCCCGCAATCATGGACATATGACTTTTTATGAAGAACTAAACTATAGTAATAATAGAGGGGAACTCAGTAGAGGAGCGAGAGGTCTTGGAGAGGAAGGTGGGAAATCCCAGGACCTACTGAATTGTATCATAAAATGACAATAATTTAAAGAAAGAAAAAAAAAGAAAATTAAGGAAACTATACAAACATTAGGATAGTATTTTCATTCACAGGAGCATTGGAAAGGAACAGATTTCAGAAGTCATGACAGACCCAAAAGCACAAGCCAGCTGCTAATACACAGTACTTACATTTTTTCTGAACTGTTTAAACCAAGCATTTAAGTTACACACTCCTTTCATGCAATGTTCCAAATTTTAAAATATAAAGGAAATTAAAACACTACCGTTTCAGAGATCAATGTAAGAATAAGTTTGCCTTAGCAAAAGTAGAGAACAAATAATTACTAAGACTAGCTTCTTTGTTCATTTGAAGTTGGTAAAACTTCTTTCCTTCTATAGCTTTTTTTTTTTTTTAAATCCAGTAATCTCAAGAAACACAAACTTAGAAATTAAGGGCTATTCAGAATACATTCAGAAAGCTCAAACATAAACTGAAAATGATCAAATGTCTAAAATGAGTAAGTTTTCTATTATTGCAATTTTTGCATTTTCCAAAAATTAAAAAGAAAAACCAGAACTCTTGCAAAGGAGAGACCAAGAACTTAGCATAGGTAATATCAGCTGACAATGAGAACAAATTTTTTATGCCTATGGTAACTTACATTTTCCTGCTCTAGTCACTTCTCAAAAAGGTTTATTTTTATTTGAAAAGCACATTTTACAGAGGAAAGGAGAGACAAAGATAGAGAGCTCTTCCATCCACTGATTCAATCCCCAATTGGTCACAACAGCTGGAACTGAGCCGATCCCAAGACAGAAACCAGCAGCTTCTTCCTAGTTTCCCACCTGAGTGCAGGGGCCCACAGCCATTCTCTGCTGCTTTCTTAGGTCACAAGCAGAGAGCTGGACTGGAAGTGGAGCTGCTGGGACACCAAAGCAACACCCACACGGAATGCTGGCTTTGCAGGTAGAGGATTAGTTCGCTAAGCCACCATATTGGGTTTTACTCTATTCTTTTTTTTTTTTTAATTGCAATGAAATTACATAGGTGGTTTTTGGCACCTTCTGAACTAAGAAGTGCTAAAACAAAGCATACTGGACCATGGGAGACAGCTTGACCTGCAGGATGCTCATTAAGGTGTCCTGGGCCAAGTAAGACAACATTGAGGAGTCAAATGGTTTCATATAGCAACAAAAGTAGTAGTGCTTTAGGTAGGACACTATAGATCCACAAGTTTCTAATTTAAAAGAGCACTGTTTTCAATGCAGAATAACAAATGCCAAGAGTCAAAGGTTCCCTGACTTCAGAGGGAAGAAATAAGTTGCCTTTCTTGATATTTTCTATTGTGCAATACGTTAGCTGCATTAATACTGAAGAGAAACATTTCAGTTCCCAAGCCTGACATGCTAATGGTCACAAATCTTTACCCCTTTTATTGTACAGAAGGGCTATGAAACAGCAGGCGAATATAAAGCAAAATCCACACTCCAGTAAACACTGTTCAGCTGAAGACAAACAGCCTTTGGCTCTCTTTACAACATTACATCCAACATGAATGCACAAGTCAAACGACGTACAGTACACAACGTGACCCTAGGGAAAATCAGCGAGAGGGGAATATATGTCATTCCAACGGGAGAGGCTGCAGCTGGCCCACCCCATCCATTACCGCTCCTTACAGATTTGAATTAACCTGCTCTGGGTCAAAAAGGTACTTTGAATAGAAAAACTTACTGTGCCTTCATTTGTCATAAGTATAAATCTTTGGGGAAAAAAGTCAGTAGAGTGTACTACAGCTCGCTGATAAGTTAATTACTAGTGAAACAGGGCAGGAGACCAATGGCTTTGGGGGGAAGGCTCTGTTAAATATTTATTAGGGCACACACCAAGTCCTTCCTGCTATGAATCAAAGCCTCTCACAGTAACGCTTTAACTCCGGCTACTGAAAGGTAACAGTTGCAACTCATCTACTTCAGTACTTCATGCTAATCTAAACAATGGTGACAGTTTAGAGTCCTTGACTTAGCTGGGGTCTCTAAATATATTCTGTTGTTAGCGTGGGACAAAGGAAAGAGGTAGGGATGGGAAAAGAAAAACCATGCTTCAAAAACAACCAAATACATTCAACATCAGTGTGCTTAAATTCCTCCAGTTGTAGAAGCCTTTGAAATCTTGACACAGATAGAATCCTCATCCTTGGAAAGTGCAGAGGTGTGCACAAGAACATCATTATATCTAATTCCTGGGGGTTCACTTGCCCCAGTGTAAAATGCCTACACCACACAAACTGTTGATATGGCACATAAAGTTAAGAAAAAAAGGTGCACCAACTCAAACTTCTATCCCTAAAGAATGACAAGTTAACACGGCAGTTATGAGGTGACAAATACACTAGTGGTTGTCTGTATCAAACTTTTACACTCATAAAACTCAATGATGAAACTAAAACTAACCTAATCAAAGACTTGCACCAAGACAATTACTAATTACAGCCAATTTACTGGGCACTCACCAAGCAAGGGTCTGTTGAAAACAAAAACTACTGACCCAAATAGTTTTCCTAGAATACAGTCTGTAGCATACTGCTCTGATTGTTAATCCTTACTCTTTGGTAAATCCTTGTTCAAATGTAAATTACATCTGGCAGAATTTCAGAGCATGAGGCATCTGATCTTTTCTGTTGATGTCTGCAAATAAAAAATGCTCTTCTTCCTCACAAGTAAGTATAAAAGAGAGCTGAGAGCAAGCTGATTCCGGTCCAGAACTCTGGAGAAATCGCACAAATCTGAGAGCAAACTTTCCACCTGGTAGGAAGGACAGAGGATTAAAAATACAATGATCTAATCGCCCTTGGTGCTACCCACTCGTTTTCAGCGGATGACCAGGTAGAGCACTCTTGGGATGGATGTCTCTGGTGCTACCCACTCGTTTTCAGTGGATGACCAGGTAGAGCACTCTTGGGAGGGATGTCTCTGGTGCTACCCACTCGTTTTCAGTGGATGACCAGGTAGAGCACTCTTGGGAGGGATGTCTCTGGTTTACCTTCTCACACTCTCTAGAACCAACATGACGGAACACGCACACACTGCCTTTCTTGTACCCTATTTGCTGCATGAGTGTCCCCACACAAGTTTAACAAAAGCATCGTTTCCAACAGCTGAGTATCTGACAAAATTACAAAGTGATCACTATATTTCCATTTGAGGAATTTACCTGTATTTGCTTAATAGTTCTCAAAGACACTTTTAATTACGCCTTTAAAAATTTAAATGACATCTCCCCAAATCTACCAACACCTCATCCGCCCTCCCCCAGCTCACCAGGTATAGCCAACTGCCTTGGTTGCTTCGTACCTAGGCAAATGTTACACTGTTGAGAGAAAAGCAGCCAATAGCTGGCAGGCAGTCTGGGCCTGGTTGATGCCAAATTTGTGTTAATTATACCAGTGTGCCAACACAGTTGCCTACTTTAATTTACTTTTTTAACCATGTATGGGGAATGCAGGGAATGCTGGGGGGTTGGGACAGGCCACAATGACCCCCGGCCATGGAGAAGGGAGTCTGAGGACTTACTGGAGGCATGTGTAACAGTGTAGGTGATGAGTTGAACTTGAATTCACACTGGCCAAGCTCCACAACATGTTCTTGGGCTTGTGTATGCACAAAGGTGGACTCGGCCAGCCAAGACATCTTGGAAACATTTTCTCAACCCTGCTGCAATGAAACCAATCACATCACAAGGTTATCAAAACCTACTCAAGTAACAACTTCAGAATACTCTTTCCCCCCATAAGGGTCTCTGAGATGTCATCAAATGACTGCCTCCCATCCCCGGAACACTGCCATAGTTTGACAGCAAGGAGTGATCCACTTCCCTTCTCTCCTTGTGGACACAGGAGAAAAAAAAAATTGAAACACTTATTTCACCCACTGTCCTCCATGCCTTGACCCTAATAGGAGACCCGTATGAACATCCTTCTCAACTGTGTACACAATATTAACAAATCAAATGATCCTTGATCCGTGTGTCCATTTTTGTGCTCTGTATCACTTCTCATGTTGTGATGCTCCAGCCTTGTTTTTGCTACTGAAGATGTTTTAGCCGTTTGGTCTCTTGTGTCTTCATATGAGTTTTAGGACCATTTTTTCCTATATCTGAGAAAAATGTTGGCATTTTGATTACAATCACAGTGAATCTGCGAATGCTTTCGGCAGTATGGAAATTTTGATATTAATTCTATCAACTCATGAACACAGAGGGTGTTCCCATTTTTTGGTGTCTTCTTCTATTTCTCTAATATTTTGTAATATTCATTGTAGAGTCCATTTACTTCCTTGGTTAAATTTACTCCAAGATGTTTAAATTTGTGTAGCTTTAGGGCCTGGCGCAGTAGCCTAGCAGCTAAAGTCCTTGCCTTGCATGTGCCAGGATCCCATACGGGTGCTGGTTCATATCCTGGTGGCCCCACTTTCCGTGCAGATCCCTGCCTGCAGCCTGGGAAAGCAGTAGGGGATGGTCCAAAGCCTTGGGACCTGTACCGGCGCAAAAGATCCGGAAAAAGCTCGTGGCTTCAAATCAACTCATCTCTGGCCATTGCAGCCACTTGGGGAGTGAACCAGCAGATGGAAGAGCCTCCTCTCTGTAACTCCTCCTCTCTGTATATAAAATAAAAATAAATAAATCTTTAAAAATAAATACATTTGTATAGCTTTTGTGAATGGGGCTGATATTTCAAGTTCTTTCTCAGCCACGAAATATTGTATAAAAAGGCTATTGAGGGCCCGGCAGCGTGGCCTAGCGGCCAAAGTCCTCGCCTTGAAAGCCCCGGGATCCCATATGGGCGCCGGTTCTAATCCCAGCAGCTCCACTTCCCATCCAGCTCCCTGCTTGTGGCCTGGGAAAGCAATTGAGGACGGCCCAAAGCTTTGGGACCCTGCACCCGCGTAGGAGACCTGGAAGAGGTTCCAGGTTCCTGGCTTTGGATCGGCGCGCGTACCGGCCTGTTGCGGCTCACTTGGGGAGTGAATCATCGGACAGAAGATCTTCCTCTCTGTATCTCCTCCTCTGTGTATATCTGGCTGTAATAAAAATGAATAAATCTTTAAAAAAAAAAAGGCTATTGATTCTTGTGTGTTGATTTTATATCCTGCAAACTCTCTGATGAGTTTCAATAGTCTCTTAGCCTTTTTGCTCCCCTATTTATTGGATCATATCAACTGTAAACAGATAATTTGACTTCTTCCTTTGCCATTTACATCCTTTTGATTTCTTTTTGTTGCCTAATGACCCTGGCTAAAACTGCCAGATCTATCCTGAATAGTAATGGTGAGAACGGGCATCTTCGTCTAGGTCCAGATCTTGGTGAAAATGCTCCCAGTTCTCTCCCATTCAATATGATGGTGGCTGTGGATTTATCATATATTGCTTTATCATTTCCAGTTATTCATAAAATACATTCACAATATAATAAATATGCTTGTAAAATATAGTCACCACATTGTGCCTCAGAATACTAGAATTTACTCTGTTCGTCAAAATGTGGAAAATAAACTTTACAATGAACTACAGAATATACCTGAAAAAAGTACCATTTGAAAGACCGCATGTTTTCTCACAAAAGGAATCCTCTTCAAATCACCAGCACCAACTCCGAAACAGAACATGTAGAGTGCCACAAAAGATTCAATGGCACTCGGTGGTGGGTCTCAGGATGGGGCATCTCATGCCTGGATCCCACACACCAGTCACCACGTGCACGTGGTGAGCTGTCCCCGGGCCTGCCTAGGTTCCGGGGCTGCTTCCTTCAGGGTGAATACACCGAGCGGGGGAGGTCTCTGTGACTGCGCAGGTCCGGGGCCCAACCACCGCCCTCATTGGTGGTGAATGGGATTGGGGAGGGGTGCGACCTTGGGCCTGGGAGTTTAAACTTCCAGCCAGCTGGGAGGCTGCTGGTGAGTCTCAGGACCGGTGTCTCATGCCTGGATCCCAGACGCCAGCCACCACGTGCATGTGGTGACCTGTCCCCAGACGGCCAGTGCGCCATTTGGTGCTAGGCTCCACCTGCTGGCCTCCCGGCTGGGCAGCTCTAAAATTTTAGTTATTTGAATCGCTGCTTAGGTAGCTCCAGGTTAAACCCACTGGGCTTCTAGGAAGTGAATCAATCATAAAGATTCCCAAGGACAGTAACTCTTCCTTTGAAAAACTTGTAATCACTGAACAATGCTAACCACCAAATACCAGTCCATGCAAAAGCTATGGCTCGGGGCTTGTCCAGCAGAATCATATCCTGTTATCTGACATGAAGATGGATCAGGAGAAGGGTCACATTAAGCATGGCCATAACATTAACTAACACTCGAGAACCATATCCGGGAGTAGATTCTGTGAGGGTTGTGTGGGCCAAACACTGGAAATTCTAGCCCCACTGGTGAGCTCGAGGGTTGGGGTGGTGATGGACTAAGCTAGGTGTGACCAAGGAGCCTGCCATCAATCACAGATAAAGGAACCCACAACAGTCTGGACTGATCAAGGCAGCAGCACCCAAATGTGCATCCTGAATAGAGTGTGGGGTGGGCTGGGCTGCAACGTTTACCAGCTCTTACAAGGCCAAATGGGAGGCCAGACTACGCCAGGTGCTGGCCTAAACCCAACTGCATGTATGAGAACTGGGTCTGGGAGTGGACTAAGTGGAGGAACTTGGGAAACTCCCTTGGCGAGTCATAGCTACCACTGGTGAACATTTGGTCCAGACCTGGGGATCGGACAAGCTGGGCAAAGTAGCTCCAACAGCTGGGTAATGTGTCAATTGGTAATGGAACAGGGTGGACCAGACAGGACTGAGCAAACCTTAGCCCACAAGCGAAACTAGAAGCCGGGATGGAGCACAGGTCATGCCGAGCTAGGCTGTTACACCTACTGGTCTGCATGAGCCAGGAACGCTAAGCCACAAAGTCTAAGGCAGAGGTCAGGACAGGTGAGGGGCTCAGCCAAGCTGAGCCAGAGCAACAACTGGCAGGCATGTGATCTACGACTGGGAACAGGCCCAGTTGGGGAGCTAAGGGGACAACCCTAGCTGGGTTGAGGTTCCCACCACGGGACACATGGCCTGGAATGGGGGCTGCGTTCTGATCAGGAAATGGTTGTAGTCTCCCTTGGCACAAGTGTGGAATGGGATTGGATGCACCGAGCCAGGTCAGACTCCAACACCCTCTGGTGTCCTGGAGGACCAGGGTAGATGTGGGATGGACTAGGCTAGGTCTCAACCCCTACTGAGCCATGCGTGAGCCATATGTGGGTATGGACGAGACATGGCTGGGCTGAAACATCCAACAGCAAGGACCAGTTTGGGTTGAAGGCCAGTCAGGAAAAGCCACTGTTCCTGCTACGACAGGAGATGAACTGAGTAGGGCTGGCTCATGGACCCACTGGTATGCGCAAAATCTGGCACTTGGAGGGGTTCTAATAGAGGAGCCTGGGCAACTCCTCTGGCAGGACACAGACCTGGCAGGTAAGCACAAGAAACATGGAAGGAAACAGCCCAGAAGAGGTCATGGAAAGCTTCCCACTGGCATACATTTGGCATGGGTCAGGGGAAGACCAGGCTCATCCACTGGCAAATCCGAGCACCAGAACAGTGTGGGTCAAGCCAGGTTCGGTCGTGACAAAAGCTGTACACAACACGGAATGCCAAGGTGAGGTTGCCTGTACCGGATGTGACTGCAGCGCCCAACCAGCACATGTGAGAACCAGAAAGGGAGGGGGCGGAGCCGGCAGGGGAATATGGGGTGGTTCCTTTGCTGGACAGCTACTCCCACTGTACAGCATGAGCTGGGATGGGGCAGACCAGACTGGGCAGGGCTACAACACCTGTGTGCCTCATGTGGACTAGATCAGGGAAAAGCCAGGCTAGGCGGATTATTCCTACTGGTGCAAACAAAATTAGAGTGGGTGAGGTTTGTTTGGGCTTAGCCACAGCATCAGCTGGCAGAAGCTGGCACTGGGGTCTAATTCTGTCAAGTCAAACCACAGAACCACCCGAAGAGTGCATAATCCGGGAGTACGAGAGGCCTGGGAGGGAAATAGTGGGCTCCTCCCTCTTGGGTTGCCACTTCCACAGGAGGGCAGGAAAACTAGGACAGGGGCTAGGGTGGCTAGACAGATAGCCAACAGCATCTGTGTGGGCTGGATAGTGGAGCTGGTTGGATGGAACTAAGCTTTAATACCCATTGGCATGTATGAGAGCCAAATGGGATGTGGGACAGACTGGACTACTGCTACACATACTGCCAAACCAGGGTAGGGGGCGAGCCTGCTAGGGGTTATTGTGGGTCGCTCCAACTAGGCTGCAGCTCCCACTGGTTTATGTGAAAGCCAAGTATGTGCTGGGCAGAACCAGGCTGGACTGCAACACCCATTGGTTCCAGTGGAAGTCAGGGCTGAAAACAACCAATCCAGCGCTCGTAACCACCAGCTGACTAGGGCAATGGACTGTGCCGGGCCCTGTACTTGCTAGTACATACAAGAATCTGGTCTGAGAACACCTCAGACAAAGTTTCTTTGGAGATCACCCCAGGACAACTACTTCCATTGGAAAGTGTGGGTCGGGATGGGGGCAGATCAGAATAGGCAGGGCTGTTACACCTGTGGGCCTCATGTGGGCTAGATAAGGGAAGGGCCACAGTGGGCTGACTGTTCCGACTGGTGCAAGCAAAAACTAGAGTGGGTGAGGGTTGGTTGGGCTAGCCGCAGTACTAGCTGGCAGAGGCTGGCACTTGGAGCTAATGCTGTCAAGTCTAATGCCAGACCTACCTGGAGAGTGCATAATCTGGGAGTGAGTGTGGTCTAGAAGGGAAATAGTGGGCACCTCCTTCGGGGCTACCACTCTCATTGGACAGCACGAACACCAGGACAGGGGCAGGGGTGGCTGGACAGAAGGGCACCCGCCAGTAGGTGTGTGGGCTGGATAGTAGGTTGGTTGGGTTGAGCTGGGCTTCAATGCCCATCGACACGTGCGAGAGATAAACAGGATGTGGGACAGACTTGACAAGCCTGCGGTGTGTACTGGCAACCATGGGAACCAAGGTAGGGGGCAGAACTGGTGGGGGTTATGGGAGGTTGCCCCAACTAGGCTGCAGCTCCAACCGGTTTGCGTGAGGACCAAGTATGAAGTGGGCAGGATCGAACTGGACTACAACACCTGTTGGTTCACGAGGAAGATAGGGCTGGAAACAGAACGAACCCAATAATCCCAACGACCAGCATGAGCATAAGCTGATTGGTGTGACGGATGGTGTCAGACTCTGTACTAGCAAACTCGCGCAAGAATCAGGCCTGGGATCATCTCAGACAAAGTTTCTTTGGAGATCCCTCCAAATGAACTGCTGATCTTAGAACCCCAACCATGAAGAGACCGTCAGCCAGTGGATTCTGAATAGGGTTCATTGCAATTGGAACTGAGATATTGGCAGCAATCCAGAACTGATGAACTATCAAAACTGTATGAGCAGGACCCTCAGAGCGCGCATCCCGTTGGGGATCTGGGATGGGTGGGAGGTTGGGTGGGGCTTTTCCGTTTGTTTTTTTCCCTGACCCCAGATACAGGGTAAAATGATATTGCTGTGGAAACAATGGTATTACCCACTTTCACCCTATAGCCCTTGACACTTTGTTCCCTAATAAACTAAGTAAGATTAAAAAAAAAAAAAAAGGCAACTAAAAACTGAAAAAAAAGAAATGCTGGACTCAAAACCCTAACCAAGAAAAGACAGAAGACAGAACAGGTCAATCAACCATCTCAGCTATATGTTGGCAGCGAAATACGGGGCAAACGGAGACTCTATGATAGACTATGTCAATCAGTGGATTCTTCAAAGACCTCATCGTGCTTGGAGTGGCAAGATTGGCAGCGATTCATAACTGGTGAACTATCAAAACCACTTGAGCAAGAACCTCGGAGCATGCCCTACATCCGGGACCTGGGGAGGGTGGGAAATTGGGTGGGCCTTCTCCCTTAATACCCCCCTTTAAACTTGAAGGAAACAATATGGAAATAATAGTCTTACCCACTTTCGTTCCTATAGCCCTTGAACCTTTTTTACGCTAATTGACTATGTAAAGAATGTCAAAAATATAATAAAAAAAAAAGATTAAAAAAGAATTCAATGGCACTCGATTTCTGTCACTGTCCTGCTACCACAGTAACCACTGTCTTGAGTTCTAAGCACACGAATACTTTTCACCTTCAGCTTCACAAAGCTGAAATTATATAGTGTGTATTTTTTGGGATTCCTTGTTTAACTCTACTATTTATTTGTGAGTCAATATGTTTTTAAAGAAAACAATAATTGCTTCCAAGAAATGCCATCAGATAGATCCAGTTTATCCCTCTATGGTAAAAACTGTGTCACTGGTATGCACTGTGGCATAGAACATTAAGCCACCTCTCTCACCTCCAGCATATTTTATCAGATTGCCAGCTGCCTCATTTCCAACACACTGTCCTGCGAATGCACCAAGGAAGCAGAGGACAGTCCAAGTGCTGAGAGCTGCCATCTATGTGGGAGACACACAGGGGGTTCCTGGCTCTTGGCTTCAGCCTGGCTCAGCCTTAACTGCTGCAGGCATCTGGGAAGTCAAGAAGCAAATAAAAGACCTCTTTGTCTCTATATGTCTGTCTCTCTGTGTCACCATAGCTTTTGAACAAATAAATCTTCAAAAACAGTTTAAGTGAAATGTTAAAAAAAAAAAAAAAGAAAAATCCTTAAAGATATATTAGAAATACCCCTTAACTAATGGATCTAAAAATGTTTTTAATTACTTAAGGATTCTGAATTTTTTCTTAATATTAAATATCTTTTTCTGAAGATTTATTTTAAAGGCAGAGTTACAGAGAAAGTGACAGACTCATCTTTCATCCACTGATTCATTCCCTAAACAGCACGGAGTGGGCCAGACTGAAGCCACAAGGCTGGAACTCTAGCCGGGTCTCCCATTTGAGTGGCTGGGCTTCAAGCACTGGTGCCATCTTCTGCTTCTTTCCCAGCAACATTAGCAGGGGAAGCAGAGCAGCCAGGACTCAAACCGCTGCCCAGATGGGATGCACATCTCATAGTCAGTGGCTCTTCACACCTCAACACCAGCCCTTAGTTTTAAGTTACAGGAGTAGAAAATTACCAGGAGTTAGGAGTTTCATTTTGGTCTCCCACATAGGCAGCAGAGACCCCAAGCACTTAGGCAATCTTCTCCTGCTTTCCCAGGAGCATCTGCAGGAAGCTGGACTGGAAGTGGAGCATCCAGAACAGGAACCAATGTTCATATAGTGTGTCAGCATCACAGGTGGCAGCTTAGCCCACTGTACCACAATGCCTGCCTCTCTTGGTTTCTAACTTGTTCCAAAGGCAGAGAGAGAAAGAGAGACAGAAACAGCAAGGAAACAGGCATGAAGAGAGCCTCCTTCTTGGAACTCACTCCCCCAGATGATCACATGGTCAGGAATGGGCTGGGCTAAAGCCTTGAGCAGGGAGCACAACCCACACTTCAACATGAAAGGGAAAGTCACAGTTAATCACCTGCTTCTTCCTAGGTCTGTACTGGCAGGACGCTGCAATCAGAAGATAGAGTCAGAAACTAAATCTAGATACTTCAATTTAGCATATGACTGCCTCAATCAACATTTTACTTCCTAGCCAAACACCTGCTCACTGGAGCCTCAATTTCTTAGAAATATTTTTTCGCAAATTTTTTAACCTTTCAAAGACATCTTAATGTACATTTTCTAGAAAAATAAGCTGGCAATTTGTTAAAATATCAGTGTGAATATTTTTACTAGGTTTTCCACTTGAAATAATTTACATTGACCTTAACTGGTTGAGAAGGTAAAGATGATATATAATTGATAGTATCGACGTTTACTGGAAAAATGAGAAATAACCTCAATGTCCATCAATCGAGGACTGAGCAACTAAATTACCAATCATCCACTTAATGAAATACAACACAGTAGCTAACCAGCGCATACGAAGTCACACTGATCGAAGACATGATTCTGTTAAGTTAGATTATAGCTCACAGAGATGGTCATTTTAATGTAAAATTATGTGCATATACCCTGAATACATACTCATTTCTTCATTTTTAAAAAAGTTTTATTTCCTTATGTATTTGAAGGTGAAAAACGTATAGGATCTTACTTACATAACTGTAGGGCAGAGAAGGCAAGGGAAAGACAGACAGATCTCCATCTAATGGTTCACTCCAGGACTGGGCCAGCCCGAAGCCAGGAGCCACAAACTCCACCAAGGAGTTTTAACTAGTGGCAGGGACCCAGGGACCTGCACCTTCTTTCACCCATTTTTCCAGGCACATTACCAGGAAGCTGCACTGGAAGTGAAGAAGCCAGGACTTGAACCTAAACTCCGTTACAGGATACCAGCATCCAAATGGTGGCTTAAGCTACTGTGCCACAACCCTCACGCCTTTCTTTCTCTTTTTTTAGAGGATACACCTCAAACTTTTAAAGATGGTCATTTTTAGGAGGCTTTTTGTTGAATTATTTCATATTTATTCTTTCAGCAAGAGAGAAAAAAATCTTTAAATGCTTTGTGTAATAGCTTATCTCTATTTCTGCAAGTCTTGAGAAACTAAAATAATCAGATAAGCATTTCTAAACAGGTAAACTCACATGGTTCAAGAACTATGTGACATTGCATAGTAGGTTAAGCCTCTGCCTGGGGCACTCACATGGGTCCCTCTTCACGTCCAGGCTGCTCCACTTCTAATCCAGCTCCCTACTAATAGTCTGAGAAAGCAGTGAAGGATCGCCCAAGTCCTTCGGCCCCTGCACCTACACGAGAAACCTGGAAGAGGCTCCTGGCTCTTGGTTTCATGTCAGTTCATCTCCAGCTGTTCGGCCATTTAGAGAGTGGAAGAGCAAACGGAATAGCTTTCCTTCTCTCTCCATAAAGTGGCCTTTCAAACAAAGATAAAACTAAATCTTAAAAAAAAAAAGAAGAAGAACTACATCTTCCCTTTGTTTTAGGGGAGACTAAAAACTTCAGTTATTTAACAAAATGGCTAAGTGTGTGAGCAGTGCTACTATCTACATGTAATATTCAGTGTAATTGAAAATCACAATATTAGGCTAATTGGGAAAAACTCTTTGGGGCAAGCTTTTGGAACTGATGTTAGATCATCACTTGTGACACCAATATCCATATTGGAGGACCTGGATTTGAGTCCAATTCCACCATTAGTTCCAGTTTCCTGCTAATACACACGCTGGAAGGCAGTAGCTCTTGGCTCAAGCATTTGGGCCCCGCCATCCAGGTGAGGAATGCAGACTGAGCACCGATTCCTGGCTTCTCTCTGCCCTTCACATAAACGGCCTAATTAAAAAATAAAGAAAATTAAAAACAGTTTTTATACTAATCACCTTCATAGTCTTATCAATTCTTTATACAACAGAGGAGACATCCGCACAGCAAGTAATAGTATATGAATTCTACGGACAAAGTTACATTTGCTAAGGCATGTCATTCCATAAGGATTTTTACATTACTGTTTCAGCTTAGAATCACTGAATACGGAAGCTGAAAGTTTTCGTAGGATGTGATTGGATCCAACTGCCTCAATTTACAAACCGGAATCGGCTTCCACAGCTGTGAAAGTTGACCACGCAGTATTTCCTAATTAGTGGCCAAGCCAAGGCCAGGACTAGACAACGGGGTGTCTGTGTGCTTCTGTGTCGCCATTAGAAACAACAGGAGAATCTATTTTAGCAGCTCATTTTATAGCCACTCTTTCAGGTCTGAAACCCTCAGGCTGAATAACCAATAAAGTAAATTTGCATGTAAATTTTTCTCCCTATACCAAATGAATATTTGACCAAACAAATGACATATATAGTAATTGAAGTCCTCCCTATAAATTCTACGGATATACTTGAAAAAGTGCATTTCTTGAGAACACACTGTAAAGCACACATTATAATGTATGTGCTATAAAAATTAGCCAATTTGTGTTATTTCAGTGTACCAATGGAATGAATCATGACTTGCCTATATGGATAACAGATGAAAACAAAGCTATGGTTTCTTAAACCAAGGAACTATAAACCAACAATTCCTTATGACTTCTTGCAAAGTCTCGGGATGTGGCTGCACAAGTTCAATTAAGTTTGTTTCCTTGCATTAAGCTATTCAATTAATTTACACCAATCTGATATTTTGACTTCTCCATTACTACTCACACACCTGCAAATTTATAGCACGTCCATCACTGTCTTTTATAATGAAGAATGCCACTTGTATGACTGATATGCTCATATACATGTTTGCCAGGAAAAAAAAAAGTCTTTACTTTCTGGTTCCTAAGTGCCATAAAAAAAAGAAACAAAACAATGCTTAAATCTTACAGCCCAGCAATTTGGGGGTGGAGAGTAAGCAAAGCAAGCTGACTTGGGTTCATGGAGAAAGCAGAATCATCCTCAATAACACCCAATGAGGACACTGGTGCAAAGACAAGCTAGGTAACTTGCTGAGAGTCAAGGACTGATGCATGGCAAAGCTGGGATTTAAACTGAGTGTGCTGCCAGAGCAGCTCACGACTTTAAAGAATGCTCAATGTTAAAAACTTTATATTTAAAAATAGGTCTGTTGGGGACCCAGAGCAGTAGCCTAGTAGCTAAAGTCCTCCCCTTGCACGTGCCAGGATCCCATATGGGAGCTGGTTCTAGTCCCAGCTGTCACACTTCCCATCCAGCTCCCCGCTTGTGGCCTGGGAAAGCAGTTGAGGACGGCCCAAAGCCTTGGGACCCTGCACCCACGTGGGAGACCTGGAAGAAGCTCCTGGTTCCTGACTTCGGATCAGCTCAGTTTCCACCGCTGTGGTCAGTTGAGGCATACACAGAAGATCTTTCTGTCTCTCCTTCTCTCTATAAAATCTGCCTTTTCAATAAAACTAAGTAAATCTTTAAAAAAAAAAAAAAACCAGGGGGTCTGCTGAAGTGGGTTTTGAGCTTAGCAGTGAAGAAGCCCATGTCCCACATTGGAATAGTTAGGTTCCATTCTGGCTCTGGCTCCCAACTCCAGCTTCCTGCCTGTGTAGACCCTGGAAGGCAGCCATGAAGGCTCAAGCAGCTGTATTGCTGTCGCCCATATAGGACACCTAGACTGACTTCCCAGTCTGGCTTCAGCCTAACCCAGTACAGACATATAGGGTGAAAGGCAGCAGATGGGAGCAATCTCTCACTTTCTCTCTCTTTCCCCACCTACTCCTGTAGAATCTATTGCAGAGGTCCAGAAAAATCCAGCATATGCACACCTCTACAAAGACTACAGTCATGCAACTGACTGTACTTACTTGTGGCCCTCCTTTTCAAACTGATTAGTGAAACCTTGCCTGTCATCTACTTTGTGCCTAGCCCTGTGAGAGGCCAAGATGAAAACATGAACTCTAAGATTTAATATGCAAGAAATTTATCATCTAGGGAGGCTGGTTATGTCTAAATAGCAAAGCAAGTCTCAGGTTTGTCATAATATTTAAAGACATGATGTATATGGAGTATCTAACAGAACTGCTTTGGTTTGTTCCCTTCGGGTTGTCACAAAGCTTAGTATCACAACTGCCTCACACATTTTTTTTTCCCCATAGAGCTTTACAACAGTCTAGGGCCTTGGGTTCCTCCAGGAAACATTCCCAGAAAACATTTTCAGTGTCTCTAAAAGCTGTTGTCAAGCTCTGCTATTGGAGCGGCGTTCTACTGATGTGACACAGAAATAGAAAGCTCTTCCTATAACAGACACCTGCTTCCACACACCATTAAGTTTTCATCTCCAGTTACAGTGACATCTCAAACACAATGAGGGACTTAACCAAAGGATAATCCCTACCCATTCTAATCAATTGTCATTTGTCCTCAGTAACGTTAATCACACCTACAATCTTTAGATGATCACTAAATCAACATAAACTCCCAAACAGACCCTGAAGAGACCTGCAAAAACCAACTAGAGGCAGCAGAGTTCTGAGTAGCTGCAATCGCGAGGCACGGGCCTATAAATATCCAAATACATACTTTGTGGCTTGTAACATTAGTTCACAGGCTATAAATAGCAAAAAACTACTCTCCCCAAATGTGGTACAGCTGTTACTTGAATTTCGAAAGGATAAGACTATGGCACTTGCTTTAAAAAAAAAAGGGGGGGCCCGACGGCGTGGCCTAGCAGCCAAAGTCCTCGCCTTGAAAGCCCCGGGATCCCATATGGGTGCCGGTTCTAATCCCGGCAGCTCCACTTCCCATCCAGCTCCCTGCTTGTGGCCTGGGAAAGCAGTTGAGGATGGCCCAATGCATTGGGACCCTGCACCCGCGTGGGAGACCCGGAAGAGGTTCCTGGTTCCTGGCTTTGGATCGGCGCACACCGGCCGTTGCGGCTCACTTGGGGAGTGAATCATCGGGCGGAAGATCTTCCTCTCTGTCTCTCCTCCTCTGTGTATATCTGGCTGTAATAAAATGAATAAATGTTAAAAAAAAAAAAAGACTATGGCACTTGGATGTGCTAACAGCAATTTTTACTACTAACTCTCCTAATATTTCAGATGGAACAATCTTATTCAATTCTTTCATCTTCATTCTGAATGAATAATGTGAAATTTTCAACTTATTCTCAGTGTATCATTCTTACACTTTTATTTATTTCATCTAATCCTGCCAAAGTTTGCCATTTAGCTGAAGACTAAACTGATTTTCATCTACTACTTATTTCCTTCAGTGTACAAAAAAAAAAAAATTTCTAAAAACTGATGGACAATGCTAATTGTGCCATTTATTTCTAAAAATAAAAGTTCTGTGAACCATACGCAGGTCATGATTTAAACAGCCATACACACCTTATTATTCATTTGGTATTTACATTCAGCCTCCGTGTGGGACACAGTGAGGCACAACCCTAGCAAGAAGCCTGCCTGGGAGGCTCAGCCACTCCCCCACAAGACCATGTATTTCATGTACAGCTGCAAATTGCTCATTATTAATTGCGCCACATTCCGTTTAGGCGCTGAAAGGCAAAAAAGAATTCCACGAAACATGCAGCTGCCACGAAAAGTAAAAATCTGGGAATACCAGATGTTTCTCCATCTGATCAAGAAGTAGAAAGCGGGAGGGGGAGGAGTGTATCCTTAGAAAAATAAACGGGCTTGAACTGGGAAGTGGGTGTCAACCAGCCTAAAGTAAGATGCTGCCTTCTCCTACCAGAGAAAGCAGGGCAGCATAGGTCATCTTCAATTACATTTACTAAACCACCACATTAACCCCCAAAATAAACACTGTCAGGGGCAACTAACAATTGGTTTCATCTTCTTTTTAAAAGCTCTCAGTTCCCACAGTCAACGTACTCAAAGGTGACTGATTTATGCATACATTTTGAATGACGTTTGTGGTCCCCTAACAGAAGGAGTCAAAAAGTACTGGGGCAGGTGCTTGGCTGGGGTAACAGTTAAAACAGCAGCAATCCATTTCACAGTATCTGGGGTTCATTCCCAGCTCTGGTTCTCAACTCCAGTTCCCTGCTAACATGTACCCTAAGAGGCAGCGACTAACAGTTCACGTAGTTGGGTCCTGCCACCCACAGGGAAGACCTGGATAGAGTTTATGTCCTGTCCCGGCTTCAGCCTGACCCGCCCCCATCACTGAGGGATTCAGAGAGTGAACCAGCAAACGGAGTTTAACATTTTCTTAATAATTTAAAATTTAAGTTGATATTATGGAAGAATCCTAAGAAAAGGGTATGAGTCAATGGGAAAAAAATTTATTTGGAAATTAAAAAAAAGAAAACATTCTTTAAGAGTAAGGACTCATAAAATAAATTTGGATTTTGCTTTGATGGGAAACGCTAGCAGATCAGCCTCTAGACACTGATGTTTGCTGACTGAACTCAAATGATGAATGAAAACTAAACAAGACAGGGGCAGCAGTGTGGCGGAGTATGTTAAGCAGGCACCTGCTACGCCAGCATCCTACACAGGTGCCGGTTCAAGTCCCATATGCTTCACTTCCAATCCAGCGCCCTATTAATGCACCTGGAAAGCAGCAAAGGCTGGTCCAAATCCTAGGGCCTCTGCAATGAGGGAGTTCTGGGAGAAGCTTCTGACTTCTGGCTTCAGCCTAGCCCAGCAAGGGCCACTGTGGCCATATGGGCAGAGGCAACCAGCAGATAAAAGACCTCTTTTTTTTCCCTTCTATTTTATTTTTAATTTTATGATACAGTTTCATAAGCCCTGGAATTTCCTTTACCCCCTCTTTAAATCCCTTCCCCCAAATGACTGCCCACATACTATTATAACAGCATAGTCCTTCATAAGCAGTCATAAGTCCATCATTCTGCTATTTAAGTGACATTGCAGGTACAGACAATGGCAGACCTCTTTCTGTCTCTCCCTTTCCCTATTTAACTCTGCATTTCAAATAAACAAAATAAATCTATCTGAAAAAAAAAAAGCTAACAACAGAACTCATCTTCAAAGCCAAGATGGCTGAACAACTCTTCCCACAACAATACTCGTTTCTACTCCATCCTAAATATCACTTATGATGTGATCAAACTGGCAGATAAACCTAAGTAACCACTGTAGAGTAATGAGCTCCAAGACAAACTGTCAGGATAGTATTACACCAATCAAGGCCAGCATACAGGTCAGCCCCTTCCAGTCTTTGGGGGTCATAGTAGGGTTTCATCTCTCAGACCGGTGTGAAATTTGTTTTAAGTTAACCCAAAGGGACCATATGTCTAAAATTGTTTGAGAAATGAAATACCTTTATTCTCAAACATCTCATGCTTCAAATGAATGAAATATATATATATGTGTGTGTGTGTACATATATATGGAATAGCATATCATTCCTCAAAGAGAGATTCCTAGGAGAACAAGGAAAAGTGAAGAACTGTGGTGTGCTTTGTTCATGATCTATTGGTGCATAAGAGGCAGCAAAGCAAAGCTGAAATTAACTTGGAAGAAGATTCAGGAACCTCATCACCAAGGAATTAATTCAGAGTGCAGTCATCCCTCAGGAACCAGGCGGGATGGATTCAGAGCCCCTGGCAGGTACCAAAGTGCTGGGTGATCAAGTCCCATGTTTAATCCGACACAGTATTCACACACACCTGATGCTCATCCTTCCACATACTTCAGATCATCTCTCGAGGCGTATAATACCTAACACAATGTAAATACTATAATTCTCATACTGTATCATTTAAGAAACAATTTTTAAAGACCTCTGTCCAGGTTCAGAATACAGGCAATCAGCCTAGGCCTACCCAGATCCTACACACTAGAAATCGTGTAACATTTTCCATTCCTTAGTGGTTGACTAAGCAGGGGAACAGCAGACACAATGGATGACAAAGCCATCCATCATCAATTCCTTCCTTTTCCTCTGAAGCATAAACTCTAGAGCCAATCCCTGGCACTAGGTACCCGTGATGATTCAAAATAGAAGAAACTGGACCTCATTTTGAGAAGTTCATCAAATAATTCAGCTGTAACCAGTACAGAAAAACAGATGAACAGGTTCATAACAGTATGGTTAAAATGATGTCAACGGGACATGTGTCTAGCTAGCCTGGTAGTTAAGGCACCTGTGTACCACATCAGAGAACCTGGGTTCATTTCATACATATCCCACTCCCAACGCCAGCTTCCCAGTAATGTAGACGCTGGGAAACAGCAATGATGGCCCAGGTAAGTGGGTTCCCGGATCCTGGCTGTGGCTTGGCCCAGCCCTGGTCACTGCAGAACCTGGGGATTGAAACAGCAGGCAGGAGTGCTCCTGCTCACTGTTCTCTCTCAAGGAGCTTTCCAAAATTCAAAAAACTCTAAATACTTTAAGGCAATTTAAAGTTAAGACAAGGGTCAGAAAAAAAAGTTCTTTTTTTTTAAAAGACATATTTATTTTATTGTAAAATCAGATATACAGACAGAAGGAGAGACAGAAAGGAAGATTTTCTGTCTGCTGACTCGCTGCCCAAGCAGCTGCAATGGCTGGAGCTATGCCAATTCAAAGCCAGGAGCCCAGAGCCTCTTCCGGGTCTCCCATTGCGGGTGCAGGGTCCCAAGTCTTTGGTCCGTCTTCGACTGCTTTCCCAGGCCACAAGCAGGGAGCTGGATGGGAAGCAGGGCTGCTGGGACACAAACTGACATCCATATAGGATCCTGGCGCATGTAAGACAAGCACATTAGCCGCTAAGCTACCTCGCCGGGCCCAGAAAGAGATTGTTAAAGAAGGACGCATTTTTCATCATCTACAAGGAACCAATGAACTCAAGTTTCTGATGAGGAGGCTAAAAGAACATTTACTTATTTCTGAAAAAATACAGAAGTGAACAGCTGGATGTGCCACTGATAAGATCTGGACAAGGCAAGAGAATGGTTTTGCAGGAATGAGGTGGTAGGGAGCCCAGCTACGGAACTGGGATTACAAACTCAGAGGTGGCAACTAATTAGCAGATGATAGCACAAATGATTATTGTACATGATCAATCAGGACCCAGCAGGCAGTCAGAGGCCTGAAACTAGCATACGATTGCCCAGCCAAGGGCCAAGCATCCTGCAGGCCTCGACTGGATTCCTGAATTCAGACCACATGAAGTCAAACCACACCTGGAATATTTTACCAACTAACTAGTACTAACAAAACATTAACAGCCTCGAAGTGACCATATTTATGGTAGAGCTAGGTTGAGGTTCCTGCTCCCTAAATAACACTGTCAGAAGACAAAGATACCTCCTCCAGGGCTTAGTTACAGGAACAGCTTTGCTCTTTTTAAGCAACTGTCTCGTGTACTTCCTGCAGAGTGTTATATACAGTGTTCTCTCTGCATGGACTTTTGGGTCCACCAGTCCGAGGTGGAGTCTACCTCTAGGATGCATTAGGCACCCGATTTTGGCACCCGATTCCTTCTGTATCCTTGGCTGGTGATACAAAGGCAGGCATTTACAATGCAAATGTCAAAAATCAAAAATGTTCCCAGTGCCAACAGAACACTACAGATGAAAGATTCCATGCCATAAAAGTGTTTCACACAGAGAAGTATTAAAAACATTGTATTGGGCTTCACGCAGTTGCCTAGTGGCTGAAGTGCTGGCCTTGAATGTGCTGGGATCCCATTTGGGCGCTGGTTCTAATCCCAGCAGCCTCACTTCCCATCCAGTTCCCTGTCTGTGGCCCGGAAAAGCAGTCGAAGATGGCCCAAAGTCTTGGGACCCTGCACCTGTGTGGGTGACCCAGAGGAGGCTCCTGCCTCCTGGTTTCAGATAGGCTCAGCTCCAGCCATTGTGACCACTTGGGGAGTGAATCAGCAGACAGATCTTTTTCTTTGTTTCTCCTCCTCTCTGAATATCTGACTTTCCAATAAAAATTTTAAAATCTAAAACACACACACACACAAATGTTGTAGAATATTATTTTCAAGCTGTTTACAAAGTGCATGACACATACATGAATTTCATGCTCAAATTTATTTTTCATCCCCCAGAGATCTCATTATGAACATTTGTGTAAATACTCCAAAATCCATAATCTGCTAGGCTTCTGGTCCCAAGCATTTCAGATAAGAGAGATTCAGTTTGGCCTGTCTTCTCCCCGCCTTGCAGCATTGTAGAGCTAGGGTGCACCTGACACTCAGGGTTTGATGGCACCACTCACAAGACTTTTTCTTTAACAGCAACCAATATGCAGATATGTCTTATACTCTGTATTCTAGATGCAGTAAAAGTACAGCAATCAACCGGAGCAGAGGCCTCGAACTGTCATAAAAGGTGAAGTCCTTCCTGCAAAGGCTGGGCCAGAGAGAAGCTCTAAGTCACAAGGGCAACGACCACACAGCAGGGCACGGAGATCTGTGGAGGTGCCTGCAATAGAGGCAGCCACAGAGGGCAGGGGACGCTGACCCGGCCAGCAGCATTGCCAGGAAGGGGCAGGAGCCCGAGGGCCAGGGCGTGGCAGTGGCTGGGGCAGGACAGCCTCAGCATCTGTTCTGTGCCTGCCCTGCCCTGGGGAAACAGCTGATGCTACTGAGGAGGTGGCAACAGCGTTCCCCCTGGCTAAGTGTCATCCGAGGGACCCTGAGGAAGTGCAGCCACGGGGCACGTGGGCTGGGTCAATGTCTATGCTGCCTGGACAGTCTGTCCAGGTCTTGTCTCTTTTTCCTCTGGGCTTCCAGGCAGTGGAGATTTAACAGTCAATCTACAATACTCCTTCCACTCAACCGGATGTGTCTCGCACTTGACTCAAATTTAATTTCTCCAATTCATTCTGGTTTGTTAATGAATAGAGTCAAGTTTCTGTTATCAGCCAGTCCCAAAGCTTCCTACACCAATGCATTTGATCCAATTACTCAAGATAGCACAGCTCGGGCCCAGCAGCGTGGCCTAGCAGCTAAAGTCCTCACCTTGAACGCCCCAGGATCCCATATGGGCGCTGGTTCTAATCCCAGCAGCTCCACTTCCCATCCAGCTCCCTGTTTGCGGCCTGGGAAAGCAGTCAAGGACGGACCCTGCACCCGCGTGGGAGACCCAGAAAAGGTTCCAGGTTCCTGGCTTCGGATCGGCGCACACCAGCCGTTGTGGCTCACTTGGGGAGTGAATCATCAGGCGGAAGATCTTCCTCTCTGTCTCTCCTCCTCTCTGTATATCTGACTTTGTAATAAAATAAATAAATCTTTTTAAAAAAAAAAAATAGCACAGCTCTCTGACCATTTAAAGTGTACAGCAGGGCCCAGTGCAATAGCCTAGTGACTAAAGTCCTCCCCTTGTATGTGCCAGGATCCCATATGAATGCCAGTTCTAATCCCGGCAGCCCTGCTTCCCAATCAGCTCCCTGCTTGTGGCCTGGGAAAGCAGTCGAGGATGGCCGAAAGCCTTGGGACCCTGCACCTGTGCGGGAGACCCAGAGGAAGATCCTGGCTTCGGATCAGCTCAGATTTGGCAGTTGCGGCCACTTGGGGAGTGAATCAGTGGACTGAAGATCTTCCTCTCTGTCTTTCCTCCTCTCTCTGTATAATCTGACTTTCCAATAAAGGTAAATAAATCTTTACAATAAAAAAGTGTACAACAAACAAGGGGTGGGGTGCAGGCATTTGATGCAGTGATTAAACCATTATGCACTGCATGGGGGACTGCCTCTATTCAAGTCCTGGCTCCACTATGAATTCCAGCTTCCTGCTAATGCATATCCACCAAGACAGGTGATGGCTCAAGTGGCTGTGTCTCTGTTACCCACATGGAGGACCTAGACTGAGCTCGGGCTCCTGGCTTTGGGTTGCTCCAGACCTGGATGCTGCAGATATTTGCAGAGTGAGTCAGTAAACGGGGAATCTCTAAGTCTTTCAGCTTCTGGAATTAAAAAAAGAAAAAAGAAAAAAAAAAAAAGACAACCATTGATCCCACAGCACAATTCCATCACCAGTGGATCCAGACATCAAGAGGTTTTGCTTCTCTTTCAATGTTCTGATCACTAGTAATGGGGGAAAAAAGAGTAAGAGCATTGTGTAAAGTAACAAGACTGGAGAAGACTTCATAACATAAAAAATACATCACCAAAAGAGCCCAAGAGAATTGGAAGGGTGACAGGATGTTTGTAGATTAACAGGTGAACATAACTGCAAACAAGAGCAGGCTTTAAAAACGGATGCATCTGAAGGCAGGGAAACTATCTTCGCAGAGTTGATTCTAAAGAGCATTATCCAGGAACTAATTATTTAGAGTAAATCACCTCCATTAACTTTCTTCTCTCTCTTTTTTTTTTCTTTTTCAAGATTATTTATTTTAAAAGTCAGCATTACAAACAGAGAGGGAGAAACAGAGAAAGTCATGTTTAGTCTTTAGTTATGTAATGTTCACACATTTAAGGAAATGTGTGAATACTTCCATCAACATGAGCTAAACCTGAAACACAGCTATCTGAGGATAATATATTCACACATAAAAAAAGGGGGGGGCTTTTGCTGTATTTGACTCCAATCTTCTACAGGCCATGTTGATGTTCAACGCTTTAACGGTTACTGAGGGAAAAATCTGCGTTCAGATTCAGCCGTTAGTTTTCTGGGGCCTACAAACTTCTCACAGCCTTCGCTGAGTCAAAAGTTCCATTCTCTTTTTAGCAGCTGGAAGGGGGAAGCTTATTACAAGTGACTCAATACAAAGCAATTTCACTGTGCTTCATTAGTGGGATATTTTCAGAGGGCCACATGAAAGACAGGTTATTGATGGAAAGTCTTACCATCAGCAAATTGACCATCAAGGTGAATCTTGGCCTAGTTATTACTTTTTTGAAGACTTATCTTTGTGGTTATAAGTAAATAAAATCAGCTTTAGTTGTAACTTTAGATTAAGGAGTAATCACAAGTTCACCAAGCAACATGCTCATCAAGTACAATATCAGCTTGAATGAATAGTTTAAGTTTGCCATATAGGTGGGTGATAGGATAATGGGAAGATGAAAAGAAAAATCATGTCAATGGCCCTAGTCAACTTTTTGCTACTATAATCAACGCTTTAAGGAAGCATGAAGCAAAGCAAGCTTACTGAGGCCAGTGCCATGGCTTAGTAGCAGAGCACATCAGATTTTTTTTTTTAGATTTATTTAATTAGGGGCTGGCATGATAGCTCAACTGACTGATCCTCCTCCTGCAAGCACCAGCACCCCACCTGGACACCGGACCCAGTCCTGACTGCTCCACTTGATTCAGCTCCCTGCTTATGGCCTAGGAAAGTCTTTGGGATCCCTGTACCCATACGGGAGACCCAGAAGAAGCTCTTGGCTTCTGGCTTCAGACTGGCTCAGCTCAGGCCATTACAGCTATTTGGGGAGTGAACCAATGGATAGAAGAGCTTTCTCTGTCTCTCCTTCTCTCTGTAACTCTGCCTTTCAAATCAAAACAAAGCAAGAAGGAAAAAAGAAAAGCAAGCTCACCACTTTGAAGGTTGAAACTACAAACATGGCGTGTGAAGACCCCACTGCATCACCCCATCAGCAATGATGGGAGTGCCCAAGATCAATCAGTTAGAAAGCACAGGTGCTAGGATTCACACCCTGGGTGCCTGGGGTCCAGGGCTGGTGCTCCTGAAGCAGCCACATGAGTTAGGGAAAGCAAATTTCAAATACTCTGGTGGGACTTGACTTGGTCTAATAGACATTCTATTCCCTTTTAGTGCTAAGCACTTTCTCAGGGGAACCAAAGTCTGGGGAGATGGTAGCTTATAAAGAGAAGAGTTTAAGATAAGCAAAACAGGTCCCGACGCCACGGTCTGGTGGCTAAAGTCCTCACCTTGCACGCACTAGGACCCCATATGGGCGCCGGTTCTAATTCCGCTGGCCCTGCTCCCCTCCCAGCTCCCTGCTTGTGACCTGGGAAAGCAGTCGAGAACGGCCCAAAGCCTTGGGACCCTGCACCCGCGTGGGAGACCTGGAAGAGGCTCCTGGCTTCGGATCAGTTCAGCTCTGGCTGTTGTGGTCACTTGCGAGGCGAACCTTCGGATGGATCATCTTTCTTTCTGTCTTTCCTTCTCTATATATAATCTGACTTTCCAATAAAAATAAGTAAATCTTTTTAAAAAAAAAAAAGTTATTTAAGCTTTCAGTAAGAAAGAATATGTGCCTCTCACCTTTGCTGCACCAAAAAAGAAAAATATAAACAATGTAAACATTAGTTACAAGCTCCTGAAAAGTCACTTAAGACATTGATTGGGTTTAAAAATACTGTAACGACGTGTGTTTAGCATTTGGTTAAGATGCTGCTTGGGGTGCCCACATCCTTACTTGCATGCTCAGGTTCAAACCAAAGCTCTGCTCTGATCCTAGCATCCTGCGAGTTTGCAGGCTGGGAGACGAAGTGATGGCTTAAGTAGCTGGGTCCCCTCCCCACCCCCACCATCCACAGTGGGAGACCTGCACTGAGCTGCTGGATTCAGCCCTGGCTCAACCCCAGGTGTCATGTGCATCTGCGAAGGAGGTCAACAGCAGATGAAGGATCTCTCTTTCTCCAGCTCTCAAATTTGAAAAGTGGGGGCAACGATAGGGGGGATAATAAAAATACAGTATACTGCCTATCATTTTCTCATCTTCAAAGTGTTAAAGAACAGGAACCCTCTTCCACTCAGTCACTCATGAATGTCAAACTGAGCTTGCCGGAGGCAGAGAGAACTATTTGAAGTTGTCCTGGAAGACTGCAAGCTCTAGGGGCCAAGATGCCTGTTTATTCCTTCTCCAGAGTCATGAAATTCCTTGCCTGTCAATCCCAACCAGTACTGGCAGCAACTTCCCTTGGCCTGCCTTCCCTGTCCCCACCTTGACTGCAGGCTTTCTCCTGCTCCCTGGTGGCTAGCCACCAAGTCCTTGTATTCCTACTAGAATTTCCAAATCAAGACAGTTCAGACATGGGACTATCAATGACTAAAGTCCGGTGATCGGTGAGGTCTACCATGCTTACTAATAACATGCTTACTAAATGAAGTCTGTAAAAGCCTTAAAAAGTCTGCAAACAGCTTATGTAAAAACAAATACAAACAGACTCAAAGCTATTCCTACAGCACCACCACTCGCAGGTGACTTCCATTCTGATGGCTATACAGCATGTTGAGAATTGTTTGCTCTGGCACAACTTTCGCACAGAAAGTTAAGCCACTGCTTACTTGCAATAGCATCGCATATAAGGAGTGCCACTGCAAGTCCTAGTTGCTCAGCTTCTTATCAGCTTCCTGCTAACATGCCTGAAAAGGCAACAGTAAGTGGCCCAAGTACTTGGGCCCCCGCCAGTCTCCTGACTCCTGGCTTGGCCCAGATCCAGCTATCACAGACCCTGTACGGTCAGCACTTTTTTTTAAGATTTATTTATTCATTTGAAAGGCAGAGTGTACACAAAAAGAGATCTTCCACCTACTGGTTCTCTACCCAAATGACTACAACAGCCAGAGCTGGGTCAGGCCGACACCAGGAGCCTCAATCAAGTCTACTACATGGGTAGTAGGGGCCCAAACACATGGGCCATCCCCTGCTGCTTTATCAAGCCATTAACAGGGAACTGTGTGAGAGAAGTGTGGCTAGGACACAAACTAAGACCCAAATGGAATGCTGGCACCACAGGTGGTAGCTTCACACACTATGTCATGGTGCCACCCCCTACTCTGCTCTCTTGTTATTCCCTTTTACAGATAAGGAAAGCAGGACACAAGGGGTTAAGAAGCCAACAAACATTTCATAGCTATGAGGTGGTGAGGTCTGAAACAAACTATCTTTCAGCAAAAGTGCACACTCTTAGCCCTTCTACCATTCTGCCAGAACACTTGATATTGTTTTATAAAACTAGGGATTTTGGGGCCCGGCACTATAGCCTTGTGGCTAAAGTCCTCGCCCTGCATGCCCGGGATCCCATATGGGCATCAGCTCATCTCCCGGCTGCTCCACTTCCCATCCAGTTCCCTGCTTGTGGCGTGGGAAAGCAGTCGAGAACGGGCCAAAGCCTCAGGACCCAGCACCCTCATGGGAGACCTGGAAGAAGCTCCTGGCTCCTGGCTTCACATCGGCTCAGACCTGGCCATTGCAGTCACTTGGGGAGTGAACCAGCAGAAGAAAGATCTTTCTATCTCTCCTTCATACTGTAAAACTGCCTTTCCAATGAAACTAAATAAATCTTAGGGAAAAAAATTAAGCCAGCAATTTACACACAACTAATATCTGCAAAAACGATGTAAAAGGCAAATAAGAGATTTCCATCCACCCACAGCAAAAGCTATGGTTCAGAGACAAAACCTAGGATGAGACTGGTAAGGTTATTTTAGTCTATCAACCTAGAAAAACAAAGACACAGCCTGCCATTCAGTTAAAGGGGATTCTCTGGTCAATGTTCCAGGAACACTGACCTTTCCAACAAGTTCTAGTGTGTTTTGGCAGGAAGTGCCTAAGAACCCCAAGACACCCAAACTCCAGCAGCTGGAGTCACCTCAGACACCAGCCATGTGATGCCTTGACAGCCCAGGGGCAGCCAGCGTGAGGTCTCCACCAATTTCTAGGATGGGAGAAAAATCATAGTGTTTTTTTTTTAGTGTTTACACTCTCAGAGCATGCATCCTTCTATTCTGGTATTAAGTTGTCCTTATTAAATAAGATATCAAGGTACAGAAACGCTTCTCTTTCAGTGTGCTTCAGATAAGCATGTTGAAAACAGTTTGAGAGGGTCAGTGTTGTGGCAAAACAGGTAAGGCTGTCACCTGTAACACTGGCATCCCATATGGGCACTGGTTCAAATATCCGATGCTCCACTTTCCCAGCTCCTTGCTAACGCACCTGGGCAAGCAGTGGAGTATGGCTCAAGCGCTTGGGCCCCTGTAACTATGTGGGAAGCACCTGGCTCCTGGCTTTACATTAGCTCAGCTCCAGCCATTGCAGCCATTTGGGAGCGATGTAGTGGGTGGAAGATCTCTACCTCCTCCTCCCACCATCCATCTCTGTTATTCTGCCTTTAAATAAACAGAATAAATCCACCCCCCAAAAAAGGAAGAAAAAAGGAAAGAAAGAAGAGAGAGGAAGAAGGAAGTGAGAGAAAGAGAAAAGGGAGGGAGAGAGAAGGAAGAGAGAAAGGGAATGGAGGAGGGGGGAGGGAAGGAGGGAGAGGAAAGTTAAGTTAGCGAGGCAGGCATGTGGCCTAGCAGTCCAAGTTGGTTAAGGTGATCCATATGGCACTGACATCCCATATGGGCACTGGTTCACATCCTAGCTGCTCCACTTTCCCATCCAGCACCCTGCTCGTGGCCTGGGAAAGCAGCAAAGAATGGCTCGATACCTTGTGACCCTGAAACCACATGAACAATTCATAGCAGGCTACTGGTTCCTGGCTTCGGATTAGCTGGGCTCCAGCCATTGTGGACTCTTTCTTTCTTTTTTTTAAAGATTTATTTATTTTATTACTCAGATATACAGAGGGAGGAGAGACAGAGAGGAAGATCTTCCGTCTGATGATTCACTCCCCAAGTGAGCGCAACGGCTGGTGCTGTGCCGGTCTGAAGCTAGGAACCTGGAACCTTTTCCAGGTCTCTCACGCAGGTGCAGGGTCCCAATGCCTTGGGCCATCCTCGACTGCTTTTCCAGGCCACAAGCAGGAAGATGGATGGGAAGTGAAGCTGCTGGGATTAGAACCAGCGCCCATATGGGATCCCGGGGCATTCAAGGCGAGGACTTTAACTGCTAGGCCACGCCGCCAGGCCCAACTTTGTGGACTCTTTCGAAGTGAACCAATGATGGAAGATCTTTGTCTTGCCTTCTCTCTGTAAATCTGTCTTTCTAATAAGAATAAATCATATGAACAAAGGAGATGTCCACATCCTACACCTCCGTGCCAGGGTACAAACACCCAGCACCGGCCCCATTCCAGCTTCCTGCTACAGCAGACCCTTGGAGGCAGGGGTGATGGCACAAGTGACTAGGTTCCAGCCACCACACGGGAGACCAGGCCTGAATTCCCCACCCTCAGCTTTGCCTCAGCCCAGCAAGCATTCTCAGAGTGAATCAGCAAATGAGAGGACTCCAGCTGGATGGAATCACACTGGAACTCTGTTTACCTAAGTCTTTCTTTGTAGTGTTTTGCCTGTTTGTTTTTTGTTTGTTTTTTAACATCTTTAAGTCAGGGAACCAATGATAAAGCATAACTAGGAGTTAATCTTTGGGAAGAACTAAACAATAGCTTGTCTAGAGAACTTTTAAAAAGTCCGTTAGAATTATAGCAGGTCAACAATTTTGAAAAAGTATTTCCACTACATAGTTCATTATAAAAAATACAGACTTCGCCAACATGCTAGAAATGGGAACACTATTCTAATCAAAGCCAGTAAACTATCAAGACTTAAAAAACACTTAAAGTGGCACTACCATGCTAATGTTACTTAGGTGTCCTGTAACTCTAGATCCAAAAAAACAGATGTTTAAAACTGGATAAGGCTACTCAAATTTAACACCATGATCTTGATAAACACTCCCTTATCACTAACACTCCTTCCCTCCTAACTCAAAACACCACCTTTGAAACAAATAATTTTAAGGATCTTTCTTGATGTAATAACATAGCAATCCCTGTTACAATTTGTAGTACACAAATTGTTACAAAGTGTAATAGACTTAAACTAACGGCATCAACAAAAGTAGTTAAGAATAGAGTATAAAAAGCGAAAGCAAAACACATTCCAAAAACCCTTTTCTGTTGAAAGCCTTACAATTTTAAAAGTTTCAATTACAACTGCAAGTACAGCTACAAATCTTCCCAGTCTCTGTAAAGCTGCAATAAAAGACAGGCGGACACAGAGCATCAAATCTGAGTATGTCTTTAAACCGTAGCACAGAACCCAAGTTTCTTTGAAAATTTGTCCAGCTGTTCATTAACCTGTCTGCGATGACCCATCTAAACCTTAGGCAGCTCGCACTGCCCTCCTGGCCTTTTCCTGAGGCTGCCAGCCTGCTACGCTCTGATGTCTGCAGTACGTCCTGGGGCGTACACAGTCTAGGGAGTGTCTCCTGGACACAACAGCAGAGGGTGAAGCTTCCCTTTCCTCTGAGGCTTCCTTCCTGTTCCCCTTCTTCAACAAACAAGGTTCAAGACTTCTTCCCCCAAGGGAAATCCATGCAAACAGATGCCTTCCTGATGCCCCTCCCAACCGCAGTAAAGCTGGTCACCCCAACAGACCAGATTCCAGCAGGCTGCGTGGAATCCAACCACAGCGAACACACACACACACACACACACACACACACACACACACACTAACCAGAGCTCATCCCACAGGGGAGGACAGTCAACCCTGGGAATTAACTGGAGGTTGGAGTAGGGGTAGGAGTGGTCACAAGACCCTCAGAAACAAACAAGCTGCCCAGGCAAGCCCTATGCCAATAGTTCTGGAAATGTCATTTTTCCACTCCCACACATACCAACTTCTTGCATAAAACAGCTATGAGCCTGCAAGAACAGTTTACTGTCTGGGAAAACAAAACATGAAACTAATGAAAAGGACCCAATCAAGGGATCTTTGTGCCATCCTATAGGTCAAAGTTGTGGTCTGGAAGGATCCCAGGCTCCTGGGCCAGCTCCCAGATAACAGCTGGAGGGATGAGGGGCTGGTGGCTGTCTTACTTCACTTGACACTTTCAGCCGTTGTGACAAGATCAGTAACTCAAGAACAATGGTGACCCTATCATCCGCAGCTCTAATAATCTGGAAAGAACTAAATTAAGATGCAAACCTGCTTCAGCCCCCATAAATGTTACCTACTAACTGTGGTTGTTGTTGTTGCTGTTAAGGCTTATTTGAAAAGTAAAGGAAACAGAGAGGAAGAGAAGGGGTGGTTGGGGAGGGTGGCGGGGGCAGGGGGAGACATAACCATCTGCTGGTTCGGTACCCAAATGGCTTCAATGCCAGGCTGAAGCCAGGAACTCCGTCCAGGCTTTCCACATGGGTGGGAGGAGCCAGCTTGCACTGCTCTACCAGATGCATCAGCAGGGAGCTGAATTGAAAGCAGAGTAGCCAAGGTGCCACAATGCTGGCCTCCCTGCTTACTGCTTTTGACTCAATTCTGCACATAAGCACAGCTGGGATAAACACGAACATCGGCACTTGAAAGATGCCTTAAAGCTCATCTAACCAGCCCTAAGTTTTACAGGTGAAACTGACATGCAGAAGGCTCAAAGACTAGCTCAAACACACATCCACTCAGTGGCAGAAATTGGGGACCCAGACTTCCACTTAGCTCACTACACCTACAGATTGAGTCATCTCCATGGGCAAGATCCCTAGAATTTAGCTGGGATCTGCCTTGCAGAGACCAGGAGGCAGAAAAAGAACATGCAGTTTTCAGAAGGTCAGCAGCAGGAGAAGTGTCTGCACCTAAGAATTGAGGGACTCATCCACTTCTGCCAAATTTCAAATGCAGATATATATACATAAAGAAGCATATTTTATTAAATATGCCTATCAAAAATCTCCTTACTTTGTGAAACTAGGCTCTAAAACCTAGCTTATTAAACTAGATCAGTAGTTTTATATCTCAGCCACACAAGAGGATCAACTGCCAACCTAGTGAGTTCACCCGTTCTGGACATTGAACCAGCACTCCAGGCACCATGGAACACAGAAATATTTACTTCACTGCAAATGAATTTCTGATGCACAGAGTCTGTGTACATAATAAAAAACATTGGCATCAGATCACTGAATTCTGAAGTTGCTTGCTAGGCAACAACATTAAACATACCTGGAAAGTTTTTAGGAAGGTCCTGGGGCAGCACAGTGGCATAGCAAACTAATCCTCAATGGCATCATATGAGCGCTGGTTCATGTCCAGCTACCCCACTGAGTCCAGTTGCTCCACTTCCAACTCGGCTCCCTGATAATGGCCTGGGAAAGCAGTGATGGACAATCCAGGTCCTTGAGACCCTGTACCTGTGTGAGAGACCTGGGAGAAGCTCCTGGATCCTGGCTTTGGATCAGCTCAGCTCCAGCCTTTGAGGCCACTTGGGGAGTAAAACAGCTGATGGAAGATCTCTGTCCTTTTCTCTTTCTGCCTCTCCTCTCTGTAACTCTGCCTCTCAAATAAAAATAAAATAAAGGTATGCTACAGTCCAACCAAGCCAAAGTTTCTGGGGGATGAGGTCTGGGCATCTAATATTTTTTTAAAGATTTTTTTATTGGAAAGACAAATATACAGAGAAAAGGAGAGACAGAAAGATCACTCTCCAAGTGGTCGCAACAGCTGGACCTGAGCCATCCAAAACCAGGAGCCAAGAGCTTCTTCCATGTCTGCCATGCAGGTACAGGGTCCCAAGGCTTTGGATCATTCTCTGCTGCTTTCCCAAGGCTTTGAGCCGTACTCGACTGCTTTCCCAGGCCACAAGCAGGGAGCTGGATGGGAAATGGGGCCGCCAGGACACAAACCAGCATTGGGCATCTATTCTTGAAGCACCCAGAGGATACCCAGGTATTACCACGGTTGCAAGCCATGGTCTAGACCTGCAGTGCTCAGCAGTTTCCCACCTGCCATACCGCTGTAGGTGCAAATGAATCAACATTTGGTAAAATGTAAAGCTCCATTCCTTGGATGTACTAGCCACATTTCAATGCCCAGTAAGCACACTTGGCTGCTGTATGGGACAGTGGCGTGAAAGACATTTCCATCATCACAGGACAACCAATGTGACAGTGCTGGTCTAGACAGGGGGTTCTTAAAGCTTGGCCCAGAGCTACCAGCACCAGCAACACTTGGCAACACATCAGAAATGCAAATTTTCAAGCCACACCCTGGCTGTTCCAAATCAGAAACATTTAGGGTAGAGCTTTAACAGAGGATGCTAGCCCACGGCCACCACACATGTAAAACTCACCTCCTGCCTTCTCTCCTACGGTTGAAAACAATCAACCTTTAGATTTACTATAATATAAGCGAATACTTCAGCATGTTACATGATGTCAAAAGTTTTTGTGTGAGCAAGCTTGAGAAGAAATGACTTACAGTTAGTGAGCAAAGGACTCCCCCGAAGTGCTGTTACTTATCACCTCTATCAGAAACAAGCATAAGGTCTAAAAATACAAAACGATGAAACTCAACCAATTACATTCCATTATTCACATTATAATTATGGAAGCTATGTAGTGTCACAAACTATAGATGGGAGGAAAGCAACACACAACATTTCCTATGTATCGATTGTATTAACAGGACAAGGACAAAGGCAAATGAAGGCAGAGAGAAAACAAGAGGAAGTGCTTTCGAGGTTTGGCAGGACAATTCCCCATCCCTTCCCCTTTTTCGTTTCCGCCATGCTCTTATACAGCTGCCTATGCAGAAACATCGTAGAGTGTTTAAGAAAGAAGTGTTTTAAAAGATATAACTGTGTATTGATGAAAATCCACTGTAAGAATAATTTGGTAGAATAGGTCAACAATTACCAATAATTCACCATATAATCATCACCTCCAGCAGCGTAATCTCCATCAGCATGAAATCACCAAGGGATTCTAGTCAATAAACTCCCAGATCCTTCCAGCTCTGTTTCTAGGGAGGCCCTTCTCCCTTTTATTCCTTTTTATCTCAGCCCTACAATCAAATCTAAGAGTTACACATTTCAGCAAATGAAATCTTAGAGAAAGATGTGAAAATCTAACATTTATTTGTATTTATTTAGCTTCTCCCTAGGCTGGGAAAATACCAAATAAACTAATATCCAGGAGGAATTCCTCTCATATTTACAAACGTAAAACTCCAGAAGCATTTTGTAGTAGGATTTTTAAAAAGATGGCTCCTGGGAGAAGTGAGCGCCTGGCCTAGTGGCTAACACACCGGTCAAGAGGCCTGATTCCGTGTCCAAGTACAGAGGTTCAATCCCTGACTCTGGCTGCAGATGCCAGCTTCTTGCTGAATGCACTGTGGGAGGCAGTTGTTCATGTCCCAGGTACCTGGATCCTTGATGCCCACATGGGGGATCCAAACTCAGATTCAGGCTCCTCAGCCCAGCACCAGGCTGTGTAGGCACTTGAAGAAGGAACCAGAAGATGGAAGCTCTCTGCCTCTCAGAATGGGGGGGGGGGGATGAAATTCTACAAAATAAACTCCTGATTTAGTGCGTCTTTATACAAATTTTGCTTTTCTTCCATGATGGACAACTCTGTTATTAGTAAATTCATTTTTAAAAAAAATTTAATATTTTTACTGGAAAGGCAGATACACAAGTAGGAGGAAAGAGAGGAAGTTCTTTCATCCCATGGTTCACTCCCGAAGTGGCCACAATGGCTGGAGCTGAGTCAATCCGAAGCCAGGAGCCTGGAGCCTCCTCCAGGTCTTCCACGTGGGTGCAGGGTTCCAAGATATTGGTGTGTCCTCGACTGCTTTCCCAGGTCACAAGCAGGGAGCTGGATGAGAAACAGGGCCACTGGAATTAGAACCAGCACCCAACTGGGATCCCAGCATGTCCAAGGCAAGGACTTTAGCTGCTAGGTCATTGCGCTGGGCCCATAAATTCATTTTTATGTGACCAAGGTACAAAGGCACCTTTCCAAGTGCTTCTGAAGCTCTTGTTGCTATGTGTGCTACTTTTCCCTTGCAGGTAAGGTTTTGAAAATTCCTGTTAAGTTCCAAACACATTAAAATTTGTTCTGGCTCTGGGACAATTTGGAAAAAGATAACTGGCTGCAGGAATCTAGTATGTCTTCAGGATGCTTATTACTGGAAGGAAATGTGGTCCTGTAAATTTTCCTTAAGATTTGAATACATGCCATGCATAATTATACACAAATTGGAAACTACCCAAGTTTTCTACTTATCTCTTACTTCATGTTGCCCAAAGATACCAAGTGGCTGCATAACCAACTAGCCAGATTGGCATCATTTTGAAAATTCCTTGTGGCATTTTCCCCCAGCCTAGTTGGCATATACCTTTCGTAAGTGAAGAAGCCAAAACACTTTAACGAAAATGTGTGCAATGGTGACACAAAAATGATTTTAAAACTTCACTAGTATTCTGTATTTGCCACCACTAATTATCTTCATGAATATGGGTAAATGAGAGCTATCCATAGCAGCCACCATGTGCAATGCTACCATTTATACATGCTGTTATGAAAAAGGACACCATTAGTTTTATTTTACTGTTGCAACAGTAAAAATAAATAAATAAATAAATAAATAAAATAAGATAAAATAAAATAAAATATACACTTTACAAGGGAACTATATCGGGAAGACTATCATCTCAGAGTCAAAAGATTATAACCAAAAAACAAAAGAATGTTATTTAAAATTAAAAATGGAGACCAAAACAAGCTGCTGGAAAAGTAAAAGTGTAACACCAGAAAGGAAAATTAAACACACGGGTGGAAGAAGATATGGTGGGGGAACCTCCCAGGAGACTAAGCAAGAAGACGAAGGATGAAAAGCAGAAGGAATACATAAAACCAGCAAGGGGCCAATTCAAGCAACGCCACTTTCAAGTAAATATTCCAGAAAGGAACAGAGAAATTAAAGGGGGAAAATTTTCTAATGAATTAAATCAAGAATTTTTCTCCAGAATGGATAGAGATTTCAGATCTAAACCCCACTACTGTAATCTTATAAAAATGGGAAAGAAAAAAATACTCTACAAAATTCCAGAAAGGATGAAAGTAGACTAAATCCAAAGGATATGAAATCTACCTCTCAACTGAGGCACTTGGAGAGAAGACTTTGGCGCCCCGTCTTCAAAACAGAATGGAAACCCTTCCAAATTACCAATGAGAAAGTGGGTAAAATCAAGAGGGCTTTCACTTTAGAAAAAAAAGAAAAAACCCTCCCAAGCAGGGGTTCTCAGAAAGAATGTATCTGAGGAAACTGAGGCAGTGAACTAAGAAAAAATAAATAAATAAACGGAAATAAAAAAGCAGCTGATTTCCACATAGCAGACAGGTGCAAGAAACCCCTAGAAGAAGGGTATAGGGAAGCCTGGGAAAGAAAGCACGTCACAGAGCGACAGCTGCTCTTTGGTAAGCAGCAAGTTGGTCTTCCCAACGATGAAATTGGGAAAGGAGGGCTGGGAGAGAGATGCAGGCAAGAGATAAGGAGCCTGAATGCTGAACTAACGCTGAGTAGGAAAAGCAACAAATTAAAGGGAAACAATCGCTAACTCCAGGGGAAATTAACAGGCGTTAAAATAATGGAAGAGCACATGGAAATAGGACCTACTGGAAACAGGGTTCCATTCCGTCAAACAAGCAATGAGAACCCTTAATGCCAATTCACACAAAATCACTATGAAGCTGTAGTAGGAAACTGGAAGAATAAGAAAAAAACAGCAATAGGGTGGAAATACTGCAGAAGGAGGGAAGGGGGAACAAATTAAAAACAAAACAAAACAAAAAAACCTGCCAGTGACTTTGCAGAGAATATACGGCGAAATTCCAAAAGAATGAACTAAAACCAACTAAAAGTGGTCGCCTATCAGAAGTTAGGAGGGTTTTTTTTAGCATAGCCTTCATAAATTATAGAACTACTTCACACTTTAAATTATTTATACTGGTTTAAAAAACTAGATAAACAGAGCCGAAGCTCTTACTAAACCTGTATTTTTCAAATTACAAGCTTGTGGCTCCTTAGTGGGTTGTGAAATCAATGCGGTAAATCACAACTAACATATTTTAAATGAACTGCAACAGAAGAGGATAGAAAGTAACAATAGCTGTATAGGAAAGAGTATTTTTTGAGTCTTTATAATACACAAACACATATAGAGATTCATCAAGTAAAAATGAACTCTAAGTGTGGACTATAATCAAAGCAATTTTTAAATCATCACTCTAAATTTCACTGTATTATAACTGACGTTTTGTTCATGAAAGTAAGAGGTTTCAGAGGCTGGCATTTTGGTGCAATGCTTAAGCTGTCTCCTGTGACGCCGGCATCCCATGTGGGTGCCAGGTCATGTCCCCGCCACTCCACCTCCCTAAAGAAGGCAGCAGGGAATGTCCCAAGCATTTGGGGGACTGCCATCCATGTCAGAGACCCAGGATGGAGACGAAGGTTCTGTCTTCCACATGGCTCAGCCTTGACTATCGCGGCAATTTAGGATATGAACCCTAGATGAAGGAGCTCTCTCTTTCCTGCTTTCTTTGTTACTCTGTCTTTCAAACAAGTAAATCTTTAAATTAAAAAAGGAAGTTTTCAATGTACCGTTATTTGAAAATAAACTGAAAATGTTTACAGATAATGAAAACATGCATCATAATGCTCTTAAAAATTCCAGTAAAATTATGTGCACAGAATGCACACTCCTATGTTAGCAAAACCTACACATTCCTTGCTTTCTTATTGTCAACACTGCAATAAAGTCAGAGAGAAGAATAGCAACACAGAAAACAGAATTCAAAGTCCCACAAGTGATTTTATACTGAAGTCTATTAGTGTGTCTTAGGAGATGGGTCTTTTTAGATTTGTATTCCTTTCTACAGACACACTTGAACAGAAGGCATCATCCCCTGGAATCTTGGAAAGCCTGAAGAAGTTAAACTGAAAATAAAAACCTGCAATGCAAAGACATAAACCAGAAAAGACACATCCAGTTGACAAAGAAACAGCTTCCATCCACTAATCAGGCCCTTCTTCATGCACTTGGCAAGACACACAGAGTCCTCTTGCAGTATGGACAACGGGCCAGGAAACTAAAACCTTGGATACTCTTTTACTCGGCATCATTATTTTGCCCAATATTTTTTTAGACTCACCTAGGTTAGATTACACACGCACTTTACTGTAGTTGTCTGCCTGACAACTGACTTGACATAAAACAATCAAGAACAAAATCTGCAGAGAGCAAGTTCCATTGTATTTTTTCCGTGACAAAGCTTCTCTTTCTAAAGCTTACAAGGACCAAAGACATAAACTGGCCATCTCTATTTCAAAACAACCACTACCATCTTCATTGGATGTAAAAGGGAATGAATCACGCTTCACCAAGTGGTATTAAAAGACACTAAAAGCGTGTATTAAAATATATATACAAGGCTGGGTATTTGGTATAGTGTATAAAGCACCACTTGAGATAACTGCATCCCAGATCATGAGTTCAAGTCCCTTCTCCAGCTAATGCAGCACATCAGAAGTAGCAGTGACAGCTCACACAGGTGAGTCCCTGACATTCATGTGGAAGAGACCCAGCAAGAGGTCTGGGCTTCTGGTTTCTGCCTGGTCTAGCCCCAGCTGGTGCAGGCCTGTGGGGAGTGAACCAATGGATAAAAGATCTGTCTGCCACTCCGCCTTTCAAAATATATATATATATAAACAAATAAAATTTCAAAAAGTAAAATACATACAAATGAGACACACTTATTTATGAATATGTACATGCAGCAAGAAAAAAAAATGCAGGCAAAACAGATGGCTATGATCACCCTCTTTGGAGGTGCTACAAGGAGGGGAAGAATAAAGGTGAAAGCGGTGGAGAGAAGACTTCCCATTATACCTAACTCACCCAGTGGGGCAAGTCAGACTCTCATTCCTCCCCTAGTCTCCCAGCTGACTCTGTCCAGCACCCACATCCTGTTCCATCCTCACACTCAGTCACCCCAGAAGTCATTCACGGTAGCTATGCTTCTGCTTTGCTTGAGCAAAAATGCTCTGCTGACCCGGTGAAACCGAATCTATGTTCTCAGCACAGGAGCACCACCTGGCTCCCTCACTTTTGCAGAATGTCAGGACCCAGCTTGCTCCACCGCCTCTCTCAGTGCTCCCACCACATGGCAGACACTTGATGAGCACACACCTGCTCTGAGCCAGCCACTGAGCAGAGGCCTGGGGTAGGCAGGGAAGTAAGACAAAGGCCTGTTACCAGAGGAGCTCACAGCCTCAAGCCCAAGGATAGGGAGAAAATGGAACTTCCTGATCCTAACAGTGCAGGTCATGGCCAAAGCATACACCTGCATAACTTGTCACACTGTCTTTTGACAGTTTTCTCTCGTCTCTCTTCCTGCACCTGCCAAAGGTGAGGGAGTCTGGCACACAGTGAGCACAATCATCTTTGGAACCCCTGTGCCAAATAGGGCACCCTGTGAATTTCAAAAAGCCTCCTGGATAACAATATACCTGGATTTTAAGAAACAACTCCTTGTACTTGTTAACGTGTCAGAGCAGTGATCAGTGGGCTATTACCCTGGACCTATGCAATGTATTACAATCAATCCTAGAACTTCAGCACCAAAGCAACATCTCTAGTTTCAGATCCTCGGCCTGGTCACAGGCTCCACGAAGGGCGAAAGTGATAAAGTTAAACCTGCCTGTTTCTCTCCCTGGAGGTCAGTGCACTCTCACTTATTTCCTGGGAAGACCGAAAACTTCCACACAGTTACTAGAATGTTGACTCACGTTTCACATACCAGTGACTTCCCACAATTCCAGAAAAGTCTTAATTCCCACTCTGACACTGGCGTGCCAATATTTATTTAAATACCTCTTCCAAACTTTGGATTTCTGGGTATCAAATATTCAGTATGCTCTTGGTTCACCCTTACTGTACCCTGAGCTCTACCTAAAAACAAGGATAGAAAGGAACTGTAAATACAGCATGAGGCGCTTTTGCAATTAATCAACCCAAAGCCCAAGGGAGGAACTGTTTCTATTTTTAACTTCACTGTTGCTTTAAAGGGGGAAAAAAACACACTAATGGAGAAATAGGAAACCAAGTTGTGTAACTGCGATGGACAAGGGGTCTCCAACCTCACAAGGTAACTTTAATCTACAAGTAGCAGTCCTGTGAGGGCATCCCCAGTAACTGGATGACCCACCACAAATAATGCTGAATGAGTACCCCAAGAATGGCCCAAACAATCAGATCTGTCAAAAGCACAGGAGCAGCAAACACACATATTTCAATGCTATTCTTCAAACTCTAGATAAGGGACTCTGCCCAAATAGCAAGGGATGAATGAATCCCCAAACCACTCCACTCATCTTCACTTTACATATCCTAACTAGTAACTCACATGGCAAGCCTATAAATAAATGGTCTCCTTCTGATTATTTAGCATTTGCAAACAACTATCCACAGCTATAAATTTGACCCACATTTCACAAAATTAAACCTGTTTGTACAAATGACCACACTTCATTTCATTCAGTTGTTAACACTGGCACTGGGTATGGTCACGAGTGACAAGGAGCAGGTGCCACACCAGCAGGGTAAACAGTGCAGCTACACAGGACTTCAAAGATTCTACCTGTTTTCCAGTCTGATTTGAAGGATCTGGCCCAACACAACTTTTTTCTGAAACAAAATAACAATATCCAATCTTGGGAGGGGGTGGAAAACTTTGGAAACATCAAATCTGATCTGCAAATACTATACTTTTCCCAATGAATGAGTTTACTACCAACATAAAATATACTACATATTGCTTTAAATCTATCTAATGCCAAGGATATCTCATTACTAAAAGGTATTGAATGCAACATAATTTTAGCAATTTAATATCACTGTAAGAATCTGTTCAAAGTAACAGAACGTTTGCAAACTGAATTAAAACTTGCTAGACCTAGTACATAAAGAAACAATGCCCAATATTACCCCTCTTATCTTCTTGCTCCAAATTTAGCAAAATTGCTACTTGCAGTCTTTAGAATAAGGTAACAAACTACATCAGTCTCTGAAGAGCAAAATTCACTAATTGTACTCCTCCATCAACAGGTGACTTTCAGAAACACAAACTCATTTGGCTAAAGAATTAACTTTGCTAAGTCTCCTGGGATTCTTTTCCCATATATATTTTAACATGCCACAGCCTTACTACACTGAATTAATTCCAACGGTTCCTTCTCACAGACTTACCAGAAAAATGCTAAAGATTCAAATCATTTTAGGGCATTTTCCCATACTGCTGCCCGCCACAGAAAAGAATTTATAAAGAACCAACAGTTACCACTTTTCAAATGCAAATACGTTGCCATCTAATAAGTGCAACTCCCTTTTAAACATCCCCAGGGTCTATACAGTTCAGGTCACTACTTTTGTTGCCTTGAGAACGAAAATCTGCGCGTTACATTCCGGCATTATCTTTACCCAGCACCACCACCAAAAAAAAAAAAAAAAAAAAAATCAATCTAGATCTGTAAATGATCCAGCCTGGACTTGCATCGCCCAACAACGTTTTGCTTTATTTCTCCACCCACTGTACACACAAGGTTCCTAAACAACTCCGCTAACGGCAGCAAACCTATGCAATGGTGTACTGCGTCCCGGCTACACTGGGGCTGGGACTGGTCACTGCCAGCTTCCGGCCTCAATTTTCCTGTCTGTACAATGTGGCCGCTGCATTAATTGTCTCCAGGTTCTATCTGGCACCTGCACTCTGGGGGTATCTGGAAGCTCGCCGGGAGGCACAGCTGACCAGCGCTGGCTCCGGCCTGGGGGCCCGGCCTGACACCGCTCCAGATGGGAGGGGACTGGAAAAGCGGGTGGAGTGGGCAGAGGTAGAAGAGGAACTTGGACTTGCAACAGCGTCCGACTGGGAGCGTGCGACAAACTTGAAGCCTTTCTTCTAACAATAGGAAAGCGCACTCCCGTTTTCCCGGCTCCAATTTGCAGAAGCCAACGAGCCCGGGTCCTCCTCCCGCCCGCCCGCTCCGGGCGCGCTGTACCTTTCTCCCTGTTTGGTGTTAGCAGGAGGAGGGTGCAGGACCGTCTGGTTCCCTTCCATCTCCACCACGCACTTGGTGTTCAGCTCCAGTTCTGAAAGCACACAGGGGAAACCGACGCTGCAAAGTCGAGCATCCGCGCCCAGCCCGCCGCGCCGCGCGGGGGCTCCGTCCTGGAGGCGGCGGGGCCGAGAGACGGCCGCCCAGAGCTCCCCGGCTCCGCCGCGGCCAAGGCGGGCTGAGCGGGGCGCCGCCTCCGCCCCGGCTTCCCCGGGCTCCCCGGCCCCGCCGGCCCGCGAGCAGTTTCCAAAGTTGCCCCGGACCCCCCAACCCGAGCAAAAAAAAAAAAAAAAATCACAACGAGCAGAAAGCTCCTCACCTCGTCGGTTCATCGGCCGGACGCGGACGGCAACTTTTACCTTGGTATCCGACATGTTGGCGGCGCCCGCTCGGCCCCGGCGGCCCTCACGCGCCGCGCCGCCGCCGCCACCGCGCGCGCCCCGAGCGCGGCCACCGCCGCTCCGCCGAGAGCTCCGCTGGGCAGCGCCGAGGCGCGCGGGCCATCCCGGGGGAGCGCGACGCGGGGCTCGGCTGCGGCCCGGGGAGGGGCGGGCGCGCGGGGCGGGGCGCGGCGGCGGCGGCGGGCGGGGAGGAGGCCGCGCCGCGGGCCTCTCAGACGCCGCTCTGGCCTCGCCGGCCCAGCCCTGCTCACTGCGCCTCGACCGCTCGCGGCCGCCGGCAGCCGGGCGGCGCCGCCATCTTCGCGTCCCGCGGTGCCAGGCCGGGGCGGGTGGGGACCGCCGAGGGGCGGGCGAGGCGCAGCCGGGTGAGGGGCAGGATGCGCGGTGTCCGTCGTGCGGGCGCCTGCGGGGACCCTGCGGACACCCTGGGCTCGGTCTCCCCCTCCCGGGGCCGCTGCCACCGCGCGCCAGAGCCCTAGGGCGCCGGGAAGGGCCGGGGCACCGGCGGCCAGGCCTCCCTCAGAGGGAACGCCGGCGCAGCAGAGCGGGCTGCGGTGTTTCGGGAGCTTTGTGGTGAACCCAGACCTAAGTGGGCTGGCCTGTCAGCCCGGGCTGGAGGGGCTGGGACCCCGAGAGGGTGGCGAGGCTCGTTCTCTCTTACATAAGAATGAATGGTGATGGAATCTGTGCTCCTGCCAAAAGCCAACCTCGCTGCCGGCGCGGAGCTGGGCCAATCGGAGGCATTCGGTTTGGTTCAACAAGTGCTTCTGGAGATTTGCGGTGGGAGGGCGCTGATGGTGTGCGGGGCATTTTTAGGGTGCGGCAGTCCAGAACGTCCATCTGGATGATTTTGCCACTTTACTTCATTGTGCAGAGCTGTGCATTTGTGAGGGCCTGCTGTGTGCAGGGTGCGGTGCAGGGCACACAGCAGGGGCACACGCGGACGTGGACATGAGGTGTAGAGAGGACAGTGGGTCACTGGAGGTGTGAGCTTGAGGGGATGTCCCATGTCTCCAGCAGGTGCCAAGTTACGGGCCCTGGGTTCTAGAATGACACGCGCCTGTCAGGTCCTACAGTAATCTACCTCCAGAGGGCCTGTTGTGTGTTTCCTCCTCTCCATTGCTAGCTGCAAGTCAGCTTTGTCCGTTCCTCTATTCTACATGTGTTCTGAACGTTCTGCTATGGGATGGACACTGTTCGAGGTTCGTGCCTGCAGGTTCTGGGCTCCTTCTGAACAGGAGGGGTCTGCAGTTGGGTTCTGTGCCAGCCTTGCCTTTGGGTAACTGAGACACACCTTGCCCCGAATTTACAACCTCCCCTCTTACAGCCTCTCCTGTACCCAGCTTGCAGACTGATTTCTCAGGGACCTACCTGTCGTCTTTAATGGAACCTTCCCTTTCCCATATTGCTTCCTGCAAGTCTTCATCTAAGACCTTTCATAAACAAGATGACAGGATCATGCCAAGCTGTGCCACCGGTGGGAACTGTGGAAGGTTGAACTGTGTCCCCTGAAAACCTAACTCTGAAGGTAGCCTTGTTTGGAAATAGGGACTTTGTAGAGGTAAGATGAAATCCTGTTTGGTTAGGGTGGATCCTACATCCAATAACTGATGTCTTTATTAAGGGAAAAGAGGGGGCTGGCATTGTGGAAATGCCCATGTCACTGGTTGGAGTCCCAGCTGCTCCACTTCCCAACCAGCTCGCTTCTGGTGTGCTCAGGAATGGCAGCAGAGGATGGCCCAGGTAGTAAGCCCATGCACCCATGTGAGGGATCTGGGCATAGTTCTAGGCACCTGGCTTCAGCCTGGTGAAGCTGTTGTGCCCATTAGGGAGAGAATCAGTGAATGAAAGAACTCACTCGGGCCCGGTGGCGTGGCCTAATGGCTAAAGTCCTCGCCTTGAACACACTGGGATCCCATATGGGCGCCGGTTCGTGGCTCACTTGGGGAGTGAATCATCGGACGGAAGATCTTCCTCTCTGTCTCTCCTCCTCTATGTATATCCGCCTTTCCAATAAAAATAATAAATCTTAAAAAAAAAAAAAAGAACCCATTCTCTATCATCTTAAAAAAAAAAAAAAGTTGGGCCCGGCAGCGTGGCCTAGCGGCTAAAGTCCTCGCCTTGAACGCCCCGGGATCCCATATGGGTGCCGGTTCTAATCCCGGCAGCTCCACTTCCCATCCAGCTCCCTGCTTGTGGCCTGGGAAAGCAGTCGAGGATGGTCCAATGCTTTGGGACCCTGCACCCGTGTGGGAGACCCGGAAGAGGTTCCTGGTTCCCGGCATCAGATTGGCGCGTACCGGCCCGTTGCGGCTCACTTGGGGAGTGAAACATCGGATGGAAGATCTTCCTCTCTGTCTCTCCTCCTCTCCGTATATCCGGCTTTCCAATAATAATAAAATCTTTTAAAAAAAAAAAGTTGAAGAGAAAGGAAAGGCAGATATGAACATAGCCACAAAGGGAGACGGAAGTTGCCTAGAGCCAGGGACGGGCCAGAGCCCACTGCAGCTGGGAGGAAGGGGAGGATTCTGCTCTAGAACCTTCAGCAGGCGTGTGGTCCTCTAATGTCTTGATTTAGGGCTTCTAGCCTCCAGAACTGAGAGACAATACTTCACGGCTGTTTTATAAACCCCCAGTTTGTGGTAGCTGATTTAATTAATTTTTAACAGATTAATGCAATTTCTGTTTTTTAAAATTTAATTAATGATTTTTAATTAATGTTTAACAGATGAATACAATTCTTATTTTTTTTAATTTATTCACTTCTTTTTATTGGAAAAGCAGACCAGATTAAAAGGCAGAGAGAAAGAGAAACAACAACAAAAGATCTTCCATCCACTGGTTCACTCCTTAAATGGCCACAGTGGCCATTGCTGAGCAGATCCAAAGCCAGGAGCCACGAGCTCCTTCCAGGTCTTCCATGTGGGTACAGAGTGCCAAGGCTTTGGGCCATCCTCTACTGTTTTCCCAGACCATAAGCAGGGACATGAACCAGCACCCATATGGGATCCTGGTGCTTGCAAGATGAGGATTTAGCCATTGAGCCATCGCTCTGGGCCCCAGGTTAAACCTATTCTAAGAACCCAATAACATTCCATTTCTCCTTTCCCCCTCACACTCACCAACCTTCCTTCTCCCTTCTGTCTTATTTTTAACTCTTGAAATAACATATTCTAGGGCCGGCGGCATGGCCTAGCAGCTAAAGTCCTAGCCCTGAAAGCGCTGGGATCCCATATGAGCACTGGTTCTAATCCCGGCAGCTCCACTTCCCATCCAGCTCCCTGCTTGTGGCCTGGGAAGGCAGTCGAGGACGGCCCAAAGCTTTGGGACCCTGCACCCGTGTGGGAGACCTGGAGGAGGTTCTAGGCTCCTGGCTTCAGATCGGCACAGCACTGGCCGTTGCGGCTCACTTGGGGAGTGAATCATCGGACGGAAGATCTTCCTCTCTCTCTCTCCTCCTCTTGTATATCTGACTTTCCAATAAAAAAAAAAAATCTTAGAAAAAAATTTATAAAAAAAAGAAATAACATATTCTATATTTATACTACAGAAAAGGGCTTAATATTCACCAAATAAGTTTAAGAAGTAAAAATAGGGCCCAGTGTGGAGGCCTAGTGGCTAAAGTCTTCGACTTGCAAGCACCAGGATCCCATATGGGTGCCGGTTCTAATCCCGGCAGTCCCGCTTCCCATCTGGCTCTCTGCTTGTGGCCTGGGAAAGCAGTCGAGGATGGCCCAAAGCCTTGGGACCCTGCACCTGTGTGGGAGACCTGGAAGAGGCTCCTGACTCCTGGCTAAGGATCAGCTTAGCTCCGGCTGTTGTGGCCACTTGAGAGTGAATCAGTGGACAGAAGATCTTCCTCTCTGTCTCCTCTCTGTGTATCGGACTTTCCAATAAAAATAAATAAATCTTTTTAAAAAATGCTTTTCTTTAAAAAAAAAAGGAAAAATAAACAAAAAGACATTAGTTTAGTGGGAACATAGACAACAGACTTTGGGCTATCCTCTACCGCTTTCCCAGGCTACAAGCTTGGATCTGGATGGGAAGTGAAATACCTGGGACATGAACCGGTGCCGTTATGGGATGCTGGTGCTTGCAGACGGAGGATTAATCAGTTGAGTTATCGGACTGGCTCCCCTAAGCTGACTTCTTAAACAGAATCTGAAACTGTCTAATTAATCCATTCTTGGCTGGGTTTTTCTTTCCCATCTCTGCCTCTTGCATCAAAGTGATCATCAATAACAGGGTGCAAGGCTACTCTCTAGCAACAGCAAGGGAGAACCTAGGGATGGCGCAGAAAGTGTGCCATTTGGAAGGCAGACTAAAGAAGATCAGCTCATAGAGGTCATGAGCCAGCTGAGGAAGGCTGTGGGCCTTCCTGGTGGCACAGTCTCACCCCATTGTCCTTTTCAACCACCTCTGCCCTCTCCAACCAACCCCACCACAGCCAACCAACACAGTATATGTGTGTGTGAGTGTGTGTGTGTGTGTGTGTATGTCCCCGAGATGACTCTGTTTGCATATCAGGCATGTCCTAATCTGTCAGGAAGAATTTACCTGCATGTTTGACCACAGTAGGTTGTAGAAGTGAAAAACGGGCCATCCCCTGACAGCAAACATTCCAGGGACTCTGAAATCATCCGATTTGTGGAAGAGTAAGTTCCAAATCTGTTTCAGTCAGAAGGAGGCTGCTGGGCTGATGTAAAAACCACTAATGGCTTAAGTCTGTGGAGGATCAAAGAGTAATCATGGAGCAAACACTTACATAAGAGGCTTTCCATAAATCTGGTTTAACAGCAGCATCAGTAGGCCTAGGCTGTTAGGTTGTAGGGACCAACAACCTTTCAGTGTTGGTGGCTTTACCGAAACAAAGCTTTGAGCCCAGAGGCGTGACTCATCCCTCACAGGGTTCTGGTTCTGTGCTTGTCGTCTTCATCCTGAGCCTCAGCTGACCAAACAGCCCCTCACTGGGACAATGCTAGCTTTGTCTTTATTTTTTTTTTTTTGTAAGATGTATTTATTTGAAAGGCAGGGTATCACAGCAATAAAGAGAGAGAGGAGAGAGAGATGTTCATTCTACCAGTTTACTTTCTAGATGGCTCCAAGAGCCAGGACAGTGCCAGGTCAAAGCCAGGAGCAAAGAACTCTGTTATAATCTTCCACAGAGTATGGCAGGAACCCAAGTACCTAGATCATCCTCTGTTCAATTATCAAGTACATCATCAGGAAGCAGAGCAACCAGGACTCAAAACTGTACCTCAATTTGGCATGCTTTCATCACAAGCAGGGGCATAATCTGCTGGGTCACAATATTGACCTTAATTTTAAAAGTTTTTTTTTCTTTTTTTAAAGAAAGTTACAGGGTTGTGGCACAGTAAGTAAAGCTACCACCTCCAGTGCTGGCATCCCATATGAGTGCTGGTTCACATTGCAGTTGCTTCATTTCTAATCCAGCACCCTGGTAACGGCCTGGAAAAAGCAGCAGAAGTTGCTGGGCCCCTGCCACCCACTTGAGACACCCAGATGAAGCTCCTGGCTCCTGACTTAACCCTAACTCAACTCTCAACTCTGGCTATTGCAGTCTTTTGGGGAGTGAACAAACGGATGGAAGATGTGTGTGTGTTCCTCTTTCTGTGTAATTCTACCTTTCGAAATAAATCTCTCTCTCACTCTCTCTGTCTCTCTCTCTTTCTCTCTCTCTCTCTTTTTCTCCCTTCCTCTCTCTCTCTCTCTAGGAAAGTTGCAAAGAACTGTTGTGAGCAAAAAAGAATCCTTAGGACCAGCATTTTGGCACAGCAGGTGAACCCGCCATCCCATGTCAGCACCAGTTCAAGTTTTGGTTGCTCCAATTCTGACCAAACACCCAAATGCCTGGACCCCTGCCACCCACATGGGAGACCCAGTTGGAGTCCCAGGCTCTTGGCTTCACCCTGGCACAGTACATGGTTGTGACTTTTGGAGAATGAACCAAATTCTGGCAGATTTCTCTGTGTGTCTCTACCTCTCACTCTATGTCACTCCTTCTCTCTGCGTTTCAAGTAAACAAAGTATTTGAAAAAAAGGAAAAAAAGGAAAAAAAAGATCTTTCTAGTAACAAAGATCTAAGACATGTGGAGTGTGATTGGCAAGGGCCATTGGGCTCACAATGGAGTAGCAGGAAAAGCAGACTCCGCCACTATATCACTTGCTGTGTTTACCTGGATATCCTATTCTCCACTCTTGTAGTAAGGTAGATGCAGTGATCCCTATTCCACAGGGTTGCTGTGAGGATTAAATCAGATAATGTATGTCAAACACTTGGCTTGGTGATGGCACGTACATCACAGATCTTCAACAAATGGCAGTTATTGGTACCATTGTGGATGTTGAGGAAAAGGTGGAATTTCCACATGGGGAGAATCAAAATGGTGGATTAGGGTAAGGACACATTTAAACAGATGGCGAAATATTAACCAGTGTGAAGCAGAGAGGGCACTTTCCAGGAAATAGGACAGGTTAGAAGAACAGCAAAGGGTTACCTAGAGACTGACACAACAGTATGTTGTTGTAGTGACTGATACCCCAGCAGCATTCAGCAAACGGTGATCCGAATTTCACCAGCAACTGGAACTACACCAGCAACCAGATGGGAAGGGACTTTCACTGGGAGCTCAGGAGGTGAACCCAGATAAAGAACTGCCTAGCCTACTGGTCTGTTTGATTTGGCCAGGAGCAGAGACAGAGCAGCAGGTCCCAGATCGGCAGTGCGGGAACAGGGTGGATTTCACAACCCAGTCTGCCCCCTAGAACCATATCGGGCACTATTTTGTTTAAGGAGGCAAGGGCTAAGTAGACTATTGCATATGTGCTGAGATGGGAGTGAACTCATTTCTAGCTCAGTAAACAGCAACAACGTGGCATCCTGCAGTTTCCACTCAAGCTAGGTCCAGGTAACCCTCAAACCTGATAGCCAGCAGATCAAGAACTCTAGTAGTGGCACATCAGGTGCCATTTTGTACAGTGTGGCAAACACTTTAAGACTGCAGAGGCAATAGTGAACTGCACATGCATTGATCCCAGAGGAAAATAATACAGACTACGGCATTGTCAGGTCAAAATATGTCCATGTGGCCCTCAGACCTAATGGCCAGCAAGTTCATGCAAGATCAGTACCATCAACAACCTAGCTATATAACGTCTGGTGTCTCCCTAATCCTGGGATTGTTCCAAGCAGAAGTGGGAGAAGTGGGTGGGGTCCTCTGAGCAGGACCAGGAGCTGATCAGAACAGGTCTACAAACTCCAGTGATGTGCAGACCCTGAAGCCAACCTCCCAAGGACTCACACCCAAATCCCGCTGCTCATGCTTCAGAGCCTGCCAAGCCAGAGCTGCCCTGGTTGTCCCATAGACAAGGAGCCAGGCTGGGTGGATTCTGAAGCAGCTCAGTTCTGTGCGGTTGAATGCAAACAGCTTGAACAGACTGCTTGTCCCACTGGCCTCAGGTCAGTACCTGAAAGCAGAAGAAATGACAACCTTAGTTCTTGGTGATGGGTTCATGGAATAACATGGAACTAACCAAAATGAAACAAGGAAAAAGAAGCAGGGAGAAGTTCAAAATACAACACAGGCCTTTGCTGAAAGCTTTATCTGGATGGGAAGACTTGAGGCTGGAAACTGTGGGTAAGAACTCAGCTATGTGCTTCCTTATTTTAAAAAAGTATTTTATTTGAAACAGTTATAGAAGTTATAGAGAGAGAGGTGGAAAAAGAGAATTTTCCATCCACTGGTTCACTTTCCAAATGACCACAGTAGCGAAAAACTGGGCCACCGTGAAGCCAGAAGACAGATTTTTTCCAGGTCTCCCACGTGGGTGCAGGGGGCCAAGCACTAGGGTCACGCTCTGCTGCTCTCCTGCTCTCCCCAGCACATTAGCAAGGACTTGGATTGGAAGCAGAACAGCTGGGACTGGAACCTGTGCCCACACGGGATGCTGGTGCTACAGACAGCAGCCTTCTTTGCTATGCTTCCAAAGAGTGCAAGGGACCCCACTGTGCTTTTGGCTCCCATTCTGTAGACATCGCTGTTGAAAAGTGGCCCCTTTGCCCATCTGCTAGCAAATGCTGCTCACACAGCACTCCAGGTGCTGTGAAAGCTGATTCAGAAATCAACATGGACTCTGCCCACAAGGCCACCAGGGTAAGGGAGGAACAGCCAGGTACAGTCACAAGTGGACACAAACTCACCTTTGATGGGAAGCAGTGACTCTCATCCCAAGAACCCTCACGCTGGTGAGATCATACAGGCTGGACCGTAAAACCTGAGGGTGTAATCATCTCCTCACTGAGGCCTCATGCCCTTTAACCCACATCTCTCCACTTCCCCACCCTCAGCTGTTGGCAACCACAGTTCTACTCTCTGCTTCTAGGAGTTTAACTTCTAGGTTGAAGTGAGTTCATGTGGTATTGGTGTCTCGCTCATTTACTGTAGCACAATGACCTGTGGATTCATCCATATTGTCACAAATGCAGGATTACCTTCTTTTTATGGATAAATACTATTCCAATATCTACATATACCATGTTTTCTTAATACACTTAGCCATTGGTGGACACTTCAACAGGTTCCCTCCCTGGGCCGTTGTAAGTAATGCTACAAGTAACATGGAGGGAAGGTGTATCTTCCACGATATGATTTTAATTCCTCTGGATATATACCCAGAAGTGGGATTGCTGGATCATATGCTAATACCACTTTTGGTTTTGTGACTTAACACTACCTGTTTCTTTCTTTCTTTAAAAAAAAAGATTATTTATTGGAAAGTCAGATATACAGAAAGGAGGAGAGACAGAGAGAAAGATCTTCTGTCCACTGATTCACTCCCCAAGTTGCCACAATGGCTGGAACTGTGCATATCTGAAGGCAGGAGCCAGGAGCCTCTTTTGGGTCTCTCATGCAGGTGCAGGGTCTCAAGGCTTTGGGCTGTCCTTGGCTGCTTTCCCAGGCCACAGCAGGGAGTTGGATGGTAAGAGGGGGCTGCTGGAATTAGAACTGGTGCTCATATGGGATCCTGGAGCATTCAAGGCCAGGACTTTAGTCACTAGGCTACTGCGCTGGCTCATAAACCACCTGTTTGAAAGTGACTGTTCAATTTCATTGTTATTCTCACCAACATTGCACAACATTTCCCTTTTCTCCACACCCTCACAACACCTTTCATCTGCCTGAAAGAAGTATCTCAGGGCCCAGAGAGGTGGCTCAATTTGGCTAATCCTTCCTCCTGCAAGCACCAGGATCCCATATGGTACCTGGTTCATGCTCCCAACTGCTCCACTTCCCATCCAGCTCCCTGGTTGTGGTCCAGCAAAGCAGTAGAGGATGACTCAAGCCTTGGGACCCCATGCCTGCATTGGAGACCTGGAAGAAGCTCCTGGCTCTGGGCTTTGGATCGGCTCAGCTCTGGCTATTGTGGCCACTTGGGGAGTGAACCAGTAGATGGAAGATCCTTCTCTCTTTGTCTCTCCTTCTCTCTGTAAATCTGCCTGTCCAACGAAAATAAATAAATCTTCAAAAATTTATAACAAAGGATAAAATAATTAACAGATATTCAATGATATTACACAGTGAGTTTATGTTTCACTATTTTTATGTTTGAGACCTAGTGAAAGGCTTAATGCTCTGCTGAAGAAAGAACTCACCAATCACATTGTGGTTTAGATTTGTATTTATTTCCCTGATGATCAGTGATGTTGTGCAAGCACCTATCCAGTCAGGGGCATATATAGTTACCAACTTAGGACAGCATTCAGTGGGAAAATCATAAGTTAATTTTGTTTTAAATCAATTAAAGGCAACTGTAAACTAACCAATAATTTTCTTCTTCCCTAGCACTGAAAATACCCTTTTGTTTCACTAGAAAACCTAGAGATGATTTCACCCCTTTAGAAATATATATATATATTTATATATACATGTATAAATATATATGTAAACATTTACTTATTTGAAAGATAAAATAATAGAAAAAGTGGGAAAAGCAGAGGAAGAGCTCCTCCACCATTGGTTCACTCCCCAGCAGGCTTACTGGGTCAGGAGCATGGAGCTTCCCCAGGGCCTGTCATGTTGGTGACAGGGACCCAAGCAAATGGGTCATCACCTGCTGTCTCTCCCAGGCCATTAGCAAAGAACTGGATCAAAAGTGGAACAGCCACCCAGCGCAGTAACCTAGTGGCTAAAGTCCCTGCCTTGCATGCTCTGGGATCCCATATGGACACCAGTTCGTGTCCGGATTGCCCCACTTCCCATCCAGCTCCTGCTTGTGGCCTGAGAAAGCAGTTGAGGATGGCCCGAAGCCTTGGGACCCTGCACCTGCATGGAAAACCTGGAGGAAGCTCCTGGCTCCTGACTTTGGATTGGCACAGCTGTAGCCATTTGGGGAGTGAATCAGCAGACAGAAGATCCTCTCTGTCTCTCCTCCTCTCGGTATATCTGACTTTCCAATCATAAAAACAAACCTTAACAAGGAAGTGGAGCAGCCAGAACTCCAACTGGCTCGAGTTGGAGTCATATGGAATTGGCTCAGGTCTACTGCTTGGAAGTCCTCCTTTGGACCTTGTGAAACACCTTGTAAACACTTGCTGGCGCCAGCAGTTGCCATTTCCTAGGAAGCCTTTAAAGTGAAAGAAAAAGAATAACCTGGAAGCCTTTCTCCAGGGAAAGCTGCTTCTTGACGGGAGGAGCTAGCAATTCTGAATCATTTCCTGGTTCACTGGCTCAGCTTTCCAGGTAGCATGGCAGGTGCAGCTTTGTGATCATAAAAAAAGTGATTTCTACAGACATGGTCAAAGTTCTGTTATGAATGGAAGAACTACAGCTCTAAAAAGCACTCTTTCCGTTTGAACAAGGAAATCCCACATTTTTGTGGAGGCTGCAGCAGGCAGATGTGTTTCCAAAAACAGACTGTAAGACAGCATTTGCAAGACAACTGGGAACTCACTGGTGACAGGAATGATTTTTCAACAGAGTGAGGCCAGTTCAAGGATCTGTTGGCCTTCAAACAGCTTTAGCTGCTTTTTATTCTGTGAAATCATTAGGGTAAAAGGTCAAAATATCATCACGGATTTGAAGGAAATGAAGGAGAGTGACAGCAATGATTTCTGTGAGAGCTTTTAGTACCAGACGTAGCCGGATGCACTGTGTGGAGTGTAGGGTTCTGATTTAAGAAGCCAAATCTAAGCAGATAGTTTGGAGCCAATCAGAAATTTAAAATATGGATCTAGTTGGAAATGATAATCAAGGAATTGCTGTCGATTTTATGAAGTGTGATGATAGTAGTTTGGTTCTGTAATTAAATGTCTTTTTTTTAAGTTGCCTTCTGAAGTAGTTAAGTGTAAATATGATGACTGGGATTTGCTTTATAGACATTAGCAGATAAGTGTGATAAATGATGCATAAGTGGTAGAATGTAAATTTTTAATGTGAATGTAATGTGGGGATTTATTATCATATTTTCTTGATTTGAAATGTTTAAAAGCATTTTCATAAACTATAAAAGTAAGAATAAATACAAATAGAATGTAAAAGAGAAACTATAACAAATAGGTAATGATCACAAATAGATACATTTTAATTTATCCTTATTTACTTATTTATTTATTTATCTAACTGAGCAGCTGTGACTCAGGCATTCCTCTACGGGTTGTGAATATCTCAAATGACACCTTTACTGCTGCACCATATGGTTGTGCTTTTATTTTATTTTGAACTTGAAAAGATGAGTTAATTTTGTTGCAAAATTTTTCAAATGCATTTTTTTTTAATGAAAGACAACTATTTATACTGGGGAAGAGAAAAATGTATACAAAAAGTCTACATTCTTTCTCTTCATGCACAGCTTCTACTTTTTTAATAAGGTTCCATGTATTAACTTTTAAGGCTTTACAAGGATAAATTTTTCTTGATATGGGACCATTTACTATGTGGTGGACATTGCTTTCATATATAGTAAATTAAACCGATTCTTTATAGCTCACAGGAAACTTAGAGCAATTATGTATTAACAGAGAAGACAACATTGTATTTTGCTGTAAAATATTATAAAGGTAATATAATTGTGCAGTTTTAAGTGTGTGATGACTCGACTTAAATGGAGGGGGTGAAAAAATATCCTTAAGACTGACCTGGCTTTCAGACGTTTTTATGTTTCCTTCATTCTACTTTCATGTTCTCTCCCATTAATTGGTGCACAGGGTGACCATCTGAGAAGCCTGGATATTCATTAGCAAAAATGAAGGAAAAAGTGTTTTCAAGGAATGATGTGCCCCAGTGTCAAAACCTGCGTTAATACAGAATTTATTTCCATGCTCAAATGCATCACATTTTGTGTATGTGTGCAAGATAAGAATGCCCACATCCAGCTGCCTCTGCAATGGGCCTGAGCTGGCCGTGTCTCCCATGGAATCACTTGATGTCCACAATCACACTAAGACAGGCTGAACTGCGCTCTGCTCACACTTTCTGTTCCAGATAATTCAGAATCTCGTAGAAGTCTCATTTCACAACGTGAATGCCACCAGCTGGAGTCTTAAGTAATTTTCTTTGGTGCAAAGGTTTCCAATGCAGAAAATGTGAATCTTTTTTGGCATGAGTTTTTTTTAATTTAGCCAGCAAACTGCTGCATCCAGCGGTACAGTGTGCCCATCTCTTAATAACAACACCAACTGTCTCCTTGGTGGTATTGGCATGTTGATTTGCAGGCCTATTGGAGAGTACCACAAGGCTATGCCTCTCAAATATCCAACTTGGGAGAGTATAATTGGCTCGGAACTCCAGCCCCTCTCCTGGGAAATCCACTGAAGTGTTTGTACAAAGGGGATGTGTTTCAAGGGTTGTTCCCAGCTGATGCCCAACAACAGGTCTGTTTCTGGAAGGCAGGGAATGTTCCTTAGAACTGCCTGTGGCATCAAGACTACCCCGTGGTCTTGCTGAGCCTGCTTTGTTGCTTCCGCATTTACTTATTTTATTTAAAGGGCAGGAAGGTGAACAGAACCATCACTGATTCACTCGACAAGTGTCCACAATAACCAAGATTGGGCCAGGCCAAAACAGGAGCCAGGAAACCAATAGGGCTATCCCACGTTTGTAGCAAGTTCCCAAACTACTTGGACCATGACCTGCTACCTACTGGAGTTTGCTCTGGAAGAAAGCTGGAATGGAGAAGATAACTGGGACTTGAACCTAGACACTGTGATATTGGATGCAGGCATCCCAAAGAGCGACAGGTCCGTTCTGCCATCCCCTGTCTTTGTCTGAGAGTCACATTTGCGTGGTGGTCTGATGGTCTTCCCAGTCTTCCTGATGTTATCCCTATTTTTTTTTTCTAATAGGCATTTCCCCTAGTAAAATGCTTACATACTAATCCAGATTTGACATCAGGTTTTCAGAAGACCTGAAATAGCTCAAAGTTTGCCTTTTCACAAGCTTAAATTGTGTTTCTTGGTAGATTTCCCTTCATATCCGTGACAACAGCATCTGTGTGTTGAATCCTAGGCCCTTGGATCCCTTCTTCACTCCCCAGTTGTGAGTTGCAGTAGTTCCTTTTTTTCACTTGACGCATCAGCCTGCCTCTTACCCACAGAGAAGCAGACAAAAATTGTTAAGTCCACTTGGTGATTGAGTTAGGACCTTGAGACCAGGAGGCTTCAGTGGTCCCATAACGAAAGTGAATGGGAGATTTGTCTTAAGAAAAATTGGTGCCTGATTAATCATACAAAGAGGTCATTTGAACTTGGGCAGTTTCACAGGGGGTGTCCCCAGAAACCAGAGCTCTTTCCTCAGGCCTATTGAAGAACACATCATTCTGAATGACAAATGGGCACACCCTGGAATTCAGTGACATATCCACCCCTTCTGTCTTTGTTTAAAACGTTTAGTGTTCCCAGTGCTGACTTTAATAGCAAACATTGTTCCTCTTTGCATCCTCTGATTTTTCTGAAGAAACCAAGTGCTATATGAGAGCTAAAGTTCAACTATCCTTTCTTTCTCAGAGTTCCCAGGATAATGTCCTTAGTTTTCAAGCATGAGTGGCTGTAGGAGAGAGACATGGACTTGCCGTCTGACCAAACCTTTCACGTTGCAGCGTGTAGGATGAATAGTCACTGTGGAATGTCTCTCAGATGCCTTCTGCAGGTGAGTGTTTCCTTTGAGTGTCTTCGGGGCTAGATCAGTCACGTCTGTTTCACTGAAAGAAGTATTTGTGTGAAAACGAATTGTGAAGTGGTTTATTTAACAGCTCTGATGAATGGTGAGTGTTTGGATCTGATGTGTCAGTTATATTCATTAGCCTATAATTATTAAAAATGAGACAAGCAGAGGGAGGATGTATATGAGCAACACATGGGTGGGGTTGATCTGAAAAAGAATTTAGGGAGGAGGAAATTGGGCAATTTATAATTTTTAAGGCAGAGCCCAAATTTACCTCACTAAGTTTTATCAGTGTTGCTAAAAAGTTTCTGTTTACCAGTCATTGTAAGTAGATGCTCCTGTAGCCATAATGTACAACCCCATCACTTTCTTTTTCTCCTGGCCATTCATCCTCCAATGTCAATAGGATGTAATTATTTCAAACTGAGTTCTCTATCAGGGTGGATATTGTGGCACAGCAGCTTAGGTTGCCATTAATGATACCCACATGCCTTACAGAAGTGATGGTTTGAGTCCCAGCTATTCCCCTTCTGATCCAGTTCCCTGGCAAACCACCCAGGAGGCAGCCAATGATGGCCCAAGTGCTTGGGTCCCTGTCACTCATGTGGGAGACCTGAATGGAATTCCAGGCTCCTGACCTTGGCCTGGTCCAACCCTGGCTAGTCTAGGAGTGATGTAGTAGATGGAAATCTCTGTCACTTTTTCCTTCTGTGTTGCTCTGCTATTCAATACATGAAAATTTAAAATAAGCAAACATAAAAATTAAATCCAGACTCTGTTTAACTTATTTTCTTCAATTCTTAAAAATTTATCATTTAAAAAAAATGATTACATGGTTGATCATGGTGGGAAGGATCAAGGTTTAGGGAAAATTGGGTGAATTCGTTTCTTCCAAATTTGCTATTTCTTCTTGTTGTTCTTGGGGTAAGGGGAGAAACAAAGGGGGAAACCACTCAGGACTTTCCACACATCCCAGTACCCAGGGATGAGGAACTGCCACCTCATATCAACCCAGAGTCTCAATGTGTACATAATCCGAGGGTTCTGTCCAAGTGGTTTGGATAATTCTGAAATGCTGCCGATTTCACCAATCCAAGGATGATGTCACACTCCCCATGTCCATTGCCTCCATTCAATGAAATTTTTTGCTGTCATCGTTTGTTTGGGGTAGTTATGCAGTTAGTTCTGATCTTCTGCTACAGCACCAAATGTGCTGCTGTATACTCCTTTTACAACAGGGCCTGTGTCCACTGCTCCACCTTTTCATTAAGTAGGGCATGTTCTTACAGGCGAATCCAAGTAGCTGGGGCAGGTGTCCCAAGCATCATCAAATCCCTCTCCCCTGGAGCTCACAAGCCCAGCACTCATCTAGTAAGAGAGCCCTGATACGTGGCCCAGGAGACCCAAGCTCCGCCAGACTCCCCAATCTCAGGGTTCACGAAGCCAACCCCCACTTAGCAGGCGGGCCCCAGGATCTTGGCAGCTCTGGTTAACTTATAAAAAATAAATTTTGTGTCAGGCTGCACAAACAAGGCTTGTTCAGTCAGTGTTGCCATGTTGCATGCTCCATAGATCACTGGTAAGAAACAGAGTATAAAGCCCTGGCGTGATGGCTCGACTGGCTAATCCTCCATCTCTAACTACTGGGATCTCATATGGGCACCAATTCATGTCCTAGCTACTCCACTTCCCATCCAGCTCCCTGCTTATGCCAGGGAAAGCAGCAAAGAATGACCCAAAACCTTGGGACCCTGTACCTGCATGGCAGACCCGAAAGAGGCTCCTAGCTCCTGCCTTCAGATCAGCTTAGCTCTGGCTGTTGTGGCCATTTGGTGAGTGAATCAGTGGATGGAAGCGCCTTCTGTCTCTCCTTTTCTCTGTATATCTGCCTTTCCAATAAAAATAAATAAATCTTAATAAAAGAAATGGAATGTAAGGTGTGTGTAAAAAGAAAGAAAAGAGATTTAAGATATGGGCCTGGTGCAGTAACCTAGTAGCTAAAGTACTCGGTATCTGATATGGGTGCTGCTTAGTATCCTGCCTCCTCCACTCTACTTCCCATCCAGTTCCCTACTTGTGGCCTGCAAAATCAGTGGAGGGTGGCATAAAGCCTTGGGATCCTGCATTCGCATGGGAGATCCAGAAGAGGCTTCTGGCTCCTGGCTTGGGATCAGCTCTCGCCATTGTGGTCACTTGGGAAGTGTACCAGCAGGTGTAAGATTTTCTTCTCTGTCTGTCTTCCTCTTGGTGTATCTGCCTTTCCAATAAAAATAAATCTTAACAAAAAAGAAATATGTGTGTTGATGGTACAAAAAATTGATCTCCCCACAATGCATGCAGCTGTTTACATTCTGAGGTCTTAATGGCTGACAGATTAAGAGCGGAGAGCTGATTGCATTATTGCAGCTAGCTGGTAGGGCCACCAGAGGACTTAGGTGATTGGGGTGTGTCCTGGAAGGGTGATTCTTGCCAGACAGTTGATGATATGAGTTCAAATTTTGCCTCTCCTCTGCGTCTCCACTTCCTGGGTTGCCACTGATTGTGCCTCCTCATGCATGGTGAGCCACCTCCAATTGTCAACTGAGATAAGTTTTTCCTTCCCAAGCAAGTTCCTTACAGGTATTTTTGCTACAGTAATAAAATGCTGATTATTGCAGGCATACATTTAAAGAAATGATCAATCAGGTGTTGTTATCCTAATGAAGTGCCAATGAGTTGTTCAAATCAGAAAAAAAAACTTAGAACAGGTGAAAGGTTTAGAGAAGCCTCTTCTTGATGGAGCAGGCAATTAGGATAAGGATGTCTTGTGTAAGGAATTAACCTGTTCTTCTAGCATCTTCTTCCTGAAATGGATTGAGGTTAAATTGGAACTGGCAGAAGATTACCTAGTAGCAGAGAAACTGTTTAGGAGAGTCAGTGCAGCATCAAAGGATGACTTTTCAATCCAGACAGTCTGGGTTGAAATTCCTAGATCTCCCTTTTTTAAGCTGTGTGATTTGGAGCAGTCATATATATTTTTTCCCCCTCAGACTCATGAAGAACTTGTTTTAAGGATTGGAGATGGTACATTTGAGGAGGTTATGTCATTATCAACAGCGACAACAGTCTGACTCTGTTGGTGGCAGAAGATAGCAAGATCTAGGAGTTTGTCAAAGTTTTGGTAAGATTATAAGGCATAGGAAGGGTTATGGAAGAAGAGGCAAGTAAAAAGAAGAAAATAAAGAGATAAAAAGAGGAGGTAATGAGGTGGTGAGAGAAGAGAGAAGGCAGGAATGAAGGGAAGAGGAGAGGAATTGGAGAGGTATGGGCTGGAAATTAAGGCAAGTCATTAGTGGCTAAAGCTCACTCCTTACGATAAAATAGCGCTGCTAGCCCTGAAGGAGGTATTCTAAACAGAGTGAGAGCTGAATTTAGAGCAGTGTAGTAAGTAGCTGATGTGTATAGAATGCGTTTGAGCCTAGAAGGACCACCATGACAGGGACTTTCAACAAGGGACGGGGCTGCTTACCTGGTGGCCTGTATGATTGCAGGGTGTCAGACAGGTGGCTGGATAAACCTTTCCAGATCTCAGGAAGTAGGCAAGAATAGGATTCAAGCACACTTCATTCCCAAGAGGACAATGAAAAGTTCAGTTTGGCAGTTAGGGCACAAGATCCAGATTTGCAGACTATAGAATGAAAGCATGGATTAGGAGGACATAGTAGATTCCAAGCAAGTGATCACCCAGACAGCAGCCCATACAAGACACAGATCCAATATTGAAAAGTAATTTAAAGAAAAATAAAATGTTAGTTTGACCCAGCACTACACTCTAGCAGCTAAAGTCCTCTCCTTGCACGCACCAGGATCTTATATGGGCACCAGTTCTAAACCCAACGGTCCCTCTTCCCATCCTGCTCCCTGCTTGTGGCCTGGGAAAGCAGTCAAGGATGGCCTAAAGCCTTGGGACCCTGCACTCACATGGGAGATCCGGAAGAGGTTCCTGGCTCCTGGCTTCAGACAGGCTCTGCACTGGCCATTGCGGCCACTTGAGAAGTGAACCATCATATGGAAGCTCTTCCTCTCTGTCTCTCTTCCTCTCTGTATATTTGACTTTCCAATGAAAAAAATTAAAAATCTTAAAAATAATAAACTGCTAGTTTATGCATTCTTTTTTTTTTCAACAGTTGTTACTTGAATGCCAAACCCAGTGTTTGGTCCTATGAATGTAAAAGTGAGGGGGTGGTGGCCTGCATTCCAGGTCTCTGATGTGGGAGGCAGATGTATAAACAGAGAGCACTCGGAGCATGAAGTCCAGAGGTGTGAGCAGGTGCTTCACAGTGTAGAGGAAGCTTGAGCAAAGTCAGCAAACAGGGAGTAGAGAAAACCTGCAACTCTCATACACTGCTACTGGCATTGGAAATGCGGCATGATGCAACCACTGAGGAACATCGTTAAGCAGCTTCTTAAAAAGATAAAAGTTGCCAGATGACCCAGCATTTTCACACTTATATATGCCCAGTAGAACCAAAAAAGCATAATCTGCACAAAAACTTGTACGTGTCATAGCAGAATCATTTATACTTTCTAAAAGGTAGAAGCAACCAAATGCCTATCAGTCAATGACTGGTGAAATGATGTATCCACTCCCATAGAATATTAATCAGCCATAAAAAGGAAATGATATTGATCCAACCGGTTAACTGTTGGAAACATGCTAAGTGAAAGAAGTCAGACATAAGAGACCACATGTATGATTTCTCTCACATGCAATTTCTAGAAAATTGAACAGTAGATGCCGGGAACTGGAAGGAAGACTGAAGGGAGTGATTACTTAATCTGTGTGGGATTCCCTTCCGGGGCCATGAACATGTTTTGGAACTGAACAAAGGTCATCCAACATTATGAAGGTACCAGGTGCCACTTTTGAAAAATATATTTCTTTTATTTTTATTTGAAAGGCAGAGTTACAGAGAGAAGGAAAGACAGAGAAAAAGGTCTTTCATCCGTTAGTAGACTCCCCAAATGGCCTCAATGGCCAGAGCCAAGTCAATATGAAGCCAGGAGCCAGGGGCTTCTTTTGGGGCTCTTAAGGTACAAGGATCCCAGGTCTTACGTCATTGGAACCAAGACCTAACCAGGGAGCTGGGTCAGAAGTGGAGTAGCCAGCCCGTATGCCACTTTTATATTTTTAATTTTATTATTTAAAATATTATCTTTTTAATATTGTTTACATAGTTGAGAGGGATGCCCTCCCATGCAGGCCTCTGATTAGAGTGAGAAGGGTCAGGTGTGGAGGGGGAACAAATGTTTCAGGGTTTTTTTTTTTCTTGTGTCTTCGCACAATGTTAGCAATGGAAGACTTAGAGAACACATCACCTGGTCTTTCCCAAAGTGCAGTTGGGAATCATTGGTCTTGCAGATGCTCTGGGGTTGAGGGGTTTTGAGATCCCATAGCTCATTCATTGCCCTATCCCTAACGTGAAGAACAGGGCCCGGCAGGTGATAGACACTCAATAAATCATTGTGAAGGAAATGGTACAATTTGAGAAAAGTCACATCCTTTAGCTCCCTCTTAGAAAGCAACTATACACATCAGCAACATTAAGTCCTTAAAGTGCCTAAATCAGTATTCACTCTCATTAGTCCAGCATTTCCCAGCTAACACGTCCATCTACCTTTTCTTATTTAACACCAATGCACATCCTTCATGTTTAACACCAAGAAGAATAGCTTAAGGAATGAGAGAATTGGATCCATCCATCTTCCTTATTCCACGGGTAAGTCTCAGTCAGCTGAATAGGAACTCCTAAACCAGATCCAGATGCAGAGAAATTAGAAGTCTACAAATTGCGAGGCATGAGAAATAAGGCCTAATGTTATTGTAAGAGGCAAAGGGTCCCTGACTTTGGATGGAGGCAGAGATGCAGGCTTAGTCCCTGGACGACAGAACCCAAGCTGAGGCTGGCAGAGGAAGCGTTATTTCCACTTGGATGCCCTCCACTCATTGTTTCCACTTCCCTGGTCAGACAGGCCATGCGAAGCTTGCTTTGGATCCTTACCAACCCCACATCACCACATCAGCTGCTCCTGAAGGGCAAGATAGGGTATTTCACCTGTAAAATGGAGACAATTTATTACCTGTTCTTTAATAAATGATTTACTCTTTGAAGCTTATATCCAAGGTCCTTCAGCTTGATGACTTTTTGAATAATTTCTGTACTCTTTTTTTAAAAATATGTATTTATTTATTTATTTGGATGGCAGAATAACAGAGAGAGAATGAAAACAAGTATCCCCCTGTTTACCCCCACCACTTACGGCCACAACAGCTGGAGTTGGTCCAGGTTGAAGCCAGGAGTCGGGAACTCCATCTAGGTCTTCCATATGGCTATAGGGGTCCAGGAACTTGCGCTTTTTTTTTTTTTCTTATTTCCCAGACACATTAGCAGGGAGCTGAATCAGAACAACAGCTGGGACTCAAGCTGGTCTGGTTCTCCAATATGGGATGCTAGCATTGCAAGTGGGTTAACCAGCTGCATTACAATGGCAACTCCTCTATACTCTTTTTTTTTAAAATAAATCTTTGGCAAGTTTATATTTTCTGTCCTAAGGAATTTCCTAACTGTGTAAACTTCAGACCCCATGCACTATGGATCTCACACCCACTCACCATGGCAAATGACTAGACCCCCAAGGTTCAGAGTCTGCTGACATATGGCAGGAACACGATAAACATTTATAGAAAACTGGTCTTTGGGGACTGGCATGCTGGTATTAGTGGGTAACTTGCAGCGCTGACTTCCCATCTGGGCACCAGTTCTAGTCCAAGTGCTTCACTTCCAATTCAGCTCCCTGTTAATATGCCTGGGAAATTAGCAGAGGTTGGCCCAAGTCTCTGGGCCTCTGCACACACGTGGGAGACCAGGAAGAAGTTCCTGACTCCTGCCTTTGGCCTAGCCCAGCCCCAATTGTTACAGACACTTAGGGAGCAAACCAGTGGATGGAAGATCTCTCTTTATCTCTCCTGTTCTCCAACTCTGCCTTTCAAATAAATAAATAATTTTTCAAGAAAACAAACTAAAGAAAAGTGACTTTATAAAGGTTGTGTATACAATCTACAATAGTGGAGACTTGGAAGCAACCCAGCTGCCTGTCAAAAGAGGAATGGAGGAACTCTGGCACATCTGCTACATGGAATACTACTCAGTCATTGAGAAGAATGAAATTCCACCATTTGCAACCAAATGGTCCCAGCTAGAAAACGTTATGCTTGGTGCAATAGGCCAATCTCCAATGGACAAATATTATATCTGATACAAGGCAACCTTCATGCAAAATACAAGATCAATAGATACATAGGTAAACATGTATACACATATAGTCAGCTAGAGGAAATGTATAATGGAGACTAGCACAAGTAGAGGTGAAGATACATTGTAATCTGCATCTCTACTCCTGAATAAAACGTAGTCCCAATGAAACTGCTGAATATATCTTGACAATAGGATGCTGGTCTTTCTGCCATTGTCCATACATACAAAGTCATGATACACTCCAATAGCAGAATGACAGACTTGTGACTGTTGCTGAAGGATTATAGTATTGTAATAATATGGGGGAAAACAAAATGGGGAGGCTGGGAGGGGAAATCCCAGAGTCTATGGAACTATATCAGGGAAAATAAAATTAAAAAAAATAATAAAGTTTGTTTATGAAACCAAGCCCAGCATGGTGGTTGAATGCAGATGCTAGGCAACCTGAGATCCAAGTTCCCTTGCCTCCACCTCCCCCTTAGTTAATGTGTTCAAGTCCTGCTTCTAAAAAATTTATTTTATTTTATTTATTTAAAAGGCAAGTAACAGAGATGTGGGTTCTTGTGCCTGTTGATTGACTTCCCAAATGGCCATAAGCACCTACCTGAGCTAGTCCAGGTCTCAGCCAGGAGCCTGGAACTCCACCACGGTGTATGCCACTTGGGAACGCCCATCATTAAGGCCATCTACTGTTTTCCCAGATGTATTAACAGAGAGTCAGATTGGAAGTGGAGCAGCTAGGACCTGAACTAGCTCTCTGATAAGGGATGCATCATGAACAGTAGCTTAACATGCTACACCACAATGCCAACCCTGTGGTGCCTTTTTGATGACAAATCGACCACTCTTAACATGAATTTACTTAACTAGATCAGTGTAGCTAACCTGTTAGGTTCTTCTCTCCAGGCTCAGGTGGTCATTTGCTTCTCCAACAGATAGTGTTTTGATGGTCAGGACTGTCTTGTGGGGGTTTCTTTAGTGAAATTTTGGCTCTAAAATAACTGCCACCTACACGTAGTCCCCTTGCTGATGCCCACTTGGTCATCCAAAAAATCCCTGGAGAGCATGGCATCAACTAACCTAGCCAAGGAAGGCTGCGAGCTCCACTAATCAACCAGGAACCACCTGGACACACTCTGAACATGCACCTCCTATCCCAGCTTCAGCCTGCAGGAACCTTCACCCTTTGTGTCTTGGGGAACCCCCAAATCAAGCCATCATTGCTCAGCCCCTTGTTCTGTGCATCCCAATCAGCGTCTCTTCCACCTCTCTGCTGTCAGTGATTGGCTTGCTGTACTATAGCAGACCCACTTTGGGAGTTTCTAGAGCAACTCCTGCATATAGACCAAGCACTTGGCAAATAATCCTCCTCAGATGGAGTGTTTCTGAGCGAGGGATCAGAAGCAGACAGAAAAAGTGCACCCAAAAGTGCTTACATGCAACTGGGGCTAGTTTTGGACCAACCTACCAACGCCTGTGAAAAATGTTCAGTATCATAGAAACAAGTTGCAGCTCTAGTTGTGTGAACAGGTCGTTTGGCCTTGAAATGAGCATTCTCTCTCTCTCTGCTATTTAATGTCGTGACGCATGCTCTTCTGTAAATCAGCTGTGGCCGTCTGCCCTTAATTTGCAAGAGTGTGACAAAGACAACGTGGATGCAACGTTAATCATTTTTCTAAGCTCTGAACAGTGCGGGTGACATCATGAGAACAGCAAATACTCCGTCCGATGCTTCTTAAGAGATAGGTTTTTCTCGTTCATGAAGACTGCTGTTCTTTATGGTAATAATGGGGAGGTCGAGGACTCCCAAGGAAACCAGGCATGAGGCGAGTAGAGATCGTGGTGTGTGTGTGTGTGTGTGTGTGTGTGTGTGTGTACTTGCTTATACACTCTTTGTTACAGCTGCCTGTATAGATGGGGTGGGGGGAACAGCTGAATCCCCTGGGAATGGTAACTAAGCACAGCCCTCGGTGCCTGAGCTATTCCTAGTGAACAGGAAGGCAGCGTCAGGCACGAGGGGCTCTGCCAACCCTTTGCTCCTACCTCCTCCAGAATCCTTCCTCCAAAGCGTACAGAACAGCTGGCATGTGAGGATGGCTGAAGCTAACTCCTGCCGTCCCGTTGTCTGCATCTTAAACATTACTTCAGTTTAGACCTAGGTGGTGAGAGCCGAGGAGCAATCCAGCTTATAAACACAGGGGACAAGAACTCAGTGCCATCCGCTGCTCGCTGGAACACTGGGCCATTTATCACACAGAGCCCCATCTGTTCACGGCAGAAGAATGCTATTTGCTTGGGGAGGAAAGGAAGAATTGATAGCAATATTCCCTAGCTTTTTCATTAGAGGGTTTGAAAAATAGCCTCTCAAAAGAAAGACACCTTTATATTCCAATTGAGTTATGAATTTAAAGGCATGCCCAGGCTGGGAGTTCATGCCTGCTCTAGTCAAGATTAAGAGCCCGCAGGCTACTAACCCTTTCCTTTAAGAACCGTTCTCTGTTCATGAATTTTATGAATCTGGCTTTTTTTCTTTTGTTGGGTACCCAAAGATTTCCTTAAAAGATTTGCTTTCTTTTACGCTGCTGGGAATTCAAGAGACAAAAGGAAAGAAAGAAATTAGGACTCTGAATGGAAGGAGGAGCATTTGAAGAAATTTTGCTCAGGTTCATCTCACATCTCAGCAAGGGACATTTTTTAAAAATTGTATTTATTAATGTATTTACCCAAAAAGTAATAAAACAAAAAGGGACACACACACGCAGAGGTGTTGGTAGGGGGAAACTTCTATCTGCTGGTTCATCTCTCAGATGCCCACAATAGCCAGGACTAAGCCAGCCAGAAGCCAGAAGCAGAAACTTCATTTGAATTCCCTTTCGGGTGGCCGGGACCCAAGCCCCGGAGCTCAACTCTGGCCGTTTTGCCCACTTGAAGCAGTACAGCAGTGGATGTACGATCTTTCTCCCCTTCTCACTGTAACTTCCAAAGACATAAATCTTTTTTTTTTTTAATGTATTTTTCTGGGGCCAGTGTTGTGGCATAGCAAGTAAAGCTGCTGCTTACGGAGCCAGTGTCCCATATGCGTGCCAGTTCAAACCCCATCTACTCCACTTGCATTGCTTCTCCCTGCTAATGTGCCTGTGAATGCACCAGAGGATGGCCCAAGTCCTTGGGCCCCTTTACCCATAAGGGAGAATTGGAAGAAGTTCCTGGCTCCTAGTTTTGGACCAGCCCATCTCCAGCTATTGCAGGCAGCTATTGAACTGCCTTTCAAATAAGTAAATATATCTTAAAATTTTTTAAAGGATACTTCTTTTCTTTCAATTGCTTTTGTTTTCTAGGAGTTTTTTGTTTGCGTTGGGCTGTCTTGTGGTCAAGCCTTTAGCCATTACCTTTGGACAGACACTTTTCCAGAGTGAGCCGCTGGTTCAAGTCCTTTCCACCAGTTGGGGCTCGACCCTTCCTCCACACTCCCCTGGGACCAGTTCTTCGTCAGGTTGGAAGTTGCAGGCATCCAGCTGGTGCCAGCTGAGTGTGTGATACAGATGCTCGGCCTGCTAGCATTACTCCAGTTAAGCACAGGTTGATGGAAGCCAGCAGGTGTGGAAATCATGAGCTTCTCAAGTCCAGTCTTGTCAACACCTTCCCATTTCACGGAAGAGAGTACAGAGCTGACCGAAAGCAAGGCTGTGTGCTGGTGGGGAGTCTGTGTCCTCCAGAACCAGCTGTGTCGAGCCAGCCTTTCCATCAAAAGAACTCACAAATACCAGTTCATTCAAGTTTTACTTTCTAGGATCATGATCTATAGAGAAGTGTGCTCTCATATTTTTCCTCAAGGAATGCAAGGATTCCAGTGACAACGTGATTCGGTGACATCCTGAGCACAGGACTCAATTCTCTGGACTTAGACTGTGAGATGAATGAGTTTGTGTTGAGTCATTGAGGTTGTGGTGATTTTTAAATACAGCAACAGATAACGAGAAAGTAGAGTTTCAGAGGTAGGGAAAGAAAGTTACAGCTACCCAGCACTTCTGTTTCCATTATCCTACATCTTGCTTGGAAGAAAATCATCCCACTCGGCTCGGTAGTGCCTGCTGGGAAAGTTACTGAGTTAACAGTGGCATATGCTGCTCTTTGACTGTGTGAGCCTGACCCTAACCAGCCATGGTTATGTCCCAGGGATGAGCATGTCACCCCAGCTGCACTGTTGAGTCTTGAGTCAGAGGCTTGCTTTCCACTCCTCCTTAGGAGCTTGGAGTGGCTGCACCTGTTGAACTTCTGACATCACAACCGAGAATCTTTACAAACATTCTACTCCACACACTCGGATCTGGCGGTCAGAGCTAATGACGCATTTGGCCAACGTCCTTTCATGAGGCAGGTATTTGGGCTTCTGTTATCTAGCTAAGGGCCAGAAACATGTGACACACAACAAGTGCAAGGTTTGCCAGACCTGCCCACCAGCCTTACACCTGTCGCTTGGCCGTAACCATGACACCGTCTTGCCTCTATTTCATCCCTTTTTACTCTATTGTTTCTCTCTGCTTTTGCCTAAGCCACAGTGATCAGACAGAGGCCCACTCTCATGTGATGATGTTACTGCCATCAAGAGCAAATTTATTTATATTTAGCCTTGTTTTTGTGTACAGAATCATAGAGCAACTCAATAACGAGTCTTGGAAGCCTTGTCTTCTTCATTGTATGAAGAGCAAGCTGAATACCCAGAGAGGTTCTTGTCCTTAGATAGGCAGTACTGTGACTAGAGCACAGGCTCCCAGATTTCCACCTCATGTGGGCCTCGAGGGAAAGCTGGAGAAACATCTTTGGTATGCATAGTCATGGTCAAGGCTGTTTTGTGACTTTGGTATGAGGGAGTGGAAATTTAGTATGACAGATAGTAAAGCTGCCAAAAATAAGTGGGAGCTTCTTTTATGGGATTGATTCTTTGATTTGGGTTTCCCCTATGTACCTGGTGGCACAAGGCTATCTTCCACCGGGGGATATTTTGAACAATTAGGAGCAAATTGTGTAAGCTTGGCTTTGTTCAAGTCCTTGGGTGCAAGTAGCTCTGTCCTTTCTTTGATGCACTTTCTTTATCTGTTATTGCCGTAAGAATGCTAAGAACCAGAAGGGGGAAGGTATTTGGTTCAGTGGTTCATATGCCAGTTAAAGTGCTATATACCACACTGAAGTCCCTGGGTCTAAATCCCAGCTTTGGTTCTGGCCTTTAGCTTCCTACTAATGCTGGTTGTGGGAAGCTGAAGAGAAGGCATGAACGACTGGGCTCCTGCCACCCCCGTGGGAGATCTGAATTGAACTCCTAGCACCTGACTGATCCCCTACCTCACTGTAGTCCTTTGGGGAATGGACCGCGTGTTAGCATGTGCTCTTGCTCTCAATCGCTCTGGCTCTATCTCCCAAATGCATGACAATAAAAAGAACTAGAGGACTGATATTATTAAAACGAGGGCTTAGAGCAGGAATGACAGATTGGTTCAACTTGATGGTTTTGTTTTTATTTTGTAGTTAGTTACCCTTTTTGAGCAGGCCGCTTCAGATTTATCCTGGCTCAATATTTAAAATATATGACTAATGAGTAATGTATTTTGGCATGGCTGCTGTCCTAAAACAAAAATATTCCTAGATTCAGAGGATTTTCTTGTAGGAGGTTTTTTTTTGTTTTGTTTTGTTCTGTTTTTTTTACAGGGTGTGGGCTCAAGAACAACCATTGTGAGAGAAGAGAGATGAGGCATGGCTGTTGCAGCAAAGGCCTCTGTCAATGTCATGGGGATGCCTGGATCCGGGCTATGCCAAACGAGGTAGAGGTGCCAGGCATTCGCACTGATCCTTTCCTCCAGCACTGACCAGGGGGAGCTGTGCCCTTGTACAAGGCAGCAAACTTAGACTAGGCCCGTTTCTGAGACCATGCATGATCAATACTCCCAGAGAATGCATGCCTGGGTACAGGAAAGGGAACCCGGTAGCCTCCCACAGGCTCCATGGGTACCCACAGTGGAGGCCATTTCTGGCCTAGTCAACAAGCCTGGAAGAACTAACGCAGCTGCTTTTCACATAAATCTTGGAGCAGAGGAGCGAGATAAGACCATGTAACATATGAGGCCCAGTACAGGTCTCTGGGACATAATGTTGAAGCCAGAACAAAAGATCTTGCTGTCATGAATTACATCCTGTAACCTGGTCTTGTGCGCCTCCCTTGGAAAAAATTCACATGACTGTTATCTTCTTCCTTAGCACCTGGAGAAAATATATGAATTTAAGGCTCTGAAGCCAATGGTTTTTCTCAGTGTCTTTCCACATTCGAGACACAACTCATATCTATGTAACACCAACTGTAGCTAGTGGTAAGGTTCTGCTTCACTTACACCTGCTTGTCTCCCCTCGTCTCCTGGCCCCAGGAATATCTGCATGGGAAGGACCTGTGTCTACACTGCCTGTAGAAGAAGCCACTCAGTATAGAAGTGAATCACAGCCCAACTGACTGCAAAGGCCAGGGCTAGGCTAAGCTAAAGTCAAGAGCCAAGAATCCATCAGGGTACTCATATGGGTAGCAGGGACCCACATACTTGAGACATATTTTGTTGCCTCCCCTGGATCATTAACAAGGAGCTGGAAATAACAGCTAGGATTCAAACTGGCACTTTTGGGGCCTGGCATGGTAGACTAGCAGCTAAAGTCCTCGTCTAGCATATGCCACCAGGATTCCATATGGGTACCAGTTCGTGTTCTGGTGGCCCTGCTTCCATCCAGCTCCCTGCTTGTGGCCTGGGAAAGCAGTCAAGGACAGCCTAAAAGTCTTGGGACCCTGCACCCATGTGGGAGACCCAGAGGAAGCTCCTGATGCCTGACGTCACCAAGTCTGTAACAGTATCCCAATGGGGTCTTACTTTGGATTTATCTGACAATTATTTTGAGGACATTTTCATATGCCTTTAAGTGTTTCTGTTACCTTTTGTGACATGACGAAACTTTTGGTTATATTTAAGCTGCTTGCCATTTTTTAGTAGTATGTAGAAGTCTTAAAATCTATTTTGCGGGTCAGTATTGTGACACAGTGTGTGAAGCTACAGCCTGTTATACTGGCATCCTGTTTTTGTTTTTTTTTAAGATTTATTTTATTGTTATTGGAAAGTCAGATTTACAGAGAGGAGAGACAGAGAGGAAGATCTTCCATCCAATAATTTACTCCCCAAGTAATCGCAACAGCCGGTGCGAACCGATCCAAGCCAGGAGCCAGGACCTTCCTCCAGGTCTCCCACATGGGTGCGGGATCCCAAAGCTTTGGGCCATCCTCGGCTGCTTTCCCAGGCACAAGCAGGGAGCTGGATGGGAAATGGATCCGCCGGGATTAGAACCGGTGTCCACTTGGGATCCCAGCACATGCAAGGTGAGGACTTTAGCCGCTAGGCCACGGCGTAAAGCCCATGTGGAATCAATTTTTAATAAGAACAGTAACATGTGGGGACAAGCATGTGGAGGAACTGCAATGCTCACCTGTAGGTTGTGAGAGTATGAAACAGTAGTCACTATGCAAAACTGAAATCAAAAACATAAGTATGTATTAACTTCAATATTCAGCAACTCCACTTCTGGGTACGTCCCCGTAAGTGGATGTATGCCCGCCAAGATTTGTTTGCATATGAATGTTCATGGAAGCCTTATTTATAATTTCATGAAACAGGGAACAATTAAGAGGTTCACCAATAGGAGACTAGATAAACTGTGTGACAGTAATATGGAAGAGAACTAGTCAGTAATGAAAAAGAGCAAACCATTGATCTAAAAAAGAAAAAGGAAAACTTTCAGAAAGATTAGCTTGAGTGAAAAAAACCAAACACCGATAAAGATAAATTCTATGTTGTTCCATTTATATAAAATTCCAGAATATCAAAAACTAGTATACAGTGATACAATCAGGAAGCAGGTGGAGAAATTTGGAGATTGATGGAGACATGCTACAATCTGAATATGTATACAAATGTATGAATTTTTGAATGTGAAAGTTTATGTTAATATTACTATTTATAAATTATATACAAGTATACATAAGAAATATAAATTATATGAGCATATATAAGTATTTACATATAAATTATATATAAAGTACTAATATATGATCTTTAAAAAATAATGTTTGTTAATTTATTTTCAATTACTTGAATAGTTGAGTGACAGAAGAGATATCCTTTAGTTGCTAATTCACTCTGCAAATGGCTGTAATAGCTGGGGTTGGGTCAAGACCAGGCCAGGACCCAGGGAGTCTGTGGGTGACAGGGGTCCAGCTACTTCAGTCATGATCTCCTGCATCCCACGGAGCATTAGCAGGAAGCTGGAGTGTAAGCAGAGGTGCCAGGACTTGAACCAGTATGTCAATAAGGGGTGTGGGCACTCCACCTGGTGATTTAACTCACTGTGCCACAGTGTTCACCCCATGGAGATATGAGCTTATCATAAAAAATGAAAGGAGCAGAACATAATTATCCATAATGCAGTCAACAGCTAACATTTTCCTTAGTCTTATTTCAGTCCACCTTTTGTGTGGATGAAATGTTATTGCACATACATGCTTATTTTGCATTTCCTTCTTATCATATCATAAGCATTTTCTAATGCCAGAAGAAGCTTGAACCTGATTTCAAATGACTGGGTCGCAGTTCATTGTGAACATCTACTACCAATTACTTACCATCCCTTCTGTCCTTCTCTGTTTTTGTTTTTCACTTCCATCAACAATGCTCAGATAAAAAGCCATGCACCTCGAGATTTTATTTTCTGTGTTTTAGAGCATTTCTTTCAGGAACATCCCTAGACATCAATCGTTACTTAAAAAGGAAAAAACAAAAACAGTAGCAGCAAAAATCTATAATGGGAATCTGTGCTCAGTTGCACCGTGCCTGGCATCCCGCTGCGAAGGTGGCATGACAGGCTGATTAACTGTTATCAATGAATGTTTGAGGACATTTCTCCTTGCCAGAAGCCTGGAAGAGGTGACACAGGCTGAGAAAGGGATGGCACAGTCCCTGCTTTCATGGACTGATTGTGGAGGGAAGAGGGAGTGAAGGAGAACTTCCAAGCAGAGGTGAGGTTTCAAGTGGTCTCAAAGATTGAAGTGTCGTAACTAGGCAGTTATTGAAAGCTGAGATGAGCTGTGAAGTATTGTTATCTTTAATTGTCAGTGTGATAGGCTCACATTCCCAGGATGCACTTGTCTCATCCAGTCAGAGCGCATGCTCAGCCCCAACCCTAATTGCATATCCTCCTGAAACAATCCACCCTCCCCACCACACACACACACACAACATTCAGCAGTTAGACACGCATTCTCTCTCCCTCCCCCCACCTCTCTCTCTCTCTCTCTCTCTCTCTCTCTCTCTCTCTCCCCCTTTGGCCTATTCGCAATGGATATTTCTCTGTGTGGGGTGGCACATTTGAATGTGAATGTATGCTTATACATTCCCTTACTGTTAAATAAATCCTGCCTTCTGGGCTGGCATGATTGCTCATTGGCTAATCCTCCATCTCCAAGCACCAGTATCCCATATGAATCCTGTTCCTGTCCCAATTGCTCAGCTTCCCATCTAGCTTCCTGCTATGGCTTGGGAAAGCAACAGAGGATGCCCCAAAGCTTTGGGACCCTGCATCCATGTGGAAGACTGAAAGAAGCTCCTGGCTCCTGGCTTCAGATTAGCTCAGCTCCAGCTACTGAGGCCATTTGGGGAATGAACCAGGAGATGAAAGCTCTTTCTCTCTGTCTCTCCTTCTCTCTGTAAGTCTGTCTTTCCAATGAAAATAAATTTTTAAAAAATAAAATTTAAAAATCCTCCCCTATTTGCCCATGTTACTAATGTGTGCTTAGAATTCTTACCTCTGTGTAAGGTAAGAACCTAGAGTAAAACTTAAGCTGCTCATGTCCACAACAGCATTGCTGTTGGAATGAGCAACAAAAGCACCAGATAGTGTCATGGCATGTTTAAGCATTTAATTGACATCCATAAAAAATATCGCCCCAAATTAAAGCTTGTGGCATTGTGGTATAGACGGTTAAGGCTGGTTGATTTCAGCATTCCAAGTTGGAGCTCTGGTTTGAGTCCTGGCTACCCTGCTTCCAATTCAGCTCCCTGCTAATGTGCCTGGGAGAGCAGTGAAAGATGGTGCATGCACCTGGGCCTCCTGCCACCCATGTGGAAAGCTCAGCTGGGCTTCTGAGCTCCTAGTTTGGGCTTGACCCAACCCTGCCCTTTGCAGCCATTGAGTGAGGATAAAGGGAGGGAATTAGCTAAGCAGGTAGAAGGCTCTTTCTCTCCCTCTCTCTGTCATTCAAATAAATAAATCTTTAAGAAATAAATAAAGTGACACCATTATATTTGTGGTTTAGAATTCTCTAGCAATGCTCTAGTTTAAGGAGGAAGGACTGGAAGTAGAAATGGAGACCTATATTAGGAATAGGTGAACAGATATAGGACTCATGGGATCTGTTGATTAGTAGAATCTGGAGGAAATTTTTTCTAAAATCTTTTTTTTAAAGATTTATTTATTTTTATTGGAAAGTCAGATATACAGAGAGGAGGAGAGAGAGAGAGGAAGATCTTTTGTCCAATGATTCACTTCTCAAGTGGCCGCAATGGCCAGAGCTGAGCCAATCTGAAGTCAGGAGCCAGGGACTTCCTCCAGGTCTCCCACGTGGGTGCAGGGTCCCAAGGCTTTGGGTCGTCCTTGACTGCTTTCCCAGGCCACAAGCAGGGAGCTGGATGGGAAGCAGGGCCACTGGGATTGGAATCGGCACTATTATGAGATCCTGGAGTGTGTAAGGTGAGGACTTTAGCCACTAGGCTACTACGCCAGGCCCTTTTGTAAAATCTTTAGAACAACCCCAACTGGGCCACAGGCATTGTGTGTCATTTATCAAGTCTTTTAAGCCAACTAAGCCTTTGATTTTAAACCTGTAAAATGGGGAGGTTGGGTTAAGTCAGGACTGGACTGGACTCAAGATGTCGTTTTTCCCTTACTCAAGCACAGATGTGGATTCCAGACAAGACAGGATTCCAGGCAGTAACCAACACTGAGATTTGGAAGAGTTGAAATCTACGTGCTTGCCGTGGACTGGGGAGCTCCAGGTTTATTCCCAGCTCTGAAGGTATGATTACAAATTTACATCTTCCTGTTCTTCAGGGAGGAAGTGGGATTGGAAGAGCTTGTAGTAAATAAGGGCCTGTGAAGAGTGCCATGCTTCAAATGATGGGAGTCTGTCCCCACCTCTGGGAGATCTGATTTCAATCAGAGAACTTTCTTAGTCAGAATGATAATAGCAATAATTAGGAAATGATGAAAATGAGTTGCCTGTGATTCCTTGTAAATTCATGCCTGTCACTTTCAGAACCGTGTTCTCCAAAGTCTTTCTTATCTGATGTATTGTATATATACAGCCCTTCTCTTGAACTTATGTAATTGCTCTAGATCTTTTTTTTTTTAAACAAAATACACCTACCTATGTTCTAATCCTGAATGCAAATAAAACCAAGTTTTAAAGGCGGAGAGACCTACATAGACACAGAGAGGTATCTATTGGCTCATTCTCCACATTTCTGTAAGAGCTGAGGCTGAGCCGAGCAGCAGCCAGGGGTTCAACCCAGGTCCCCCACATGAGTCGCAGGGACTCAGCTGACTGAGCTATCCCTGCTGCGAGACAGGGTTTACATCTGCAGGAAACTGGAATCAGGAGTGGCGCCAGGACTTGCAGTTCTACACTCTGATATAGGATGCAAGCACATGCTTAACCTATGGTATAAAATATTTTAAAGGTTTACTTATTTGAAAGGAATGGTGAGAAACAGAGAGAGAGAGAGACCCCACCACTTTGTCATGTTTCAGTGCCAAGCCCATCTGGCTCCTGAGTGTCTTCTTTTTTTTTTTTTTTTTTTTTCTTTTATTTTATTTTTATTACAAAGTCAGATATACTGAGAGGAGGAGAGATAGAGAGGAAGTGGAGCTGCCGGGATAAGAACCAGCAGCCATATGGGATCAAGGCGAGGACCTTAGCCACTAGGCCACACTGCCGAGCCCCCTGAGTGTCTTCTAATGTAGTCGTCCTTTTCCAACCGTAGTACTTGCCACACATTTCAGCCCCATTTGCATTAATCTCTCCTGGGAAACGCAAGGTCTTCTTTCCCCAATTAAGAGTTCTGCACTTGATCCTAAATGATAAAGGGCTCCATAAATGTCTATAAAGTACTAGATACTTAGCAAATATCAACTAATAAATGAAGGAACTAGAGCACATTTAATTATTTCATGGACACACTTTGTCTACAAAACACCATGCTAGGATTCTGTCCAAAGAAAAAATACTTTTGAAATTAGGAAATCATCCAGAGAATTCTAAGAAACTTCAATTTTTAAAAATAGCCAAATGAAAATACGCATTAGAGAAGACTCACTTTTTGTCTGAGAGTACATATCTAATTGATTACATTTGCCTAAATTGGAAAAGGTGTCCAAAGTTTTAGATATATTGACATCATCTGAATACAACAAAATCCATCCATGGTGCTGTGCAATAGATAACAACAACCATTATGACTTATATTTCTATAACATCTTATGCATTTCTGAGCTCTGTTGTTAGTCTCTTTTTAAATTTAGCTCTGTTGAACTGCTATATAACACCAGGCATTGTGCTAAGGGCTGGGGGTATAGTATTAAAGAAAACAAGCTGAGACGATAAGGAGGGTAAGAGCATGGAGGACAGAACAGAGGCTTGTTCTGAATTTGAAAGGTGTGTCCTACCCCTGAGCTCTGAGGGTGAGGAAGAGGCAGCCAGGTGGCATCAAGGCAAACGCTGTCCCTGCAGAAGCAGTGCGTGTGTATCAGCAGTTCCGGAAGGGGGCTGATGTGGCTGCGGCTGACTGAGGAGTGAGAGGGTAACAAGTCCTTCACATAGGCCTAACTGATGGGAATAAGGATTTGGATTTTGCTCAGATTGCAATGGGGAAAGATGAGTGCAATTGTCAGTTGGATAGATTGGTCACAAACGGAGAAGATGCAAATTCTAAACGCAGGAACGAAAGAGGGGCTGTTGCTACCAAACTTCGGGAAATAAGAGCATATATCAGAGGGGATAACTGGACTGATTGCAAGCTAACAGATTCTGTAATCTGCATGAAATGGACAAATTCTTAGAAAGACACAGACTACCAAAATCGACTTAAGAAGATGCAGAAAATCTGACAGACTTACAGCAGATAAAGAGATTAAATTAATCATAAGGACCCTACAAAGAAAAACTCAGATGCTTTATAAGTGAATTCTCCCAGATATTTAGGGGAATAACTTACAAACTCTTTTCAACAAACTGTGAAGGATCATTTATCAACTGATTCTATGAGACCAATACTAGTCCAATACAAAAACTAGACAAAAGTATGACAAAAAAGAAACTGCAGACCAATATCCCTTATGAATAAAGATTCAAAGTCCTCAACAGAATGCTAACACACTAAATACAGTGACAAGTAAAAATAATTATATACCATGTCTACATGGAATTTATATCAGATGCTCAAGTTTGGTTTAATATGAAAATCAACTGACTAAATGTAGCTTACTATAGGATAAAGAATGATAACCAAACGATCATTTTAATAAATACAGCAAAAGCATTTGATGATGTTCACTACTCTTTCATGATTAAAAATAAACTCTTCAAAAGCTAGAAATAGAGAGTAATTTCCTCGACTTAATAGATTCCATCAACAAAAAAGCTTCATGGCTGGAGCTGCATGGTAATGTAGCAGGTAACAGTGCTCTCAGTAATGCTAATATCCCAAATAGGTGTCAGTTCAAATCCTGGTTACTCCACTTCTGACACAGCTCCCCACTAATGATCTGGGAAAGCACAGGAGGATGGCCCACGTGCCAGGGCCCCTGGGAGACTGGAAAGAATCGTCCATCATCTGGACAGCCTAGCTCCAGCCTTTGTGGGCAAATGTGGAGTCAATTGGCAGATGAAAGGTCTGTCTCCTCCTTTCTCCTCTCTCTGTAACTCTACCGTTCAAATAAATAACTAAATCTTTTTTTAAAAAAAGAAAATGAAAATCTCACACCATCCCACTTGTGGTGAAGGATAGGATGCATACCCCCTAAGATGGGTCACAACATGGGGATTTTTACTTCAAACGAAAGAAGGACTTATTTACCTATTTAACTCAAATAGAACAACAGAAACAGACAGCAATCTTCCATCTTCTGGTTCACTCCCCAGACATCTAATAAGATCAGGGCTGAGCCAGGTCGAAGCTAAGAGCCTGGATCTCCACGCAGGTTGCTCACTTGGGCGGCAAGAGTTCAAGCACTTGGAATATCTGCTGCTACTCTCTAAGGTGCAATAGCAGGGAGCTGAAGTGGAAGCGGAGCAGCTGGGATTTGAACTGGTGTAGATGGGATGTTTACAGTGACTTAACTTGTGATGCCACAGCTCTGACCCCATTACCGTTACTTCTGTTGAGCATTGTGCTGGATGTTCCAGCCAGGAAAATTAGGTAAGCAAAAGAAGTAAGTCATTCAGAGTGGACAATAACCTGAACAGTAAGAACAACTGAAACAAAAAGATGTTTTGAAGGTTGAACCTACTGATTTTATTTTTGGATTAAATGTGGAAAGAGAGGCAAAGGTTTGGGAATGACTTGAGAATTTCTAGCATGAACAACTGACCAGGTGGCAGTACTGTTTACCTCCTAAAGCAGCTGCATTTTTGTCCCACCAAAGCTCTCTGCATCAGGCATGCTCTAAATATCGGATCGATGAAAAAGGTGACTGTCAGAAGTTAGTAAACTAATTTAAGAGGAGAATTGATGTAATTCTGAAATTCATATGCTTCCAAGTGAACGATCTGTTTTGTTCCCTTTAATACATCTGAAGAGGCACATTACTCCAGGAACTTACATTTAGTTACTTCTTATACAGAACTCATTGGTGCTACTTTACGTTTGTTTGTTTATTTATTTATTTATTTATTTATTTATTTATTTATTTGAAACAGAGGGACAGAGGATAGATCTTCCATCCGCTTGGTTCACTTCCCCAGATGCCTGCAGCAGCCAAAGCTGGGCCAGACCAAAGGCAGGAGTCTGGAATTCAATCTGTGTCTCCTATGTGGCTAGCAGGGGTCCAAGCACTTGAACCATCACTGCTGTCCTCAGGGTGTGCACTAGCAGGCAGGTGGAATACGAAGAAAAGCCACAATTTCAGCCTAAGCGCTTACTAGGAGACACGGGCATTCCAAGGGGCCTCTCAGAAGCTATAGACTCTTCCTGTGCCTGTTGTAACTTGGCGTATCCCCAGCTTTCTCAGGTGAATCTAGATTGCATTTTGCTGAAATGAACCAAAAAAAGTTTGAAGGGACAAAAAAAGTTCTCTGTAGATCCAATGGCAGATACTCTGACTTGAAACCCTATAAAATAATCTTGAGAAAATAAAAAAAAAAAAACCTGGGATTTATGGTAAGCAAACCTAGGCACCAGCCCCAGGCCTAAAAGGAACCAGACACCAGGGCTGCTCCAGGACCTGCTGCTGCTTCCTGGGGCTTCTGTGGGGACAGAGCCTCTCTGCTCTGTGCAGTTCCACCACTTATCTGTGGTGTGGCCCTTGTGGCCACAGACTTTCCCTGATCCCGCTCTCTGCACTTTTCTGACTTCAACCCTTCCTTCCAGCCCAGGTCAAGTTCATAGCTGTGGGATTCAGAGGCCCCTTTTTGGTTGCATGAGCCATATCCAGATTAGGCTGCTAGAAAATATGACGAGTGTTGTCAACGGGCCACCCCATGTAACCTGCACAGCACAGTGCTGGCGCTGCTGGAGGTGATGGCGACTGTCACAGTCAAGGTGTGGGCTGTTCTGCAGGTGCACGATGGCTAATTGACTACAAAGAGGGATGCTTAGAGGATTGATACAGCCTCATTTCTGGATGTGTCTGTGAAACCATTTGCAGAGAAAAATGTAGGGCGGTGGACTGAATGGGGGAGATCTGCCCTGACCTTGGGCCAGACACCACCCAGACTGAATGGGACAGGAAAGAGAAGGGGTCAGCCTCTTATTCTTGCAGACCAACCTATTTCTCCTGCTGCCGGCTGCAGGTTTTTGGTCTTCTGGCCCTAGGACTTGCATCTGCAGCCCACTGGAAGGCTCCTGGGTCTCTGGACTTGGGTTTGGGGCTGCATCTTCAGCCTTTGTTAGTCTGATGCCTCCAGTTTCCTGAATTGAGCTGCTGCCAGCTGCCTTGACTCTAACCTCTGTGGCTGTGTGTACGTGTCTCAGAAACCCACTGGTTCACTCTGGAAAGCCCTAATCACTCCAACAATTCCAGGTCATCATGAGTCACCCTGTGCAAATCTCACACTACAAATAGCTTGAAAGCTTCATATGCCTGCAGAGTGTTAGCCTTGTGAACTGGGGAAACCAAGGCAGGATAGCAGAGTCTTCTCAGGAATTCCCAGCATAGAAATACAACATGAATGCATGATCTCTAATACTGCAGTGGCCGTAAATCTTTATTTGGCCAGCCCTGTGAGGAGGTGAGGGGTCAGCATGGCCTCCATGGGCAACCTACAAATTACTCCATTTCAGGAAGTACCTCTTTGTTACTGTCACTTTCCCCTAGCCTCCCCTCCCCTCCCCACCACCACCACTCCAGGCCACTTGTACCTCCTTGATCACAGAGTAGAGAGGAAAAGAGAATTCCCAATCGTATCCTTGTTCTTGTGAGGGCGCCCCCTCCCAGGACATACCCTCATAATGGCCCACTGCGTGCCCTCTGTGCTGGTAGTGTGCCCTGGGCCCACAGCAAAAAGCGCATTGAGTGCCCCAGTAGTCAAGGATATGTGGGGCTACCCGAAGCTGAAAGAGGCGAGGAAGCCTTCGCCCTCCAGGCTCTCGGGGGCAGGATCTGTCTTAACCTCTGACCTCTGGCCTCTGGAATGATAAGCTATTAGATTTCTGTTGACTGAAACTCTCCAAATTGGGGGTTTTAAATGTTTGATTAATATAAAGAGAGCAGCTTGTATGTGTTTCATAGCTATAGTTCCAATCTGTTTACTGTAATGCCCCCCTAACACTCTCCTTTCTAGAACCCCCTTCTTCTTTCTTCAATTTTTGCAAAAATTTATTTTTAAAAAGATTTATTTATTTTTATTGCAAAGTAAGATATATAGAGAGAAAGAGACACGGGAAGATTTTCTGTCTGATGATTCACTCTCCAAGTGGCCGCAACAGCCGAAACTGAGCCAATCCAAAGCCAGGAGCCAGAAACTTCCTCCATGTCTCCCACGTGGGTGCAGGATCCCAAGGTTTTGGACTGTCCTTAACTGCTTTCTCAGGCCACAAGCAGGGAGCTGGATGGGAAGTGGAGCTGCCGGGATTAGAACTGGCACCCATATGGAATCCTGGCGCATTCAAGGCAAGGACTTTAACCACTAGGCGACCATGCCATGCCCAAAACTTATTTTTTTTTAATGAATTTTATTTTTATTTGAAAGGCAGAGTTACAGAGTGAGGGAGAGACAGAGAGAAAGCTCTTCCACCTGCTAGTTCACTACCCGAATGGCTGTAATGCCCAGCACTGGACTGATCTGAAACCAGGAGTTTCCTCTCTATTTCCCACATGGGTACAGGGACCCAAGGACTTGGGCCATTCTCTGCTGCTCTCCCAGGTCATGAATATGGAGCCAGATCAGAAGTGGAGCAGTCAAGAAGTGCCCATATGGGGCACAGCAGGCAGAGGGTTCGATCACTACGCCCCAGTACCCAACCCTAGCAAAAATTTATTTCAATCCAGTCTATAATCACAGACTGAATACACCACTAATCATAGTATTCAACAAATAAGAAATAGAAAGATTTATATCAACTATTCTGTAGTATAACTGTAGTACAGAGTTTAAACAAGAGCTAAAAACAATCAGATCACAAGATACCCATTTAATTGCTAAGCATTTATGTATCAGACAAAACATACGATATTTGTCTTTTTGAGATTGGTTTATTTCACTAAGCATGGTTTCTAGTTGCAACTGTTTTGTCACAAAAAAAAAATTTTCATTCCTGTTATGGCTAAGCAGTATTCCAAAATGTACATATACTACATTTCCTTATCCAACTCTCATTGATGGAGATTTGGGTTATTCTAGATCTTAAATACTGAGAATTGAGATGCAGTAATCACTGGAGTATAACTTTCATATGGTGATTTCATTTTTTTTTTATTCCAATGTTTCTTGTCTTCTTAAATTTTGCCAATTTCATTTTGCTTAGGTCCATTCCCAGGAGTGGGATGTCTGGATCATATGGTAGAAGAATTCCCATACTGTCTTCCCTGATGGTTGTACTGGTTCATACTCCTGCCAAGAGTGGATTGGGATACCTTTTCCCCCACAATTCTTGCCAACATTTATAATTCTTTTTTGTTGTTGTTATTTTAATTTTGGATAATAGTCATTCTAACTAGGGCAAGGTGAAACCTCATTGTGTTTTAAAATTTGCATTTCCCTGCTGGCTAATGATCCTGACCTTTTATTTACGGGGCGTTGGCCATCTGAATTTCATCCTTTGAAAAATGTCTGTTCCTGTCCCGTACCCTTTCCTGACTGGATTGTTTGTTTTCCTGTAGCTGAGTTTCTTGAGCTCCTCCTTATGGACTCTAGATATTAATCCTTTAACTGTTGCATAGTTTGCAAATATTTTCTCCCATTTTGTCAGTTGCCTCTTGTAATCCCATTTGGCAGTTTTTGATGTTACTGCTTGTGCATCTGGTGTCTTTTCCAAGACGTCTTTGCCATGCCAATGCCAGAGTCTCCGCAATGTTGTCCTCTAACAATGTGATGATATCAGGTCAAAATTATAGGCTCCTGATACATTGTGAGTTGATCTTGGTATGCGTAAATCCAATTTTCCCAACACCATTTGTTGAAGATACTGTCTTTTCTCCAAGGATTCTAGCTCATTTGTCACAGATTTGTTGGTTGTAGCTGCATGATTAATTCCTGAGGTTTCTATTCTGTTCCACTGGTCTATTTTAGTGCCAATATCAGGCTGTTTTGATTATAATTGCCCAGTAACAGGTCTTGAATTCTGGAGTTGTGATGCCTCTCGCTTTGTTTTTGTAGCTTAAGATTGCTCCAGCTATTTGGGGCCTCTTCTGTTTCTGTACAAATTTTAAAATTGCTTTTCCTAGATCTGAAAATAATGTCGTTTTGGTATTTTGAAATTTTGATAGGGTATTCTGATAGGATTTTGATAGGGGTCAGATTGAATCTATAAATTGCCTTGGATAGTATTAAAATTTTGATGATATTAATTCTTACAGTCCACAATTATGGTAAATTTTTTTATTGTGTGGTCTTCTATATGCTGTTTTACACTTTTTTGTAGAAATCTTTCACATTCTTGGCTAAATTAATTCAAAAGCATTTCAGGTTTTTTGTAGCAATTGTTAACAGTACTGATACTATAAGTTGCTTCTCAGCCATGGCATTGTTTCCATATACAAAGACTATTGATTTTTATGTGTTAATTTTAAACCTGCAACTTTACCAAACTCTTTTATGAGTTCCAGGAGTATCTTGCTAGAATATTTTGATTCTCCTACATATAGAATCATGCCTCCTACAAACAGCAATAATTTGATGTCCTCCTTTCCAATTTGTGTCCCATTGATTTTTTTCTTGCCTAATAGCTCTGACTAAAAATTCCAAAACTACATTGAATATCAATGAGGAAAGCAGGTGTCCTTGTCAGGTTCCAGATCTTAGTGGGAATTTTTTTTTTTCCCATTCAATACGATACTGGCTGTGTTTTGTCATATATTGCCTTGATTGTGTTAAGGAATGTTCCTTCTATACTCAATTTTCTTAAGATTTTTTTCTTGAAAGGATGTTATTATTGCTATCTATATTTATTGAAATAATCGTATGCTTTTTATTTTTCAATTTGTTCATTTGATGTATCACAATTATTGATTGCATCTTTTGAGCCATTAATGTCTATCATGGATAGATCCTATTTAGTTTGGGTGAAAGATTTTTTTGACATGTTGTTAGATTAATCTACTTAGAATTTTGTTGAGAATTTTTGCATCTGTGTTTATCAGGGATATTGGTCTATAGTTTCTTTTCTTTGTTGTATGTTTTTCTGATTTTGAAATAGAGGTGATGCTGGATTTATGGAAGGTGTTTGACAAAACTCCCTCTCTCAACTATTGCAAATAGTTTAAATGAAATGGAATTAGCTCTTTAAAAGTTTGATAAAATTCAGCAGTGGAACCATCCAGCCCTGGGATCTTCTTTGTTGGGAGAGTCATTATTAATGGTTCAATCTCTGTCTTGGTTATTGGTATATTAGTATATTGGTATATTGGTTATTGGTTTTCATGGTTCAGTTTTGGTAGATTGTATTTATCCAGAAATCTATCCATTTATTCTGGATTTTCCAATTTGTTGTTAGTTATTTGTAGTAATTCTGATTGTTTTATTTTCCTTTTCTAAAGACTTATTTTTACGGGCTGGCATTGTGACATAGCAGGTTAAATATCTGCATATAAGGCTGGCATCCCATATGGTTAGCAGTTTGTGTCCCAGCTACTCCACTTCTGATCCAGCTTCTTGCTAATGCACTTGGGAAGGCAGAAGAGGAAGACTCAAGTGCTTGGGCCCCTGCCCTGACAAAGGAGACTTAGAGGAGATTCTGAGTTCCTGGCTTCCACCTGGACCGCCACAACCTTTGTGGCCATTTCAAAGGCAAAGCTACAGAGAGAGAGCGAGTGATACCTTCCATCCAATGGTTTACTCCTCAAATGACTGCAATAGGCAAGGCTGTGCCAGGCCAAAGTCGAGAGCCAAGAGCTTCACCTGGGTCTCCCAAGTGGGTGAATCAGAAATAGAGCGACTAGTACTGAAACAGGCACTCTTATGGGATGCAGGTGTTATAGTTAGTGGATTTTTTTAATTTGTTGAGACTTGATTTGTGGCTTAGCTTTCAGTCTCTCCTAGAGAAAGTTCTGTGCATTGATGAATAAAATGTGTATGCCGTAGTTGTGGGATGAAACGGTCTGTACATATCAGTTAGGTTCATGTGGCTCATAGTATACATTAACCCTATTGTTTCTTAGTTGTTTCCTCCCTTCCCTCCCCCCGTCGCAGTGGATAACGGTTGATCTGTCCATTGATGAAAGTGGGGGCAGTGTTGACATCCCCCATTATTACTGTATTATGGCCTATGTTTCCTTTAAGATCCATTAACAAATGTTTTAACTAGCCAGGTATCCTGGCATTGAATACATATACGTTTGCTATGGTCTCATATTTCTCTCGAATTGATCCGATAATTGTTATTTAATGCCCTTCTGCATCTCTTTTAACAGTCTTAATGGCACCGCCTGCTCTGGGATTAAATGCCCTATTGTGGGTTTTTTGGTTTCTAGGTGTTCAATGGTCTTCCTCACTCAGTGATGAAAAATTCTGGGAATTCTCTCTAGTTTAAAAATGCAGATTCCTTTTCCCCTTTACAATGTTCCCTTGCATCACATTCAAAGAAACCCTACTTGAGCGTTATTCCAAAGATTACAGTGAAAACAAAGTCAGAGGGGAGAAAAGCCAACTGGATTCTAATCTTTTCCCCACAAATTTCTGAAGAGTTTAGCTTTGAAAAAAAATGAAATGAAAAAGAAGGTGAAAACCAAAACTTACTCTAAGTAGGCTTTTATGTGATTCTCTTACAAGTTTCTCTTTTCTGTGAGAAACTTCTCCGTCACGTAAAAAGCAAAATTCTGTGTTCTGAATCATTGCACTTGGCACATCTGTCGAAGAGATGCAAGGTGCTGCTGGCGAACTTTTCCAGTTTTCTGTTACAGAGAATTAACCTTTTGATGTTGTACCTGCGTTTCCAAAATGAATTTTTTTATTTAAGAGATTAATGATGATCATCCTCCCAGCCTCTGATAAAAGAGTAAATCATTCTGACACAAAGAAAGGGAGGTTAAGCAGGTAGTTAGGTGATATGGTGTGTGGGGCACGGAGAAGAGCTTCTGCCCAGAAAACATCTGTGCATCTCCTGGGTAATTATCTTAGAACGTCTTCGTTCCAAAGTCCCCCGGAAAGGTTGTGTCTTTGCATCTACCAAGAATGGCTGATGACATGAACGCAGCTCCGGCGATCTCACTGCCTGAGTATTACCTGAAAGCTGCGCTTGAACACGTGGGTGCTGACTGGGGGGTGGGGGGGATACAAAGAGAGTTTTGCAATCGGGATGGAAGAAGGTCAGGTTGAACCACAGAGAAGTGTGACAGCCCCAGAGATAAAACCCTCCATCTGCTTCCCCCGTATGTCCTTGCCAACCCTTGCACTACTGGGCTCAGGGTTGCCTTGGCCCTGAGGTGTGTGTGTGTGTGTATCAGTGGAAACACATCGTTTGAAGTGGGTTCACTGGGCTCTAGAGATGGAGCCAAGTGACCCCTCCTCCCCCTCTACACACTTACGTACTCCATGAACGGCTTCCAACTAGCCAACTGCACCTCAGTCCTGCAGACTTTGAAGCCTTTGATTTATGCAACTTGTTTGTTCATGCTTAAATAAAGTCCTTGGCAGGGTACAGGAACTTGTTCCAAATCTCTTTTTCTGGCAATATATATTTTTTTGATCATAGCCCAGTGGAGGCAAAGGAGGAAAGTAACTGACAAGCACACAACTTGTAGCAAAAAGACCTGGGAAAAAAGAATGATGCAGATTGAATTCTAAAACAGTCACCTTCCTATTGATTTACTGTCTTCCTTTTCTCAGCTGGAGGTGAGGAGACTTGACCTGTAGAGATTTTTTTCAAACTATAGGGTAGATTTCACTTCAGTTACGATATGTGAAAAGGATTAAAGTCATAACTCCCATCCTTACAACAAGCCAAAAAGCAGTCTAAATGCAAACCTCTTGGTGAAAGGTCATAGAGCAAATTGCTATCATGAACTCTCGAACAACTGGTGAATGTCAAGAATGATCATGGAGACCAGCTTGCCTGGACGTGAGCTGCTGGGGCTACAGATGTAGGTGCACTAAAATGATTATTTTGGGGCCCGGCGGCGTGGCCTAGCGGCTAAAGTCCTCGCCTTGAAAGCCCCGGGATCCCATATGGGCACCGGTTCTAATCCCAGCAGCTCCACTTCCCATCCAGCTCCCTGCTTGTGGCCTGGGAAAGCAGTCGAGGACGGCCCAAAGCCTTGGGTTCCTGCACCCATGTGGGAGACCCGGAAGAAGCTCCTGGCTCCCAGCTTCGGATTGGCTCAACTCTGGCCATTGCGGTCACTTGGGCATGAATCATCAGGCGGAAGATCTTCCTCTCTGTCTCTCCTCCTCTCTGTATATCTGGCTGTAATAAAAAAAATGAATAAATCTTTAAAAAAAAATGATTATTTTGGCACATTGCAAGCGGAAACTCCTGTCAGCCTTGTCTGGAGAGGTTTCCACACCTTTGTGGGTTCTACCTCCAGGCACCCCGACCTGATTTTTAAGACAAAGATGTGGATCTGGAATTGTACAATGAGTGTGTGACGCTGGTATCCTATGTGGGTACCAGTTTTGAGTTCTGGCTGCTTTGTCGCGGCTAGCTGAGCCGGCATAGTAGGCACGGCGAATGTCCGAGTGAAAAGCACCGACACACGGAGACCATGATGGTGTTAGAAGTGCTGGGAGCCGTCTCTCCGAGCCTTCTCTCCACAAGCCTCTTTATTACCATATTATCTCCTCTTTCCCCCAAGCCCATCAACAGGACAATAGGACGCCAATGAGTCTGCAAAGGCTAGGTGCTACTGCCTAGGCCGATTCCTGAGTGCTCAGCTTAAGGAATGTAAATCAACTCCTCAGCCCACAACACTGCTTGGTTTCCAATCCGTTCTCTGCTGATGTGTCTGGGAAAGCAGGAGAAGATGGCTCAGATGCATGGTTCCTCTGTGCCCGTGTGGGAGGCCCAGTGGAATTCCAGGCTCCTGCCTTGGGCCTGACCTAACCTTGACTGTTGCAGAGATTTCGGGAGTGAACCAGCAGATAGAAACCTCTCTATCTCTCCCACCCTCTCTGTAACTCTGCCTTTCAAATAAGTAAATCATTTAAAACAAATTTATTTTGTAAGACAAACAAAATCGTAGGAAAATTGTCTCCTGTTTTTGACAGGTGGGAGGGAAATGGAAACATTTTAAAAACCTGGTGTGTTCTTCAGGACAATCCTGCAGCACATGATCTCCATGAAGAAAGGATTTGGGCATCAATTTCAGCCCTTGCTTGTTTTTTGTGTTCCCTAAGGGTAGTGGAAAAAGGGGATAAGAAACTTGTTTCAAGGTCAGAGCCCAGACACAGCCTCCCTGGAATAATGAAATTTAATTATAGGATTACACAGTGCTTCCTTGCAACCACACCTAGTTGTCAAACCAGCAAGGCTCCCACACAGTCACAGTAAAAGACCACAAAAACAGAGCTTGCAGGACACAGATTCCATTTCAGAAAGAGCTCCCAGCAAGCCAAAAGAAAACAGAAGGAAACTAACAAACAACAGCACACCAAGCCTCAGAACTGACATGCACCTAAAACATGAAGCAAGTTCAGCTGAATCAGCTGAGCCTGAACTGTCACTCCAAGGCTTCAACTAGCCAAGACACACACACACACAGGCAAGTAAAAAGGGACACAGTTCAAAGTCCCAAGTGACAAACTGAGTGCAAGAACCAGACACAGAGATGACCCAGATTTTGAAATTGGGAAATTTGCAGCACTATGAATAGTGGTAACAATGGCTCCCATGAGAAAAGTAGATGAACAGATGCCTAGCCTGAGCAGAAAGATGGAAACTCTCTAAGAAATAAAGGTGGAAGACATAACTGGTGAGCTTGGAGAAATGTAAATGGAAACTTCCCAAACTGAGGCAAAGAGGGAATGAAAAACCAAAAACAAAGCAACGCGGAGCAGAGCATATAGCCACTGTGTGTAAACTGCCCCCCAAATGCCACAGTGCCCTAGAAGGAGAATAAAAAGATAAAGGGACAGAGGAATAATTGAAGTAATAGTGGTTGAAAGTTTTCGGAAATCAATGACAGACACCAAAGCATAGATCTAGCAAGCTCAGAGACTACTAGGGAAAATAGAGAAAAAATCCATCTCCTGGCTCCTGGCTCCTGGTTCCTGGCTCCTGGCTCCTGGCCCCTGGCCCCTGGCTCCTGGCTCCTGGCCCCTGGCTCCTGGCCCCGGCTCCTGGTTCCTGGTTCCTGGCCCCTGGCCCCTGGCCCCTGGCTCCTGGCTCCTGGCTCCTGACTCCTGACCCCTGGCTCCTGGCCCCTGGCTCCTGGCTCCTGGCCCCTGGCTCAGCCCTGTTCGTTGCAACCATTTAGAGATTGCAACCCAGCAGATGGAAGAATTCTTTCCTGCATCTCTCACTCTCTCTAATTCTGCCTTCAAATAACACATCTTTTAGAAAAAGACTTCCAATCTAAAATTCTATAACTAGTGAAATTATCATTCCAAAAAGAGAAATAAAAGACATCCTCCAACAAGTACAATAGGAAATTGAATAAGAGACCTTCTTACAAGACAATGAAGAGGGGGTGAAATGATGAGTGTCAGAAACTACAGAAACAGTTGGTCTACGGCCACACCACCCTGAACGCGCCCGATCTCATCTGATCTCGGAAGCTAAGCATGGTCAGGCCTGGTTAGTACTTGGATGGGAGAAACAGTTGAGGAGCACGGGACAGGAATAAATAAAGGTTAAGAAACATTTTATTTGCCTTATTCTTAATTGGTCTTGTAAATAACTTTCCAAGTAATCATATACAACATATTAGATAATCATTACACAAAGTGAATTACACCCATATTATCAGGGGTAGGAGGAATTAATCAAAATTTTTCTTGAGGTTTATGCAGTGTTATAGTAGGCTAATATCTGCCTGCAGCACCAGCATCCCATATGGGTACCAGTTCAAGTCCTAGCTAATGCACTTCGGATCCAACTGACTGCTAATGGCCTAGGAAAGCAGTGGAGCATAGCCCAAGGTCTTAGACCCTTGCATCTACATGGGAAACCCAGAAGAACTCCCGGCTCCCAGCTTCAGACAGGTTCACTTCTAGCCATTGTGGCCACTGGGGGAGTGACCCAGCAGATGGAAGATTCTCACTCACTCTATCTTCTTCTTCTCTTTCACTATGTGACTATTTCAAATAAAATAAATATATATTATTTTAAAATGTTAAAAGACGCTTGTGCCGCTTGTAAAATTGTAAAATTATTTGAAAGTGGATTCAGATTAATCATGAATAGGTCCTGCAGAGTCTACCCTAACAACAGATTTTTTTAAAAGATTTTATTTATTGATCTTTATTTCAGCGTACAAAATGGAATTTATTCAAGAGAGGGGCTTCCTACCAAAGTGGCAGAAGGACTCTAAGGGAGAGAAGACCTTCTTGCTTGTTCTTAAGAATGGATTGACAGAGGGAGAGAAGCAAATATCTTCTATCTATTGGTTCCACTCACCAAATGGTTGCAAAGGTCAGGGCTGAGTTAAGCTGAAGCCAGGAGGAACTCCATCCAGGATTCCTAAGAGATATTTGGGCCACCATGCACTGCTTTCCCCTGGTGCAGTTAGCAGGGACGTGGGTCAGAAGAAACACAGCCAGAACTCAGCCTGGCTTGATCCACTATCCCACGACATGGCCCTCTGTTTTTTTTTTTAAAAAAGAAACGTAATCCATATTCTAAGAGAGGAGAGAAAATGGAATCTTAGAAAATGCTCACTTGAACCCGAAAAAAAACAGAAAAAAATGGAAAACAATAGCAAATTTGACAAATTATCTAAATAACACCAACTAAAAGATATTGTTAGGATGGACTTAAAATGTAGTACTCACCTATGTTATTTGTGAAAAAGTCACTTTAAATATAAAAGTGGAGATGATAGTTTAAAAGTAAAGAGGGCCAAGCTCGATGACATGATGGCTAAATCCTCGCCTTGCATATGCTGGGATCCCATGTGGATGTCAGTTCATGTTCCAGCTGCTCCACTTCCTATCCAGCTCCCTGCTTGTAGCCTAGGAAAGGAGTATAAGATGGCCTAAAGCCTTGGGACTCTGCACCCATGTGGGAGACCTGGAAAAAGCTCCTGGCTCCTGGTTCCTGGCTTTGGATCAGTTCAGCTCTGACTGTTATGGACACTTGGGGAGTGAACCAGCATATGGAAAAATCTTTCTCTCTGTAAATCTGTCTTTCCAATAAAAATAAGAAAGATATACTATGCTATTTAGAAGAGACCTATTTTAATAAATAAAATCACTATTTTAATTTAAAGAACAATGAATGTTATGGAGAAAGGACGCTATATGATAATCAATCAATAATAAGTAAATACAACTTAACGTATGTATGTGCCTAACAGGGACACATGAGACAGAAACCGATTAAACTGCAAGGAGAAAAAGGTGTGTCAACATTGCAGCAAAGGAACGGAGCAGCACAATAATCAATCAGATGTAATCACTAAACATAGGTTACACTAACTTTAAACAAAATTGAAAACACATGACAAATCAATAAGTTTATGTGTAATTATCATATGTTAAAGAATTCCTCAAGTCTGACAACATAATGTTAGTAGGTAAAGCTGCCTCCCACGGTGCCAGCATCCCATACGGGCATCAGTTTGTGTCCCAGCTGCTTTGCTTCAGATCCAGCTCCTTGCTGATGGCCTGAACAAAGATGGTCCACAGTATGAGGCCCTTGCTAGCTGTGTGGAGACCAGGAAGAAGCTTGTGGCGTCTGCCTGGTCCAGAGTGCTAGTGAACCAGCAGGTAGAAGATGTCTCTCTTTCTCTGTCTCGCCTCTCTGTAACTTTGATTTTCAAAGAAAATTTCTTCTTACATAGATTTCCTATGAAATCATGGAGAAATGTTTGCTTTTTTCTTGGCCAGAGGTTGAGTTGTGATTTAGGTCATCGTATCAGGATGTTGGAAGCAGTAAATTCCAGAATCTAGAGATCCGCTAGTGTGGATGTTGCCTGTGATGAGGCCAACAGCTCATCCTCGAGGAAGCTCTCATTAGGGCACCTGTCTTGTCCTTTGTGGGGTTTTCCTTCCTACATCTGAAGGCTGGAGCAATGGAGGAACTTCCAACTGAGTAGTGGCAGTTAGGGACCTGGGTGTACAAGACAGCTCCTTCCACAAGACCCTCTGTCTGCCCACGTGACTGTTGGCTGCTGGTTAACTCTTGACATGTGTTCTGGGTTTTTTTTTTTCTCTCGTTTTGAGATCATGTATTTTTTTTAAAAGATCCACTTCCTTTGTTTAAAAGACAAAGTTACAGAGAGAAATAGAGAGAGCTCTTCCATCTACTTCTTCACTCCCACGATGACCACAATGGCCAGGGCTGGACAAGGCTGAAGCCAGGGGTGGTCAGGTGCTCCAGCCAGGCCTTTTATTTGGACACCCCCACCCAAAACTCTTGGGACATCTTCTACTATTTTTTCCATCTGTAGGGAGCTGGATTGGAAGTAGAGCAGCTGAGACATGAACTATTGGCCATTTGGGATGCTGGCATCAAAGGCAACAGTTTAATCTAGTACGTCACAATGACAGCCCTTGTTGTTTGATTTTTAAAGTTTTACTCCTAAATATCAGAGAACATGTAATATTTGATCTTCTTTTTCTAGCTTATTTTGCTCAACATGATGTCCAGTTGTAATCATTTGGATGAAATAACAGAATTTCATTCTTTTTTTTAACAATAATAATTGAATAACAGCCAAATTGCAGGTTACAAATAAGTGTTCTTTCAATAACATTTTTTAAAGATGTATTTTGTCAAAAAGAAGTAAAGGTGTATTTTTAAAATGTATTTTTCAAGATTTATAATTTAATTTTTAAAGATGTATTTTTAAAGTGTATTAAAGACGTATTTTATTTTTATTTGAAAGGCAGCGTTACCAAGAGGAGGAGAGTCAGAGAGGCAGCTCTTCCACCCACTGGCTCACACCCAAATGACTGCAATGACCAGAGCTGGGCCAGTCTGGTTTTTTTAATATGTTTGCTTTTCTTTTTTTAATTTATTTTAATTTTTATTGGAAAAGCATACTTACAGAGAGAAGGAGAAGAGAGACAGAAAGATCTTCCGTCTGCTGGTTCACTCCCCAAGTGGCTGCAGCAGCGAGAGCTAAGCTGATCCAAAGCCAGGAGCCAGTAGCTTCTGGGTCTCCCCTGTAGATACATGGTCTCAAGGCTCTGGGTTGTCAACTACTGCTTTCCCAGGCCACAAGCAGGGAGCTGGATGGGAAGTGGAGCAGCTGGGTTTAGAACCGGTGCCCATGTGGGATCCTAGCACATGCAATGTGAGGATTTAGCCACTAACCTCTTGCACCACACCAAACACTTGCCTCTCAATAGCATTTCTTAAGCACCTGCTGGGGAACCAGGGACCATCCCTGACGACAAGATATTTCACATCAATTGATGAGTCATTAGCATCTCAAGATGAGTCAGCACAGTGATGACAGCCTTAGAGATATCCCAGCATTCTCAGCACACCTTGTCTACCTACTCGTGTGTGTCTTCTCAACCATATGATTCTTGAGGTGCAGGCAGGAGTCAGTGGCGATTCAGCCATCTCTTCAGTCCTTTCTTCCTCTCTTCCTGCGTAGGCTCTGGTTAACCAGATGGGAGTGTTTATATGTCTGGAAGAACAAGTCCTCCCAGCCCCAAGGAACCCTAGGCCACGTTTCTTGTAGGACCACAGCTGTGTATCCGCATCCCACCCTGTGCTCAGTACTCCTGAAGTGCGGGATGCTGCTTTGAGGAGTCTCTGAAGCACCAAGATGAACAAACCACACCCCTGTCCTGCAGTAGACAACAGCAGCCTCATATTCCTTCCTGGGAGTTCCCGTAGGATTTTTCCTTGTGTCCTGTTTTTCACAAATTTGATTCCTTTCATTTGGTTTTTCTCCCTCACATTTCAGATCATTTGGAAGCATGTACATGGTATGGAATCATGTGTTTGTGTGTTTGTGTGTGTGTGTGTTTCGGTGCACACATATGTATGCGTTGGTGATGCCATAATCATAATTACCAGCACAAAAGCCCTCCTTGGCACAGAGTTAAGAATTGAATCTGAGGCTAGGATGACAGCACAGCTTGAACCACCTCTATGGGATTCCACATCCCCTATCAGAGTTTGAGTTCTAGATATTCCACTTCTAATTCAGCTTCCTGCTAATGTGCTGGGCAGGTAGCAGAGCATAGCTCAAGCACTCAGGTCCCTGGCCACCTGTGTGGGAGACTTGGATAGAGTTCTTGACCCCTGGCTTTGGCTTGACCCCGATCTAGCTGTTGAGGCCATCTGGGGGGTGAATCAGAACTTGGATTGATTCTCTTCTCATCTCTGCCTTTCAAATGAAAATAACCTTAAAGAAAAGAAAATCAGATCTGGCCCTGTGTCCCACATTTGCCTCTGTGACCTTGAACAAACTATTCTATCTCTTATTCTCAGTGACCTTGTTTGGAATAGAGGGAACTATTTCTGGCTTACCTATTGCACAATTTTTGTGTGTGTCTGGATCAACCTAGCAGTAGTACAAGCCATTGTGGTCTGCCATGTAAAATGTTATGATTAAAAGGCCGTGACAGATTCAACCCCAGGGTTTGCTGTTGTGTACACTACAAATGCCATGGAGAGAGTAACTAAGGGCAGAACTTGGCCCAGGGCACTTAACTACAACAATTGAAAGAAGGGGAAAAACTCAAAAGCTTTCTTCAAAACAGACCTATTTCAAGCAGAGGTGGATGCTTGCCAATGATGTGGTTGCTAAGTGGCTCAACGTGAGGGAGATTTGGAGGCTAAAGAGAGGTCCAAGAGCAGCGACCAAGGGCCACCCTTCAGTGTTATCTTCCTGCTCCACCCCAGCACTGCCTTGCTCAGGATTCCTTATCTAATCGACAAGGCCCACTCATCTTAACAGCCAAACAATAAAAAGGGATGCAAGCAAAGATCCTCTCAGAAGCCAAAAGCAACAGTGTGGGCTGTTGGGTCCAGAGGGCGCTGGACTCCACTTTCACTTTCAAGGGAGCTGTAGATAAAGTGCTTTCTCTTCTCAATGTCAGAAGTACACCTGGTTAGGTCTGGTTAAGGTACTAAAAATTGCACTATACTTCCTGGTATGATGGCACAGTGGCTAAATTCTTGCTTTGCAAGCACCGGGATCCCATATGGACACCAATTCATATCCTGCCTGCTCCATTTCCCATCCTGCTCCATGAGTGTGGCCTGGGAAAGTAGCAGAGGACTTCCCAAGTCTTTGCAACCCTGCACCCATGCAGAAGAACTGAAAGAGGCTCTTGGCTCCTGGGTTCAGATCGGCTCAGCTCTGGCCATTGTGGCCGCTAGGGGAGCGAACTTGTGGATGGAAGATCTTTCTGTCTCTTCTCTCTGTAAATCTTTCCAATAAAAATAAATGTATCTTTATAAAAACATCTAAAAAAGTACAACAGGATCACAAGTGCTAGCAAAGGGAGCAGAGCCGATGAAGCTCAGTCAGCCAGGATGTGGTTGGCAGATCAAAGAGAGTGTGGTGCAGTATTATGGTTGATTTCAGAAAAGTAGAAGTAGCAGAGATTAGCAGAAATTTGCTTGGTATTCAGCTTGTGATGGTTGAAATGAGAAGAGGTGACTACAAAAGAAAACTTCATGACTACTATCAGGAAATCAGAGTTGTGTAGGGAGGTGGACATTTGGCTCGGCTGTGAAGTTGTTATGTAGGACACCTGCACTGTAGTGCCTGGGCTGAGTTCTGGCTACATGGCTTTCGATCCAACTTCCTGCTGATGCACCCTGAGTGGCAGCAGATGATGGCTCAGGGACTTGGGTCTCTGTGATCCATCCATGAGGCCTGGATTGAGTTTCAAGATCCTGATTTATGTCTGACCCAGCCCTGGCTATTGCAAGGCATTTGGAGAGTGACGTCAGGGATGGAAGAGCTTTATTTTCTCTTTCTCTTTGTCTTTCAAATAAAATTAAATGAAAAAGAAAATACCAGGCATGGGTTGATCCAAGTCTGCACACTAGGAAAGTGACACAGCTTTGATTTGAAGACATAGACATTGCAATTCAGGAGACATGGGCTCGGGCCTGAATCAGTGTGGTCAGCAAGGGAGAAGATGTGGGCAGTCAGGTGGACTGTGGAATGTGGAGAAGAAGCAGAGCTGTGAGACCCACAGACAGTGAATGAGGTGTGAGGGGAATTCAAATTTAGTGGAAAAGTGGGATCAAATTGCATGGTTGTTTTGATGCCAAAAATGTTGAAATCTGTGTGTTGTTTTTAGATAACAGGCATTTCCCACAAGTTTTTGAAGACTCCTGATACAAATGGAAAGGAAATGTGCCCACACATCCCTCTGGCTGTGTGTCTTGAGGCTGTGGGCACAGTGCGGTGTGCACCGTGGCAGTTCCAGACGCCTAGCGTCAGAGGTGGCTGTCACTCAAGCCACCAAACAGCATCTGGAGTTGTGAACGTCCTGCTGCCCCATGGCCTCTGCCTCCATCTGGAAGCTCCTCTCCAATGTTGCTCTCATTGTGACTTTATTATTTTCCCAAGAGTGCTTGTCATGAGTTAGAAATATTGGAACCTCGTACACTCTTGGTAAAGTATGGTAACTCCTATGGAAACAGTGTAGGAGAGCCCTCAAAACTAAAATAGACTCACCATTGGACCTGTCAGCACTGCTCTGTGGGGCACAATGTAAGAAGAAAGGGTGGATCTCAAAAAGTTCTTTTCATGTCCATGTTCCTAACAGCAATTCTCACAATAGCCAGGAGTCAGGCACAGTTTGAGAGCCCACTGGCAGAACAAATGATCAAAATGTGGCCTATCCACCCAGCAGGCTGTTATTTAGCCTTTGAAAGGAAGGAAATTGTATCACATGCTACAACATGAAGGAACCTTGAGAATACGATGCTTATTGAAATAAGCGAGTCACAGACAACAAATACTGCATGCTATTATTCACTTGTCTGAGGTACCTGCAGCCAATCGATTGATAAAGAATGCAGTATGGTGGTGCCAAGGACATGGGAGAGGCGGTGGCCATTTGTTGTTCAGTGGGTATAGAGTTTTAGTTTTGTGAGATGAAACTGCTCTGAAAACCTCTCTAGTAACAAGATAGGTGTACTTAAATTTTATTTTCATTCATTTAGGAGACAGAGAGAGGCAGAGAGTGAGAGAGAGTAAGCTGGGAAGCCAGGAGTTCTAACTAGTCTTCTACTCGCATGGCAGAGACCCAGGTACTTAAGCCATCACCTACTGGTTGGCCAAGTGAACATTGCTGGGAATCAGGAAAGGGGAACAGAGTTTGGACTTGAACCCGGCCCATTGGAGAAGAGAGCAGTCCAAGCAATGACTTAGCCGCCGGGCCAAACGCCCCAGGACTCACTGCTTTAGGTTGGCTTTTGTCTTCAGGGAAAGTATGTTCCTTCTGTTACTCAATTTTTTTTAATCGCCAGTACTTCCTGTAGTGCCAGCACAAAGCATACGTCAACCAACAGTGGTCCAATGAACTCAGTCAATGACCACAGATAGCACTTGCACTGTAAGATGACTGAGTCTGTTTATAATTGTGTGTGTGTGTGTGTGTTTGCTTATCTAGGACATGGAAGGAAAAAAAACTTTGCGAACAAGCCCTTCTTTGTCTTCTTGAAGTAGGATTTAGCCTATATGAAGCAGTTGATTTATGTTTTTCTGTTGGCAAACATTTAATCATTTCCTGTCACAAGCTAAAGGAAAGGTCATAGTGGATAAGCACTTAATTAAGGCTGCAGCTGATTACGATGTGTAAACAGGCTTATTAGTCTACACGTGTAGTTAATTTTCACATTACCTTGCAGGTTGCTTCAATGCCGTAGTAACACAGCTCCTTCTAATGTGCTACCTGTATTCCATTAGGGTTCCTAACTTGTAGGCCCCTCTGGCCAACTGTGAAAAATTTCAATTAGGTAGGCCAACTGAAAGATTTTACAGTGTGTCTTCGTATTCCTGTCATCTAAATTCTACCAACATTTTAGTGTATTTAACATTTAGCCATCTATCCACCCCCTAAGACTTTTAAACATTTTTATTGGAAAGTCAGATTTACAGAGAGGATAGAAAGAAAGATCTTCCTGTTGATTCACTCCCTAAGTGGCCGCAATGGCCAGAGCTGAGCCAATCTGAAGGTAGGAGCCAGGGGCTTCCTCCAGGTCTCTCATGCAGGTGCAGGGCCCCAAAGCTTTGGGCCATCCTCGACTGCTTTCTCAGGCCACAAGCAGAGAGTGGATGGAAAGTGAATTAGCTGGGACGTGATCCAGCACCTGTACAGGACCCTTTCTGGAGAACTTTAGCCCCTAGGCTACTGCTTTGGGCCCAAGCATTTTATTTTTAAACTCCGCATTTATGGATGCCTTAGAAAGTCTTTCCCCTCACCCCTCACAAGGTGGTCCTACCTTTTGAATGCAGATTCTTGAGTCTCACCCGAATGCCAAACTGGCAGGGAGGTCTGGAGGTCTTGTTGGGGAGTAGGGGAGAGAGCTTCAATCTGCTTTGCAAGCAAACCCTTTGGGTAAAGCTCAGGTCAGCTCACCGGCAGGGAGCACTTTCTGAATAAGCCTATGTGACTTAGTCTGCTTGTTGCCATGGAGATCTGCCCACATCACTGAGGTCTGACGTCTCCTCCACTGCTTTACCAGAGAGGGACACTAATGAAATGAGATGCACGCAGGAGCCTTCCCTGGCTACACACAAACCAAAGGATTGCTCACAGCCACAGGGGCAGCACAGCGTGAGTGAAACAGTTAAGGAGTTCATGATCTGGTGCCAAGTGATGCTGGGTGGATCTCACCTCCATCAAGACATCCAACTTCAACTAAGTCACTTTGCCTTTCTAAGCCTTGTTTGCCCATCTGCAAAAAAAAAAAAAAAAAAAAAAAAAAAAAAAAAAAAAAACAGTGTATGGAAGAGTGCATGTCTCAGAAAACACAGTTATCAAGCCTTCCTATTCTGCAGGATGGTGGGTCCTGTTCTGGGTGCTGGAAATGTAGCCAGGAGGCAAGATAAAACCCAAGCTCTCACGGAGTCCCCAGTCTGCTGTGAGAGTGGCAGTCCACCGTCATAAAAGGACGACTTTCAGAGTGATGACTACCAAGAATGCTAGGAAACTGACTATGGATACAGGGTGGCAGGGATCAAGGTGTCAGACTTTAAAATGTGTAGGGTGGGTGCCTGGTACAAAGGCAGCACTTGGGTTGCCTGCCCCCATGTAGGAGCACCTGGGTTCCAGTCCCAGTTCCTCTTCTGATCCAGTTTGCTGCTCAGGTGCACCCTGGCAGGCAGCAGATGATGGCTCAAGTACCTGGGTCCCTGCTGCCTCCATGAGAGACCAAGATAGTGTTTGTAGCTCCTGCCTTTGGCCTGTTTCAGCTCTCTGTATGTGGGCATTTGGGGGAGTGAAGCAGTGAATGGAGATATCCTGCTGTCTATGCCTGTCTTTTAAAATAAAAAGAAAAAGAAAGCTATGGTCTTTTAAAAAATGTGTGCATTCAAGAATAACTTCTCTGGGCCCAGCGCAATAGTATAGCGACTAAAAGTCCTCACCTTGAATGCATCGGGATCCCATATAGGTGCCAGTTCTAGCCCCAGCAGCCCCGTTTCCCATCCAGCTCCCTGCTTGTGGTCTGGGAAAGCAGTCAAGGACGGCCTAAAGCCTTGGAACCCTGCACCCGAGTAGGAGACCTGAAAGAAGCTCCTGGCTCCTGGCTTCTGGCTCCTGGTTCCTGGTTCCTGGCTTTGGATTGACTCAGCTCCAGCCGTTGCGGCTGCTTGGGGAGTGAACCATTAGACAGAAGCTCTTCCTCTCTGTCTCTCCTCCTCTCTGTATATTTGCCTTCCAGTAAAAATAAATAAATCTTAAGAAAAAAAAAAAGCAAAGAATAACCTCTCTGACAGGGAGAGGAAGAAAGCCAGTATGGATGGTACCATCTGACACTAAGAGAAGTTTGAATCTAATTCATCCCTAGATTTCAGGTACATAGTTTGTAATCTGGTCCTACTCAGACAATATGCGCCTTTTTTCTTCTGCTTTCTAGCTGTTTCTTTTTCTTTTCCTCCTCTTGCTCATCTGTCTCATCAATATCAGACATCTAGAAAGTATCTGCATTGGGGGTAGGGCTGCTAAGGGAATGATACCATCAAAGTTGGCTGTGTTGTGGGATGCAGCATTAACCTTGTTGTAGGGTATAACAAGGCTTCCTTCCTATTGAAGTCTGTGAGTTATTGCAAGAGTGGCTTGGTTATAAGCTAGGATTCCTTTGGCACACCATGCAACGTGAGCTGTCCTACCCTTCTGTCTTCCGCCACAGGATGATGTAGGAGCCCTTGCCAGGCACTGGCCCCTACTCCTTGAATTTCCAGGCCTCCAGAACTGTAAGAAATTAATCTCTGGTCTTCAAAAACTACCCAATCTTGGCTATTCTATTTTAGTAAAGCAAAATATACTACTACAGATTTTAAGCCTCACGTCAGTCATTAGTGTTGTAAATATAGGTCCCGCAAGGAATTGTGAGTGGAGTGATTCCCCAAACAGGCTATGCATTTACGCTTGCCTGCACACATACACACCCAAAACTATCTCAGCTCCAGTCTCACCACAGAAGAGCCTACGTTTTTATTAAACATCCCAAGTGATTTTAATGTAATCAAACTATTAGCCAATTTAAAAACCCTGGACTTTCGAATACAAACATAACTTGCTAAAAAACTAATTCAATGTACACATTTTTCTGAATGAGGTATCTATCAAGCTATGTGTTTATTCAGAACAGCCTCCACAGTAGAAATGTTTAAGAGCCCTGGAAGCATTAATTTATCAAAGATGATTGGGCATCCAGTGAGAGCCAAGCATAATGTTTCTGCGATAATTGCTGGGGTGACAGTCATGGAGTGGACAAATATTCTTGCCCTCAAGTAGGGAGCATATTTAGGTAAACAAAACATTACAATACATGGAAGAAGTGCCCAGGGAGGCTGTGAGAGCTGATAAGAGACTTTCCCAACAATAGACCCTGAAAAGAAGCTGGGCTGAGTCACAGCAGGCTACAATAAAACTTGGGTGGCCTAAAAGGTATGAATGAAAAACGCACCAGGGAAGGGCCTTTCAGAAAAGTGGAAAGTTTGTGTGAACCTGTGAGTGATCATGGTGTGCTCACAGGAGGAGTAAGAGGGGCAGGTGAACCGGGGCAGGGGCAGAGCAGGGAAAGGACTGTAACAGATAGGAGAGCCGTGCCCCAGCAGCCCTTCAGCTTGTAACACAGGGGGTCCCAGTGGGGTGTTGGAGAAATGCTCAAAATCCTGCGTGTTTACGTCATCCTTTCTCTTTTCCAACTTCATGTTGTAAAGCATAGAGATAGATTTTTTTTTATGCAGTCACTGTGTGTCTGTTAGGGCTCAGGAATGGTTCTGTGGGGGGACTTGAGCCCTCTGCAGCGAACGGTGAGAAGCAGGGCAAGGATTTACACAACAACAACAAAAAACTTTGTGGCCAAGTCATTTTTTTTAAAAAAAGATTTATTTTATTTTTATTGGAAACTCAGATATACAGAGAGGAGAGACAGAGAGGAAGATCTTCTGTCTGATGGTTCACTCCCCAAGTGAGCCGCAACGGCTGGTGCTGTGCCGATCCGAAGCCAGGAGCCTAGAATCTCCTCCGCGTCTCCCACGCGGGTGCAGGGTCCCAAGGCATTGGGCCGTCCTCCACTGCTTTCCCAGGCCACAAGCAGGGAGCAGGATGGAAAATGGGGCTGCCGGGATTAGAACCAGCGCCCATATGGGATCCTGGTTCGTTCACGGCAAGGACTTTAGCTGCTAGGCAACTGTGCTGGGCCCAGGGCAAAGATTTTAAGCGGAGAAGTGACAGGATCAGGAGAGCATTTTGGAACTACACCAGCTGTATTTGGAAATATGTTTTGGTTTGGGACATCGGTAACCCGCAAAGGAGAGTCTGGCGGAAGAGAAGGGTCTCTGGGAAGGGAGAGGTCAGGGGCAAGGCCAGGGTCACCCATCAAGGTGAGCACAGGAGATGCCGCTCCAGTCTCCCTCCAGGAGGACATGCTGTGGGAGCGGAGGTGGCTGATGGCCCCCAGCCTGAAGCTGGACACTGCGCTCCTGCCTGGCCGTGCTCCCTGGAGCTCCCTCCAGCCGGTGAGTGAACACAGGCAGCGGCTGCTCAGCGAGAGCCCACGTGCTGCTCTGTCTTCTCCCGACTCCTTTCCAGTTTTATCGGTTTGCAGCAGCTGCCGCAGCAAAAGTTACCGCAGACTCCATGGCTTGCACAGTCTGGAGGGGTAAGGATGCATATCGTGATATCGCAGGTTAAACTCCCACTTGGGATGCTCACAGCCCACACCAGAGAGCCTTGGTTCATGACCTTCCTCTGCTTCTGGTCCAGTTTTCTGCGCATGCATACCCCATAGACAGCACACGATGACCTCTTGCTTGGGCCCCTGCCATTCTCAAAGGAGATCCAGATGGAGTTCCTGACTCCTGCCTTTGGCCAGATCCAACCATGGCTGTTAGGAGTTTCGGAAATAATGTAGTGGGTCTCTGCTTCTAAGTAAGTCAACATTGAGAAGAAAAAAAAACCAGAAATTTTTAGTTTGTCACAGATCTGGAGACTGACTGGAAGTTCCAGATGAACTGGAAGGATATTATTTTTTGTAGTCTACCTCTTGTACAGATAGCCAAATTCTGTCTCTGTGTCTACTACCTGTGCTCTGTCTCACATGGAAAGACATCGGTTTTTCAAAAAGGCTTATTTGTTTTAAGAATCAATTATGGGCCCGGTGCAGTAGCCTGGTGGCTAAAAGTCCTCACTTTGCACATGCAGGGATCCCATATGGGTGCCGGTTTATGTCCTGCCTGCCCCACTTTCCATCCAGCTCCCTGCTTGTGGCCTGGAAAAGTAGTGGAGGATGGCCCAAAGCCTTGGGACCCTGCACCCGTGTGGCAGACCCAGAAGAAGCTCCTGGCTCCTGGCTTTGGATCAACTCATCTGTGGCCATTGTGGCCACTTAGGGAGTAAACCATCAGAAAGAAGATCTTCCTCTCTGTCTTTCCTCCTCTCTGTATATCTGAGTTTCCAATAAAAATAAATAAATCTTTTAAAAAAGAAAGAGTTATGGAGAGAGAGAGGCATAGACAGAGATCCTCCATCCGCTATTCACTCCTCAAATGGCTGCAGTGCCTGGAGCTGGGTTGCTCTGAAGCTGGGAGCCAAGAGCTTCTGGTTCTCACACACGGGTCCAGGGATTCAAGGACTTTGGCCATCCTCTACTACTTTCCCAGGTCATAAACAGGGAGCTGAATCGGTAAGTCAAAGCAGCCAGGACACAAACTATTGCCCATATAGGAGGCTGGTGCTGGCAGGTGGAGGAATAACCTGTAACACCACCATGTCAGCCCCAGACAAGCACAAACAATTCACAGTGGAAACAAACACTAACATATTAATGGACATCTCAATTGATCCAACTAGCACAATGTTGACTGAAACAAAAAAAGTGGAGCAAACTTTCTTGTGTATGATCACAACTGTTGGTGCCCAAGTGAGAGGAGCTTTCAATGGAAAGGTTGAACAGTTAGGGTCAAGATCTGGAAGGGCTTTTTTCAAAGAATCCTGGAGACAAAGCGCGACCAAAGCAGTGGCTACCAAGAGGTAGGAGCAGACCTGTCAGAATCAAAGGTCATAGCTACAGCGTCTTGGGGTTGCTCAAAGCATTTGCATGTCAACTTTCAGGGCAGACAAAGGCTGAGGGTTTCTGCTTGTTGTGAAAGTGTTCGGGGAAAGTTCACCAAAGTCTTGGCAGAAAAACGCCTGAGAAAACTTCACCAGAGAGTCTTTCTCCGCCATAGCAAGACCTCTGCTCATGCCTTTCCGCAAACAAGGGCACGTGTGTTTGAATTTTGATGGAAAAATGGTCAGGATACACTTAGGATTCTCATTTAGGAACTTCTGTATGTTTGCTTCCTGAACTGAAAATATCTTTAAATGGTACCCAGTTTTCTTCAGTTAATAGTGTAAAAAAGACCATATTGACATAATGAAATTTCCAGGACCTTAGTTCTTTACAATTGGACTAACCATGACAGTGTCTTGAGCGTGAAGGAGCTTATATTGAGCAATACAATTTCTGTATTTTTATTTGTATCAATTCTATTGTTTTCATGAAAGAATTCCCCTTGCATCCTTTTGGAAAGCTACATACTGTTTTCTTTTTTTTAAGTACTTGGTTTTTTAATTGTTGCATGGCAAGAATTCCGTATGTATTCTGTATATTTGACATTTACCATATTAAGAATTTGCAAATATTTCCTTGCATTCTCTATGTTGTCCTTTTATTCTTTGCTACACAAAATTTTAAGTTTTGAGGAAGTATAACTTATCTTTTTCCCCCCTTTATTGCTTGTAATTTTTGGTGTTATATCTAAGAATCTTTTAAGTTGTGAATATTTACTCCACATTTTCTGGTAACAATTTGTTTTTGTTTTTGTTTTTTACATATTTTTTATTGATTACATTGCATTATGTGACACAGTTTTTTATAGGCACTGGGATTCCCGTCACTCCTTCCCACACCCTCCCCCCATGGTGGATTCCTCCACCTTGTTGCATAACCACAGTTCAAGTTCAGTTGAGATTCTTCCATTGCAAGCATTTACGAAGCATAAAGTCCAGCATCTTATTGTCCAGATAAGTTCCACGGTTTCTTGGGGAGACCATCTCTGGTCTGAAGGTAGAGCTGGCAGAGTATCATCCTGATCAACTAAAAACCCCAACATAACATCAGCAACAATTTATTATGTTATGGAATTAATTAACATGGTATTGAGTAACCAATATGTTAAAAAAAATACAAGTTCTTAACCACATCCTGTGACTTATTCATTGACATTTCAATTTTAGTTTATATACGACCGGGTTCTATACACCTTAAAATGGCTATAGATTACTATTCAGCTGTCTCGTGTCTATTTTAATTTTAGTATTCAGCAGTTTATAGCATTGAAGCATGATTTTGCTGAACCTGGCTGTTTTTTGGGTAGTCTAACTCTATAACTCTAACAGGACATGTGTCAACAGTTAGGGTGAACAGTTTTAGGGGTGGTGTGCAGAGAAATCTTCAATACTCCAGTGAGGAGTAACTAATCTTTGTGTCCCACCTAGTGAGGTGTAAGTGAATCCACGCTGACTGTTTCCTATCTGTTTCTAAGCTTTCCTTGTTGTTCTATGTCTATCTATTCTAGATTGTTTGTTTGTTTTGAGGGGTTTCTGGAGCGATCCTGATGGTCATTGCGAGAGAGGGTGGGGACCCAAAGTTGGAACCAGGCAGGGACCAGAGAAAGCTCCCCTCCCTAGTCCTAAAGGAAGTTTACTGTTCTGTCTCTGCGGACCGCTCAGGACTCCTGGCTGTCATTCTAATCACCTTGGATCCTGCAAGGCAGGATTTAGACTTCTTCCTTCCCATGTGGTAGATTTCTGGTAACAATTTTAAAGTTTTTTTTTTTTTTTTTTTAATGTTTATCTATTTGAAAAACCAGAGTTCGAGAGAGGGAGAGACAGAGAGACAGAAATCTTCCTTGTGCTGGTTCACTCCCCAAATGGCAACAATGGGCCAGGCTGAAAGCAGAAGCCAGGATCTTCTGGTTCTCCCACAGGCACCCAAAAACCTGAGCATTCCTTACTGCTGCTTTCCCAGGCACATCAGAGGCAGCTGGATTGAAATGAGGCAGCCAAGTCTTGAACCAGCACCCTTACGGGATGCTGGTGTTACAGGGAGCCGTTTTACTTGCTATGCCATGGCACAGGCCCCAATTTTATGTTTATAGCTCTTGTATTTAGTTCATTCAACTCTTTTGAGTTGACTTTTGCACTTTGCATGAAATAAGAGTCCAAGTTTGTTCTGCATACGTGTATCTCTTTGGCCTGATAGCTTGTGTTGAGATATTGTCTGCTGATTGAATGATTTTGGCATTCTTGACAAAAAGCAAGTGACCAGAAATGTATCAGTTTGTTTCTAGTCTCTAAGTTATTTCATTGATCCATAGCCTTTTCTTAATGCCTTTACCACACTTTGGATACTGTGGTTTCATAGTGAGTTTTGCTGTTCTTTCTCCAAGATTGTGTTTGTTTGTTTTGTTTCCCTTTGTTTAGCTATCTGAAGGCCCTGATGATTGATTTTTCAATTCTGTCAAGAAATCCATTGATGGGATCTTGTAGACTCTAGATTTAGGGAATATTGACGTCTTCACAATATTAAGTCTCCCAGTTCTCGAACACGGATTTCCTCCCAATTATTTCTTTCTCCTTTTCATCCATTTCAGCAATGTCTGGTAGTTTTCAATGAAAAGTGTTATACCTTCTTGGTTAAATTTATTCCACAGTATTTTATTTCTTCTGATGCCATTGTAAATGGAATTGCTAAAATTCAACCCTGCCAAGTGTAACATTTACTAAGTTTCAGTAGTAAAGCGGCACAATTGTGCTACCTCTCATGCAATCAGTATTGGAACATTTCCTGTTTTTTATGTCTATTTGCAATTAGTCACTGCTCTCACCTCACAATCCCTGGAAACTTTTGGTGTGTTCTCTGTCTGTAGTTCTACCATTTCTATAAGGTGTCATATAAGTAGGTACTCACTTTTACATAAAGCGCCTTTGTAAATAACATACCATTTCACTTTCCTTTTTTGTTCATTCCCCAGACATAAATACATTTAGATTGTTTAGATTCTGGACTGTCCAAATGACCTTCTCTATGAAAGCATCAACTGGCTACTAAATGAGACTGTCTTGGTGCACCCTTCCGTCCGAGGAAGATGACTTAAGAGCCAGCCTAGCCAGAGCTAGAATTTTCTAGAGAGAACATCAACACTTGTGTGCAGTCCTGCAGTTATCATCTGTGCAGAACTTCTTTTGGTTATATCCACAACAGAGAGAGAGAGAGAGAGAGAGAAAGGGAGAGCGAGCACTTCAGTAGGACTGAAATTGTAATGATTTGTGTACCTTACTGAAAATTCAAATTTTGAGACATTGTTCAGATACTGTTTTCAAATCTACTAGGTATAGTTGACTCATTTGAGAATAGGCAGACTGCAATATTTTTAAATATGTGTGATATATGAGGTTTCACATATCATTGCCCATTGTCCTAGGAACACATTAGAAAGAATGTGATTTAGAAATCAATTAGAAAGAAGCTTATTTGCCTCGCAGTTTGAAGGGCTGAAAATCTAAGGTTGGGCAGTTGCATTTGGCTTTTCAAAATCCCACTCTTGGAAGAACCACTCACTTGGGAGACAGACATTCCCTTCCAAGGCGCAGTCTCTATGACCTAATTATCTTGCATAGGCTTTTCTTAAAGGGGCCACCACCTCAACACCACCACACAGGGACCAAGCTTCCATTACACAAATCCCTGGGAGATGCAGTTCATCCAAAGCACAGTGTAAACACAAGGAAAAAGTGAACTGGGTCAAAGCCAGAAGCCAATTGCCAGCAGTGTCCATTCAAACATAATCTCCCAATCCAAACCTGAAGCTTTTCATGAATTCATCAGAAAGGCAAAGCTAATGAGAGGTAATGAGAGCTAAACAAAGAACTCTTCTCTGTGGGTTCACTCCACAGGTACCTGCAACAGCTGGGGCTAGAGCAGCCTGAAGCCTGGAGCTGGGAGCTCAAGCCAGATCCCCTACAGGGGTGGCAGGGGCCCATGACTTGAGCCCCACCTGTGGCTTCCCAGGTGTACATGTCAGAAAGCAGGAATTGGGAGTGGGGCCAGGCTTTGAATCCAGGCACTCTGAAATAGGATTCAGGTGTCCCAAGCAGTGTCTAAACTGCTGCACCTGCTCCCCCTCAACCAAGAGATTTTACATTAAGTGGAGGCACTTTATGTAACTATAATTCATTGGTTTTATGACATGTATAAAAAAGGCAGAACTGAGCCGGGATGGTGCTTAAGAGGCTAATCCACCTGCAAGTGCCAGCATCTTATATGGGTGCTTGTCTGTGTCCCAGATGCTCCACTTCCCGCCAGGCTCTCTGCGTGTGATCTGGGAAAGCAGTGGAAAATGACCTTGGGCCTCCTGCACCCATGTGGACGACTCATAGGAAGTTCCTTGCTCCCGACTTCGGATCAGTTCAGCTCCGACATTTGGAGAGTGAACCAGCAGGTGGAACATGTCTCTATCCCTCCTCTCTGAAAATCTGACTTTCAAATAAAAACAAATAAATCTTTAAAAATAAAAAAGAAAGAAAAAAAAGGCATAATTATGGAGCCTTTTATGAACTACACAGTTTCCCATCCACACTCTTGCTAAACTCCCCTTGGAATTCCCAAGACATTTTATTTGTTGCTTTGCTCAACAGTTCTTGCAAGGAGGGCTGAGCCATGGCTAACAGTGGCACAAAGTGCTCAGGTGAGCAGCTCAGTAACTTTAGCCTACTTCCTCCTTCCACCTACCCAGGCCAGGCCAGGCTCAGATATTACCACAAGTCACCCAGGACTTTCCTAGTCAGAAGGTTTCTAAGAATATACTGAAACCTCATTTCCTGAGAGTTTGTAAACTGTTCAAATGGTGGTATTTTTGGTTGGGGTAAAGAGCAGAAGGCCTGAAAGTTTTGTTTCCTTGGTTTTGTTTGCTTTTTGATTGTTTGAAATTACAACGTGGAGGGAGATGAGATTGGATTAAGATTCATTTGAATTCTTATATCCACAATCAACCCCCCCAGAATATAACTAATGAGGAGATTGCATACAGGTGTTACACATATAGCAATGAATAAGACAGATTTAAAAATTCTTATTCTTGGAACTCCTCATACATGTGGTTCTATAGTCTTTGAGTTTAATGCTTACTCTAGCCAACCATCATTTCCAGAACCTACCATTGAGCCAAATGGGTAAACTCATTTCTTACCATCTCCCTGACTGAATCCACTGTCTTCAGAACGGTCCATAATGTCTTTTTCTTCAGTGTTGCTCAATGTTCCTTTTGCCTGGGAGGTAATTGAATTGTCACAGAACCTAAACATGTGACAATATAATAAATGTTGAAGATTGTACCCTCAGCATATCACCTCCTTGCTAAAAGTACTTAGTGGCTTCCTAGTTAATATTTATAATCACGCCTTTAATCTGATCATTAAAATATTCCAAAATTTGACTCCCAGAGGCCCTTCTGAAATAATTTCCCCATGGCTGATGTCGTCTTGCCCCACCCTGGATTTATCATCTCTGTTCTTTGCTCAGGCTTGGACCTGATTCCTGGAATGTCCATCTCCTTTACCAAAACACAAGGTTCAAAGAACTTTAGTAAAAAGCGTGCTCAAGGGCCCGGCGGCGTGGCCTAGTGGCTAAAGTCCTCGCCTTGGGGGCCCCGGGATCCCATATGGGCGCTGGTTCTGGTCCCGGTAGCTCCACTTCCTATCCAGCTCCCTGCTTGTGGCCTGGGAAAGCAGTCGAGGACGGCCCAAAAAGCTTCAGGACCCTGCACCCGCGTGGGAGGCCCGGAGGAGGTTCCTGGTTCCCGGCTTCGGATCAGCGCAGCACAGGCCCGTTGAGGCTCACTTGGGGAGTGAAACATCGGATGGAAGATCTTCCTGTCTCTCCTCCTCTCTGTATATCCGGCTTTCCAATAATAATAAAATCTAAAAAAAAAAAAAAGCGTGCTCTAAGTCATGAAGTTTGGGAAAATTTCAGATTTGCTAGTGGGAAACACTTTTCAGGTCAGAATTGACCCTTTACTTTTTGTTTTTCACGATTTATTTATTTTTATTGGAAAGTCAGATATACAGAGAGGAGGAGAGACAGAAAGGAAGATCTTCTGCCCACTGATTCACTCCCCAAGTGGCCACAATGGCTGGAGCCGAGCCGAAGATTGGCCCTTTTTCCCCCAAGCATGGCTCCTAGTGCCTGTCAAGCTCCTGTTTGTCTTTTAGCCATTTACATTCACCAGGAGAGATTGGTAGGTGAGCACATGGCTCCCGAATCAGAACCTGTGCTCCAGTCCTGGCTCCGTCACAGCTCTGTGACTTTGAGCAAACAAGACCTCTTTGAGTCTCAGTTTTATGGCTTATAAAATGCAGTGGGAACAGTAGCGGAAGTATGATAGCTCAACTGGCCAATCCTCCACCTTTCAAGCGCCAGGATCACTCTGTTTCCTGTCCAGCTCCCTGCTTGTGGCCTGGGAAACCAATAGAGGATGATCCAAAGCCTTGGAATCTTGTACCCATGTGGGAGACCCAGAAGAAGTTCCTGGTTTCAGATCGGGTCAACTCTGGTCAATTGAGGAGTGAACCAGCAGATGGAAGATCTTTCTCCTTGTCTCTGTAAATCTGTCTTTCCAATAAAAATTTAAAAAGAGCATGTTAAAATACTTTCTTCCAGAATTTCCCACAATATCATAAATATTTGGTGATGCAAATGAACTTTTTCATACTTGTTTTTTCCAGTGGTTCTCAACATAATACCTCATAAATTCTGTAGTGTTCCCAAAATGCCTTGGATATTTAAGGGTCACGTTGCTTAGTCTTTTTAAAACTTTTCCATATATATAAATTCTATAATATATAATTTTGGGGGAAAATATTTAATTTTTTTGAAAGAGTTATGAAGACAGAAGGAGAGAGAGAAATGTTCAACCCATTGGTTCACTCCCCAGGTGGCCTTAACTGTCAGGGCTGGACCAGGCTGAAATCAGAAGAATTTGATTCTAGTCTCCTACATGGGGAACAGGTGCCCAAACACCTAGGCCATTAGCTGGAAACTGAATCAGAGGTAGAGCAATCAGGAAAGGAACTGGCATCCATATGGGATGCTGGCTTCACAGGCAACAACTTTACCTGCCATGCCACAGTATCTATTCCATAGCACTAGGGCCTAAACTTCACTTCTTATAAACTTGCAGTGAAGTTTACTTTCCTCATTTTTTCCTTTCCTTATTTTCTTTAGGAATTCTTTCTTTGAAAAGTAGAATTAGAGATCTCCTACCTGCTGGTTCACTATCCAAATAGCCACAATGGCTAGAACTGGGCCAGGACAAAGCCATGAAACTGGAATTTCATCCAGGTCTCCCCCGTGGTTGCAGGGGCTCAAGCACTTGAGCCTTCCTCCACTGCTTTCCCAAGTGCATTAGCCAGGAGTTAGATCAGAAGTGAAGCTGCCAGGACTTGAGTCAGATGCTTCTGTGGGATGCTGGAACCACAGACAGTGGCAGCTTAACCCAGCAAGACATAATTCCAGTGCCTTCCTTTACTTTTTAAGTTGAATACTTACTGGATGGATAATGACTATCTTCAGACTTTTCGATTTCCCCTTGTTTTTCTCTGGGAACATGGTAGTTCTGTAGGGGGAACATGTTATACTGTGAGGCACAGGAGTAACTTTGTAGGAACCATCGAAGGCATGACCAAGTTGGAGCTTCTGCACTGGGCAGAGAGGGGGTGCTTGTTGGGAAAGGCTCTTTTCAGGACAAAATCCAATCAGTGTATTTTAGTATTATGAAAAATGTGCCTCTCACTGTTTGTTTAAAATACAAGGCCCAAAGCCTGCTTTTTAAAAATTATTTTAAGCAGTTTTTTTTTTCAGCAATAGTTGTTTACTAAGCGGTGGTTCTATGCTATGCACTGAGTTTACCATAAGACATGATTTACACAGGCTCAAGAACTGTGTCACTAGCAGATGGTTGACTGCATAATAGCTGTGCTCAAAAAATCAGCATGAATGGGGTGACATTGAGGAGTGGAACATGCATGAATTAGGCTCAAGTTTTAATTTTGCACTTCACAAGTCCTGTGGCTTGGAGAAACTCTCTAAACCTACTTTCTTCTTCTACAATGGAAACAATTACCTCTTCCGGATACATCAGAGGCTTATTATGTGGGGCCATTTTGAAGAATGAAATGATACACAGTATGAAGAAGTATTATAGAGCTTAAAGTTGCATAGTCTTAGGGCCAGTGTTGTAGTATAGTTGGTAAAGCTGCCACCTGCAACACCAGCACCCCATTTGGATGCTGGTTCCAGCCCTGGTCTGCTTCACTTCCAGGCAAGTTTCCTGCTAATACCCTGGGAGAAGCAGTAGAACATGGCCTGCAAGATTGTGCCCCTGCCTCCCACTCAGGAGACCAGGAGGAAGTTCCTGCCTCCTCACTTGCATCTGGGCCAGTGCTGATGGTTGAGGACATTAGGAAGAAAACCAGTGGATGGAAACTCTTTTCCTCTCTCTCTCCTTCCCTCTCTCTGTAACTCTGGCTTTCAAATAAAATAAATAACTGTTAAAAGTAATTTTTACATGGTTCTGCCATAGGTGCTGGAAATAAGTGGGCTACAATTAATAAATACACAGTACCTGCACCTGTCTGAAAAAAAAAGAATAATACATAATTCTGTAACATTGGGAGATAATCTGTTATTTTGATTTGTAATAAAATATGAGATAATAAGAGCTTTAAGGTCGCAAAATTCTATTCATCTTATAGGGCAAGTATTTCAGTGACTTTCTGACAGGTGATATATCCTTATGTTTGTAAAGATATTTTTATCAACGAGTAGAAAGTTGTGTATGAATATTAATGTATCTTTTGAAGGAGCTCCTAGTCATAGATATGGCTTGCTGTATTTGCTCAGGCTTTTGTAAAACTCAATTTTCCCCTGTTTTACTCTTTTATAGTTACATGAGTTTTCAATATGGAAAATTATATAGGAGGGTACTTCAAAAATTCATAGGAAAGGGATTTCAAGTATACGTTTGGGTATGGGTACCTGGCAGTTAAGATACCTGCAGCATTAGAGTGTAGGGGTTCAGGTTCCAACTCTGTTCTCAATTTCAGCTTCCTGCATCCTAGGAGGCAACAGATGCTGTGCCTCCATATCCTGTGGGCTGGTTCAATTCCCAGCTGCTCCACTTCCTATCTAGCTCTCCCTAACTATGGTCTGGGCAAACAGCAGAGTGTGGCTCAAGTCCTTGAGCCTCTGCGCTCACATGAGACACCTGGAGGAAGTTTCTGGTTTCAGATCAGTTCAGCTATGGCTGTTGCAGCTATTTGGGGAGTGAACCAATGAGTGAAAAATCTCTCTCTCTTCCTCTCTGTAAATCCACCTTTCCAGTAAAGATAAAATATATTTTTTTAATAAAATAAATATATTTTTAAAGCACATTATAAAAATGAAATTAAAACAATGACAGTTTACATTTGGGCATGGAATAGATTTGTAAATTGGGCGACATAGTGTCATTAGAAATCAAACAAGTATTTCATCAAGGGAAGGGAGGGCAAGGCTTTTGTTTGGTTTACAGTAAAATGGGAGCAACAGAGGGAGAAATGACTTGTTTTGAATGACTTTTGGTTATCTTATTGATTGTACAAGTGCTGTGTGTGAATTCACACTGGTGCTATGGCCCATCCAAATGTCAGCAATGTATGATTCTGCTGGGGGACTAATGCAGGTGCAGGATTCTCAGTAAACAGAACGTCTTCTGAGATGATCAGCAAATCAGCAGGAGTCTCAAGATAGCGGATGATCGTGATCTGGGCTCTTGTGAGCACATTCTTTCTAAGCAAGGCTCTCTAAAGATTGGGAGGCCTGTGGCTGTGAGACTTGACTGTAGTCTGTCAAATGCAGCCTCTGAGGGACACAGAAAATTTTTACTCTTCCTCTTGGCCACATGGCAGCGCCTTAATCCTGGTTTCTGCAGGAGCAGATGGCCTGAATTGGTCGTGAGGCTGCGGATGGGGGCACCAATGCGATTAGAGAGCTTCCAGCTTATTGCAAGTCAGTCATTTGCTGTACAGTTTTCTTATCTTACTTTGAGGGCTGTAAATTTCCTCTCTATCAGACCTACTATAATTTAAGCATCTATAATCATAGGTATCTGGGCCAACTCAAAGAGATTTTTAGAGAGATTTTGCTACTGTCAGTGGTTTTCAGATTACTTAGTCCCCCTGGCCCTCATTAGCACGGACAATGTAGAGGTGAACTGGTCAGCTTGATTCTTGCAAAAGCTTCCACTGAAACCTTCAGCAGAAGGAACCTCAGGCTGCATCTCTTTCCCAGGCTCGCAGTGGGGCATTTTGCCAAGAAAACACCTTGCAGGAACTCCCAAAAGCTGGTAACTAGCTGGGTGTGGACTGTAGCTGGAATTTCCCTCATAACTCTTATTTTCCACTCCTCGCCCTTTTTGTCAGCACCACTGGAATTCAGAATTATTGTTCATTAATCGATGTGATGTCCTGCTTCCAGGGTGCTTCTGTCCCATGGAGTTTCCCCACCTTTGCCTTGCCACCCACCTTCTCTAGCCACACAGTACAGCCTCAGCTCCAAACCTGCCTGACAAACTTTTTTAAAATTATGGTAAGAATACATATAATTGGGGCCCGGCGGCGTGGCCTAGCGGCTAAAGTCCTCGCCTTGAACGCGCTGGGATCCTATATGGGCGCCAGTTCTAATCCCGGTAGCTCCACTTCCCATCCAGCTCCCTGCTTGTGGCCTGGGAAAGCAGTTGAGGACGGCCCAATGCCTTGGGACCCTGCACCCGCGTGGGAGACCCGGAAGAGGTTCCTGGTTCCTGGCTTTGGATCGGCGCGTACCGGCCCATTGCGGCTCACTTGGGGAGTGAATCACCGGACGGAAGATCTTCCTCTCTGTCCCTCTTCCTCTCTGTATATCTGACTTTGTAATAAAAAATAAATAAATCTTTAAAAGAATACATATAATTTATAATCGGAACCATTTCAAAAATTAAAAAAAATAATAAGATTTACTTGGAAAGCAGGATGACACAGAAATAGAGGCAGAGATCTTCCATCCACTGGTTCACTCCCCCAAATGGCCACAATGGCCAGGGCTGGGGCAGGGAAAACCAGGAGCTCAAAACTCCATCCATGTCTCCCTTGTGGGCTAAGGAGCCCAAGTACTTGCACCATCTGCTGCTACTTCCCCAGGCAGATCAGCGGGGAGCTGGAAAGGAAGCAGCACAGCCAGGACCCAGCCAGAACTTGGCCAGCACTCAGACATGGAATGCCAATGTCACGGGCAGCAGCTTAACTAGCTGGACCACATGTCCACCCCCAATATGAACCATTTCAAAGTATTAAGTATACTCATTGTTGTGTAACCAATCTCTAGACATTCTCTATCTTGCAAAATACAAACTTTGTACCCAGGAAACAATTCCCTCATTCTTTACTTCCTCTAGTCCCTAGAAACCACCATTCTACCTTCTTTATGGATTTTGACTACTGTAAGTAAAGCCAAGAGAGAAACCCGAGAACTTTTGTCTGCGATTTACTTACCAGCATAAAACTTTCAAGTTTTGTTCAGCCTTTTAAATTGCTGAGTATGTATAGACCACACTTTGTTCCTCTGTGTATATATCATGAGTGCATCTACCTCTTTGCTGTGGTGGAAAATGCTGGTATGAATAGGGTGTACAAATATTTCTTAGGAAATTGTTTCTAATTGCGTAAGGTAAATACCTAGCAGTAGAGTTGCTGAACCATATGGCAATTCTATTTTTAAGGCTTTTTATTTCATTAACATCTATTATTTGAAAGAGCTATAGAGAGAAGGGAAGACTGTCTTTGCCACTGAGTGTGACTCACCATGTCCCTTGCTGCTGTGAGAGGTACTGGCCTGAGCAGAGGACATAACACAACCTGGGTAGCTAATAATGTTGCTGAATGGCTCACTTGACCCACTCTGAAGCTGCCTTATCTCTGTCATAACTCTGATATAGTAAGTATCTTTTTTAAAATATATGTTTATTTTTGTCTGAAAGGCTGAGTTATAGAAAGAGAAGGAGAGAAACAGATCTTGCACCCACTGGTTCACTCCCCAGATGGCAGCAGCTGCTGGATCTGGGTTGGTCTAAAACCAGGATCCAGAGCTGCTTCTGGGCTCCCATGTGAGAGCTGGGCCCAAGGTTGTAGGCCATTCTCCTCTGCTTCCCTAGGTGCTCTGGCAGAGAGCTGCATCAGAAGTGGAGCAGCCGGGACATGAACTCGCTCCTCTCTCTATAATGCTGGTACTGTGAACAAAGGCTTTGCCTACCGTACCACAGCATTGGCCCCAGTAAGTGTCTTCTTAAAAACCTTTATTTTTTTTTTTTTATTGACAGGCAGAATGATATATAGAGAGACAGGGACAGAAAGACAGAAACATCCTCCATTTGTTGATTAATTCCCCATATTACTAAAACACCCTGGGCCATACCAGGCTGAAGCCAGAAGTCTAGAACTTCATCCAGTCTCCCATGCAGGTATCAGGGACCCAAGTTCTTGGGCATCTTCTGTTGCTTTTCTTACGCACGTTAGCAGGGAGCTGAGTCAGAAGTGGAGCAGCCAAGATGAACCAAGATGGGATGCCAGTATCATAGGCAGTGTCTTAGCCTATTTAAGTTACTTGGAGTTGAAGTTTCTGTTCCTTACAACTGAAAGTACTCCAATGGGATACTTCCTGCCTACTGGGGGTTTCAGGAAGACACCAGACAGTCCATGAGAGTATCCCAAAATCAAGGTTTTGGGCTTCACTCAAAAGCCAGGGAAAACTGGAAGGCAGGCAAGTGAAGCTGTGCTGTCCATGACAGGCATAAAATGGTTTAAGCTTAACTAAAGGGCAGATGCCCTTGATGCTGAAATACTTTATGTGTCCCAGCTTTCCCTGTGGGCTGGGCCACGTCCCTAAGACCGGGTCAGTTATAGCATTTGGATGCAACATGACAAACGCAAGATAATTGCGTTCACAAGAGCATTTTGAGTCCAGGCTCCTCTTCCTTGAGAGATTAAATTTAACACTGGTGCGTGACACCTGAGCCCCAACAAGGAACTTCTTCCAACTAACGGTCAACCAGGCAGTGCTTATCAGGTTATAGGAGTCTCAGGTTTACAGCAGGAAGAACCCTCTGGGGCATCCTCCCTAGAAGAGAAAGGGGCGTTATCAGATCAAGCTCCTCTCTACTATGGTTTCCTGGGGGTCATTCTGAGAGGTGAGAGACTGAGCCTGGGACATCCTGCTGGCAGGGCACAGCATGTGCATCTAGAACATAGATCCTGGACTGACAAACACTGTCTATAAAGACTCTTCGAAAGGCTCATGGGAGAGGGGCAGGCAAGCAGCCTAGCAGTGAAGATGTAGGTTAAGAGGCCCATGCACTTCAAAGTAGCTGACTTTGAGCCTAATTCTGGCTCTTGGTTTCAGCTCCCCGTTAATGCACATCCTGGGAGGCAGCAGTAATGGCTCCAACCAGTGGGTTTCCTCTCACCCTTCTAGAAGACCTGAACTGAGTTCCCAGCGCCTGGTTTTGGTCTTAAGCCTGAGTTGCAGGTACCTTGGGCATGAGCCAGTGGGTGAGATCTACTTTCTGTCCACCTGTCTCTCTCCCCGTCTTTTTGCCTCTCCAATTAGATTTTTTTCTAAGATTTTTTTTTTTTTAATCGCAAAGTCGGATATACAGAGAGGAGGAGAGACAGAGAGGAAGATCTTCCTTCCGATGATTCACTCCCCAAGTGACCACAACGGCCGGTGCTGTGCTGATCCTTAGCCAGGAGCCAGGAACTTCCTCCAGGTCTCCCGCACGGGTGCAGGGTCTCAAGGCTTTGGGCCGTCTTCCACTGCTTTCCCAGGATACAAGCAGGAAGCTGGATGGGAAGTGGAGCTGCCGGGATTAGAACTGGCGCCCATATGGGATCCTGGAGCATTCATGGCGAGGACTTTAGCCGCTAGGCGACCGTGCTAGGCCCAAATAGATTTCTTTTTTTTTTTTAAAGATAGATGTACTTGTGTATGTATTTACGTATTTGAAAGGCAGAGCCACAGAGAGATAGATGAAACAGAAAGAGAGACCTAGCCATTGATTCACTCCCCAGATGACTACAATGGCTAGAGCTGGTTCAATTCAAGGACAGGAGCTAGGAGGAGTTTCTTCTGGGTCTCCCACATGCGTGCAGAGGCCCAAATCCTTGGGCCATCTTCTGTTGCTTTCCCAGGCCATTAATAGGGAGCTGAATTGGAAGTGGTGCAGCCAAGATTTACAACAATACCCATATGGCATGTTGGTTCCACAAATGGCAGCTCTTACACACTGTATCACAGTGTTGGCCCCATCAAATTTAATTGCTTTAAGTTCCTAGAAAGAATGGAAAACTGTGAGTTTATGAATTAGGGATGAGTTTTGTGTGGTAACAGACTAGTCCACTGCTTGGGATACCCGTACCCCTTGTCAGAGTGCCAGTTCAGGTCCTGCCTGTTTCACTTGTAGTTCAATTTCCTGCTGATGCAGCCTTGGAGGCAGCAAACAGTGGCCCCATGCTCGAATCCCTGTGTCCCAAGTGGGAGAGCCAAATGGAGCTCTTAGCTCCTAGCTTCAGCTCGATCCGGTCCTGGCTTTTGTGGCTATTTGGGAGAGTAAAACAGCAGATAGAGGGTCTCTCACTCTCGTTATAGCTTGCAAATATATGAAAATACAAGCTTTTTTTTTTTAAGGTATGAGTTGTTTTGGTACCAGAAAAATGTGTTTCTTAATACATGGGCATTTCATGTTATAAGAAAAATATGTATGGATTTCAAATTTTTTTTACATCAGAATAAACTTATCTCAATTTTGTTGTTGTTGAGGCAGAGAGACAGACAGAAACATGGTCCTCATCAGCTGCTGCACAGCCCAAATGCTGCGCCAGCCCCACTGCTGGGCTTGAGGCTGAAGGTAGGAGCCAGAATTCAGTCCAGGTCTCCCACTTGGGCAACAGAAAGCCGCTTGCTTGAGCCATCGTTGCTGCCTCCCTAGTCTGCATTATCAGGAAGCTGGAGCTGGGAATCAAACAAAGGTATTCCAAAATGTGGGACCCTGCCTGTATCCTAACTGCTTGTGTCAACACTCACTCGTTTCCATGAATTTTTTTGAAACTCACATAAAGGAGCATTAGACTGGGGAAGAAAACTTCAAACACAAAAGCAAGTACATGGGACCAATGCAGACTAATCTACTGCCCGCCATGCCAGCATCCCATAGGAGCTCCCATTTAGGTGCCTGATGCTCTGTTTCTGACCCTGCTCCCTGCTAATGCATCTGGAAAAGCATCACAATATGGCCCAAGTCCCTGGACCCCTGCTACCCATGTGGGAAATGTGAATGATTTCCAAACTGACTTTGGGTTGGCCCAGCCCCAACCTTTGTGACCATCTCGAGAGTGAACCTGCAGGTGGAAGATAATTCTCTCTGTCACTCGCTCTCTCTGTAACTTTACCTTACAAATAAGTATTTTCCAGAGACAACCACACATAAAAACTTGGAGAAAGAGAAGAGGAAATAAGAGAGTAGCATCAAAGGTGTCATTAATTTAGAAATAGAGATCTGGGACGGGCATTGTGGAGTAGCTGCTTAAGGCATTGCCTGTGGTTCTGGCATCCCATACAGGCACTAGTTAAAGGTGTGGCTGCTCCACTGCTGATCCAGCCCTCTGCCAGCGGCATGGGGAGGAAGCCTAGGATGGCTCAGCTCTTGGGCCTCGAGGCCCAATAGGAGAGTTGGGAGAAGCTCCTGGCTCCTGGTTTTTGCATGACCCAGCCCTGGCTGTTGTGGGTTGTTTGGGGAGTGAGCCAGCAGATCAAAGATTCTCTCTCTTTTTCAATGTCTCCCTTTCTCTTTCTTCATAACACTGCCCTTCAAATAAATCAATAGGTTTAAAAAGAGAAAGAAATAGAGATCCAGAAACCAAAGATGAGAGCAGAACTGAATCATAGAAAGGGTAGGTGTTCAACCTTAGGACATACATGAAAACTCACGCATTGAACATGGCATTTCCCAGAACATCAAATCTGTGCTAAAATTGTTTGGGAATCCCTGTTTCCTGTCTAGGTCTACCCCACCCTGGCACTTTATGATGCAAAATAGCTTGTGGGTGGCCCTGAGATGTACTACAGTACAGTGCATAGACCCTTTCAGCTCCTACATTTAGTTACATGCAGGTTTTTTTTCCTACATGATCTCATTCTAGTGATTATTTTTAAATACCATTTAATTTTATCTTCAAATATGTCCACATATTTGGTTAGGGTGGGAAGGATGAAGTGTTAAGGGAAAGTGTGTGAGAGTATTGTTTCCAAATGTTCTTTTTATTTTTTTTTTTTCCTGTATCTGGAGAAAGGGGGAAGATAAGGGGAGAAGCTACAGCCAGTCTCCCAACTGCCTAAGTACCCAGGGATGGGGAACAACCATTCAGTGTCATCTCAGGGTACCAGGTGTGGAGCATTCTCTGAGGGTTCTGATTAAGTGGTTTTGATAGTTCTGAAATTCTGTCAATCTTGCCAATCCAAAGATGAGGAAATCCTTCCAACGCCCATTGGCTGACATAATCCACTTTGGAGTCTCCAATCACCCAGATATTTGCTGTCAACACCTGACTGATGTAGTTGATCAATTTGTTCTTCCCTCTATCTTCTGCTATGGTACCAGATGTCCTCTGCAGGCTCCAATGGACTGCTGTATCCTCCATGTGCATCTGGGTATGCTATCCACTGCTCCATCTGAGCCACTGAGGAGGCTCATTTCTGACACACAAAAGTGGCCTTGTCAATGGAAGTCCTTCAAAAGTCATCCCTCACCTGCAACATACTCCCTAAGTGGTGGTCCTTCCTACACATCCCCTTGCTTCTTTCCCTGGCCAATCCACAGTCCCTGTATGCAGGAGCACATGGGGTACATGAGGGACCAGCCCAAGCCAGTCTGGGGGCCTGCAACACCAAATCTCCCCACATATCTTAAAAAAAAACAAAAGGAAAGAAGGGAAAAAAGTAGAATAGGTGACTATGCAAGCACACTGGATTAGTTAACACAAATTTGGTATTAATCAGGCCCAGGATGCCCACCAGCTATTGGCTTCTTTTCTCCCAGCTGTGTAACACTTGTCTAGGTACAAGGTAACCTAGGCCATTGTCTACAGCTGGGGTTCTGGTGATATTTTCCTAAGACTACAGCTTTACACTATCCACAGGGGCTATAGACTGCTCTATGTGTCAAGTAAATATCATGGCTACATCAAAGTTAGAAGATAAAGCACCAACCATGTGAGGCATCAAGTGAGCTGACATCAGCAGTTAGCACTCCAGTTCCATGTACCTATGTGGAGAAATGCTATGCTTTTACAATGCTGAAATTTCGTAGTTGTAAAGAATTCAAATGTAAGTAAGATTTGGACTCCTGGTTTCGGCACCCCATTTTCCCCCTTCTCCGCCACCCTACCAATCAACATTCCCTAGTAACTGAGTCACTCCAGACTTCCAATTACTGGTTTATAAAGTGAGGGAAACAGGACTCTCTAAGGTCCTGCCCAAGTTGAAGATTTTACAAAGCAGGGACATGAAGGTGGTTATCTTGACTTTTGACAGCCAAGACAAGAAAATGTTCTGAGAGTGAGAGCAATTAGCTGCTGGTAAGAGCTCTAGGAAATTTGATTGCATGTGTCAGCCAAACGTCTGTAGGGTTTAAGGAGTCCTACCTGCTCTGTCTGTGTGGACTATTTCCTTGGGTCTTTGATGCTTATGTGCCTAAGGTTGCTAAATGTACCTGCTCCAAACATGAAGGAAAGTTTCCAGGTTTTCTTTTCTTTCTTTCTTAAAGATTTATTTATTTACTTGAAAGACAAACCAACAGAGAAAGGGAGAGAGAGAGAGAGATCTTCTTTCCACTGATTTGCTTTCCAAATGCCTGCTGTAGTCAGGAGTAGGCTGGGCCAAAGACAAGAGCCAGAAACTCCATTCTGATCTTCCACATCAGTACAGCCCCACTGTTTAGGCTTTAATCTAACTTCATGTGAACTCCAAGACTACAAGAGACAAGAGAGTTAACAGCAAGAATTTGTGAAATAATCTGCAATAATTCATAAAATAATCTAAATAAAGGTTTCGATGAGTATCAAAGGAGCTCTGATAATCCAAATGATACAAGCAATTTTAAAAACATTTTCCTTGGACCCAGTGCAATAGCCTAGTGGGTAAATCCTTGCCTTGCATGCACCAGGATCCCATATATGTGCTGGTTCATGTCCTGGTTGCCCCACTTCCCATCCAGCTCCCTGCTTGTAGCCTGGGAAAGCAGTAGAGAATGGCTCAAGTACTTGGGATCCTGCACCCATGTGGGAGACCCGGAAGAATGTCCTGGCTCCTGGCTTCAGATCAGCTCAGCTCTGGTCACTGTGGGAGTCAATTAACGGATGGTAGATCTTCGTATCTCCATTTTTCTGTAAATCTGCCTTTCCAATAAAAATAAATAAATCTTAAAAGAAAAAAAAGTTTTCTTTTGGTATTTGTCAGGTCTCCATTTGTCACAAAAACAAGTCAAACCATGTTAAATAGTAGCTTTACCTCCCTCTCAAAATTCAAGGGAGCCAAACATGCTCTCCCATTGTGGACTCTGTACAGTGGAGAACCGCCTTTGTACTGCCTTGAAATGAAACGCAAAGCCAATTCTTTGAAATGTGTAATGCTTCCTAGGCATGCCTCTCTCTTAAGACTCTTTTAGATGAAACTCACTGACACTGGATTCAAATTTATTTACAGAGAGCAGAAAATGTATTCAGTCAACTAGGACACCCAGGGCCACATCTGGCTTCAGCAACAGAAAGATTTGGGAGCCCAAACAGTGTTCTTGTTCCATGGACATCCCCTTCCTCCATCTCTTAGTTCTTCTTCCTTCTCTGTGCACCAGCAGACTCTCTGTGTATGGTAACAAAGAGGGCCCTGGCAGCTCTCAGCATCATGGTCCTTAGCTGACATGATAGCTCTGAAGAGACAGCACTTGACTGCAACTGTTTCAAGCAACACTGTGATTGCTAAGAATTGCCATCCATTTCCATCCTCCAGACCGGATTCTAGGGTCCAGGGAGATTAAGCAGCTTGCCCATTTTCAGTGTGTGTAACCCTGGGCTAATTGCTTAAACTCTCAGTACTTCTGTTTCCTCATCTGTAGAAAATTCCAGAAGCAGCTACTATAGGTGGTTGTGAGGACTGGATAAGGAAATGCAAGAACCAAAGGATGGTAGCCAACAGAGTCATTTCATTACCAAAAGGAGGACATAATCTATTGTTTCATTTCCCTTTAACTTTCTCTCTTCCCTAGCCTCCTGCCCTGTAAAAGTTAAGAAAAAAGTCAGCTTTATAACATCCATCATCTCTGCAGGTTGACTATTGTTTATCTGACATTTTTTGGAAACAAAAATGTTTTACATTTTGGACTCTTTTTGTTTGGAGAATATTTGCATGTTACACAGCAAGATATTTGGAGAATGGGATGCAAGTCTAACCATAAGATTCATTTGTTTCATATGTACCTTCTATTCATAGACTAAATATGATTTTATACACGACCTTAAAATTGTTGGCTTGTATTTTGATGATGATCCAGCAGTTGAGGCCAGGTATTGAATTTCCACTTGCAACATCATGTCAGACATGTCAGATCTCAAAAAGTTTTAGATTCCGGAGCAATTTGGATTTCAGATTTTTGGATTAGGGATCTTTAGCTTGCAGTAACAGCAGACAAATTTTGTAATGAATCACATCTCAGGGTCTAGGGGAGGGAGCTTAGAGCAACAAAGTTGGGGCTAAGCTGGGACCAGCATGGAAGAACCACACTAAGGAATTTGGACTGAAAACAAAGATAACTTAGATGGGAGCCAGTATTAAGGTCTGTGCTTCGGATGGCCAATCCCACACGCTAGACAGGAAGCCTCTTTGCTGCTGCTGCTGCTGGGGCAGGAGCCAGATCAGAGAGTTGCAGCAGGAGGGCTGCATGGGGTAGCCATTCACCACATGAAGTAAAAGATAATGAGCCAACATGGCTGGGAGGGAGAGTTTGGAACCTGCAAGAAGGTCAGATCCTGACAGGAAGCCTTTCATGCAGAGCAATGACAGGAGGAGATGGCACTAAACATTATTCATAAATTATTGGGACAGTTTCAACAACAAAGAATAGATCCATTAGAAAATTTAACACATGCCCTGACAAAAAGTACATCTTAATTCAATTATGAAATGCCCATCAAATCAACACATGGCTGAGAATGGTTTCCGTTGGAATTGGAGCAACTGATCTGTATTTCCTAAGCAAATGATAAGTTGTTAAGGTCAAAGTTATTCTGTCTCTGTAGTTCAATGTTTCTGAATCTTTAAAAATGGGGAGGGGTAGGTACACATACAGACACACACGCAGGTGAGAGGAGAGACAGTCAGGGCTAGGCCAGTAGTTGTGAACTCAATCTGAGTCTTCCACACGGGTGGCAGAGATTCAAATATTCGAACTACCACCTGCTGACTCCCAGGATGTGTCTCAGTAGGAAGCCATAATCAGAAACAGAGGCAAGGTTTGAAATCAAGCCCTTCTGCAGCACCCACACATGCATCCTAAATAGGATGTGGGGCGGGCTGGGCCACAAGATTCACCAGCTCATACAAGGCAGGCCAAGATGGAGGAGCAGGCTATGCCAGGCAAAGGCATAGCACCTGCTGATATGCATGGGATCTGGGTCTGGGAGTAGGCTGAGCGGGGGAACTTGGGAAACTCCCCTAGTGGGTCATGGCTCTCCCTGCTGAACATGTGGTCCAGGCCTGGAGGTCAGGCAGGCTGGGCAAGGTAGTTCCAATTGTTGGCAAATGTGTGGGTTGGTTTTGGAAGGGAGTAGACTAGGCAGGGCCGAGCAAACCTTAGCTCACCAGCAAGAGCAGAAACCAGGCACAGATCATGATGGGCTAGGCTGTCACACCTGCCAGTTTGCATGAACCAGGGATGGGAGCAGACTGAGCAGAGCCAGGTTCCAGCACCCACCAGTGAGAGTTGGGACTGGGGGCAGACTGGGTCAGGCCAGGCTACAGCTTCTAATGGCAAAGGCCAAGACAGGTGAGGGACTATGCCAAGCTGGGGTAGAGCCACCAACGGCATGCACAAGATCTATGGCTGAGAACAGGCCTGATTGGGGAGCTAAGCAGACGCCTTGGCTGGGTTGTGGTTCTCACTGGTGAGCGCAGGGGCCTGAGTAGGGGCTGCTATCTGCTTTGGACATGGCTGTAGTATCCCTTGGGAAAAGTATAGGCAAGGTCTGTGGTGCACGAGACTGGCCTAGATTCCAGCACCCACTGTTGCTTGTGAGAATCAGGGTAGACGTAGGTTAGGTTAGGCTAGGTCTCTGCCCCTACTGAGCCATGTGTGAGCTGTGTCTGCGTATGGACCAGGCTTGGCTAGATTGGAACATCCAACAGTAAGAACCAGAATGGGTTGAAATCCAGTAATGAAAGGCCACTGTTGCTGCTAGGACAGGAGGTGGACTAAGTAGTGCTGGCTCATGGACCCACTGGTATGCATGAGATCTGGCAATGGGATAGGTTCTGATGGAGGAGCCTAAGGAATTCCTCTGGCAGGACACAGTTCCTGCAGGTGAGCACAAGAACCACGATAGGGAGCAGCCCAGACGTGGCCAGGTAATGGTACCCACCGGGATACATTTGGCACAGGTTGGGGGCGAACCAGTTCATATCAGCTGCTGGTGAATCCAGGAACCAGAATGGAGTGCAAGTCAAGCCGGGTTGGGCTGCAACACAAGCCAGTTCTCATGAGGGCCGGGATTGGGAGCCAGCTGGACTGGGCTAGGCTGTAGCCCCCACAGGCATGAGCTGAAATTGTGGGTAGGCCTGGCCCAGCAAGGCTGCAAAACCCACTGGCAAGTGCTAAGGTGAGGCAGCCCATGCCAGACTAGACCGCAGCACCCAACCAGCACACATGAGACCTGGGGAGAAAGTGGGGTGAACCTGGTGGGGAGGTTGTGTTGGGTCCCCTTGCTGGACCACCACTACCACTGGAGAACATGAGTTGGTATTGGGGCAGACCATGCCAGGCAGGGCTAAAACACCTGTTGGCCTCATGTTTTTACTTTATTTTTTATGAAGCAACCAGTACTTATGACACTAATTACATGAAATTTTAGGGAGAATCTGTTTCTTCCAACATGTCTTTTCTCTAGTGATCATTTTGAATATTCTTCCTCTTTGCATTGTGTCCTGAGTATTTCTGGGTACTTTCCCTTTCTTGTCATGTTTTCTGGTCATTTTTTTCCATCACCATGCAAGATTAATAGTGCCTCGAACACACCTTTTTTGCGGGGAGAGGGATGGTAGTTTTATTTATTTGAAAGGTAGAGTGACAGGGAGGGACCAAGAGAAAGGGAGTATGGGTAATGAGCTACTCCCATGTTCTAGTTCACTCCCTAAATGTCTGCTATAGCCAGACTGAGTGAGGCTGAAACCAGGACCTAGGAATTCCATCCAAGTCCTACGTAGGTGGCAGGGACCCACACACTTAGATCGTCATTGGCTACCTTCCCAGGTACATCAACAGAAAGCTGCATTACAAGTGGATGTGACCCTAGGCACTTTGAGCTGAAATATGAGCACATCAAGCATCAGCTTAACCCACTCGCATAGCATTCATGACATCCAGGATACAATCCCAAAGTATTCAAGACAGAGGAAACAGAAAGGGGGCCAGCTCTGTGGCATAGCAGGTAAAGCTGCCACCTGGATCCTTAAGCCTCCCAAATGGCCCCAGTTTGAGTTCCAGTTGTTCTATTTCTGATCCAGCTTCTTGCTAATTCGTCTGAGAAAACAGTGGAGCATGAACCAAGTGCATGGGCCCCAGCACCCACATGGGAGGCCCAGAAGAAATTCCTGGCTTTGAACCTGCCTAGCACTCTGTTCATTACAGTCATTTGGGAAGTGAACCAGCAGGTGGAAAATTCTCTTCCTTTAATCCTGTCTTTAAATAAATAAATATCTTTCAAAAAAGGAAATGGAAAAATGTCTATTCTCAAGAGAACGAAATGATTGATTGGGATTAACTTTGAGATGGTCTCAAAGTTAATGTTAGGTATTAGCAAGCAAGAAAATTTTATGATGCTATCACATAGAGGAAAATGTACTTATAATAAATAAAAGGATGAAAAATTGTAGTAGCTAATCAGAAATAATACAGAGGTAAAATTAAACTTCTCAATATTAGAATGCATCATCTAAAGTACAAATTCACTGGATGGGCTTATTACGGTGATAAGATAACCAAGGAAAACATAAGTAAATTTGAGGATGGGTAAAAGGGATTATTGACTTTGAAGAAGAGAGAACAGATTCAAAATAAACTAACAGTCTGAGGGACCCATGGAACAATATCAAAATCTAGTAGATGTGTGATTGTGGATCCAGAAAAAGTGAACAAGAATGGTGTTGAAGAAATATTTAAATAAATAGTGCTCCAAAACGTCTCCAAATTTATGAAGACAAAAAAGTGCAGTTTCAAAAATATCAGTTAATCCCTAAAGAGGAAAAACACATGGAGCATATAACAGTAAAACCACTAAAAATTAGGCATCAACAAAATGTTGAAAACGGCCCGGCGGCATGGCCTAGCGGCTAAAGTCCTCGCCTTGAAAGCCCCGGGATCCCATATGGGCACCGGTTCTAATCCCGGCAGCTCCACTTCCCATCCAGCTCCCTGCTTGTGGCCTGGGAAAGCAGTCCAGGACGCCCCGATGCATTGGGACACTGCACCCGCGTGGGAGACCCGGAAGAGGTTCCTGGTTCCTGGTTCCTGGCATCGGATCAGCACGCACCGGCCCGTTGCGGCTCACTTGGGGAGTGAATCACCGGACGGAAGATCTTCCTCTCTGTCTCTCCTCCTCTGTGTATATCTGGCTGTAATGAAATGAATAAATCTTTAAAAAAAATAATTAAGTACCTTGTGTTCATTGATAATTTTCCAGTTCCACCAAGAGCCTGTGTTACATTATGCTGGGAGGGGATTTACAAAGGAAACAGCATACGAGAGGGAAGAAGCAGGGCCAGTGTGGTGGTGTAGCACACCAATCCTTTGCCTGCAAGCATGAGCATCCCATACGAGTGCTGATTCATGTCCTGGCTGCACCACTTCCGACCCTACTCTCTGCTTATGGCCTGGGAAAGCAGCAGAGGACGGCCCAAGTCCTTGAGCCCTTGCACTCACATGAGAGGCTGCACAGAAGCTCCTGGCTGCCAGCTTTGAATGAGCTGAGCTCATCTCAGAGGAGCTCGGACTGTTTCGGCCATTTCCAGCAGATGCAAATCTTTCCCTTTTTGTCTCTCTTTCTCTCAGTAGGAATCTGACTTTCAAATCAAAATAAATAAATAGATCTTTAAAACAAAGAAAAAGAGGGAAGAGGCCTCAAAGGGAATTTGGGATGCTTAGGGCCTCAGTGTTTGTACAGAATGGCTGCTTCCCCCTTGGCAATTGAGCCCTATGTAACAGTACGGCACCAGGTCAGAGCCCCAAAAAATGGGTAAATGAACTACGCATGCACTGATACTTTTTTTTAAGAGTTATGTATTTATTCATAAAGTAAGTTACAGGGAGAGAGAAAAAGAGACAGAGAAGGGTATCTTCCATTCACTGGTTCACTCCCCAGATGGGCAACAATGGCCAGTACTGGACCAGACTGAAAGCAGGAACTGGGAACCTCTTCCTGGTCTCCCATGAGAGTGCAGGGGCCCAAGCACTTGGATCATCTTCTGTTGCTTTTCCCAGGCCATTAGCAAGGGGCTGGATCAGAAGTAGAGCAGCTGGGACACACAAAATGGTGCCTATACGGGATGCTGGCATCACATTCACTCATTGTGCATGTGTTAGCCCTGTATGTTAATTTCTGAAAACAAACACAACTCATTTTTCTTCAACAAAAGCATTTAGTTTCAGGGAATCAACAGGGCCTGACTACCATTACTAAGTCCTCCTTGTGACCCAGTCATACCTCTTGCCCTGAACCCAAATGGATCTCCTCACATGGTGCCTCAAAAAAGGGTCCATTGGGCAGATCATGTGACACTCAGAAATCAACAGTGTCGGCTGACTTTATGAGCTAAGCTGTTGGTTCACATTTTGAGCTGGAGCTCTACAACCTGGGAAGCATGATAACATTTGTTCCAAAAAAAAACAGTACCCAGGGCTGAAACAAGGTACAGTGAGCAATAAAGGTGGTAGAAATAACACCATAGAGATAGTTGAGCTGTTTGCTTCCCCTCAAGCATTGGTACCCCACGGTGGCTGCACGTAGAATCCACCTGGCGAGATGTTCCAACCTCTCCCACCTCTAACACCAGGATTTAGTCATGCAGTCTTAGGCAAGTCCTTCCATCTCTGCCCCCTAAAAAGTCCCGTTAGGAAAACGTGCCCCTGCCCCTTGAGAGATGTTGAGAGGGTCGCCTAAGTTAGCAGCTGGCTGAAACAATGTCTCAGCACTGTGGAAATGCTAGGTGTGTTTATAGGTTGTTCAACTATGTTCTCAAGTAACCAAAGACTCTTTTCCGTAAGAAAAACAGGCGCTATTGGAATATACTTGATGAGTGTGAACTAGAGTGATATGGCACCCATGGGGACTGAGCCTTGTGGTTTGAACTTGGGAGGACTCGTGAGGGCATATGCATGCGGTAGCTGAAGAGAATGGCCTTGTGCCTATGGTAGAACTGATCATTTTGGAAAACTACAGTGTTCTCTCGGGTCCACCTGGATGTCCCTTGAGAGACACACAATGAGGCATTGCAGCTGAAGCGCTGCAGCAACAAAAGCTGATTTGAGTAAAAGGATCTATCTGTAAATAGATAACAGGAAGTTGAAATTGGAAGCAGCGAGGATTTGAATCCAGACATTCCAGTATGGGATGTGAGCATCCCATAAAACATCTTCAGCTCTCTACCAATGCCCAACCCAAAGGATATTTGTGCCTTGGTCAAGGTACAAATAAGGTCAAGGTAATTGAATGCATTTTATCAAACAGCTTGTTGACTTGTTTGTAATTCATAAATATAAAGATCTGTGGTTTGTGAACCTTCATTTGTACCCTGATCTTCCCCCATTAGTATTTTTAGGGAGTGTGTTGATGGGAAAGTGTTGTGCCCACAGAATTAGGGTGTTATTTTTTAAAACGAAGATTTATTTATTTGAAAGGCAGAGTTAGGGAGAAACAGATCTTTCATCTGCTAATTCACTCCTCAAATGGTCTCAACATCCAGAGCTAGTCCAGGCTGAAACTAGGAACCGAGAACTACATCCAGGCCTCCCACACAGGTGGAAGGGACCCAAGGATGTGGACCATTTGCTGCTGCTTTCCCAGGCACATTGGAAGGGAGGTGGATTAAAAGTTGGAGCAGCCAGGACTCAAACCACCAGCCATAAGGGATGTCAGTGTTGAACGTGGCAGTGGCTCAACCCAGCAATGCCACAGCAATGGCTCCTGACATTCACATCAGTATGTTAAGGTCCACTTTCCTCCAAAGAGATGAGCAAACATACTAAGATTTGGAGGGGTAGTTCCTGTTGGGTAAAACAGACAATCACGCTGGTTAGCTGAAGCACGGGAGTATTTAATCCAGATGATTCCAACACAGGATGGTTTGACTTAAGGAATGTTGACTTCCTACTGTTTACAAGAATGATGTGCAGGCAACAGGAGCCATACTTGGAAAGTGGAACCTGGATCTCTCCTGAGCTAGCTCTGTGTGGTCTCATCTATCCTGGTAATGCTGGGCACTGGGAGTGAGCACAGTCTCAAATCCTCTGCAGTGTCCTGTGTAGCTGAACCACGATGTGTCGGTGGTCAGGTACAAGCAGTGCATCCCCCAGTTGTGTTGTCTTTCATTTCTCAGGGGTGTATCAGGATAGCATGCCATCTTAAGTGGAGGAGCAAAGGGACCTGTATGGAATCAGAGAGAGAAAGAGAGTGAGAGCTCTTGGGACTTCAAAGCCAGAAAGCAGAGTGCATCTGGACCCTGCAGAGAGGCAAGGCAAAGACATGGCAGCTCCAGCAGCCTCAGCAAGAGGGATCCGTGAGCTGGCCCCCCATGGTGACAGGCTCCTAAGTTTCTAAGCTGCAATTTGTCTAGATGCTGACCTGGACTTCTTCCAGTGGGTTGTTTTCCCTGCCTCACAGCCTCCTTGCCTGTTGCCTGGCTTGCTCTGTGCCTCTCTCACTAAACCTGCTTGCAGCATCCTTCAGACTGCCATCAGCTCGATGTGCTCCCTAGTACTCAGTTTAAAGGTTCCAAGAACCTAACTGGATCTCATCGACACCCCCAACACCCCCCCTTTTTTTTTTAAGAAAATGTGTTTATCCCATGCCAATTCACAGCCAGGTTCCTGGTTCAGTTAGTACACTTAATGGGACTTCATTGATGGAGGGAGTGGCTGCTGATGGGACAGAGGCACACACTTCACCAGTCAGTTGGTGCTGGAGGAGATGCACCAGCTGAGTTTGGCTGCAGAGGATGGGCTCCTGGACAGGGCTGGTTAAGGGGCAGTTCTCCTTGCAAGCAGCTGGGAGCACGGTAAATACTACATTGGTCCAGGATAACGGTTGTAATGGGTTTTGGCAACCTTTGTTTTCTCCCATATTCTTTAAGCAAATAGTCATCTCCCACTAGACCATGACACCCCACCCTTGTCTGCCTCCATCAGTGGGACATTCACTACCAGTGGATATTCTTTCTCTCTGTGGCAGGTGTAAGGATTGTTCAATTTGCTGTCATCATTGGTTCTTCCTCTTTTTCCTGAGGCACATGCAATAATGCTTTCTTCTCAAAAGATGCACAATTTACTTCTGAGGGCTCTGCGCTCCACATAGTGGAGCAGGTGGATCAGGAAGGATCTAGATAAGTCACTCATTCACCACTGGTGATGGTTTGGGTCCTGAGCTCCAGAGCTAGAGTTGGCAGGTGGGAGAGTTATGAATCCAAACCAAAGTCTTTAGAAAATGCCAAGAAAATGGAATGGAGAAAGCCAAGTCCAGATGGCAAGTCCCAAGGGTAGAATGAGGTGAAACACAGGTGATAACCCAGGGATCAGGAACTGGACAAGAGTGGAACAGATGGAAGGTGACGTGAGAGCTGCTGAGACAGTAGCCAGAAGGCTGTGTTTGCTTTTATAACTCACCAGGTGGCACATGCTGCTAGAGCCATTTCTCTCCCTGCTCCCGGCCACATTCTTTTGGCTCAGTCTCTGAGAGTCATTCCAACTCTTCTCCATTACCTTGGAACCTTTGACTTCTTACTGGAGTGATTTATTCCTGCTTAGCTCAGAACTCTGCAATTTCTTCAATAACCTGGATGTCGGCTTGCTCTAAAAAACAGTCCAGGTCTACGGCCATACCACCCTGAACGCGCCCCATCTCGTCTGTTAAAAAAACAGTCCAGAATTTTATACCTGTCTTACAAATGTGAAAACTACTCCCCTTAGTTTGTGTGTGTATTCTTGGATTGCAAAAATAATAAATTTGTGTCATGCCCAGGGACATTCAACTTCTGCATCACAAACAGCCTTCCTGGGAAGAGCTGCTGTGGGAACTTCATGTGAAATATACCCCTCACCTTCCTCCCAAGCCTGCTAATGTAGCAGGGAGATACAACAGTTAGCAAGGGAGCTCACCATCATGACTCTGATACACTCCCAGGTCATCTCCCAGATTCACTCTCAATCCCACTAGTTGGGTAATCCACCCAGCAACGAGCACCCCCTGCCTCACTTGCATCCAACTACGTTGCATTTGCTTTCACTCTGCTGTGAGCGCTCTCTGGACATGATGTAGGCACAGTCATTCCCTGGCGTTCGCAAAGGATTGGTGCTGGCCCCCCAACTCCCAACACTGCCATGGGTATAAAAATCCACAGTTTGCTCCAGTCCCTTGTATAACATGGGGCAACATTTGCATAAAACCCACACACGCCCTCCCAAACACTCCAATAATCTGGATTACTTGTAAAACCTGATATGAAGTAAATGTTCTCCAAAGCAATTGTTACACTGTATTCTTTAGGGAATGGTGACCAAAACAAAACAAAACCTAAAAAACACCAGCAAGTCTGTATAGACCCAGGACTTTTTTTTCCCATTTATTTTTTATGTGGATTGGTTGAATCCATGGATGTGGAAACCACCCATGGGTTTGGGAGACCAACTACCTAGCCAAAAATATTGTCATTGGTAATCACAAGGAGGAAATCTCATGATGATCTGGCTCAACTAACCCCCAAGACACTGGGATACCAGAGTACCTAAGGACAATGTTGTAAGAGCAATTCTCGGTTACCTGTCAAATCTGATCTTATCTCCCCAGCTGTTGCACTCAGACTATGTGTGATGCCATCGATCTAGCATAACTTCAAAGGGGCATGTGTGTGAAGGGATCTGCCCCTGAAATTCCTATTTGGAATACATTCACCAATGGTGGCCCAAAGAACCTGACATCTTAACAGTTATGTGATGGGAACAGTGTTGGAAGGTAAAATGAGCTTTGGGGAACTGGTAGGGGAGCCACGTTCTGTGTTTTGGAGCGTGTTATTCATAACTAGGAGCCTGTCTCCAACATAGTTATCTATTAAAATTCTTTGAGTAAGAGAATATGGTGTTGCTGACAAATCACCAGTTTTTACCTAGAGCAAGCTTCCACCATTCACAAGCAATCATTTCCTCCCTGAGCAAATACTGCTGCCACTGCAGTTGAGGTGCCAGTTCTTTGGTACTATTACAATAGTCATCCATGCTAAGATGTTCGCACTAGCTAAAATCATACGCCTTACAAAGAACCAGCCACTTCGCCTGCAGTTTCCCATTCAATGGCTCTGTTACAACATGAAGCTGGCATTGCCTCTGTCAGGGCTACACTTCAACTGAAGGAGTATTTAAGTGTTTGCCAGCGCCTAAAAGGATTAGTGGAAATGTTTATTGAGCACACAGTATTTACAACACAGAGAATGAATTTAAATTGCAGAAAGAAAAAAAACCATCGCAATGTGGTGTGATTTCCCACCGACTAGAAAATGGCAAACATAAACGGCTTCTTCCATGAACTTACCGTGGTGAAGGAGGCAGCTGATGTCAGCCCACCCTCAGCTGCTCCCTCCACCAACACAAGCCAAGCCTTTTTCAACTTCATAACTATGAAGTATTTCCTGAGTGCCTACAGGGAATATATAGGCGCTAAAAAAAAAAAAAAAAAAAAAAAAAAAAAAAAAAAAAAAAAACCTTACAAGGCCAGTGTGACGGTTCGATTGCTTAATTCTCCACCTGCAAGCACAGGTATCCATTATGAGTATGGGTTTGTGTCCCGGCTACTCCACTTCCCATCCAGCTCCCTGCTTGTGGCCTGGGAAAACAGCAGAGGATGGTCCAAGTCCTTAGGCCTCTGCACCCATGTGGGAACCCAGAAGAAGCTCCTGGCTCCTGGTTTCAGATCAGCTCAGCTCTGGCCATTGCAGTCACTTGAGGAGTGAACCAATGGACCTTTCTGTCCCTCCTTCTCTCTGTGAATCTGCCTTTCTAATCAAATAAATAAATCTTAAGGGGAAAAACAACAAGCTCACCTTTTAGCAAGCAATTCAAATACAGAGGGATTACAAATTGACAGCCAAGTTGAACCAATGAACTCTGAATTCTCTATAAAGTCTCCTTTCTTTGTGCCGCTAACTAAAATAGCTACTTGGGAAGAGAGTACAGCTAGCAGCAGTGTCTACTCGCATTCTTTGTTTCTCCTCCATACCTATTATTTAAGAGAAATGGACGTCAAAGTTAAGATTGAGGATCAATTCTGACTGTGACCTAAGTCGCCGTGACCCTCAGGAGTTGCTTCAACTCTCTGGATGCCAGTTTTCTCAACTCAGAGATGGGGTTAGTTTGAGCCATCACCTCGTCGGGTGTTACGGGTTAAACGGTCACACACATTCATATTTCTCAGCCTAGAGAGTATGCATTCCATAAATGGTAGATTTGATTATTGCTAAATAACAGTCCCAGCGTTTCTGAGCCTGCCAAGAAGGTGCGATCTGCCTTGCCTGCACAGACGAGGACGAGGTGACTGGTCCAGGGTTCGGGCACTCCCCAGCGTCAGCTGCAGAACCCAAGCCCTGTCACCCCCAGTCAACCTTGTAGACCTTCACAGAATGGGATGCTGCGTCCAGCACAAGAAGAGAATTCTCTTTGGTGAAGGCCAGGGCCACAGGACGGCAAAGCCCCTGAGTGACCATGGGTTTCACCACCGGGAACTCCTCAGGCTTTCCCAGGCATAGGATGGCGGCCCCAGAGGTCTCAGCCACGATCACATTCCCCTGGTGATCGAAGGTGACGGCCGAAGCCGTTACTTGCGAGGGGAAGAAGAGGCTCAACCCGAAGGTGTCCACCTGGCCGAGGAGCTGCATCCTGGAGCCGAACACTTTCACCCTGGTCCTGCCGCCAGCAGGATGCTCCAGCACCGCGATGGCCCCGGTGAGCCAGGACACGGCCACCCCGCGGGGGCTGCAGAGAGCCGCCTGCAGCTTCTGCGTGCCCCGGAGGACGCCTTCGGCGAAGTCCACCTTCAGGAGGTGCAGCGCCCCTGCCTCGGCGTCGGTCACAACCACCCCGTTCTGAGGGGTGATCTCCACCCCCCAGGGCAATGAGAAGCGGCCGCCTCCGACCACGAGCTTGACCTGGCCGAAAAAGTCGAACACCTTGACGGAGCGGTCGCCGGCGTCGGTGATAACCACGTGGCAGTCGTTGGTGACGGCGACATCCAGAGGATACCTGACGTCTTGTGCAGCGTCGCCCTTCTCCCCAAACTGGTGGGCGCACCCTCCCCCGCTGTCAAAGACCTTGACCCGCCTCTTGCCGTCATGCACCACCACCACCCGCCCAGTCTTGGGGCACAGCGCCAGCCCCGTGGGGTTGACCAGCGTGCCCCAGCCGCCGAAGGAGTGCAGGCAGGTGAGGGCCCCGGGCGCGCAGGCTGCGGCGGCGGCGGCGCGCGGGGCGGCGGACGACGGGCGCAGCGCGGAGCCCAGCAGCTCCAGCAGGTGCAGCACTGGCAGACAGTCGCTGGTGTCGCAGCCGCGGCAGGCTCGCCGGCAGAAGGGACACTCGAGAGCCAGCGTCCTCGGGTGCGCCAGGGCGGCCACGCAGGCCAGGCAGACCACATGGCCGCAGGGCAGGTTGCGCGGCCGCCGCTGCTGACGGTGACCGAACCTCTCGAAGCACACCTTGCATTCGAGCAGGCTGATCTCGGCCTCGCGCACCAGCTCCCGCAGCGCCGGCCGGCCCTCCGAGGCCTCGGCCCCCATGGCGCGGCTGGTTACGCTCCCCGGCCGCGCCAAGGACGCTGCCCTCGCGCCGCCCACAGTCACGGTCACTGCCAAGGCCACGGGGCGGGGCCTCCGTGCTGACGTCAAGCGCGACGGCGGGGGCCCTGGCCGCGGCCTGCTGCCCCAGCTGCCCCTGGTGGGCGCTCTTGTTACTGTTTCCTGAGGCCCTCGCTGGCTTGCAGGCTTTGAACAGGTCCCTAGGCGAGGTGCTGAGCGGTCTGGGGGGAGAGCTCTCTGTTCTCCGCTGAGGGGTGCGCGCACAGCCGAAGACAGCAGGTTGCTCTCTGCAGCGCGGTCTGTAAGTGGCAGAGCAAGGACCAGCACCAGGGGTTGCAGCCTGCAGCGCTAGATATTGGGTATCGGGTGCTAAGGCTGGCTTGGCTGAGTCCAAGTGTGCAGTCTCTTGTTAGCTGAGCTTCTTTCAGCTGACGATCCTTTACAGCCTGAATGGGGACACACACACAGAGAAGATGTCCAGCGCTGAGGAGGCAGGGGGACAGGTGTACACACCTCCTAGTGTGTGAGAATAGGCCTTTGCAGTATTGAAGGCTCAGCCCCACTCGCTGAATGAGTGTCGGATGGGGGAACATCTTCCAGATGTGACTTCAGAAAGCAGGTGATCAGTGATGCTTGCTCCGGAGCGCACGCATCCCAGCCTGCTCCCTTCCAGTTGGCTTACTTCAATGATCTCATGTAAGCCTCATGATAATCCTACAGGATAGAGTTCAAAGATGCTTCAACATCTGAGCGTGCAGGGCTCGAAGCGGCTGGATCAGAATTTGAAGCCAGGTGGTTTGCAGAACCCACAGAGGATTTGTAGCTTGGTTGCCAACGGTGAGGGGTTCGTGGGTCTGGTGTGGTCTGGGCAGCTGGGGTTTGTAATAGCTTCCCAGGTGATTATAACGTACAGCCAAGTTTGAGAACACTCCAGTACGATGATTTCTTCACACGTGGCACCAGGGTTGTTCCTCTAATCTCAGTTAAGACAGATAGCGGAGAGAGTTCATCACAGGTAGGAAAATCATCGCTCAGGAATCCAGGGGAGAGGGACCATCTCCCATTGTCATGGTTTGCCCTGGAGAAAGTTCTCCTGCAGAACCAGGATTAAAATATTGGGACACAATAACCAACTCAATACTATTATTTCAGACTACGTTTTCATTCCAAATAAATAGCCAGTTAAATCGCATCAAATAGAGCCTTTTTATCTTCTTTTTTTTTTTTTCTGGTGTCACTGTTGATGGGAGCAGGCCTCTGCCGTGTTGAAGTGCTTGGGTTCAAGCACTGGCTCCACTTCCAATCCAGGTCCCTGCTGGTACACACCCTGACATGGAAGCAATAGATGATGGGTCAACTACGTGGGTTCCTGTCTCCCACATGGGAGAGTCAGATCGGGTTCTTGGCTCCTGGCTTCCTGGCCCAGCCCTGATGATATCGGGATAGATATCTGTACCTCTCCAGCTTTCACACAAATAAAAGCAATAAGATTTTTAAAAAGCAAAGGAAATATAATGGGAACCACATACACACACACTTATGAAATTTTGAATAGCTAAAAACAAAGTGAACTTAGCTCCTACATTTTACTGAATCAAGTAGTATCATTTCAACACATGATCACTACAAAAGTGATCTTTTTGTCTATACTAAGTAAGATACAGTGTGTAGTTGACGCGGCACTTCCAAATTTAGATGAGCCCCATTTCAAGTGCTCAGTGGCGCCGTGGCTGGAGGTCACTGTGTGGAACAGCACAGCTCTCGACCGCCTGCTCAAGATGCTGCCCAGGCTGAGCAAGCGCATCCCTGAGTTCCAACTTGTCTCTGCTTCAGCATCGTCTTAAAACTACCCCCGAGGACCACAACTCCTCGCTGCTTCTGGCTGAGCTTCCAGGAAACACGACCTGAAAGGTTCAGTCGCTGCGAGTCTGGCCTCTTTTCCCTGATCCTGTACTGCCCCCCTTGGGGTATTCTGTAGTACTGCTTGCTGCACCGGCTTGCAGGGCCCAGGAGCTTCCAGTCCAATCAACAGGAGGAATTGAAACATCAGCAGTGAATCTGCAGGCTCAACGACGGTCATAGTAGTTGCTTAACTGCTTGGTGATTGGTGCAGGGTGGCTTGCGGCCATGCACAACCTACCCTAACGATAACTCTCAAGAATCTAATGCTGGGAAGACTTTGGGTGCCATGAGTTAGAAACCTTTTGGCATACCCGGCATCCCATGTCCTGTATCAAAGTAGAAGACATGGTAGAAGCTCCTGGCTTCTGATGGGCACAGCTCTGGATCAGAAGTGAGGCACAGCCCATATGAAATGCCAATGCTGCAGGGTGGAGGATTGGCCTGCTGTGCCACTGCATGGGCCTCTAGGGAAGATACTTATAACTGGTTTTTTACTGAATTGGCTTAGGGTTCTTGTCATGAATGTCCATTTCTCCTTCAAAGCCTGAGAAATTTTCAATCATCCTTTTGCTTAGCAGGTTCTCAATAGCTTCCTCTTCTCCTTCAGTTATACTTACAATACAAACATTTGGTCATTTAATAATGTTCTCTATTGTGCATAGAGTGTCTTCATACTTTTTCTTTAGTGTTGTCTGATTGGGTTATTCTTATCCCGGAGGTCAGAAATTTCTTCCTCCACTTGTCTATTCTGCTATTAAAACTCTCAGTGGTATTTTTTATTTCTCTGATGGAAGATTTCATTTCAAAAATTTCTCTTTGCCTCTTCTTAATGAGTTCTATCTCCGTAGTAATATTTCATCCACACACTAATTGATTTCCTCATTTTACTCTGTCTGTAGTCTTTCGCATTACACTGAATTTCCATACTACCATTATTTTTATTATTAGAAAGGCAGATATACAGAGAGAAGGTGATTCAGAGAGAAAGATCTTCCGTTTGCTGGATTTCTCCGCAAGTAGCCACAATGGCTGGAATTGAGCCGATTCGGAGTCAGGAGCTACTTGTGGGTCTCTCACATGGTTACAGGGCTCCCAAGCCAGGAACCAGGAGCTGCTTCTGGGTCTCCCATGCAGGTGCAGGGTCCCCAGGCTTTGGGTCATCCTCTACTGCTTTCCCAGGCCACAAGCAGGAAGCCAGATGGGAAGGGAAGCAGCCAGGATACGAACTGTCACCCATATGGGATCCCGGTGCATGCAAGACAAGGATTTAGCCACTAGGCTATTGCGCTTGCCCCGTTACAATCATTGCTTTAACTTGATGATATATGTCATTTCATATATTTCCTTCATTTTAGGATTTAAGTCTGTAGCATTGTTGTGTGGCATCAGGCTACCTTGCTCCTTCGTGTCTTCTGTGTCCCTCTGATGATGTCTGTGCATCTGGTGTAATTGTCCCCTCTTCTTTACGGAGTAGGTTTTTTGGGAAAGAGTCGATGTAGCTGGAATGTAGAGTGTCACTTGGCTTGTTGCTTTGGGTCTAGGTGGCCCTAGAGTGTAGTTTCTGACTCATTTCTCTTGTCTTAATGTCAGCTCTGTTTAGGAGTGACATAGTGCTCTAGGCTGCTGCACTCTGCGAGAACAGCAGTGTAGTTTTGAGATGACTACTGGTTTCCTTGGGTGTGTATCACAGGGAGTTTGGTGTCAGTGTCCCTGGAAAACGTGACAGCCAGGGCCTCGTTCTTGGTGCTGGGGGGAGACGAGGCTGGCTGCCGCTTGCCCTGCTACCGCCAAGCCAGAGCAAGGCCAGGGATTGTGGCACTCATGTCTGTGGCCCGAGGACTATGATACATAGGCCTTTCTTCAGGTCCTGCTAGGAGAATCCAGCTGGTGCTATGGCTCACAACATTGCAGCTCTAGTGCTAAGACTGAACCCCATTCTGGTCCTATAGGGTCTATGGAAACTGGAGCTGTTACTCAATGGGGTGTGAGTCCAGAGAGGCGAGATGCAGTAGGTCCTTTCTGAGTCCACTATGCAGCCTCCAAGGGCACAAGAGGTTTAGAACGAATAATCTCTTGCAGGCTGTGACTTTATTCACTAGGCTACAGTGCCAGCCCTGCCCCATTATGATTTTTAAGTGGTTTCTTAAAAACTTATTTATTTGAAGTTAGAGCATCAGCGAGAGATTGATCTTCTACCCACTGGTTCACCCCCCACATAGGTGTAAGAACTAGGGTTGGGCCAGGCTGAAACCAGGAGCCAGGAACTTCATCTGGGTCTTTCACGTGAGTGGCAGGGACCTTAGCACTAGAGCCACTTTCTGTTGCCTTCCCTGGCACTTTAACGGGGATCTGGATCAGTGGGAGCAGCCAAGACTCCAGTGGTACTCCAGTATGAGGTGCTGCCATCACAATGTTGTCTTAACCTGCTGTGTTATGTCAGCGCCACAATTCTGATTTTCTAAACAGTGTTCAGTAGAAATCTTTCTTTTTTTAAAAAAAAGATTTTTTTATTATTATTGGAAAGCCGGATACACAGAGAAGAGGAGAGACAGAGAGGAAGATCTTCCATCCGATGTTTCACTCCCCAAGTGAGCCGCAACGGGCCGGTGCGTGCCGATCCGATGCCAGGAACCAGGAACCTCTTCCAGGTCTCCCATGTGGGTGCAGGGTCCCAAAGCCTTGGGCCATCCTCGACTGCTTTCCCAGGCCACAAGCAGGGAGCTGGATGGGAAGTGGAGCTGCCGGGATTAGAACTGGCGCCCATATGGGATCCCGGGGTGTTCAAGGCGAGGACTTTAGCCACTAGGCCATGCCGCCGGGCCCCAGTAGAAATCTTTCTTGAAGGGTCCTCTAAAGATGTGTGCTGTCTGTATCTTCCATGTTGCATAGACACTCTTGTGCTTTGCTTCCTTTTCATATTATAATGTGAATTATAATAGATGCACACAGATAAGTTGCCTGAACTCCATCCCAGTGGGCTAGGGCTCTCCGGGTCTCTTTGCTCTACCCTTCCATGTTGGGGCTCCTTCGAGGTCCAGGCCACCCCAGCTTGCCAGAGGTAGGCATCAATGGTTCTATTCACCAATAGATGATCATCACATGAACTTCTGGTTCTGTCCCACGTGCTACTGAGCAGCGAGCACACCTTTGCTGGTGCATGTGTGCCTGCCAATTGACAGCCCAGGGCCTTTATGTCACCAAGAGCAAGGTGCAGGGGTTCAGAGAGTATCATTTAAATTAAAATGAAGTAAAGGATATTTGGGAAAATTCTGAAAGTAATTCAACTGCATGAAGATTGTGTGTAGCATATCTTCATCTTACAACTGTTTTGTTTAAAGACAAATTTACAGAGAGAAGAGGAGACAGAGAGAAAGATCTTCCACCCACTGGTTCACTCCCCAAGTGGACACAACTGAGCTGATTCAAAGCCAGGAGCCAGGAAGTTCTTTCATGTCTTCCATGTGAGTACAAGTTCCCAAAGCTTTGAGCTGTCCTCTGCTGCTTTTCCAGACCACAAGCAGGGAGCTGGATGGAAAGTGAAGTAGCCAGGACAGGAACCAGTGCCTGTATGGGATCCTGGAGCTTGCAAGGCAAGGATTTAGCCACTGAACCATCATGCTAGGCCCGAAACTTTTTTTTTGAAGTCAGTGCTCCCTCAAGAGGATATGAATTATAGAAAAAAACTAATTATGTATAGAGACTTCACTTGTACTAAGGTTCCTTGGTGCTAGTCACAGATACCAATGGTAGCTAGTGGGAGAGAAGAGGATTCTTCCACAGAGACCTGGGGTGCCCTTCCCTGTCCCAGGAAATAGGTCTTCAGGGTGGACCCCACCCCTGGGGTGTCACCCTCTTAGCACCCAACTTGTCTTTCTTCAGAGAACTGGACTGGCCCAGCTTAAGTGAGTGTAGTGACCAGGGCTGCTGGAAGCCTCCACTGTGGCCTGAGAACAAGTCTAAGAATTACTGGGAGCAAGAGAGACCCTCTCAACCAATAGCTGCATGTGTGTACTCAAGTAGATCGGTGGCAGAAAACTTCAAGGACAGGGGCTCCCAAATGTGGGCACAGAGGGCCAGGGAGGTCACCAAGATGTATTCCTGGGAGAGTATAGCCTTCATCAGGATCAAAGAAAGGGGTTCAAAAACCTTCTCACTGACAAACTTTAATCTGGCGTGCGCGCGCACACACACACACACACACAGGTGTACAGTTGTCTTGCCCATGGGGGTACGTTCTAAGACTCCCAGTGGATGTCTGCAGAAAAAGCACCAAATTGATTGACCTCTCTGTACATATCTTTGATACATTGATAAATTAGGCACAGCAAGAGATTAATAACAGTAACTAATAATAAGTAAGAAAATGGAAGAATTACAACATACTGAAACAGACTATTTGAGGGCGCAGCGCGGTGGCCTAGCAGCTAAGGTCCTCACCTTGAATGCACTGGGATCCCATATGGGCACCTGTTCTAATCCAGCTCCCTGCTTGTGTCCTGGGAAGGCAGCCAAGGATGGCCCAAGGCCTGGGGATCCTGCACCCACGTGGGAGACCTGGAGGAAGCTCCTGGCTCCTGGCTTCAGATCGGCACAGCTCTAGCCATTGCAGTCACTTGGGCAGTGAATCATCAGACAGAAGATCTTCCTCTCTGTCTCTCCTCCTCTCTATGTATCTGACTTTGCAATAAAAATAAATAAATCTTTTTTAAAAAGAGACTATTTGAATGTGGTCACTCTCACAGAATATCATATTATACGTGCACTTTGGCATTCACAGGCAGCCAGCACTGTATACGTTCTCTCTGGCATAGCCCAGTAGCCAACACAGCCACTCTTAAAATGTGGGAATACTAAGCAATAATAGTGTGACTGTGATGCCGCCATCACAGCTGGCAGCTAGCTGACTAATGAGTGCATAGTGTATACAGTGGGAAATGCACACCATGTCCCCAGTGAAACAGCACAGAACAGCAATAGATTTCATCATTCCATCCAATATACACAATTTAAAACTTACTATTGTTTATTTCTGCAATCTTTGATTCACTATTTTCAGACCACGGTAGAGGAAGGGTAACTAAAGTTGTGGAAAGTAAAACCACCGAATAAGGGGACTTACTATAACTTACATTTTATGACACATGCCATCTTATAACATGAGCTCATCTAACCCACTTTGCTATCAGCGAGTGCAGGATTGGAGAGGAATATGTGATTGCACAAAATTCAACTGTCATGACAATCCTAGAAATTGGAATCTAACCTTCCAGATGTGAATTCAGCTCTCCCAAAGGCCTGACCATGTAGTGAGGAAGAAATAAACCATTGCCAAACTCAGAAAGTTTTAGAAATTTATTCATAACTTCAGAAAAAGAAGATTGTGCTCCATGTAGGTTGATTCGTTCAATTAAAAGCTTCTGTTTCTTGACTCTGTTATGTATATAAAATTACACATAAAGAAAAGGTCAAAAGAGGTGCCAGAATGTGAACATTAAGATGAGGGCTGATAGTAAAAGTTAATTTTTTAGATAATTTATTGGACTAACTTGACCTTGATTGAAGTAGTACATTTCTTTAGTAGTTTTAAACTCCTTTTCTTTTCTTGTTTGAGCAATGTTGCTGCAGCCTACATGCTGACGATAATAAATTCCCTCATTCTGAAAGACACGCACAGCTTCACACACAGGTGTATAATCTTTTGCCCTGAAACAATAGTCTCTTCTGCAGAAGAGCTAATCTGACCCCTTTTTCCTAAAAAGTTCTGTGCATTTGTAAGCAACGTTCTATAATAATGATTTATGAATAATTAGAAAAGAATTCATCATTATGTTTTCATATCTTGGCATAATTTCCAAATACCCAAAACCTCAAAACTACAGTGATGTCCTTCTTATTTATGTCTGATTTACTTTTCAGTAAGTAGATACAACTTTTCAAAAATGTAGTCTATTCCCCAACTCTTATGTCGCTCTTCAAATACATTGACCTTCTCAATACAATGAATATTGCACTTTGTATCTGAAACAAGAAGAAGGTGGTATCAAAACCAGACATTATGGAGAATGTCATCAGAGGTTCTGCTAAAAACACCTCCGATGACTGTGGCATCATTTATAACCCTCCATTTACCATCCTTCTAGAAAAGTTTCAGTGTTTCTAACCTAAAGCATAGAAGTAAGGAATCACATTATAGAGACTGCATGCTTTTCTAGGATAAAATGGTCATCCATTAATGGGTCTCCTACAGATACTTCTAGAAGTGAATTTTCCACACAGCAACACACAGAACAGTTCACTAACAGCTCAGAGCAGTTGGCTTGGATTGAAAAGCTGAGGACAGCCCAGTACTTACCAAACAACATTTTAATTTCAGCATCAGGAACATAAAATGGTGGGCCTAGATGGAAGAAAAATATGAAGAATAATTTCTGCAGATTTTTATATTCTAAAGAGAAATAAACTCTCAGGGTGCACCTGTTGGTTTCTTTCCAAAATCCAGACACTCTCACTCTAGGAACACCTGAATGAGGCTAACAGACGAAGATGCGGCATGTTCTAGTCCTGCCCCAGAAGTGCCCCAGTTGATGTGCCTGTGCAGTTGTCATGGCAGGCCAGCAGAGTTCTCATGGGCTCATGAGATCTCTCTTTTCTATTAGGATCATGCAGTCCCCCTTTTTTATGTAATTTGAGGTATGAATGGCAAACAAAATTACAGAGTAACATTTTTAAAAAAAAACTGTACAATGTAGGAAAGAGAAAACATATATCTGGTTCATGCTAGCCAAGAGTAGAATTATCTTTAAGCACTCAAGTGGTACGCTTTCTGAGACACAACACAAAGGGATGATTCTCTGTGGCCTAGAATAAAGTCAGGAAACCGGGCAACTAGAAAGAGAAAGAAACAAAAATACATTACCTGCATATTTCGTGGGATCATAAGAAACGACAGTCAGGAAGTAGTGGAACCCTCTACTCAGCAGGGACAGCATTACATCCACGTAGCTGCAAAGGATGCAGAGCACAGCGGGCTATGCGGTTACTGAGCTCGGCACAGGCAGGGCTGGGGCAAAAGACACAGGCAAGGAAGCCTGCATGCAAGGTCATGAGTGTCCCTGAGTTTGATTCATTTTTATTTTCAAGATACAGTTCCATAGGTTCAGGGATTTCCCCTTCTACCATCCCTAATTTCCCTCCTCCTACTCTTTTCCCCCATATTATTACAATAGTATAGTCCTTCAGCAACAGTCACCAGTCCAACATCCTGCTAGTTAAGTGTATCGTGACATTGTAGGTATAGACCATGGTAGAAAGTCCAGCATCCTATCATCAAAGTATATTTAACAGTTTCACTGGGAGTCCTTTTATTAGGGAACAGAGCTGCACATTGTGATGTATCTTCACTTCTCTGTATGTGAATCTCCATTATACAATTCCTCTAGGTGAATATATGTACATGCATGTTTACCTATCTATCTGTTAATCTCGCATTTTGCATGAAGGTTACCTGATATCAGAGAGAACATATGGTATTTGTCCCTTTGGGATTGATTTATTTGAGCATAACAGTCTCTAGTTGGGAACACCTGAGTTTGATTTTAACAACCATATGGACTGAGTTAGGAAATGGCATGGATGGGGAAGTTTCAGGGGCAGTCAGACCATAAACCATCACACAAGGATGAGAAATGCCCCTTCCATCTGCTGTGGCTCCTTGGCCGTGAACTCATAGTCAATTCACTCTGTGAGCTCAAGGGCAGTGGCCTTTGCCGACATCACCCGGGCACATGCTCAAAGAAGAGCTGCTGGAGCTCTGGCCCCATGGAGGACTGGGCAGGTTTTGCTTGGAGTCTGGGATGCTGTGGTTTTAGCAAGTATCCTAGATGACTGGGGCCTCTATGAGGGACATATGTTCGAACGCAGATTATAGTCCCTTTCCTCTCTTTAGTTGGAGGCCAACTGACAGGTAGAAAAAGGTGGCAGAAAGTTAAAGTTCTGCCAAGGGTGTTATTAACCGTGAGAGCTGGTGGAAGTATGCTGTGATGGGTGCCTCGGAGAACAGGTGGCCCAACTTCCCAGCCACATGTCTGATTCTGAGTGAGTGTCTGACCCCAATGTGACCATTGGCCGACTGTCCAAGTGTTGGGGCTACGGCTGGATGATAATGGGTTTTATCAACCAGGAGACTCCACTTGGAAATTGAATTAGGAGACCAAAGAGGGATCACCAGTTAGCTGGTGTGGTAAGCAGGTACTTCTGTGGTGTGGGGTGGCAGTCGTGGGAAGGCTGTGGGTGGTGAGCAAGGCAGACCTGCGGGAACAGAGATGGAGTGGCAGAGGAAGCTGAGGAGCACAGAGAAGAGCAGGGTTAGGGGAAAGTCCATGAGGGACTGACAGAACTGATCAGTGCCTCCCTACAAAGGGAGCAAGCTTGGCCCCTGACACCTCCCCCCTCCACCCACCAGTTTCCACAAGGTCTGGCTGTCCAGGGTTCTGTGAGAATGAGGAGGGCTGGAGAGTGTGGGGGCTGAGGAATGGACTCAGAGATAGCCGAGGTCACACCCTAGCTTCTGCACATACCAGTTATGTTCAACAGATTCTCAACCTGTCTGGGGACGAGGCTAGAACCTGTGTCACAGATGGCAGAGAGGACCTGGTGAGGGAATATGCACACAGCGCTTGGAATGCTGCCTGCTACGCACTCAGCACTCAGAGTTGGCTGCTGGACTTTCCTTTTGCATTTTTGACATAACTCCCCCAACGATGACAGCTTACTCTTCCAGGCGAGTAAACAAACTATCCTAGAGCAAACCTTTGAGTCCAGACTTTGCTCAACCCAGTCTTACAAAGAGGGAGGAACACATGTGCTTTCCCCTAAGGGTCATCTGTCAGACTGGTCTGGCCATGTTTCCTAGGAACCACAGACATATTCTTCCTGGAGTGTAGAACTTCCATCTCCACCAGTTCCAGAACATTTTTAAAAATGAGAAAGGTGGACTTGCTGATTTGTCATGTCAGAGACTCAGGAGTCTGAAAGACTGATGAGAAAACACATCAGTTCTTGACAATCAACAACACCAGAGCCAATACTAACCACAGCGATGAGACAAAGCACTCACTTGCTGGGACCAAATGTTGGACCCTAACACAGAGATAAAGCTACTCATCTTCTTGTGGGTTCCAAAGAAGTAGTTATTCCGGTAATAAGGGCCAATATGATCTCAGGTATGCTTACAGCAGAGAGAGAGAGAGAGAGAGAGAGAGAACCAAGAGAAATAGGACAGGCACAGGGTCTAGGGGCAAGCTACAACTAGATTTCCTAAATAAAAATTCAGAAAGGCTCCCACTACTCTTTGTTAAACATGAATGAAAGGGTCACGTAGCTGGTCTTTAACGACAGGGACATGTGCTGTGGCACAGAAGGTTAAACTATGCTTGTGATGCTCACCTCCCGTATCTGAGCACTGGTTCAAGTCTGCCTGCCCTGCTAACACACCTGAGAAGGCGGTGGGTGATGGCCCAAGTGCTTGCGCCCCTGCCACACATGTAGGAGATCCAGGTGTAGTTTCAGGTTCCTGGTTTCGGCCAAGCCTAGCCTTGCCTGTGGTGGCCATTTGGCGAGTAAAAGTCATGGGTGAAAGATCTCTGCTTTTCAAATAATAAATAAATCTCTTCAAAAATCTAAGGGTAGGGGATGTTGTTGTGACTTAGTAAGCAGTGTCTTTCCCGTGTTTCAAGGCCAAACTGCTGCATTCATGTATTTCATAAACATGCACCAGGCTCAGCTGTGTGCCTAACCTACCACATCTAGATGCCAGCCAGCAGCTGAGGACAGTGGGTACCACCTGCCCCAGGTGACATCTCATAGATTCTACCACTCAAGCCAAAGCCTCCAGACAGATTAGCCTCAGAGAAGAGGATGAACATTGTAAATGTAGACATTGGGCAACACTGAATGTAGAGCATAAATGTGTTATCTTGTGGAGATTCAGAGGCGAGGGGCTAGACTGAGTTGCTAGGGGCACTGATGTTCCAGAAGAAGTACGGTTTAGGTGGTAGAAATATGCTGTGACTGTCTCGGAAGAAGGACAGAGCTGGAAATACAAACAAAATAGGCAAACAGCAGAAATGATGTGTTCAGTTATGTCTTCAACAGCTGACACAGGACACATTTAGATCAGCACAGAGACTTGATAAATATTTGTTGAGCAGTGGGATGACGTGGAACAGGAGAGCTGAAATAATCATTTAAGGGACGAGCATAAGAAAAAAAAAAAAGACAGTTGGTCTCTATGGGAATGATGACTTTAGGCATATGAAAAAGAAGAAGGTTCCAGAAGAGTGAAAAAGGAAGAGTGGAGATAGAGAAAGACAGGAGCATGAACTACCACCAAGGGAAAATACAGAGTAAGAAGATGGGGCACAGTTAAGTTTTAAAAGATCAGATTAGGTAACAAGCATCATTCATGGGATAATTTTAAAAGGTAAAAATGTTAAGTTGACCAATGTGCATTCTAGGCTTCTGTGCCCATGTGTTAGCCCATAGAAGTACACCAGTATTCACATTCTACAGCCAAGCAAAGTCGGACAGGACAGTTTTTGAGTTGGGATGTGTGTGGCTGTGATCACATTTTTTTCTCAGTATGTGTTCTCATATGTTTGTATTATTTTGTGCTAAGACTACGGATAATAAGGATGGTGACCAACAATGGCAGCAGCTAATGTTCCGACAACCACGACTGATGGTTCTTCACAGTCAGTGCTTAATAAGCCACCTCTCACATATAAGGGTACCTCAAGACACTCATGGAAAATGAAATTAGAAGACAAGGTTATTTTGATGTAAACATTTTAATTCTATGCCTCTGAAATATGCAAACCACAAAAATAATTAGGCATGGACTTTAACACTTTTTGCACCACAATAAGCTTACATGTTAGTTAAACTTTCCTGCCACCTTTTTGAAGTGCGTGTGTACGTCATTTCTTTGGATTCCCACAAGGCTTGGCGGGAGCCTAATGTAGTGACTCTGAGAATGGACTTCGAAGCCAAACTCTGAGGGGTTGAATCTCAACTCTGCCAAGTACTGCTTAACTTTCTGAGCTTGGTTTTCCTCCTCTGTCTGATGAAATAATGAGAGTATCTGTCGCAAAGCAAGAGGAGTTGAACAATGCCTGACATATCGGGAAGCAGCTAAAAAGTGTCACCTGGTAATGTTAGTAAAGGCGGTGATGATGGGGTTGGTAGAAATATTCTAATTTTGCGAACAGGAAGTGAAGGTTTGAAGAAGTTCAGAATGCTGAACAGGTAATACAGCTCAGAGATGACAGGGCCACAGGTTTAATACCCAGGTCCCTACAGATAAATCATACTTTTTAGACAAGTCTGGTCTTATTTGGCTTTTAATTGTAGATACAGTAAGTTCTTAGAACTTAGAATTAGTAAATCTCAAATAATAAAATCTAGCCAAAGTCCAACTAATTTTATGAAACCGGAAAAAAAATGCCACATGCTAAATTATAAAGTCTTCAGAAAAAAGGAAAAAGAAAAATCAATATCATTAACACAATTAAGGGACCAAATTACTTACCGCTTTCGATCGGTTGGATTAATAGCTACTAATGATCCTCTATCCCAAACTCTGTCAAATTTTCCAACATTGACTCTGTTACGAAGAAAGAAAAAAGAAATGGAAATTTTTGTGTAAAAAAATTTAAATTCTTAAGGTGCCCAGTGTTTCGCATGGCACATGCAGGTACTTCAACAACTGTTAAGGAACTGGGCCGTGGGGAGTCTCATGGCTGTTTTTGCATAAACAGTACACAAGGGTGGAGAGCCACCCGTCTTCTAATAGCTTTGGGAGGTTGCAGCAGCAGCACCCTTCATACAACTGGGGCTCATGAAGAAGAAGCAAGAAATAGTGCGTGAGAGCTTTGAGGCGGTGTGATCTTACCTTCCTTCTTGAGTTGTAACTCATTTGTGTTACGTGCCTTGGATGTTTCCTGTAGCTGGGAAGTTGGCCGAGGACCAACATGCTAAGTGTGGGCTGTGATGCAAACACCTTCAGAACAGAGCTTCTTCATATCAGCATTCTGACTGAGACTCAGATCAGTGCTTTGTGTATGTGGCACAGACAGGCAGGAGTGGAGGAGAGACCCCAGGGCGCAACCCCAGCATTGCCTATCTGCCTGGGAAAGTGCAGTAACTCAGGCCTACCTGGGAAGATCAAAAATGCTGCAACAGTACAACGCGATATTCCCCGCAGAATTCTGTAATGATACAAGGGCAAAAGAATCCACTGTTTTCTACTTAATTAGGAGGGACTTTGATGCTGAAGACAAGACGATCCAAGCCAAACAAAGGTGGTGAGAGAAAATGCCAAGTAAGTATAATTAAATCATCCTACTGCATTTTAATGGTACCTTTTTCCCCCCTAATAAAGCCTGTGTCAAATGTGCAGTCAGGGCTGGGAACCTCTTATCTGAGTGCATTCTGGAGGCAGGATTGGCCTCTCTGATGCTCCTGAGAGCACTCCTTGCCAGATCTGAGAAGCAGGTGGGAGGAAGCTATCAACCAGAATACTATCAATACTATCGACCTAAGCACCTGATGCTGTCAATATTTAGAAAAGAGAACCAGACAAATGGAAAACAGTCGGAGCATTTATGACAGCGGAGCTCTGATCTCCAACCTCTCCAGCACCCAGCCTGGGAGGCCGAACCAGTCTCTGTAGCACCTTGACAAGTGACCGCTAGCTGCTTTAATACGCACCCATCCACTCTGCTGCTCCAGGACCAATCGAATAAGCACCCTAAGCAATCACACTGGCTGCCTCCCACACACACACTTCCCAACTGATGCCTGGGCTGGGTCCCACAAAGGCACCCTCCCCTACCCTGCATGCCTTTCAGTCTCTGTTAACCGCAAGTGGCCCACTCTCTCGGAACCAGTAACTTGTGCTGGCTCTCCCGTGGGTGCTGCATGTGTATTTCTGTATCGCTCCCCAAGCTGGTGAAGCTCTCCTAATTTACACTTAGCTCTGTGTGATACGGTGGACTTGGTCCCTGGTTTCTTCTTGTAAGCTCCGAGATTCTGCAGGGTGAGCACTGTGTTATCTTTACTGCATCAATGTCTTATGCAGAGCCTGGCACATGACAGGCTCTCAAAATTAAAACACACACACACACACACATCCTTCTAGAAACAAGTGCAGTCCTCATTTGGCATCCATTGGGGATTGGTTTCAAGACCCCCATGAATACCAAAAGCCATAGGTGCTCAAGTCTCTTACGTAAAATGGCACTGTATTTGCATAGAACCTGTGTGTCCCCTCCAGAATACTTTCAACTACCTATAAATTATTTATGATATCTAGTATACTGTATTTGCTATATGAATAATAGTATGCTATACTGGTAAGGGAATAATGATGAGAAAAGACTGTACATGTTCAGTACAGACACAATTTCTTTATTCTGATATTTCTGATCTGCAGTTGGTTGAGTCTGTGCTCCCAGAGATGGCAAGTACAGACAGCTGACTGTATAGAGATGGCAAGTACAGACAGCTGACGTATAGAGAAGAGATGGCAAGTGCAGACAGCTGACATATAGAGAAGCCTGCAGCTTAGCATCTCCCTCCCTATCTATGTGCAAATACAAATACGGGGTGCTTCAAAACGTGTGGAAATGGAGTTAAAATGTAAGTTTATTTGAGTGCTACATTTTTGGGAATCCACATATATAGGAGTCTTCATAAAGTTCATAGGAATGCATATCATAAAAATTAAGCATGAATTTGAAGTATTTTGCACAAAAATAAGCTTAGCTCTTCATTCCATTTTCCACAAACTGCCTGAAGTACCCCTGTATACGTACATACCTATCTCCTGACTTCGCCAGCTATCTAACACTTATCAGCTATAGTTTCAAGCCTGAATTCCTTACAAACAAAATATCCCTGTCAATTTGTATGTCAAGGGGGAAGCCATCTCACGTTCATATCACATCCTCATTCATCTCAGCTGAGAAGGTCCTTTTTTATGGAGTATGGCAACAAAGAATAACCAAAACCATTACCAACCTTAAACACTTTGGCTCCAGGAATTTCAGCAATTGGTTCTTCTGAGTAAGAAAGATTCTGCTCCAAGAAAAATTCTTGTATTGCAAGTTCACAGATTTCTACACCAACTACACTGTGTCCCCGGTCTGCAAACCTGCATAAAACCACATTTTACACTTAGATTCTCATTTCAAAGCAATCCTAGGTAAAGGGGAATAGTCCAGTAAACATGATGTCCTTTTTCTTCCTACCTTAACAGACAGCACTGTCAACATTCGCACCTGGAAAGAATGTGCACCTTGTTTGCATATTATGAGTGTAAGATAATTCTGTATAGAAAATGGTTTCCAGGTTTGTGACTTTTGGGTAACCCACAACAACAGTGGCTTGTTAATCAACATGAGTGTTCTTCATAGAGAATTACTCACAAGCAATGGTTGCTTCGTCGCTGGTTTTGTAATGGTGACTCATGGCAACAAAAACTCCCCTGCGCTCATAGTGGGTAGAGCAGCTTGCCCTGAGCTGCAAGCTGAACTTTTCTGCCTGCCTCCACTTTAAAAATCGAGCAGGGGTGGTAGCATTTTTTTTTCTGCCAAGGGTTATTTGGATATTAATAGCATCATTTGTGGGCTACACAAAATGATCAGATACTAGGCTGCTATAGAATTACTGGATTTCTAGTTCTGTCCGTTGTTACCTTGGCAGGGCTAGAACAAATGATTCCGTGGGCCATACAGTCCCCCTGAAAAGTTATTGTAGCTAAAATCCCAAACCACTTTCAAGAACTAAACTATACACAAAGATACGGGAGACCTAAGAGGGAAGGCTGTTTTTCTTTTTCTCGCCCCCACCAATGCCAACCTGTTTTTCTTTGAAATGCTACGCAGAAAGATGAGCTTTAACATGTTTTTACTTGATTTCTTACTATTCGAGAGTATTATTCATAATTTTTGGCCCCATCACTAAAAGCATGCTACATGTAAATAAATTTGCATTTCCTACAAATGTAATTTTTTAACCTGCATCCTATCAAAGATTTATCCAAGGAGTCTGTCCTCAAGAGAATGTGTTAATGCTACTTGTTCATACCATTTCATCTCGACGGCTTTTCCACAAAGAGGAAAAAACACCCTTAGTCCACTTTCGCCTTTCAGAAAAGCATCTAGATGCTTCTTTAATAGCCTGTAGTGAAAAAAAAAAATTGTGTTTGTTTGATCGACTCTAGAATTACAATTATATGATGCCAAGCAGTTTTCATGCAATTATTCACTTCATATTCTCAAAGAACTTAACAAGTAGATATGTCAACTATTACAACCAGTTTCTACACCCAAAAGAGCAAGGATGAGTAGCTTGTTCAATCGCAGTTAGTGATGACTTATACCTAGGGCTTTCCTGATTAGTAATTGCACATAAAAAAATCAGGGCTCCAAAATTTTCTTATTTTATTTATTAACTGGAAAACACCGGTTTGTTTTTCATTTTTAAAGTATTTACTTATTTATTTAAAAATTAGCATTATTGAGAAAGAGGAAAGACAGTGAGATCCTTTGTCCACGGGTTTGCTCCCCAAGTAGCTGAAATGGCCTGGGCTGAACTAAGCCAAAGGTAGGAGCCGGTAGCTTCATCTAGGTCTCCCATGTGGGTGGCAGGGGTCCGAACACTTGGCCTATCTTCCACTGCTATTTTCAGGCCATTAGCAGGGAGCTGGATTGGAAGTAGCAAAAACTAGATACAAACCGGCACCCATACGGGATGCTGGTGGTAGAGGTGGTGGCTTTACCCACTATGCCACAATGCTGGCCCTGGAAAATACTAATTTAGTTGATCAATCTAGTTATGTATATATTTATTTTTCTCACTCTTTTATATATGTGCTTGTTTGTGATGTGGAATGGGAACCTGAGGACTCAAGGAGTTTTCAGAAGCTGTTCTGAAAAACTGAACTCGGAGCTCATTCACTCTGTGAAGACATGGCGCTGCTAAGCCTTCCTCAGAACAGAGAAAACCTGGGTACTGTTTATGGGATGATGTCCTAAGCATCACTCAGTGTTAGGAAAATGTGAATGATGAAGATGATGATGAGCTCCTGGGGAGTGGAAGTGTTTGCCTGGAACATGGAGCATGTGTACTAACCACATTACTCAGCTCTTGCCCCAGGCTTTACTGCTGATGCCACCAAATCCCCTTCCACTGGCACACTGCTCACCATCCGAGCTCACTTGTTAATTCCTCTGCTCTTCTCTTCTGCCGCTTTACTAGGACACTTTAAGAGCTGAATGTATGGCTGTTAGAAAGCAAAGTCAGAATACCGTCACCCTGAGTGTACAGAAACGTAGGTATAAGCACTGCGTCAGCACCTGCCATACGGCTAACATGCAATACCAATACAGGGCTGCTAGAGGGAGCTAGAGAAAAGAAGTCAAACAATGTACTAGGCCATCGATTTAAGGCACACCATTATTAACACCAGGTGGGGAGGAAAAAATCCCAATCAAATTATATGTACTTATATTTCCATTACTATTTCAAAATCAGTTTCTGATTGATTCTCTGAAATGTACCAAACATTCTTACTTATGTCCTTGGTCTCGATGAAAGCCAACGTTGTGGCTCAGCCACTTGCCTTGCCATTCTTCCAGAGTTAGGACTCGGTTTTTTTGTACCTCAGTATCGGGGTACTCTTCAGTGTCAAGTAAAGCTCTTGCATCATCCATGGTTCTGTACACACTATTATCTCACAGGCAGATGTCTGTAATCCCTAAAGGCAAATATTTGCAATGTTGTCACTTGAGGGCATAATAATTCAATTTTTAAAATTTTTATCAGAGAGGAAGATCTGTCTGCTGATTCACTCCCCAAGTGGCTGCAATGGGTGGAACAGAGCTTGATCCGAAGCCAGGAGCCCAGAGCCTCTTCTGGGTCTCCCACGCGGGTGGAGGGTCCCAACGCTCCGGCCCATCTCAACTGCTTTCCCAGGTCACAAGCAAGAAGCTGGATGGGAAGTGGGTCCGCCGGGATTAGAACCGGCACCCATATGGGATCCCAGTGCATGCAAGGTGAGGCCCTTACCTGCTAGGCTATGGCACTGGGCCCATAAGAATTCTATTACAGAACTAAATGAACACCTAATATCCTTAGCAGTATGGCTTTACATTTTTTTCACTATACGAAAAGTTACTTTTCAGGGATTCTGGTGTTAAAAGTATCTCTTTCTTACACATCAGGAAAGCTCTTTACGTTAATTATACTATCTATAGAGAAGGGTTTAATGTAGCAGAGGAGGGGGCTAAAAATACAACAGTATTTCACATTTTGTAATTTTTCTAAGCTCACAATGTTTTCTAGTGTCCTACTTACATTTTTTTCAATTCGTTTAATATTTTCTCCTTACTCTATGGGTTATTATGTATATAATTTAAATGGATCAAGAACTCGGTTATGAAAATAACAATCCCTATCCCAATGAATCAGGTCAACACTTTAACTCTTCCAGCTGTACCTCTGTATTTAAACAAAAATACTAGTTCCGCATCCTCTCAACTTCATTTCTAGTGTAACTCCTGCAGAAAACAAGCATGTGGTCTTTCAACTTCTCAACACAGACACATGCACTGCCACGTCCTCTCTTCTGCCCATACACTTTCGCTAACTATTTGGAGTACACACTATTATGACTAGGTAAATCCTATTCTTAACTAAACTACTTGGTATTCTATGATTACTTCTCTTTTTCCATGCATCTCTTAAATTCCATGGTTAACAAACTTCTTCCTTTGTCATTTATAAAATTTTCAAATACTTGTTGCTAATTCAACTCTAAGCTCCGCCAATGGGCTCAATGCCTGTCAATACACTCTCAATGTCTTAGTGCTAATATCCTGCTGAGTTCCTTCTCACCAGAATCCCATTCTGTTATCCTGTGCTTTCCTTCATTTTCGGGTTATTTCTCACGCATTAGCAAAGAACAATCTCCAGAAACTTTCTCAGAAAAGGGCATGGGAGAAAACTTTTATTGATCTTTGCCTATGTGAAACTCCCCATCCTCAGGGGACCTCATGGCACCATGGCAGCTTCAGCGGCTGCCTGGGACACCGGCATCCCATCTCTCCTACCTGCGGGCCTGCCTGAGGGCCCAGGTACTCTGCACTTCTACTCCAGGTACCTGCTTCTGTGCCTGGGAGGCAGTGAGCGATGGCCTTACCCCTTGGGTCCTGCCACTCACATGGGAGACCTGGCTTTTGCCTTGCCCAGCTGCAGCAACTGCTGAAGTTTAAAGACATGCTGATGCCAGTATTTTTCATGTGGCAGGTTTTTTTTTTTCTCTCAGTGCTTTCTTTGCTTCTGGTTTTGTAATTTCATAATGCTATAACCTCTTATCATACACTTGATCAAACTTTTTAGATTTGGATAATTAAAAAATAAAAAAACGACGTGATTCATTCGGCCAATCATGTAGATCCTGCTGTGGTAAATTTCTCACCTTTTCTGTTACATCTGTTTGTCTTTTTGCCCTGTTTCCCGAGTGGTTAACTTCATTTTTATCCTTAATTTTCAGGAGCTCCGTTTGGTTTTCAGATACTCTGTTGCCTATTGCTCTCTTCATGGCTTTAATATTTTTCTTATCTGTATAAGCTGGTTTTTTTTTCTATTGGCTTGTTCTGGTCTCTGTCTTCCAAAGTAGGGGCATGCTTACCCTATTCAGTACTCACTGTTACTTGTCATAAAGAGCAAGCGACCAAAAGTTGACTTGATGCTTAAGAATGTAGTGGGTCACTGCATGATGATGTGAGTGGTTTTCATGTGATGTGGGTGTGACTGTCTTTATTTTCTTCGGCCAGCTTTGGAGTGTTCTCACGATTGTTAGGATTATGTCTTTGGGGCCATGGCTCTATAGCCCCATGATAAAAACCTAGAAGTGGGGAAAGAGTTGCGTCCCGTCTGCCTATGTTCAGTGAGCCCCAACGTTTTCAGGGTGGTACTCCCTGCCCACACTGTATAAGGTATCTTCCCAGTTTACAGACTTGTTGTACTGCCTCTGGGGAAGAAACCCCCAACAGCCTACTGGTGAGGCAAGGAGCAGGACCCTTGGGTGCAAGAGGTCGGCAAGACCTGGAGTTTAATTAAGCCTTCTCAGAACCAGAATTTCAAGCAATCCTCCTTGTTTCAACCACACCTTTCCATCTCGGGGAGTTACCTGGAACTTCTAATTCCTGAGTATTTGGGATTATGTAGAGTCAATAGGGTTGTTCGGTGATTTTTCAGGTAACCGGTTTAGCACTCAGCTTTCTTAAGTCAGCACAATCCTTTACTCTAGTTCACCTGCTTTCTAGATTCCCAAATCTTACTGCTTTTATCTGCTCTTGATCCTAGTGGTTTATGCATTAAAATCCCCATCTCAGTGAGGTTTCAGAAGGGAGTAAAGGTAAACACATGAATTCAGTTTTCAAATAATTTTCACATAACTTCTTTTTTGCCTGCGAAAACACACACAACGGAACAGAGCAAGAACCCGTCCACGTAACTGCAGCTCAATCCGATCGTGTAAGAACACCATCACCTGTCCCTCCAATGTCAACTATGTGACATCGAAGATGTAACAACGCAAAAACAGGATTTCTTTCAAACCAGAGAAATGAACTGAGTTTGAATCACACTGTCACGCTATGATGGATGGGATATACTTGAATGAATGAATCATCCGTGAAACAGCAAAGATGACATAGAAACAGGTATTGCAGATTCGGTTATGAACTTGACCTCTGCTTAGGACTGAAGAAGATGACACACCTCTGCCTTGACTGGGAACAGTTCTCAGCAAACACTTCTTCACACACAGCTTTGAAAAGGCCCCGCTGGAGTCCGAGGAGGTCAGGGGCACACAGCTGATTATACTGAGCGTGGAAAAGCAAAAGAAGGTCGCAGTTTTCCCAGCTCTAGAAATTCGGATCCCTGAACTGCGCACTCACAAAGCAGCCCTCCACTTCACGGTACGTGCAGAATCGGAGTCAGGGCCAGTGAGAACTGCACGGCCCTTGCACAGAACAGAGCTCTAGCAACATCCTCATCACTTCTTAGGTGTCACCACAGCTTCTGCACATACGCTCCACTGACAAGTGTCCACACCGTTTCTGGAGCAAGAACAACTTTTTATAACACAGTTCAACGGGCCAATCACAAGAATCAGGAAAGGACACTTTCTCAACTACTCTTCACTCCAGACGCACTCCTTGGGTCGCCCAAGCCCACCTGCGGCTCTAGCCTCCTCCCCTCCGCCTTTGCAGAGGAACTGTTTGTGCTCCACCCTTACCTGTCACTTCCGGGGAAGGGGGGACTGAACAGCGATCCAGGCGAGCGTGGCTTTTGCACCTGGACACCTCGGCGGCCACAGACTACCCATGTCGCGCGCTCTGCTATCGACTCTTTACTGTCTCACTAATGCACAACCAGGCTTTGGGAGTCTCAGAAAGATCATTCCGACCTCCTTATTCCCAGTCCCCGGCTTCTGAACCCCGTGACAGCCAGACCAACCCACTCCCGGAACACGGTCCCAGGTGCGCACACCTCGCGAGCCGCCCCATCTCACCCTCGCACAAGGTCCCCAGGACACCACCACCTTGCCAGCTTCAGACTTCTGCAGCTCGCGGGCCTGGGCCGCCGGGTGCCCTGGACGCCCTGGCCCCGCCCCTCGGTGGCCCCGCCCCTTCAGCCGGGCCGGGTCCCTGGCCCCTCTCTCTCATTGGGCCTGCTTCTCCTAGCCTTCACTCCTTTCGCTCTGGCTCCGCCTCTGGTTCTGGCCCCGCCCCCTCGCCCGGGCCCTTCGCTATGGCCCCGCCCCCTCGTTCGGACTCCGCCCCCTCGCCCGGGTTCTGCCCCGTCACTGGCCCCGCCCCTCCCCTCCCCAGGTCCCTCCCCTCGCCCGGGTCCCGCCCCTCGTATGGGCTCCGCCCTCTCCCCAGCTTTCTCCAGGGTTTGCGCCGCGGCAGGCGGAAATGGCCGGGGCGGGGCGAGCGCCGCGGCGCTGACGCCGGCGAAGCCGGGGCTCCTCCCACCCCGGGTCACGCCGCCAGAGGGGCGGAAGCGGCGGCCGAGCGGGGCTGCAGCTGCGGGCGGTGCGGGTGCTGGGCGCCGAGCGCGGGGCGCACCGCCTCCCGGGCGCTCCGAGGTGCGGGATCCTGACGCGGGGGCCTGACGGGTGACAGCGCCCCACCAAGCCGCCGAGCCCAGGCTGCAGCGCTCGTCGCCTCGGAGGAGGTGGGCGAGTTCCCGGGCGCCCCGGTTGAAAGAGGGTTCGGGGAGGGGTTCCTCGTCTGAAGGAGGAGGTGGGGGGTCCCCGGCTGAGGGGTCCCTGGTTGAGGAGGAGGTGGGGGTCCCCGGCTGAGGGGTCCCTGGTTGAGGAGGAGGTGGGGGTCCCCGGCTGAGGAGGAGGTGGGGGTCCCCGGCTGAGGGGTCCCCGGCTGAGGAGGAGGTGGGGGTCCCTGGCGACGCACCCCCTCGCTGTTTGCCTTCTGGCAGCGGCGCCCTCGCCTCTCGCTTCCTTGCACCTCTCTGAGGTGAGCCCTGCATGGGGCTGCCGACTCCCCTACTTCCGAAGGGCCGAGCGGTGTTGTCGAAGCCCCGATTCTGTCGGTGCCTGGGGGTCCGGGGGTGCTCGTCTCCGGTCACCCCTTGCTGCTGCTGCTGCTGCTGCTGCTGCTGCTGCGGTGGACAGGGCGGCGGCGAGGAGCGGGCGCGGCCTCGCAGGTGCGGTGCAAGCCCGGCGTGGACTTGCCGGGCTGCCGCGGGGCCACCTGGCCCTGGGACTGCAGCCCGCCGCGGGCAGCTGCTGCTCACAGCCGGCAGCTGGCAGGTGGAAGGCCCCGGCAGGGGGAAGAGCGGGGTTCTGTGCACGCCACGGGGGGAGAGGCCCCGTTCCCTGAGCAGCGCGTGCCGGGGCATCCCCGAGCGGACGTGCAGGCAGCGTCCGAGGCTTTTCGGCAGTTTTCTTATGCGTTTCAATCTGTCTCAGTGTCAGAGAGGCAGGTGGGAGGAAGGTTTCTGGGAGAGGTTCGTGAGAAAATGGCCATCAATAATTAATTATCTTCCAGGCGAAGGAAGTAGTCGATAAAGACTTCCCAGCCAGTGGGGGTTGGTGGAAGGCTGAATTATTGAACTGGAGATTGGGTGTTGAATCGCTACATTTCTGAAAATTGGATCCGTGTGGGAGTAATAAGGCGTTAATCCTGCCTGATTTTAAGTTACCCACATAGCACATGTCGGAAACAGTTTCTAGTGGCTTGCCCGATTTTTAGAAATTCTGCTGACACTTCTATACATTTTTTTTCCAACCTGCGATTCTTTTCATTCGTATTTTCATGAAATCAGTGAGTGTTTTTTAAAAAGTAATTTTTTGGGATAAACTTCAGGAAAAACTAAATAAAAGTCTGATCATTGTATATTCCCTGCTATTGTTACTACATAGCCTTTTTTTCTTTTATCACATTAAAATCAAACCTAAGCCATGATTTAAAAATTAAGAATAATAATACACAAATAAAATGATATTGAGCATGGAATGGCCTCGTGCTGTTTAGTCAAGTATTTATTTCAAGTCTCAGGTGGGTAAAACATGGAATATGCTGGTTGCTTTTAGGGCCACTTGGGTCCCTATTTCTGAAATTGTGTTTGAAGCACAGTAATTGTAGTACTTTCAGCTTTGGTTTACCTTAATTTTAGAATCGGGGACCCAACAACAGTGTAAATATAACAAAGTGCCCAGAAAGAATGGAGGCAGATGACCCTCATTAGTGATGAAAATAATAAATGGTGTTTGTAGCTGATTTTTCATATCCATCACTTGAATTAAATGTGTTAAATACATGTTTTCCAGTGTATAGTTAGATTGGCATGTCTGATGAAATTGTTTGTTTTCAGGAACACATGCCTTTATTTCTTTTTGGTTGTTCTTTTAAAACACTTACTTGAAAAGCAGGGAGAGAGATCCAGACCTTCCTTCTGCTGTTTGGTTTCCCAGATGGCTGCGATGACTGGGCTGGGGAAACCCTAACTCCGTTAAGATCTCCCACCTGAAGGAAGCTTGGATCCCAGCCATGAAGACTCCCAGACCTTCACCACAAACTATTAATACGAGCAACAAGAACTATATCCCAACTGCCAAGGAGGCCAGAGGGAATGGGATGCCCTCGGAGGCCGAGTACTCTGAGGTCACCCACCCCCAACCGGAGCTTCCGCAGGGGATGGAAGAAGTCCAAACACTACCGTGCAGAAACCAACGTCATCGGAAAGACAACCAGAAGCCCTGAGCGGTCCGCAGAAACAGAAGAACAATAAATGTCCTTCGGGACCAGGGAGGAGAGCTTTCTCTGGTCCGAGCCTGGCTCTACCTCTGGACCCCCGCCCTCCTTCGCAATGACCATCGGGATCGCTTCGAAAACCCCTCACAGCAAACAATCATACAAACTAAAAAAACCTAAAACAAATAGACAAACAACAGAAAGTAGAGCTTGAAATCTGACACGAAAGAGCTGGCGTGGATTGGCTCATGCTTCGCTGGGTGGGACACAAAGATTAGTTACTCCTCACCATGGTGTTGAGGATTTTCCTGCACATCCCCCCCCAAAAAAAAAATGTTCTGCACCTTAAATGTCGACAAATGTCTTGTTAGTCTAGATTATCCTAAAATCTGCCAAGATCAGCAAAATTATACTTCAACACAACAAATGGCTAAATACTAAAATGAAATAGACACGAGACAGCTGAATGGTACTTTCTAGCCATTTTAAGGTATATAGCAGCCGGTCCTGTATACAAACTAAAATTGAAATGTCAATGAACTAATAGGTTGTGGTTAAGAACTTGCTTTTTTTTTTTTTTTAACATACTGGTTACTCAAAACCATGTCAATTCCATAATATTGCAAATTGCTGTTGATGTTATATTGGGACTCTTAATTGACTGGGATGATATTCTACCAGCTCTAACTTCGGACCAGAAATGGTATCCCCAAGAAACTGTTCAACCCATCTGGACAATAAGTAGCTGGACTCCATGCTTGGTATATGTTTACAAGGAAAGAGTCTTGATTGAATTTGAACTGTAATACTACATCAAGGTGGAGGAATCCACCAGGGGGGAGGGGAGGGGGGTGGGGGACTCCCAGAGCCTATGAAACTGTCACATAATGCAAAATAATTAATAAAAAAAAAGAACTATACCTATAAAAAAAAAAAAAAGATCTCCCGCCTGAGCGAGAGGGGCTGAAGGACTGGGCTCATCTACTGCTGTTCCAGCTGCATTAGCAGGGAGCTGGCTTGCAAGGGAAGGAGCAGGGGCCCACGTGGCTGCCCGGCTGCGTCCCTGAAGGCTTAACCCATTCTGCCAGGATGCTGACTAAACGCATGCACATCAGGAGACAGCATCGAGTGTTGCGTGGGTCTAGGAGCTTTAAAAAGTGCATGAAAAGTAGAATTAAAGAATTTGATGCAAAAAAAAAAAGGTTTGAAATCCATAAATCCATGCTGGTTTTTTTGTAACTTACCTTTTCTATGGCCTTTATTATATGCATTTATACACATATAAATATGTATTCACATATGCTGTATTTGTGTTTCATTTTGTAAATAATACTAGAAACACGTTTTATATAGATGAAGAGACGTAGATGAGGTTTGTTAGGTTGGTCAGCCTTCTAAAACTACAGATAGGATTTGAGTGCGATGACTGTACTAGGTAGATGGTACTTTTAATGTTAGGCATGTTTTTTTCTGGCAGAAGAATGCATGCTGCAGAGCTAAATGGCAATTTAATGCTTACTAGAACGTGTTTCAGCACACACAGTGCTGCTGTGTTCACAGCCAGCGGGGTGTTTCTGGGAAAGTGAAGATCACACGTAACATTGACGTCAAGACTTCCCAAAGTCCATGTACGTGGCAAATTGAAATTTTTTCCATGTGATGGCCATGAAAAATACTGTTATGAATGCTGGTAGAACCTAGAAATGTAAAACAATAGGATGACAGGATTCCTCAAAGCTTTTCCCCAAGACTACGTCTGTAGAATTTGTATTTTGTGAGAACACTTTTCCATTTTCAGGTTCCTGACTCGTAGATATGCCATATTTACTTTTGAACCTGTCGTTCGATGTGTGTATGTGTGTGGATAGTAAATATGTGCCAGGAAAGGTGGTGAAGGACGATTATAGAATCTGTATGTTACTGGCTACTTATGCTAAGCATAGGTATAGAATTATATCATGTAATGAGGGGTGGGAGAACCCAAGTATCTATGTAACTGTGTCACATAATACAATGTAATTAATGAAGTTAAATAATAAAAAAAAAAAGAATTATATCATGTAATAGAAGAAAAATGCCAATAGCTGATAAATATTTAGAATTACTATGCAGCTTCTTTTGCACACTTGAGTTTTTTGTTTCATCATGCTGTCATGATGAGACTGCTTGGAGAATTTAAAACATTCTACCGAAGATATCAGTCTTTAATACAGATCATGTGCTAAGATGTTGAGCTTGGTATTTAGGTGTTGCATTTTACTAAGATGTGTTGTGTTTCAAAAGTATGTGGAGATAAACCTCAGACTGCTAAGAAGACAGTGAGATGCAAAGGAACGTAAAATGCACAAGCTAGGTGGCTTTCCTGGTTGAGGTTGACAAACAGCTGTGTAAGTTGCTGACTGGTTGTTCGCCTGTTGTGTTTCTCCTATTTAAGTGTGGGAAGTGCTAACGCACTGTTGCCTGGCTGTGGGGTGCTAGTGTAGCAGTTCGGCACTTGCCTGGGTCCTGTGGTTTAATCCTCCTGCCTTTTCTGTGGGACACTGTCCCCATGCCGATTTTGGGGAATGTTGAGACTGGGAGAAGGGAAGCCATGGAAAGTGAGGGCGTTATGTACACCTGCTAGGCTAGGTGCGGAGCTGTGCTCATACCTGCCAGTCTGCGTGATAACTTGGAGAACACTAACAGATGCTAATATCCAGCAGTTTATTACTATATATTTTTTAATTTTTGCAGATTTTCTGCTATAATGGCAGCCACACGAGGGAGGACGAAGAAAAGAACGTGCTATGATCATTCTCCGGACAGCCTTCCTCTGAGGAGCTCCGGGAGGCAGGTATTACTTTGTTGCTGATTCCATGTACCTTTTACATAAAGTGTAATTGTGATTGGCACTGGAGAACTGAGAAGCCACAACTACAGTCCTCAGGTTGCTTGCAGTTGAATGGAGGGGTGCACAGTACGATGCAGACATACTAGTATGTAGTGAGTGATAGAATGTGGGAAATCATGGCCCGTCTGGCAGAGGGACCTGCAAGCGTGCAGGCATAGTGTGTGAGCTGGGAGTTGGTCAGGCATCTGGAAGGCCTTGGGTAGCTCTTTTAAAGAAAAAACTGAATGATGAAAAAAAATTGTGTTAACTGTTTTTATTGAAAAGGCAGATTTGCAGAGAGGAGAGATAAAAAAGATTTTCTGTCTACTAGTACACTCCCCAAGTGCTTGTAACAGCCAGAGCTGAGCCAATCTGAAGCCAGGAGCTTCTTACCAGTCACCCATGCGGGTGCGGGGTCCCAAGGCTTTGGGCCATCCTCTACTGCTTTCCCATGTCACAAGCAGGGGGCTGGATAGGAAGTGGAGCAGCTGGAATACGAACCAATGCCCATATGGGATCCCAGTGCATGCAAGGCGAGGATTTGGCCACTGGGCTACTGTGCCAAGCTCCATGATGAGAATTTTTAAAAATCTATGATACTTGGGCCTGATGCCATAGTCTAGCAGCTGAAGTCCTCACCTTGCAAGCACCGGGATGCCATATGGGCACTGTTTTTTTTTTTTTTTTTTTCCTTTAAGATTTATTTTTGTTGGAAAGGCAGATATCCACAAAGGAGGAGAGACAGAGAGAAAGATCTTCCATCTGCCGGTTTACTCCCCAAGTGGCTGCAGTGGCCAGAGTTGAGCCAATCTGAAGCCAGAATCAAGAGATTCTTCCAGGTCTCCCACACAGGTGCAGGTGCTGAAGAGTGGACCCTTGCAGGGAAACGATGGTGTCAACATCTCCATGCTTAAAGGGAATGGAATTGAAGGATCCATCAGGAATTCTTCTCCATCTTAGGGAATCCTGGGAGAATGCAGATTTCCTGGTGGGTATAATGTGGAGTACTACATGATTTTAATTGTTTTGTCCTGGATAACACAAACATGCAAGGCAACTTCTTTCTCCCAATTGAGAGTATCATTTTTTTTTTTGAATCCTCAAGGTCAAAAAGATAACAGCAAAGTAGAGCTGATGTTTGAGTCACACAGTTGAGACTGGGATCCAGAGACCTGAAAGAAAAGCTAACAGAGTTTAAGGTTATAAACTGATTAAGGAAAACAAATATCAGTGTCACTGATCAATCACTTGGTAGTGAGCTTGTATTTGTTGCTCACTGCCATATCAGATTTGACCTCATTGCTGACCTGGACCCACCGGTTTTAATCCCAGTAGCCCTGCTTCCCGTACATCTCCCTGCCTGTGGCCTGGGAAAGCCCAAAGCGTTGGGACCCTGCACCCGTGTGGGAGACCCAGAAGAGACTTTGGGATCCTGGTTTTGGATCAGCACAGCTGCGCCTATTGAGGCTGTATGGGGAGTGAATCATGGGACAGAAGATCTTCTTCTCTGTCTCTCCTCCTCTTAGTATATCTGACTTTCCAATAAAATAAATCTTTTAGAAAAATCTATGATACTGAGAGGGTATCACTGTTTCCGGTGAAGGAAGGAAAACATTTCTGAGAATGACATTAATTTTTTTTTTAGTCTCTATTTTTCTTTTATTTCTTAAAGTAATCTCTGTTCTTTACAATGTGTTATCACACACGTACATACACATGCGTGCACCTGCGTGTGCATGCACACATAGAATATTTGAGATGGATAAACAAAGATAGCGTCCAAACATAAGGTTTTGTTTCTTTTTTTTTTTTTACAAAGTTCAAAGTAGATTAACATTTATGTGCTTTCAGTCATTATACAATGTACAGACATAATCCATTTAACAATTCAGACTCCACAAATGGTTACAATGAAAGTTTTCAATGAAAGACTAGACATAAAAGCTTTCAGAAGCAGAGTACTGTTTCCTGCTAAAATCAACCTCAAGCATACATTTGTGTTCATGTATATTCCTTGAGAATGCTACAATAGCAGTGCATAAGTTCATTCTGTAAAAAGATCTGAAAGAGAATTTTCAAGAGACTTTTTAATGCATTGTGCTTTCAGATAAAAATCCTAAGGAAAAAACATCAATTACTGTCATTACAGTTGAAACTGCATATATATGTCGGAGATCTAAGAGACTGTAAAGAAAACTAAGTAGTTGTGCTTAGGGGATTTTTTTTTGGTAAAATTGTTTTAAAAATAAAAACTTAAAAAATCTCTCAGTGACTGTTATAAAATAGACACAGGAATCAAGGGTTTCCTATACTTGGCTTAGCATTTTGGGATGAAAAATCATCTCCACATTAACCACCTGCTACCTGATAATCCGGGCATGTCACAGTCAGGGAGGCAAGGGTCTGGGAGGAAAAGAGAAAGTGATTTCCCCCTATCCTATTAACATAAAGCAATAACTAGAGGACAAGCCAAAAAAATAAACAAATGCCTCCCTTGCTCTAAAATGCAGATAGAGAGGTAACTCTATTGCTATTAGGCTGAAAAACAAGCCATGTGCTTGGTATCTGGACCACAACCCATTCTGTAGTTTACAAGATGAATGGAAAATGTCCTGTCTTCTCTAAGTCCCCAGGATTAGTATGATCCCTTGGAATTTTTTGCTTCTCACTTTTACCCACCACAAAATAATTGTGAAACTCTTACTTTAGAAACACCATGGCAACTGTTAATAATAAGAGGGCATGGCTTAACTTACATAGTAATGTCGATCTTTGAAGCTAGGAAATTCATGTAGGTTGTATTTATTAGGCTGATCAATTTGCTCTTTTAGGCTTTAACTTTGAAGGGCACATGATCCTTAACAATCAAAGGGAATCAGAAAAAAAAGAGAAAATAAAGGTTTTCATTAAAGTCTTTTGCACAATAGATAGAGATATAAAAAATTTCTTCAAAGAATTTCCTAGGTACCACTCAGAAGCATCATTGTTGTCTGAAACATAATGTACGGAGTCTTTCAAACAAAATTATAGAGCATTTTAAAATATATATTATACATTTGCTATTATTTGAAATAATTCAATACTTTATAGCATGTTAATGGAGTGAAAGAGATAAAAGGCAGTCCACATTTATATTTTCAAAATAAATTTCCTTCAGAAGTCTACCGAAATCCTTGCTCATGTTCTAAGTATAGCCATCGCAATAAGACCTAAGATATAAGCAGCCACTAGTTTCTGATTACCACTTAAGTGGAGGTAGAGAGGCACCAGCGATTCCACATCCCCCAGTGTAGGAAGCATCAGGGCTGCGATGCACACCGCGCCCAGGAAGACGGTCAGTAAACTAGGTCCTGAGGAAACACTTCTGTTTTCTGGTTGAAATGACTGCTCAAAAAATAAACTTTCACTTAAATGCTCCTTTATTCTCTTTTCCTCTTCTTCCTTATGTTGTTCTTTTGCGGACGGCAGAAGAGTGGCAACGACCTCTTTCCTTCCTAGAGCCTTCCTCTGGCTTTGCTCAGAAACTTGGAGGCGGAACTTGTCTCTTCCACCATAGTGACAGGATCGAACGTCTCTGTGACGGATCACAATATCCACACAACACTGAGGCTTTACTGCACCTGCAGCATCAATGACAACATACTTATTTGGAGTAGTACACAAAACTTTGAACTTTAAGGCAAACTCATAGGGATTGTATAGAGTCAACACTTGCTTATGTGTTGATTGATCATCAGCATAAAATATGAGCTCCATGGGAAACATGAAAACAGGAAGATTCCCTTCCACTAACTCTGGTTGTCTTTTTTGTTGATGCATTGGCACTAAATCCCCCTTACTGCAGCTTCTGTTTTTACAATCTCGGGTTTATTTTGGACTTCTCTGAGTTTCAGCTAAAAACTCCAAAGCATTTTGGCAATCTTGGCAACACTAGCTCCTTGAAAAGCAGCTGCGACTGCTCCTCCGCTTCTTTGTCAGCGTCTCCCGGCTGCACTCGAGAATGACATTAATTTTGATTAATGTCACTTTTTCATGACAAAAGTTAGCAGAAATCTTAGTTCTCAGTTCCCATTCAAGTGCCCGATGTATGTTGTTACTGAGTTAAGTGAATTATTTGCATGGGAATCGGTGTCTACGGATTTGACCTTCTCATTTAGAACCTGTAATGTGGACACAGGATTTCAGTCCTAAACCTTCCACTGCCTTTGCGCCTGATCTTCGGCTGGTTCTCCCACAGGCAAGGAAGAAAGCAGCAGAGACAGCAGAAGAAGATGAAGATGGCGGGTCGGAGAAGAAGTACAGGAAGTGTGAGAAGGCTGGCTGCACAGCGGCGTGTCCTGTGTGCTTCGCAAGCGCTTCCGAAAGGTCGGGTGAGAGAGCAGGTCCACGTCTGATACCTCTCCCCAGGAGAACATTCTTTGTGGGAACGTAGTTCTTGCAGGTGGTTTTCCCAAAGATAGAGAGAGATACTGTAAGTCATTGAGTGATAGAGACACTGCCAGGGTACCTTCTACATGCCACACCCTCTGCAGTGCTCCCCAGACTCCCATCCCAGTGGGGAAGATCATAGCTGTTCTGGCTGAGATCTGGGTCCGATCCTCAGTATGCCTCATTAGGTATGTCCTGAATGTCTGGAGATCCCAAAACAACCGGTCCCGAAGGAGGATGCTCAGCCTATGTCATCCTCCAGTTGTCCATTCCCGTTTGCCCTCTTAGCTTGTGGTCATGAGGAATCTTAAGTGGAAATGATAGAAATGTTTTGTCTTCACCAAAGCTCCATGGTTTTGCTATTTTCAGATGCGCCAAAAATGGCTATACGTCCCGATGGTATCATCTCTCATGTGGGGAGCATTTCTGTAATGAATGCTTTGACCATTACTACAGAAGGTTTGTACCTTTGTATTTGTGGTTTCCATGGTGGGGCAGTGGAGTGGACCATGGGTAAAGCGTGGCCTCTCAGCTCATGAATTCTGTCTCTTTGAGCCCTTCCTGGGCTGTGTATGACCTTGACTGGCCCTTTCGTGCTGTGTTTGATGTGTGTGCCTGCTTACACTCAGGGCTCAAAAACGTTGCCATGAGATAGTGATTCTATGCCATCTACAAGCTCTGCAAGATCTTGGAGTTATTGCTTCTGTTTCATTATTTCTAATTTCTTTTATTTATGCTGTAATATTTATTAATTAATTCTTCTGTTAGCTTTATACTGTCTTTTTTCTCTAGTTCCCCAAGTGGGGAGCTGATGCTTTTAATCCTGGATCTTTGTTCTTTCTCAGTAAGTGCATTTAATGTTATAAACTTCCGTTCAATAGGCAGTTAGCTATATTTTGCAGATGTTCATGACTATTATTTTCTTTGCCAGCAATTGAAAATATTTTCAAATTTCCTTTGAATCTCCTTTTTTGACCATTTAGAAGTAAATTGTTGGGGGCTGGTGGCATAACATGGTAATCTAAGTCTCCACCATCACGTATCGGTACCAGTTTGAGTTCCGGCTGCTCCATTTCTGACCCAGCTCCCTGCTCATATGCCTGGGAAAGCAGCAGAGGATGGCCCCAGTGCTTGGGCCCCTGTACTCACGTTAAAGACCTGGAGGAAGCTCCAGGCTCCCAGCTTCAGACTGGCCCAGCTCTGGCCATAATGGCCCTTTGGGAAGTGAACCAGCAGGTGGAAAGTATCTCTCTCTTCTCTGTAAATCTGCCTTTCAAATAAAAATAAATCTTTAAGGAAAAAAGAAGTAAATTGTTAATTTCCCACATATTTGGACCCTCTTTAATAAATTTTCTAATATTTATTTGTAGTTTAATTCTCTAATGGCTGAAGAATATACTTTTAAATTTTTTTTCTTTTTTTAAAATTTTTATGTAAAGGCAGATTTATAGAAAGAAGAAGATACAGAGAAAAAAATCTTATCAAATATTCGATTTAATTCTATTTTAGGTTTTGTAAATCTTGAGAAATGTTAGTTTTTATATATAATGAAATATTGCTTTAGTATTTATACTGTTTTAAAATAAAGTATTTTAATTTCCTCTTCAAATAGTGTTGTGCCCTTTCTATTGATTTTAGGTACTAGAGCTGATGAGAAGGTCTCCCCCTCTGGCAGCCTGTTTGGTGGACTGTGCCTTAATCACTGTGCCCCCTCCTTGTATCTTGGGTGGTTCAGTCCTTACATTTAGGTACTGACCTGCCTCCTGTTCTGAAAACTTGAAGAACTTATTGCTTGATGTATGTATCCTTTTCAGCCACAAGGATGGATACGAGAAATATATCATGTGGAAAAAAATATGGACTAGCAATGGGAAAACGGAACCTAGCCCCAAAGCTTTCATGGCTGACCAGCAGCTCCCCTACTGGGTAAGAACAATTCTCTGCTCTGTGGTGTGTCTGTGAGTCCCAGAAGGAGCAAAGGAAGCCACAGGTGTTGTGGAAACCATTCTTTCATTACCTTTTACTGTTCTTCCTGTGATTCTTTTGGTTTTTTGTTTGTTTTTTTCATGGAAAACATAGATAATTCGGTATTAGAATACTTCAAAATGTTCATGAGAAAATGGAATTAAAAGATAAGTATATTTGAGTACAAGAACCTGGTGAGATCCATGCCTAAAGCTTTTATAATTTGCAATTTCCATGCACTTTTTGTTTTATTTTTTTACATTTTATTCTTATTATTATCATTTTATGATACAGTTCCATAGGCTCCTGGCATTTCCCTTATCCCCTACCCAGTCCCTTCCCCTGCCCACCTAGTTCCTCTATATCATTACTGTAGTATAGTTCTTCATACACAGTCATATGTCCACCATTGCGGGCATGGACAATGGCAGAGAGTCCAGAATCCTATTGTCAAGATATAGTAAACAGTTTCATTGCAAGTCCATCTTTGTCTGGAAGTAGAAATGCATACTACATTGTATCCTCACATCTGGATATGTTAGTCTCCATTTCACAGCTACTGTACATCCCCTTAAATGAAAAGTCATAATACAAAATCAGTAGTACAAAGAAAAATAGAAATTTACAATGCCTGAAGTTAAATGACATGTTACTAGATACTATACATTCCCTTAAATGAAAAGCCACAAAACAAAATCAACATCCAGGAGAAAAAAGAAATTAACAACACCAAGAAGTTAAATAACATGCTATTAAATGACTAACGTGTAGCTGAAGAAATGAAAATCAAGAATCTTCTTGAAGAAAATGATGGTACTGTATTATCTACGAGTCTTTGAATGATTTAATCGGAAGAAAGTGTTTTGAAGAGATGAAACTAACAGAAAACAACAAAACCCACGTGATTTAGTTTCCGCTGATTTTTGTTGGAGAAGTGTGTGTCTCTTCTAGACAATAAACAGATGGGTTTTGTTTTTTTTTTTTAAATCCAGTCTACTAATCTATGATGTTTGAGCTTAAGCCATTTACATTCAGAGTTTAATATGTGTGGATGGTAGTTTGGTCCTGTCATTTTAGGAATGGGTTGTTCATTGGTTTAGTCGTCTGTTGTCATTTTACTGGGATGTTGTTGCCATTTGCCTTTGGTTTTGTTGGGTGCTATTCCTCTTCTCTGTGAAGAGAACATCTTGAAGTATCCTTTGTAGAGCAGGTTTGGACGACGCAAATTCTTTTAGCTTTTCTTTACTGTGGAAGAATTTTATTTCCTTTTCAAAGACGAAAGAAAGCTTTGCTGGATATGTTATCCTAGGCCGACAATTTTTTGCTTTTAGAATCTGGAATATATTGCTCCATTCTCTTCTTGCCTGTAGAGTTTCCTGTGAGAGATCAGGTGTGATTTTAATTGGCATTCCTTTATATGTCAGTTGATTTTTTTTCACGTGCACATTTAAGGATCTTTTCCTTATGTTCAATTGAAGAGAGCTTGATCATCATGTGTCTTGGTGAAGATTGCTTTTGATCAAGCCTGTTGGGAGTTCTGTGCCCCTCCTGGATCTTGTTTCCCAATTCTTTCTCCAGATGAGGGAAATTTTCCTTTATTATTTCATTAAATACATTTGCAAACTCAGCTTCTCTTTCTGCACCGTCTGGGACTCCCATAACTCTTATATTTGGCCTCTTCATAGTGTCTTTCAATTCCTGAATACTTTTTTTGGCCTGATCCAGCTCTGCTTCCAGCTTTTTGTTTGCTTCCCCGTGATGACAGGAAGTATCTTCCAGTTCTGATATTCTTTCTTCTGCTTGCTTCATTCTATTTTGGAGACTCTCCATTGTACTTTAATTTGCTCTACTGTGTTCTGAATTTCTGATATACCAGCCTTGATTTGCGTTATTGCTTCCTTAAATTCTTTGAACTCCTGTATGTGCTTCTCATTTTTGGTCAGAAGCTTTAAAATGAGTTTTATGGATTCTGTGTGCCCCATTTTCTCGATGTCTTCCTCAGTTAACTCTAACGTTGGGAAAGGGTTTTGCTCCTTTGCAGGGGAGTTTTCAGTAATCTTCATTGTGTCTTTGTCTCTTTTTTTGCTCTTGATCATTGTACTTCTGGAACAGAGTCTTCTCCTTGGGGCAGGTTTCTAAGCTGTGTCACCCACAGGTGTGCAATGCAATTTTACTTGTTCCAGTTGGTACACAACTTTTTGCTTGCAGCCGCTTGTGCCACAACCTCCAGCGAGTTGCAGGTCTGGGTTCTTATGTCAGATTTCCACCGTGGTCTCCACAGCCCCAGCTCCTGGCTCACCACTCTCCACCTCCTGTGATACCGTGCTGAGGCTGCACCATTGTCTCTGCAACCTTTCTCCCACTTCTGGTTGGAGCAGGTCCCAGGATTAGAAAGACACCAGGTGTCCTATATGGTTAGGTCGTTGGTGGTGCTGATACTGTCGGAACCTGTTAGAAGTTAGGTCTGGGTGCCACACGGACCTATTTTGGCTGGTAGGATGCCACAGTCGGTATTATTTTCCTGCAGGACCAGTACAATCCACGGAACTCAGTGAGTTCTCACGTGCTGAGCACATGTGCAGTTCACTGTTGTCCCCTACAGTCCTAAAGCTATTGCCACAGTGTGCAAAATGGCGCTTGATGTACCATTACTACTGTTGTTGATCTTCTGGCCGTCAGGTCTGAGGGCTACCCAGCCCTGTCTTGGGTGGAACCTGTGGAATGCCACGTTGCTGCAGTTTATTAAGTCAGAACTGAGTTCACTCCCAGCTTGGCATATGCTCAGTCCTAAAGCCCTTGCCTTTGCCTCCTTATGGAAAAAGGTGCCCAATTCAGCTCTAGGGGGCTGACTGGGTTGTGAAATACACCCTGTTCTCGCACTGTCCGTCTGGGATCTGCTGCTCTGTCTCTGCTCTTAGTCAAATCAAATGGACCAACAGGACGGACAGTTCTTTGTCTGGGTTTACCTCCCAAGCTCCCAGTCAAAGTCTCTTCCCACCTGGTTGATGGTGGAGTTCAGATCACCGTTAGCTGAATGCTGCTGGAGTATCAGTCACTGCAACACCACACTGCTGTGTCCGCTGCTTTCCTGTGTCTGTCAGTCTCCAGGCACCCCTCTGCTGTTGTTCTGTCCTTCCCTATTTCCTGGAATGTGTCCTCTCTGCTTCATCATGATTAAATGTTTTTCCGTCCGTTTAAATGTGTCCTTACCCTATTCCACCATCTTGATTCTCCTCCATGCACTTTTTAAAGTCCCCTCATGAAAAAACTTAAGATATCTGGTTGTAGTCATTGTTGAGTGTGGTATAGCTCATTTTCATCCTTTGCTGCAGTCATTTCTGAACTTCTTTAAACACTGCTTTGTATTTTATGTGTAGATCTTCGGTTTAAAATTACACTTGGAATGTAAGTTTTTGTAACTTTCAGACATTTAAAGTTATTTTAGCTTTATCTGTGTTTTCCTTTAGCTGTTCTTTGAAAATGCATTTTAGTGATTGCACATACTTTATCTACCACCACTTCGTAATAATAATTTGCTGGGTTTTAAAAACATAGGCTATTCTGGGCCTCTCTGTGCACACTTAAAAATTCTTTGGCTTGAAGTGAAAATCAGAAGATTGAATGAACCGCCGTGAAGTGTACTGTTTAGGAGCACTTGGTGCAGTCGCTGTGGTTGGCAGCCACCTCTTCCTTCCAGTCCCTGTGGTGTCAGCCATGAGGGAGGGCTGTGTCCAGCGAGCAGTCACTCTAGGTCCTTCCTCCCTCTGTTGTAGCAGCTGCTCCAATCCACCTGTTTTGACTATCTCACTTCATCAGGGCCCTGCTGTGTGGGACTTCTTCCTGAGCAAGGTGTTGAGGTCTCTGTGCCTTGCTGTGGATGAGTACTTTGTTTCTTTGGCGTCCTGCTCCTGTTGTGGTCTGTGTCACATTGTATTCACACTCATCCTTTGATAGACATCTGGATAATTTCCATGTTTTAGCTGTTGCGAATAGTTGAATAGTGCTACTTTGAACATTCATGTTCATCTATGTTTTGAATGTCTGTTGCTGTTGCTTTCCAGTAAATGCCCAGGAACAGAAGTACTGTGGGTCGTGGGGATTCTGTGTTGAGGAGCCTCCGAACTTCCACGGCAGCTTTGCACCATTTTCTAGTCCTGTCTGCAGAGTGTGAAAGTACAGGTGTCGGGCCCGGCGGCGTGGCCTAGCGGCTAAAGTCCTCGCTTTGAACCCGTCAGGAACTCATATGGGCGCCGGTTCTAATCCCGGCAGCTCCACTTCCCATCCAGCTCCCTGCTTGTGGCCTGGGAAAGCAGTCGAGGACGGCCCAATGCATTGGGACCCTGCACCCGTGTGGGAGACCTGGAGGAGGTTCCTGGTTCCCGGCATCGGATCGGCGCGCACCGACCCGTTGCGGCTCACTTGGGGAGTGAATCATCGGATGGAAGATCTTCCTCTCTGTCTCTCCTCCTCTCTCTGTATATCTGACTTTGTAAGAAAAATAAATCTTTAAAGAAAAAAAAAGAAAGTACAGGTGTCTCCACATCCTCACCAAGTCTCGGTTTGTTTTTTGATTTTAGTTTTCCTGGTGAGTGTGAGGTGATATCATTGTAGCTTTGATTTGCATTTCCTGAATAATGAATCTTTTCTTCTGCTTGTTGGCCATTTGCAAATCTTCTTTGAGGAAATATGTATTCAAGTCCTTTGCTCATCTTTAAATTTGGTGGGCTTTTTCTGCTGCTGAGTGAAGAGTACTTGTATATTCTGGATAATAAACCCTTGTCTCATTTATGACTTGTATCTTGTCCTGTATGTTGTCTTTCTATTTTGATAGCTTTTCTTTAATGCATTAAAGTTTTAAATTTTGATGATGTTCAGTTGGTCTGTTTTTTCCCCCTTACTTGTATGGTAGCTAGGAATCCATTCCCAATTGTGAAGTCATAAAAATTTTGTTCTTGCTGTTTTCTTTTAAGAGTTGTCATTTTAGCTCTTACATTTAATCGTATGATCTGTTTTAGCTCATTCTTATGAATTATATAAAGTAGGATCTGAGTCCGTTCTTTTTGCATATGGATAAGCATATACTTTTAAAAACATACATTTATGTTGAAATGATAGATTTACAGAAAGTTATAAAGATAGTACAGAGAATTCCCACATAGCCATTACTCAATTTTCCCTAATGTTATCTTATATACCATGATATATCTTAGGCTACTAACTGTGGTGTTAATAACACATTACATACTTTATCTGGATTTTATTCACTCACTTTTACTGTTTCGGGATTCAACCCAGAACAGTACCATATTTATTGGCATGTAATTTGCATACTTTTTGGGTAACTGTAACAAAATTTCACCCTGATTGTTTTTTGGGTTTCAGCTAAAAAAACCTTTCTGACAGCAGTACTCAAATCCCCTTTGCACTTGCTTATTATTGAATCAGAAATTACCTTAATAAGGTAAAATGGATTATGTGGCTAGTGGTAATGCAAGGGAGAGAAAAAAATACTTAAGGTTGCCCAAAATTTGGTAACATCACATGGTAGTTAGAATGGTGAAGAGTAGAAATGATAGGTGAGAATTAACTAATTTAAAAGAAGTTTTTTTACTTACTTCAAAGGAAGAATGACAGAGGAGAGAGAGAAGATGTGAGAGAGAAGTGAAGAATTTTCCATCTACCAGTTCACTTCCCAAATACCTCCAATGGCAAGGGCTGGGCTGGGCTGGGCCAAAGCCAGGAACCTAGAAGTCCCATCTCAGCTCCTATCTTGTTGGAAGTACTTAGGCATTTGTGCCATCAGCAGTTGCCTCTAAGATGCATTAGCAGGAAACCACGCTTGAAGTGGAATATCAGGATTTAAGTGGACATAATGGAATGTGGCCATCCCAAGTAGTGACTTAACTGGCTGTTCCACAACATCTGCCACTCACTGATTTTTTTTTTATCATGACTTACTTATTTATTTTTTACTTATTTTTCATCTAGGTTCAGTGTACAAAGCCTGAGTGTAGAAAATGGAGGCAACTTACCAAGGAAACTCAACTTACGCCACAGATAGCAAAGGCTTATCGATGTGGTATGAAGCCAAATAATGCTGTCAAGGTATGAGCTGTGGATTTTCCTTTGAAATTAACATTAGTTTTTCATTAACATTGATGTATATTTTTCATTTATTGTGTTGATCGGGAGTGTACTGGAATTGTGGGTCATTGGCTCAAGCAGTTCATAATTGCACTTTTGTTATAAGAAGTTTTGGACATAACCTTGTTTTATCTGCCCAGGAAATCTCCCTCTAGTTTTTAGTTGCTGTATCTGGTTTACTTCCCACCCTCTAGACAGCTGCACAGCCAGCCGTGTGTTCAAATGCTATGCAGAGGAGAGGGGAAAGGCGAACACCACAAGGATTGTGTCTGTTGGATCTGTTCCTCTTTTATTAGGGATGCTTTCCTAGAAGTTCCAAGGGTAGATTTCTGTTTATGTCCCATTAACCATGATAAGATCGTGCAGCTACTGCAAACTGTAGTAAGAACCAAGGAAGGTGATATTTTCCAGTTGAGCCTGTTGTAACACCAAGTGAAAGTGGGATGCTGTTACACAAGAGATAAATGGATATGTTTGGCAATTAGGATTCAGCCATAGGTGGCATAATGTGTTTTTATTGAACTCTGGCCATTATTTAGTGTTTAAAAATGTATGATAGTTGGACCCAGTGCAATGGCCTAGTGGCTAAAGTTCTTGCCTTGCACATGCCGGGATCCCATAGGGTGCTGTTTCATATCCCAGCTGCTCCACTTCCCATCCAGCTCCCTGCTTGTGGCCTGGGAAAGCAGTCGAGAACAGCCCAAAGCCTTGGGACTCTGCACCAGTGTGCAAAACCCCGAGTAAGCTCCTGGTTTCAGATAGGCTCAGCTCTGGCCATTGTGGCCACTTACGGAGTGATCAGTGGATGGAAGATCTTTCTCTGTGTGTCTCCTTGTCTCTGTAAATCTTTCCATAGTATGTATTGTGGCTTGGTGGTAAAGCTGCTGCCGGTGACACAGGTATCCTGTATGGGCACCATTGTTCCATATGGGCTCTAACTTGTGTCCTGGGTGCTCCACTTCAGATCCTGCTTCCTTCTGATGGCCTGGGAAAAGTGGCAGAGAATGGCTCAATGTTTGAGTGCTTGCCACCGCTTTAAGAGACCAGGGGCTCCTGGCTTCAGCATGAGCTAACCCTGACTATTGCAGCCATCGGGGTCATGACCCAGCACATGGAAGATCTCTTTCACTCCTTCTCTGTCTGTAATGACTCGGATTTTCAAATAAATATTTTTTAACTACATGTTTTTAAAAATTGTTTTTATTTGAAAGATTTATACAAAGAAGGAGAGACACAGAGAGGGAGATCTTCCATACTCTGGTTCACACCTCAAATGGCTGCAATGGCCTTAAATAGGTCATTCTGAAGCCGGGAGCCAGAAGCTTCTTCCAGGTCTCCCACATGGGTTTGGGGTCCCAAGGCTTTGGGCCATCTTTTCACTGCTTTCCCAGGCCACAAGCAGGGAGCTAGATTGGAAGTAGAGCAGCCAAGACTAATTGGCACCCATGTGGGATGCCAGTGTCTTGGGTGGTGGCTTAGCTGACTACACCATGGCACCATTTGAAAAAAAAATGAAAAAGAACACGTGCAATTAATTTGATGTGTTAAGGGGATTAACTTACACAAATGTTATATGTCCCTGGAATGTGATATTAGGAATTACTGTAATCGTAGAAGCAAATTATATTTGAAAAATTGAGATGTGAGTCACATACCATAAAAGTTGCTCCTTTAAAGTGTAAATGTCAGTGGTTTTAGTACGTTGACAAAGATAGAGTTGTTTTTAGCAAAACAGCTTCTTGGATTAGATATTTCCCTTATAAGGAATGGATAGAGAGGTTTTTGTTTTGTTTTGTTTTTAAGATTTATTTTTATTGGAAAGGCAGATCTCCAGAGAGAAGAGGAGACAGAGAGTCTGCTGTTCATTCCCGAAATGACTGCAGTGGTCGAAACCTGAGCTGATCTAAAGCCAGGAGCCAGAAGTTGCATCTAGGTTTCCCATATGGGTACAGGGTCTCAAGGCTTTGGGCCATACTCTGCTGCTTGCCAAGTGGTAAGAGAGAGCTAGATTGGAGGTTGTGCAGCCAGGACATGAATCAGCACCTATATGAAATCCTGTCATTGCAAGTGAAGGATTATCCAGTTGAGCCATTGTGCTTGCCCCTTTGAATGAGAAGTTTACAAAACTTGTAATCAAGTTTTTACAAGCTGGAGATTTAAAATATAAGTATTAAAGCTATACATGGTTAATGTAAAGAACATTTTGGAGAGGGAAAGATGATGGAATAGCATAAGGACACATTTGAACAGAATCCTTAGCCAGGGTGAAGCAGGGAGGCTGCGATTCCGGGAAATAGGGTGAGGAAAGCTGATGGCAGAGGTGCACCTAGAGACACCGGAAAACAGCAGAGACAGTGGAGCGCTGTCGCAGTGACCAGATAACCCAGCGATGGTCGGAGGTCAGAGCTTCACCAGTGGCCAGGTGGGAAGGGGAATTCAGCAGGAACTCAGGAGGTGAACCCAGCCATGGAACTGTCTATCCTACTTATTTGCATGATTTAATCACAGGAAGAAGCAAAGTGACAGAACCCAAGCAGGCAAGTACAGGAACAGGATGGGTTTCACAGCTCAGACCTCCACTAGTGCGACATGGACCATCATTTTGTATACTGAGGAAAAAAAGGCTGTGGGGCTGGAGGGACTAAAGTAAGCATGCTCATTTCTGGCTTGATGCATTGCACTGGTCCCATAGGGAAAATAGATTCTGCCCAGGATAGGTCCGAGTGTTCCTCAGACCTAACAATCAGCTGGCACAGACCCCCTACAGTGCCACATTGGGTGCCATTTGGTGTACTGAGGAAAAGGCTATAGGGCTGAAGGAACAATAGCAAGCTGCAAATGTACTAATCTGGGAGAGAACCCATGTCCGGCTCAACAAATTGCACTGATCCCACAGGGAAAATAGTACCGACTTGGCATCCTCTGGGTTCCACCCAAAATAGCTCCAGTTGCCTTCAGGCCTTATGGCCAGCAGGTTCTGGCAAGGCCAGCAACACTGACCACCAGTGATTTAGAACAGTTAGCATCTCCCTAATCCCTGGCATTGCTGAACCAGGAGTGGAAGATAGGCTGTGCAAGCAGGAGTGCAGCCACAGCAGTAGAGGATCACAGAGGGTGGAAGGTAGTGCCTGGAGCTTGGGCAATGGAGACCATGGTGGAAGTCTAACACAAGAGCCCAGATCTGAAACTCATTGGGGGGAGTGGCACAAACAACTGCAAATGAAGAACTGGGTACCGGATGCGATCAGTAAAATCAACCTGTAGACCAGTGGGCAACACAACTTAGAAACTGACCGTAAGGAAAGAAATCTGCTAACCAGAATAGCAATGACCAAAAGCAAAAAAAAGAGACAGAGGCGCAATGAATGCTAGTGATGCCTCCCTGACAAAGGAGCAAAAAAAGCCTTTGTCAACCTCAGAGTTAACTGAGAAAAACATCGAGGAAATATGGGGTAAAGGATTTTAAAAACTTGTTATAAAGCTTCTTAACAACAATGAGAAGTTCAAGGAAATTAAGGAATGTAAGGAATATGTTACACAGGAAATAGCAACATTGAAAATCAAGTTGAATTATAAATGAAGGACACAATGGAGCAAACTAAAAATTCAGTGGAAAGCCTCAATACTACAATAAGCAAAGTAGAAGAGAGAATCTCAGAATTGGAAAACATTTCATTCGACAATGGTGACAAAGTAAAAAAGTTGGAAGAGGAACTCAGTCAAGCTAAGAAAAATATTCAAGAATTAAGGGACACTATTAAAAAGCCAAATTCAGTAGTTGTGGGAGTTTCAGAAGGCACAGAAGTAGAAGCTGGGTTTGAAAATGTATTCAGTGAAATAATAAAGGAAAACTTCCCTCGTTTGGAGAAAGAATTGGGAAACAACATCCAGGAGGCGCGGCAGAACTCCCAGTAGGGTTGGCCAAAAGCCATCATCACCATGACATATGATAATCAAACTCCCTTCAGTTGAACATTTGCTGATGTTGAACATTTCAACATCTCTTCAGTTGAAGCCAGGTAACATGTAGAGGAATGGCAGTCAGACTCACAGCTGACCTCTCAGAGGAAACTAAATGCCAGAAGAGAATGGAGTGACATTCCAGATTCTAAAAGGAAAAAATTGTCAACCCAGAATAACTTACCTAGCAAAGCTTCCCTTTGTCTTTGAAAATGAAGTAAAATTCCTTCACAGTAAACAAAAGCTCAAAGAATTGGCTTCTTCCAGTCCTACCCTATAAACAATACTTTAAGAAGTTCTCTTGACAGAGAAAAGAAATAGCACCTACCAAAGGCAAATTACAGGACCAAATTACTACCTATTGATATTAACCCTGAATGTAAATGGCATGAACTCATCAATCAAATGTCATAGATTAGCGGACTGCATCATAAAATAAAAGCCATCTGTTTGCTGCTTATATCAGACACATCTTACCAACAAAGGTACGTGGAAACTGAAAGTAAAAGAATATTCCAGGCTAATGGAAAAGAATGAGCTGCTTATCAGATAATGCAGACTTTGATGTAAAAAATATTAAAAGTGATAAAGAACACCCCATAATAATCAAAGGATCCATTCAGCAAGAAATCACCTTGCTAGTTTCTTATAATGTTTTCTTTTTCATCACTAATTTTACTTGGTTTTTCTCTCTTGCTTTTCTTTGCTAGTCTGGCTGAAAGTTTGTTTTGTTCAGCTTCTTAAAAAATGGCTCTTCCGAGCCCAGCGCGATAGCGTAGTGGTTAAAGTCCTCAACTTGCATGTGCTGGGATCCCATATGGGCACCAATTCTAATCTTGACAGCCCCACTTCCCATCCAGCTCCCTGCTTGTGGCCTGGGAAAGCAGTCGAGGATGGCCCAAGGCCTTGGGACCCTGCACCCATGTGTGAGACCTGGAAGCATGTCCTGGCTCCTGGCTTCTGGCTTTGGATCAGCGCAGCAACGGTCACTTAGGGAGTGAATTATCGGACAGAATATTTTCCTGTCTCTCCTCCTCTCTGAGTATCTGCCTTTCCAATAAAAATAAATAAATCTTAAAAAAATAAAAATTAAGGAATGAGATTAAGAAAAATTTTGAAAAATGATTCTTGTTGCAATTTGTAGTTTTTTAGCTTCAATTTCATTTATTTTTGCTGTGATTTCTATCATTTTTTGCTTTCTGTTCATTTTTCTTTTGTAGTAAGTTCTTGAGCTGCATTTAGATAATTTGAGATATTTTGATTTTTTGTGATCACCTGATATTATAAATGTCCCTTTCAGTACTGATTTTACTTTATCTCATGGGTTTTGATACTTGTGTGGTTTTTTTTTCGTTTCTTCAAGTTCTTTTTTCCTATTAATTTCTTCAGTGATACATAGCAGTAGCATTTTTTTCTTCAAGATGGTTTTTGGACCTGGTGTGGTAGCCTTGTGGCTAAAGTCCTCGCCTTGCACACCCAGAAATCCCGTATGGGTGCCAGTTCATATTCTGGCTGCTCAGCTTCCCTTCCAGCTGCCTGCTTGAGGCCTGGGAAAGCAGTCAATCACTGACCAAAGCCTTAAGACCCTGCACATCATGGAAGACCCGGAAGAAGCAGCTCCTGGTCAGATCAACTCAGCTCCAGCTGTTGCACCTAATTGGAGAGTGAGCCAGTGGATGGAAGATCTTTCTCTCTGTCTCTCCTTCACTCTGTAGATCTGCCTTCCTAATAAAAATAAATAAATCTTTAATAAAAAAAAGTTTATATTTTCTTTCACTCATATTCAGCGACACGTTGGTCATTCAGTAGCATGCTATTTAACTTCCTGTTGTACATTTTCTATTTTCCTTCCTGTTGTTGATTTTGTTTTATGGCTTTTCACTTAAGGGGATATATAGTAACTGTGTAATAGACTATCATGGGCCCAGTTTGATAGCCTAGTGGCTAAATCCATGACTTGCATGCGCCTGGATCTCATATGGGTGTCAGTTCATACCTGTACTGTTGCACTTCCTATGCAGCTCCCTGCTGTGGCCCAGGAAAGCAGTAGAGGATGGCCCAGAGTCTTGGGACCCTGCAGCCATGTGGGAGACCCAGAGTGGAGGCTCTTCCTGGCTCCTGGCTTTGGATCTGCTCAGTCTGGCTGTTGCATCCACTTGGAGAACAAACCATGGATGGAAGATCTCTGTCTCTGTCTCTGCTTCTCTTTGTAAATCTGCCCTTCAATAAATCTTAAAAAGCAAAGACACACACACACACAAAAAACACCAAACCTAATTTTTGTTAAAAAAAGACAAAAAGACTAGCATATCCAGATGCGAGGATACAATGCAGTGTGCGTCTCTGCTTCCACATCAGTTGGACTCCCAATGACACTATTAAATATATCTTGACACTTAAATACCATCATGAAGGACTAACGACTGTTTATGAATATAAATCCAAAAATTGTAGATTCAGAGCTAGCGTTTAGCTTAACAGTTAAAGTGCCCAATTCCCACCTTGGAGTGCCGGGATTTGATTCTTGGTGTCCTGACTACAGCTTCCTGCCAGTGTAGACAGTAGGTGTCGGAGATGACGGCTCAAGTATTTGGGTCCCTGCCGCCTGCGTAAGAGGTATGCATTGAGTTCCCGACTCACTCTGGCTCACTCTGGTTGTTGTCATTTGGGGCAGTAAACCGGCACATAGGATATCACTGTCCCTCTCAGGTAAATAAGGGAAAAAAATTACATTCAATTTCTTTAACAGGCATCTGACTATTTAGGTGCTTTATAACTTTTTTCCACTTCAGGCTGTGTCTAAGTTGTAAATGTGTTTGCCTCGTTCCCTTCCTTCTGATGTCCCTGAGCTCTGTGATGGTGTCCGCTCTTTCATTGCTGTTGGTAGTTCAGAAGAAAAGAGCGGAGAGGACAGAGTCTTGGAGTTGGCCAGAACTGTTTTTAAAGTCCCTCAGGTGATGCTCACACTCACCTTGCAGGGTGGAGGGTCCTCTGAAGGGAAGGGGAGGGAGGCTGCCTCTGACTGGGGCCGTCGTTGCCCGCGCTGAGGGGCTGGCACTGCTGGCATTGTGCTTCCCAGGCGCTCCTCGGTGGTCATTTTCTCTGTACATGCAAGCTCGACATCTCACTTCTGTTCTGTTCTTTGCCTTCCGTTACAGAATTGCGTGTGTTTTCGAAAAGTCTAGCATGTTAGGTTTTGCCTATTTTGGAGATGGCTATAAATTATACCATTTTTTCTTGTATCCTTCTGTAATGTTACTCTTTTTGCTCAATATTGAGGTTTACTTTAAACTGTTATTTGTGGAGCAGGGAGAAATTAACATAGCAGAGCTGCCATCCAAATGGCAGCACCAAATGGGTCACTCTGCAAATTCATGAAACAGGCCAAATGCCAAGATCTGGGAGCTGAATCCAGGGATCCTGTGCAGGTGGCAGGGACCCGGAAGGTGAGCCATCGCCTGCCGCTTGCATGAATCCAAATTAGCAAGCAGCCGGAGTCAACAGCAATATCGATGATCAAGCCAAGGCAGTCTGGGTTGGAACCATGGTTGTCCCATTTGGCAGCTAGGCCAAACACCCAATCTGGTATTGATCTTTGTCTATGCATCAAGCTGATGCATTCCTAAAGCTCTAGTTAATCCAATCAGGAATCTTCCAAACTTCATGCAAAATGCATATTACAAAAAAACTGAGTTTCAAAAAATATTTTTTGTAACAAAATCAATTTATCTTTTTGTTTTTAAAGACTACTCGCATCGCTTCTCAGCCTTTTGGCTAAGATCAAGTGTAAAGACTACTCACTTTGGGAACACCCAGGACTGTGGGTTCTCCTGCTTGTTTTGAACTCCCTGTGTGTGGAGTCGTACATGATGGTGGGTCTAGCTGCTGTTGCTCGGCCATGTTTGTGAACTGTATCCCTGGGGTTCCCTGGGGTATGTGTGGCTTTAGTTTGTTCCCATTATATAAATATAACTTACTTAGCCATTGATGCATGTTGATGGACCTCCAGTTGCTTTTAGCTTTACTATGAACACTGCTCTTATAGCATTTTTTTAATTTTGAAGACTTATTTATTTTAATTGGAAAGGTATATTTCCATAGAGAAGGGGAGACAGAAAGATCTTCCACCCATTAATTTACTCCCCATATGGCTGCAGTGGCAGAGCTTTGCCAATGTGAAGTAAGGAGCCAACAACTTTCTCCAGATCTTCCACATGAGTGCAGGGTCCTGAGGACTTGGGCCATCCTTCACTGCTTTCTCAGGCAATAAGCAGGGAGCTGAATGGGAAGTGGAGCAGCCGGTACGTGAACTGGTAGCCATATGGGATACCGGCGCTTGGAGTTGGAGGCTGAACCAATTTAGCCATTTCATCAGGCCATGTTCTATTGGTACAGGCATATAAGGGACTCTCTAGAAAATACATGAAGGTTATAATTGCTAAATATATCATGTATATATCATATACACATCTCCCATGACGCAAGATAAGCGCAAATTAAAATGCTTACACTTTGTTAGCTTGCTGACTACAGTTATTTATGTTACAGTACCTGTTTCATGTCCTCACTTAGTGTTTCATCAGACTTTTTTTTAATACATTTAAAACTCAGGAAAGGAAGGAAGATTCTTACCGCATATTCCCCTCCACTAAGTGGCTGCAGTGGCTGAGGTCGGGCTAGGGTAAAACCCGGAGCTTCAGCTTGGTCTCCCACATAAGGTGACAAAAGTCTAAGTGCGTGAGCCATCTGCTGCATTCCCAGGTGTGTTAGCAAGGAACTGGATGAAAACAGCAACCAGGACTCCAGCTGGCATTCAAAGTCCTGCTACGCCACAACACTGTCCTTTTTTTCAGACTTTTGTCTTTTCCAGTTTGATAGGTGAAAAGGAATAATTTCTTAAAGGTAAATTGACATTTATGACTGTTTTGTAAGTAAACCTGATTAATCCTGGGTTATCTTTTACAGCCTGAGGTCTCAGACCATTGTTCCCTCCCTGAGGACCTGGTGAGTACTCCACAAGTTCTGAGTTGAAGTTGATTGTGACTTCCACAGGGAAACCCCATGATAAATGACAGAAACAGTGTTAGAAGTTTTTCTCCATTTGGTCCTGGTCAAAAGCTTTATCATCTAAAATGGTAACTGTATTAGCTTTTCATTACTTCGAGTAAGGACTTTCTAGGGATGGAGGTTTATTTTGGCTTTCAGTTTGTAGGCTCAGAATTGAGTGGCTCCATTAGCTCACTGCCTGGAAAAGGCTGGCGTGGTGCAGCTTGTGTGGGGGAGCAGATGGCATGGAGCACCAGAAAGCAGAGAGAGAAGCCAGAGTGAACTCAACTTAGATAAGCAGCCCACTCGTGAGAGACCTCTCTTCTGAAGGCAAGCCCCTGACCACCTTCAGCCCTCCCTGTCCCCCCAGGAGCCCCCAGCCCTCTTCTCAGGTTATGATTAGATGGATTCTGTATCTTAAATCTATCAGTCATTAACCTCACCCTGGTCAAAGGCTTTATAATCTAAAATGGTAACTCTGTTAGCTTTCATTACTTTAAGTAAAATACCTAAGGTCTTTCTAAGCAAGGAGGTTTATTTTGGTTTGCAGTTTAGACATCTGCGTGAGCTTGGGGAGTGAAGTCTTGTTCAATCCATAGCAGTAATTTCATTAGGGAAGTAGCTAGGAGAATGATCCAGGAGATTGCATCCCAGACCTTAGCTGTGTGTTTACAAGGCAGTAAGGCGGGTACTGCCTACCGTCCTGCTTCAGGGATCGGCTTGCCAGATTTGTTTCTCTCTCTGCACTTGACTCCTCAGGGAAAAGAGCAAAAGGACAATTTTGATTGTTTTGGTCCAAGCTCAGCTACAGGAGTGTTCCTGTGCTTTCTGACCTTTGTGTAACTGCTGTGTCCTGTCCACACCCAGATGTGGTTGGACAAGTAGTGTCTCCGGCTGGCAGAGCCATGCGTGTCATTTCACATCACTGTGAAACTTTGTGTATGGTAGAGCCAGATCCATTGGCTGTTTCAGAAATGATTTTAGAAGGTCTAGGTTTCTAAAATTCAAACAATTATGAGTCATTCTGGGTTCAGTGATTTGGGGATTCTTAACTAAAAGTTCCAGACGTCTGAAATGTATGGGTATGGATGCAACAGATTTTCAGGCAAAGGGAGAATGATTTGCAAATCTATTGAAAATCCACTCAGTTACATAAAGAGTTTATACCCTCAAACATTCCCGTTGTAAAGGAGTGTTCTACATAATTTTTGAATTTGGGGTGTGTATGATACAATTTTGGAAGAAAGAGAAAGTAAATGCCATTATGATTCCCTCTCCATTTGTCCTTTGCTATTGAGACCTTTTTGTAACCTGAAGAATCTGAGCTGTAGGACAGGGGCCATGCCAGAACTTAAAATATGGACCAGCATCCTTGGATTCCATGCCAATTATTTATTTGCATTCAGTTAAGAAATGATTCTCAAATACAGATTTATAACCATAATTGTCTGCCTTTTTCTCCAATTTTTAGAGATTCTAGTGTCACTTTTTTTTTGAGGATTTATTTTTTCTGGAAAGGCAAATTTACAGAGAGAAGGAGCAACAGAGAGAAAGGTCTTGCATCTGCTGGTTCACTCCCCAAATGGCCGCCATGGCTGGACTGAGCCCATCTGAAGCCAGGAACCAAGAACTTCCTCCAAGTCTCCCATGCGGGTACAGGATCCCAAGGCTTTGGGCCATCTGTCCTCTACTGCTCTCCCAGGCAGTGGCAGGGAGCTGTGTTAGAAGTGGAGCAACTGAAACACTAACTGGTGCCCATATGCTGGTGCTTACAGGCAGAGGATCAGCCGGTTGAGTCATTACAGTGGCCCCATCTTCTAGTGTTGTGCTTAAAACACACACACACACTCTTTAAAAATTGATTTGCAAGGCAGAGAAACCAAGAGAGAAGGAGAAGCAGAGAGGTGCCGCTGCCCAGCAGCAACACTAAAATGATGAGACATACTCTGAGGGTCTGGGAAAAGCCAGAACCGCAACCGGACCCTTCACTGCTAAAAGCGACTGCGTTTAAACCCTTCTCTTTGCTGCCCCTTTCCCCATTGGCCTTAGCTTTCCTCCCCGCTTCTCCAGCCCACTCTCCGCCACCCTTCTTCCTGGTCTTCTTCCCGTACTTTATGCTGCATTTCTCTGTTCTTGTCCCCGTTCGTAGGTCCTACTGCTTCTGTACCGCTTTTGTATCCCTCTCTGCCGCTTTTCCAGCCCTCTCTCCGCCACCCTTCTTCCCGCCGTCCTTCTTCTCCTCGTCCCGTCTTTCTCCATCATCCCTCTCCTCCTCTTGCTCCAGCCCTCGTTCCTTTCCCCGTCTGTCTTCCCCTGCCCTATTTTTCTCATTCCGGCCCTCGTTTTCCTCCCTGTCTTTCTCTGTTGTCGTCCCTCTCTCCGTCATCCCAGTCTTTCTCTGTCATAGTCTCTCCATCTTTCTTGTCATCGTCCTCGCCTAGCTTTTACCTGCTACTTTTATATCGTTCTCCACCAATCACTTCTCCCCGTGGGTCCATTTGGCGCTACATGATAGGCCAGTAGCAATGACATAATCGCTGCAAGGGCATTAGCCTATCCCTGTGACTTCCTGTTTACCTGTAGGCAAGACCAACTCTGCTTCCTAGCCCTGGGCCAGCCTCCATCTTGCAACGCCGCTCCCAATCCCAGGAGCGGCTTTAGCCCCACCCCCCTGCTCCCTACAGAGAGGGATCTTTGATCTGCCACAACAACCAGGGTTGAGCCAATCTAAAGCCTGGAGTTAAGGAACTTCATCCGTCTACCAAATAGGTGGTAAGGTCTCAAGTGCTTGGATTGCCATCCACTGCCTTCCCAGCATATTGGCAGGGAGCTGGATTGGAAGTGAAATAACCAGTATTCAAATAGGTGCCCTAATGTTGCTAATGTTACTGCAAGCAGCAGCTAAACCTGTTGGTGTCACAATGCTGGCCCCTAAAGCAGTTTCTAAATTTTGGATGTGTGGGGGGGGGTTTTCTAAAGCTGCTGTAACAAGTTACCAGAAATTAGGTAGCTTGGACGGAAATATAGTTTGTCACAACTTTAGATGGTGGAACCCTGAAATCAAAGTATCGACAGAGCCACATCTGAAGACTAGAGAAAAGGCCTCATTCTGCTTCTAGAGGCTGCCAGCAGTCATTGGTTTTGGCATTCCTTGGGTTTTAGACACCCCTCCAGTCTCAGCCCACGCCATCACGTGCCCTTCCAGGTGTGTCTTGTCTCTTCATCTCTCTTGTTTCTAAATAAGATCACATTTCATCTTCTGAAGTTCCATGGACATAGATTTTGGGCAAATGCTGTTTACGCCCAGTCTACTGGATGCTAAGTAAATGCACAGGTAGAGTGTTTAAATTACCATTTATTCTATTGTGTATGTATTAGAGATGAGACTGGCATTTCTGATGGTATATTAACAGAATTACAATCAGGTTTCAAGGAATGGAGACCAGTAAATTGTCACCCTCCCTCCCCTCAAAGGCTTCAACAGCCAGGGCTGGGCCAAGCTGAAACCAGGAGCCAAGACGTCCATCTGAGTCTCTGACTTGGGTGTCTTGTGCCCCTGTACTTGGACATGCTTCACTGATGTCCCAGGGGTATTAGTGTGAAGCTAGATTGGAAATGGAGTAGCTTGGGCTTGAACCACTTCTCTGATGAGGAATGCAGGTGTCTCAAGCAGCGGCTTAACTTGTTGCACCGCAGTATTGCCCACTTGGCTGCTTATTTTGATGATTGTAGTTTACTTTTCTCATTCAGTAGGCTTTGGCAAAGAGTAAAAATTGACTACAACTTTAAACTTTTTTTCATTGCAACTATCTTTCCGTGCTATGTGAAAAGAGGGGGCTGGATGATATGTGATTACCATGTGGAAAGAAATTATCCATGTAAAATTTAGGTCTAGGCTTGCAGTATAGTGAGTCGGTACAGCCTTAAGACTGACCTGGTGGGCCTGGCATGGTGGTCTAGCGGCTAAATCCCTCGCCTTGAACGCGCCAGGATCCCATATGGGCGCCAGTTCTAATCCCGGCAGCTCCACTTCCATCCAGCTCCCTGCTTGTGGCCTGGGAAAGCAGTCGAGGACAGCCCAAAGCCTTGGGATCCTGCACCTGCATGGGAGACTTGGAGAAAGTTCCTGGCTCCTGGCTCTGGATTGGCGCGGCACCGGCTGTTGCGGTCACTTGGGAAGTGAATCATCGGACAGATCTTCCTGTCTGTCTCTCCTCCTCTCTGTATATCTGACTTTGCAATAAAAACAAATAAATCTTTAAAAAAAGAAAAAAAAGACTGACCTGGTGTTGGTGGGCGCTTGGGAAAAAGGGAGGCTGCTGGAGTATATTGGAAAGAATTCTGCCCAGCAAACATTTGCTCCAGGTATCATCAACCATTGTTTCCCCTAAGTCTGTGTGTGTGCAGAACTTAGTTAAAAATCGTTAAGTATGGTGGGTAGAGAAGCTGAGAAAGGGGGTCAAGGGTGGATGAGATCATCTGTCCCTGGTGGGACTGGCCCACATATTTCTCTTCTGCTTGGCCCATTTCAGAGAGTGTCAGAAGTCTCCAGCCACTGGTGGTACTCCATGCTCATCCTACCTCCTTTACTGAAAGACAGCGTGGCAGCGCCCCTGCTTTCTGCCTACTACCCCGACTGCGTCGGCATGAGCCCCTCCTGCACCAGCACCAACCGTGCCGCCGCCGCTGCCAGCAGCCCTGGGAAGCTGGAGCACTCCAAGGTGGCCCCCTCTGCACTTGGTGAGCACCCTGCCCAGCCCCTGCTTGCCGCGTGTCCTCCCTGAAATGGGTGGGTAGCAATATGCCGAGGCTCTCTTCCAGTGTACATGACACATGAGGGAAAGCAGTTCCCTGCTCCCTGGGTTTGTTGTATGGTGAGCCTTCTGTATGGTGGTCCCCAGCAGGAGGTCCAACCAAGGATCAGAAATACTTGGGGAGAAAGTTGGGTTTGTACTGAATACATGCACATTTTTTCTTTTTTTAAAAAAGTTTATATGTTGAAAGGCAGAATTTGAGGCAGAGAGAAAGCTAGATCTTCCATCCTCTGGTTCCTTTTCCAAATGGCCTCAGCAGCAGCCTTTAACAAGGGCTAAAGGCAGAAGCAGGACCTCTGTCACTGCCCAGCAGGTGGGTGGCAGGGCCCCAGGGCCTTGGGCCATTAGCTGCTGCTTCCCCAGACACATTAGCAGGGAGCTGCATCAGAATCAGAGTAATTGAGACGCCAACTGGCATTGATAAGGAGTGCTCCCAAGCAGTGGCTCAACTTGCTGAGCCACAACACAGATCCCAGAGTTTCCTTGTTGTCATTGTGCGCTAAATAATGTAGTATAACAACTGTTTATATAGCATTTACAAGTGGTAGCTGTTTATGGAATTTAAAGTTCTATATCGAATTTTTGGTACAGAAGCAACATTTCTGGAAATTCTCCCTGTATATGAGCAAACTGCATTTCTCATAATCTGATATATTTTTACCTTGTTGCCTATGTTAAGGTTTTTCACTGATAATGCTAGACCCTCTTAAAATGTACCTGGTCTGAAAATGAAAGCCAAAGTGGTGATTCTTGGTGTTCATGAAGGTGTCCTGAAACAGGTACTCACATGCCTTATGGGGAGGGTACATTTAGGAAGGACAGTCTGGCATTGGTGGGCATCAGAACCTTCCAGGTAAGTACCCTTTGAACCAGAAATGGTGTTTCCAGAAAATTGGCCTAAACTAATGCAAAGAATTTGTTTCAGCATTGTTTGTAGTAGCAAAATAACTTGATTGCAATTTAAATTCCCAGTGTAGTGGAATGATTAAGTAATAAGTAAATAAATAAATAAACAAAAAGCCATTAGGGTCATGTTTAATGACATGGAAAAATGTTCACAAGATTGTAAATTTTGAAAAGGATAGCATAAGCTGTACTTTAATATCATATTCTGTATTTGTTGAAGCTGATGTAAGAATGGAGTATCCCCTAAATGCTTTGACCCTTTGACCATCATCTGGGGGTGATGATGTGAACCTGCCCATTTTGTAATCAGAAAATGCTAACTAAAGTTACTTATGAAAGATATTGCCACAAGGGGCGTGTGTTAGGGAAGTGTGGAATGTCAGTAATTGTGGTCTGAGTTCTGGGAATCAGTGGCACACACTGTGAATATACTTTACACTCCTGAGCATTCAGACAGTATAGGTGGTACATTTTATGCATTTTCTGAGCAAGGTAAGAATTTGAGAAAATTTGCATTTCATTCCAATCAGAAAGAGTGGGGACGGTGATGGTTTAGTTCATGTGCATTTTGCCTCCCTGACGGGGAGAAACACCAAGGCTGGGTGCTGCTGTTGTTTTGGGTTGGTTTTTGCGCTTTCATTCTCCCGGGTTTGGAAGTTGCCCTTGCAGGAGCTGCCTGTTTGTGTCACTTGTCAGTTCCAGGCATGAACCAGTACTTCCAGCCTTTCTACCAACCCAATGAATGCGGCAAGGCCTTGTGTGTGCGGCCGGACGTGATGGAACTGGATGAGCTCTATGAGTTCCCTGAGTATTCCCGTGATCCCACCATGTACCTGGCTTTGAGAAACCTCATCCTGGCTCTGTGGTACACGAACTGCAAAGTAAGTTGGGCATGTCAGCAACACACTTGCAGAGAGCTGCTTTACCTGGGCACTGCTGTGGGTGGCTCAGTGTTGAGGTGGGGAGGGCTGTCCCTGGCGGTGTGGGAAGATGCCTGGCACCATTCCTTTTCCTTTCTTTCCTCTCTTTCTTTCTTTCTTTCTTTCTTTCTTTCTTTCTTTCTCTTTCTTTCTTTCTTTCTTTCTTTCTTTCCTTCTGAATAGCAGTGTTTTTTTGTTTAATTTTACTTCTTTTTATTATTTTATGATACAATTCCAAGGGCCTGGGATTTCTCTTATCCCCTACCCAATTCTCTCCCCTCTCACTGAATTCCCCTCCATCATTACTATAGTACAGTTCTTCATACACAGTCATATGTCCATCATTGCGGGCATGGACAATGGCAGAGTCCAGCATCCTATTGTCAAGATATAGTAAACAGTTTCATTGGAAGTCTATCTTTGGAAGTACTGATGCATACTGCATTGTATCCTCACATCTGGATATGTTAGTCTCCATTACAAAGTTACTATACATCCCCTTAAATGAAAAGCCACAAAAAAATCAACAGGAAGAAAAAAAGGAATTAACAACAACATGAAGTTAAATAAGATGCTACTAAATGACTAATGTGTCGCTGAAGAAATGGAAAAGAAAGTCAAGAAAATGCTTCTGTATGATCTAGGAGTCATTGAAGAATTTAATCAGAACAAAATGTTTTGAAGAGATGAAACTAACAAAAAAAAATCAAAATCTGTGAGATACAGTTTCTGCTGCTCTTTGTTGGTGAAATGTGTCTCCTGTAGGCACAAATAGATGGGTTTTGTTTTTTAATCCAGTCTACTAATCTATGACGTTTGGTTGATGTGTTTAATCCATTTACGTTGAGGGTTAATACAAGTAGGTGGTAATTTGGTTCTATCATTTTAGCAATGGGCTGTTTATTGATTTAGTCTTCTGTTATTTTACTGGGATGTTCTTCACATTTGCCTTTGGTTTTGGTGGGCACTATTCCTTTTCTCTGTCAAGAGAACATCTTGAAGTATCATTTGTAGGGCAGGTTTGGAAGAGGCATATTCTTTTTAGTTTTCTTGACTGTGGAAGAATTTGATTTTATTTTCAAGGACAAAGGAAAGCTTGGCTGGGTATGTTATTCTGGGCCAACAGTTTTTTTCTTTTAGAATCTGGAATATGTGGCTCCATTCTATTTCTGGTCTGTAGAGTTTCCTGTGAGTTTTATTGGCATTCCTTTATATGTCAGTTGATTTTTTTTCCCCACTTTTAAGCATCTTTTCGTTATGTCTGATTGAAGAGAGCTCGATTATCATGTGTTGTGGTGAAGATTGCTTTTGGTCAAGCCTGTTGGGAGTTCTGTGCCCCTCGTGGATGTTGTTTCCCAGTTCTTTCTCTAGAGTAGGGAAATTTTCTCTTATTAATTAAATACATTTGTAAACCCAGCTTCTCTTTCTTCACCTTCTGGGACTCTCATAACTCTTATATTTGGTCTTTTAATAGTGTCTTTCAATTCTTGAATAATTTTTTCCTGACCCAGCTCTGCTTCCAGCTCTTTGATTGTTTCCCCCTGATGACAAGAAATATCTTCTAATTTTGAGGTTCTTTCTTCTGCCTCTTTTATTCTACATTGGAGACTCTCCACTGTACTTTTTATTTGCTCCACTGTATTCTTCATTTCTGATATATCAGCTTTCATTTGGTTCATTTCCAGTGTGACATATTCCTTGAATTCCTTGAAAGCCTGCTTTATATGCTTCTCGATGTTAAGAAGTTCTGAATTCTGTATCCCTCATTTTCTTGATGTCTTTCTCAGTTAATTCTGAGGTTGGCATAGGGTTTTGCTCCTTTGCAGAGGAGTCTTTGGTAATATTTATTGTGCCTCTGTCTCTTCTTTTGTTCTTGGTCATTGTACTTCTGGTTATCAAATTCTTCTCCTTGTGGCAGGTTTCTGAGCTCTGTCACCCACAGGTCTACAGTTTGATTTTACTTATTGGAGTTGGCACATGGCTCTTTGTTTGCAGTCACTTGTGCCACTCCTGCGAGTTCCAGATCTGGGTTCTTATGTTAGATTTCCACCATGGGCTCTGTAGCCCCAGCTCCTGGCTCACCACTCTCAACCTCCTGTGATACCGTGCTGAGGCTGCACTGTTTCTGTACAACCTTTCTCCCACTTCTGGTTGGAATAGTCCCAGGATTAGGGAGACACCAGATGTGCTATATAGTTAGGTTGTTGTTATTGGTCATCTTGCATGAACCTGTTGTTTGTTAGATCTGAGGGCCACACGGACCTGTTTTGACCCGTATGATGCCATAGTCGGTATTATTTTTCTGTGGGACCAGCGGAATCCACTGAGCTCAGTGAGTTCTCACGAGCTCAGCACATGCACATCTCACTGTTAACCCTGCAGTTAAAGCTTTTTCCATATCTTACAAAATGGCCCCTGATGTGCCACTAGTAGATCTTCTTGGCCGTCTTGATTGCTGGCTGTCAGGTCTGAGGGCTACCTGGACCTAGTTTGGGTGGAATCTGTAGGATGCCACATTGTTGCAGTTCACTGAGCCAGAAATTAGTTCACTCCCAGCTTCATGCATGCTCAGTCCTGTCCCATAGCCCTTGCCTCCTTAAACAAAATGGTGCTTAATTCGGCTCTAGGAGGCTGACTGGATTATGAAATCCACCCTGTTCCCACACTACCCGTCTAGGACCTGCCATTCTGTCTCTGCTCATGGTCAAATCAAACAGACCAGCAGGTGGGCCCAGTGTGATAGTGTAGTGGCTAAGGTCCTCACCTTACATGTGCCGGGGTCCCATATGGTCGCCAGTTCTAATCCCGGCAGGCCCACTTCCCATCCAGTTCCCTGCTTGTGGCCTGGGAAAGCAGTTGAGGACAGCCCAAGGCCTTGGGACCCTGCACCCACGTGGGAGACCTGGAAGAGCTCCTGGTTCCCAGCTTCGCATTGGCACAGCACTGGCCGTTGCAGCCGCTTGGGGAGTGAACCATCGGACGGATGATCTTCCTGTCTGTCTCTCCTCCTCTCTGTATATCTGCCTTTCCAATGAAAATAAATAAATCTTTAATAATAATAATAATAATAATAATACAAGGCCAGCAGGAGAAGCAGTTCTTTGCCTGGGTTCACCTCTCAAGCTCCCGGTAAATATCCCTTCCCACCTTGTTGCTGGTGGAGTTCTGGCTGCTGGTGGAGTTCAGATCACTGTTTGCTGAATACTGCTGTGGTATCAGTCACTGCAGCACTACATAGTTGTGTCTGCTGCTTTCCTGTATCTGTCAGTCTTCAGGTACCCCTCTGCTGCTGTTCTGTCCTCTCTTATTTCCTAGAATGTGCCCTCTTGCTTCACACTGGCTAATATTCCTCCTTCCATTTAAATGTGTCCTTACCCTATTACGACATCTTGATTCTCGCATCGTCCCTCTTCCTGTCCTCTACCTGCTAGTCACACTTGCCAAGTGTAGCAACCAATACAGATGTATATCTCTTACTGGAAGCATATGGGACCAGGAGTGTTTTGGATTTGGGATTTCTTGCAGACTGGGGAAAACTACATAGACTTTAAAGGTAGATTGGGGTTTTCATATTAGAAATGTTCAATATATGTGTGTCTACATATTTCCAGGTAGGGCAGAATTACTACTGAGGAAAGTCACCACTTTGTTCATTTATTTATATTATAAAATTCTTAAATAATGATTATATGATGGGTCTTAGTGGGAAGGATTAAAGTTTAGGGAAAATTGGGTGTAGTCATTGCTTACAAATTTGCTGTTTCTTCTTGTTGTTCCTGAGGAAAGGGGAGAGACAAAGGTGGAAACCAGTCATGACTTTCCATACATCCCAGGACCCAGGAATGAGGAACTGCCACCTTGGAGTCTCAGTGTGTACCTATGCCAACTGTTCTGTCTGGATGGTTTAGATAGTTCTGAAATGCTGCCGATTTCACTAATACAAGGATGATAGCACCCTCCCATAGTCCATTGCCTCCATTCACCGAGATTTTTTGCTGTCATTGTTTGGGTAGTTGTCCTGTTAGTTCTGTTCTTCTGCTGCAGCACCAAATGTGTTGCCATATTCTCCTTTTACAATAGGGCCTGTGTCCACTTCTCCATCTTTTTCATTACGTAGAACATGTTCTTGCACACATGTCCAAGGACCCAGGCCTGGCGTCCCAAACATCGCCAGATCCCCCACCCCTGGGACTCACGAACCCAACATAGTCGCCACTTTAGGCCACATTCAGTCAAAGTATAACTGCAGTGAAAATAAGGATTAGGTGTAAGGCTGGGTCCAAAGGGGTTCAGCGACAGGCAGTGCCACAAGGGAGACTAAAACACCAAAGATTGGATTATAAACCCTCAAGGAGAGGGCTTCAGTTTATACACCTCTGTGTTCTATGATGATCTCTCTGCTTGGCTGACTAAATGTTACCAGCGTCACAGAGCACCCACTGGGAAAGGAGTGAAGGTAAATTTAAAGGCCAGAAAAGAGTGGGAATACCATTTAAAAATTCTAATTTATTTATTTGGAAGAGATTTTCCATTCTCTGACCCACTCCCCAAGTATGCATAACACCCAGGGCTGAGCCAGGCTGAAACCAGGAGCTAGGAACTTCGTCTGATCCTTCCATGGGTGAAGAACCAACTGCTTGAACCAGCATCTGCTTCCTCCCAGGGTATGTGTTGGCAGCAGGCCAGAAGCAGAAGCGAAGCAAGGAATTGAACCCACGAATTCTGATACAGGATATTGATGTTTCAAGTGCTTGAACCACCAGAGAGTTTTTAAAAAATTAACATTTTTGTGACCCCACCATGGCATAGTAGATTAAACCTCAGTTTGTGGTGTCAGCATCCCATATGTGTGCCAGTTTGAGTGACAGCTGCTCTACTTCTGATTCAGCTCCCTACTAATAACCAGGGAAAAGAGCAGAGGACGGCCTACATTCTTAGGCCCTCGAATCCATGTGGGAGACCCAAAAGAAGTCCCCACGTGGAAAACTGGGAGGGGGCTCCAGGATCCTGGCTTCTGGTTTTGATTGACCTGGCTCCGGCCATTGCAGCCATTTTAGGGGTGATCCAGTGGACAGAGAAGATTCTCCTTCTCTTGTCTCTCCAGTCTCTCTTCTCTTTCATTAAATCTGCCTTTCAGATAAAAAATAATCACAAATTAATTTTTTAAATTCACACATAAAATGTATTTTATTATGCATGATATGTTCTGAAATATGTACACATTATGGAATATCTGGGTCACACTAATATATGCATTATTTCACTTTTTTTTAATTATTGGAAATTAAACTCTACTCTCAGCCATTTTTGAGTAGATAATATGCTGTTAATCTCTGTGGCCACCATGTTGTGCAGTAGATTATTTAAGCATACTCCTGCTGTCTAACTGGTATTTTGAATCCTTTGATCAGCATCTCCCCACACTGCTCTGCCCCACCCCACCCCAAGAAACCCCCATTCTACTCTGGTCATCTGTAATTAAACATTTTAGATTCCATGCTAAGTAAGATCATGTAATGTCTGTTTTTGTGCCTGGCTGATTTCACCTGACATACAGTCGTCCAGTTTCATCCACTTTGTTGTAAATGACTTGACTGCCTTTTTCTGTTAAGGGTGAATACGGTTCTGTTGTGCATATTCAATACACTCTCTTTATCCATTCATCTGTTAAGACACTTAGGTTGATTTTTTATTGGAAATGCAGATTTACAGAGAGAGAGGGAGAGAGAAGGTGTTCCATCTGCTAGTTCATTCCCCCAAATAGCCGCAACGGCCAGAGTTGAGCCAATCTGAAACCAGGAGCCCCCTCGGGGTCTCCAATGTGGGTGCAAGGTCCCAAGGACTTGGACCATACTCTGCTGCTTTCCCAGGCCATAAACTGAGAGCTAATCAGAAGTGGAGCAGGCGGGACACAAACTCATGTCCAAATGGGATGCTGCGCCACAGGGTGGAGAATTAGTTTGCTGAGCCACAGGGCCTACCCCACTTGGGTTAATTCTGTATCTAGGCTGTTATGACTCATGCAACAGATAGCATGGAAGTGCAAGTATCTCTGACATAGTGATTTCATTTTCTTTAGTTATAGGCACATATGCTATATTCCTGGGTCATTTGTCAGTGATTTAAAACTTTTTCAGGTGTTTTCACTGTTCTCCGTAATGGCTTATTTATCTTCCTACCAGCTGTTGTGCATTGGTTCCTTGACTCCACATTCTTGCTGGTACTGTTACGTTATGGCAGTAGCCAGTCTTGCTGGGTGAGGTGATACCTCATTGTGGTTGTATTTGAATTTTCCTGCTGAACAATTACATTGAGCATGTTTTTCATAGGCCTGTGGGCCATTCGCATGTCTCTTGAGAGCTGTCTACTAAGGTCCTTTCATGGTCCATTTTTAAATTTATTTGCTTTCTTGCTGTTGAATTAAGTTCATTGAATTTTGTTTTGTTTTTAACACTTGGGTTTCATTTCCAAACACAGGAAGCACTTACTCCTCAGAAATGCGTCCCTCACATCATTGTCCGGGGTCTGGTGCGCATCCGTTGTGTGCAGGAAGTGGAAAGGATACTGTATTTTATGACAAGGAAAGGTCTCATCAACACCGGAGTCCTCAGCGTGGGAGCCGACCAGTGTCTTCTTCCCAAAGACTATCACAGCGTAGGTGACTGTGGGTCCTGTTGGTGACACAAGTCAAAGTAACCCTACAGCAGTTCGAGAATGTGTGTCTTCCCACGAGGGACTGTTAAGCCCTGCTTCTGCAAGTGGTAGAAAGAAGTCTTTAGGAAAAGACCTTTCTAGGGGCATCAGAAAAATGTACATGAGTTCTTGTTGGGTTGGCAGTTTGTACTTGATGGAAGAACTGAAACAGTGGTTACCATTGTTTGCCTTAAAATTTTATTCTTTTTCTTTCTTTCTTTCTTTTTTTTTTTTAAGAAATCCGTCATTGTGATTGGGGCTGGTCCAGCAGGATTAGCAGCTGCAAGGCAACTACATAACTTTGGAATTAAGGTAAGATTTTTGGAAAATGTAGGTGGAAGCAGATGGTTAACTGCTTTGTGAATCTGAATTTTCTAAAAATTTGTAATTAGTCTCTGATTTTAGTGAAAGATGCTAAATATTCTAGAACTTTTAAAGTGGATTTAATAAAAGTTAACAGAAAATACGAGATTATTCAAAAAGTTCATGGAAAATGTAATTAAAAGAGAAGTTTATTTGGGTGCAAAAAGTTTGAAAGCCACGCAATTATTTTCACAGTATGCATTTTCCATAAACTTCTTGAAGGCCCAGAGAATCGTATGCTGTAAAGAGCAAATCAGAAGACATTCTGTGTTGCTGTAAAGGCAGGGGCTCTTTGCAGGTTGGTAACAACAATCCGAAGTGACTGGGACAGCCCTTGTTTCTGCGGTAGTGTGAGTTACAAGTAGCATGGAATTCACTGTTGCCTGAAAGTTTCTGAAAAGGCCAGTTAGATTCTCTTAGGGAAATCAAGCATATCCTTAGAATCTTCTGTGAAAAGGTTTTGCCTTTGGAAGCAAGATGGAATTATTTAACCCTCTGCTTGAGACAGAATAGGATGACTTTTTTTTTGTTTTCTTTGAAGGGTGGAGCAGCAGAGAGAGAGGAAGTAACAGAGATGCCTGCCATGTGCTAATTCACTCCCCAGATGGCTGCAGCAGCCAGGGGTGCTAGGCTGAAGGCAGGAGCCAGGGGCTCCATCGTGGTTGCCCACGGGGGTCTCAGCGGCCCACATACTTGAGACCATCATCTGCTGCCTTCACATTAGCAAGCAGCCGGACCGAAGCAGGAGACTCAGGTCTTGAACTGGCACTTTGAAAGGCATTCTGATTTGCCATGCCACAATGCTAGCCCTGGATTTTATGGCTTTTAAAGTGCTGTACTTTTTTAATTGTCTTTTTTTTTTTTTAAGAAAATGATTTATTTTTATTGAAAAGGCAGGATTACAGAGAGAAAGATCTTCTATCTGTTGGTTCACTCCCCAAATGACTGCAACAACCAGAGCCGAGCCAATCCGAAGTCAGGAGTCAGGAGCTTCTTCCGGGTCTCCCATGTGGGTGCAGGACCCACATGGCTTTGAGCCATCCTCCACTGCTTTCCCAGACAATAAACAGGGAGCTCTATGGGAAGTGGAGCAGCCAGGGTGAGAACGAGCACCCACAGGGGGTACCAGTGCTTCCAGGTGGAGGATTAGCCAATTGAGCCATCACAGAAGCCCCGATTGTTTATTCGTTTACTGAAATCTGTGAGTATCCAGTGAATACTGTTCCACAATTCCTCTCTGTTAGCTGCAAGTCTAACGTAAATTTCAAGATTTATGCTTTTTTTTTTAAGGTGGGAAATACCACTCTTGAGAAACAAGATAACTACTGAATTTTTTTACTGCTACATTTGTCTCAGATATTAAATAACAGGTTTTTGGGGTTTTTTTGCTTTTTTTTTTTTAGTAACTCAGTTTTGTTGGCTTTTCTTATGCACTATTTGGCTTCCATTGAAGAAGAAAACCTTGCTTTTTTAGATTCACAGTTTAATAGTTTGCCTGATGTTAAGTATAATGTAAGGTAGTTTTAACAAGTCTCAGTAGTGCGTACAATTTTTTGAATAACTTAATTTTGTTGAGCAGTGTGGATGATAATAAAAATGTGTAACAACACAAAGGGTAAGCATCAGTGGGTCATGGTTAGTCCGTATAGTTTACAGAGGGCAATAAATACCTAGATATTATGAAAAGTATAGTAGATTGAAATTAGGACTGTTCTTGTATGTGGAGTTAATCTTCAATTTAGTTATGTAAATTCTGAAACATGGATCAATTGATACATTGTAGTCTTTGCAAAAGTAATCAATTTTTTATTTCACAACTCTGAAGTGTTTCAATAATTGCATTCTGTGCAAGAAGTGTGCTTGCGCTCAGCATTGTATTTGCTGACTCAGGCCTTTTCTCTCGGTCTTCTCACTTGCCTGTGCTTCTCAGCCTGACTGTGGCTCAGCTTCACAACTGTGCCAGGTTCAGTGAGTGCAGGCGTTCTTCACAGCTGCTTTTCCTCTTTCAAAACAAATTTTTTTTAATTTAAAAGTCAGAGTTAGCAGGAGAGAAAAGAAATGCTCCATTCACTGATTCACTCTGCAGATGGCTGCAACGGCCACAGGTGGGCCAGGCCGAAATCAGAAGCCAGGAACTTCTCCCGTATGAGTCGCAGGGGCCCATGCACTTGGGCCATCTTCAGCTGCTTCTTCCAGCTCATGAGCAGGGGGAGCAAGTGCAAGTCTTGCAGCACTCAGCTGCTGTGGCATGTTGGCTGATCTTTGAAGCAGAATGGTGAAATGCAGTCTGGATCTACAGGAGAACAAGTTTGCTTGGTCTGTTACAACAACGTAGATGATCCTCATTGCTCTGCAAAGTTCCCGGATTGTTATTTTTTTTTCCTTTGGGGAGATAGTTGAGATCTCCACCTGGTTCACTCAAGTAGGCAAGCTTATCTTTGACGTGCATCTGGACATGTTCCACATGCGGCTGTGTCTGCCAAGGTCAAGGCCCACACCCACGGCTCTGCACTCTGGGACTGGAATCCCAAGGTGGTCTAAAGCCAAGAGGGCGTGAAAGCACTGGCTGCCTGCAGATGCCATAGACCAGCAGGGGGATCCAGAACAGATCCCGTCAAGGCAGGGCTTCCTGGGGGGCCTCAGGTGACTGGCCTTCAGGACTTGGAAGGGACACAGGCAGCAGTCCCCCTGAATGACCCTTGCTGGCCTCTCAGGCGCACTCCCCCAGCCAGGTCGGTGCTGTTTAGCCGGGCCTGGTGACCCCTGCCTGTGTGTGCCTGGGACTGTGCTGCTGTTATGTTTTAAAAGTAACTTATTTTCCGAAGATAGGATACAGCGACACTGCTGCCTTGTTGTTCAAAATTAACTCAAGGAGACAATAACAGCACATACTTTGAGTGATTCAGTACTCACCATTAGGGATTAGATTCCTCTGGAGAACGTGGGAGATGCCTAAACTGGAACCCTCTAGAGCAGTCTGCAGGAGTGGTTTTAGGGATCCAGGAACTAAATGACCGGCTTGCTGTGAGTAGCATTCATTCCCCAGGGAATGCAGCGCTTTGAATCCTGGGTCTGGAGACAAGACCTGCCTGCCCACTGGACAGCAGCTGTCCTGCCCCTGGCATTAGAAATGTGGATACAGGGGTCTGGCGTGGTAGCCTAGTGGCTAAAGTCCTCACCTTGCATGCACTGGTTTCCCATATTGGCATTGGTTCTAATTCCGGTGGCCCTACTTCCCATGCAATTCCCTGCTTGTAGTCTGGGAAAGCAGTGAAGGATGGCCCAAAGTTTGTACCCATGTGGGAGACCCGAAAGAGGCTCCTGGCTCCTGGCTTTGATTGGTTCAGCTCTGGCTATTCTGGCCACTTGGAGAGTGAATTAGAAGATGGAATATCTTTCTCTTTCTCTCTGGAAATCTGTCTTTTCAATTAAAAAAAATTTTTTTAATGAGCTGAAAGGAATGGATTTAAAAAAGAAAGAAATTTGGAGACAGAGGACCCTGAGTGTGGGAACTGGTCAGGCCTGCACATGAGGTTGTAATTGTACAGATCGGCTCTTAGCTGCTTTTTGTTTGTTTTTAGCGATAGCTGTGTCAGAGGAAGTTAGACTTGTTTGCAATGTTAAAGGAAGTGTGCTGCATACATAGGTATCTCATGTCTTAGTCTATGTAGTGAAAGCTTTCGAAGTGTAGTCCATGTGGTAGTTCATCCGGTGGTCTTACCATCTGATTTGAGAACTGTGAGGGGCTCCTCCAGCAGACCTCCACATCTCCTTGCTAGAGTCTGTCCTGTTCATTTTTTAACACAGTTTTTAAAACAATATTTGAAAAGTGGAAAGAGTAAATCTTGCTTTTGCTGACTTGTTATTCAGATGACCATAATAGTCAAGAGTGAGGCAGGCGGAAGCCAGGAGCCTAAAGCCAATTCAGGTGTTCCGGGGTGGGGGGCGTGGCTGGCACCCAGGCACTTGCTTGGTCATTTGCTCTCTCCCACCACATGCACCAGCAGAAGGCTACATCATAGGGCCCGGCATGGTAGCTTAGTGGATAAAGTCCTTGCCTTGCACGCACTAGGATCCCATATGGGCGCTGGTTTGTGTCCCGGCGGCCCAGGTTACCATCCAGCTTGTGGCCTGGGAAAGCAGTCGAGGACGGCCCAAAGCCTTGGGACCCTGCACCCACTTGGGAGTCCCTGAGGAGGCTCGTGGCTTCAGGTCAGCTCAGCTCCAGCTGTTGCGGCCACTCGGGCAGTGAATTAATGGACAGAAGATCTTCCTCTCTGTCTCTCCTCCACTCTGTATATCTGACTTTCCACTAAAAATAAATAAATCATAAAAACAAGCTGCTTCATAAATAGAGGTGCCAGCACTCCAACCAGGCCCTGCCACCGCATGGTGCATCTTGCTCAGTGTCCAGCTGTTGTGTCAAACACCTTGCCTGAGTGTCCCTTTGAACGTTTGATTTGGCTTCTACCCCTGCTGCCTTCTTTTAAATATGGTTTCTGTGGGAACAGAATAAGTTAACTTACCTGGAGATGATTTCACAGTGCCCCATACGTGTTTATAGTACTGTGTCTGCTTTGACTGTGTGTCATTGTCTTTTTAGGTGACTGTCTTGGAAGCCAAAGACAGAATCGGAGGCCGCGTGTGGGATGATAAATCTTTGAAGGGCGTTACGGTGGGGAGAGGAGCCCAGATTGTCAATGGCTGTGTTAACAACCCGGTAGCACTAATGTGTGAGCAGGTGAGTTTCAGATTTTATTGTGTGATTAAGAATGTTGCTTAATGATCTGTGATTATTTTAACATTTATTCTATGTAGGTGAAAAGGTGATCTTTTCATTTGTTGTTTATAATCCTTGCCTATGTTATCGCTGAACTAGGATCTTTTTATTTCAAAATATACATACATTATTGTGGATAAAGGAAAAACAAAATTGTCAGTTTGCGTATGTGTAGCATTAATATGCTCTAACGTGATATCTTACAATAGTCCCTTTGCCCCTCTGCAAAGGAAATAAAAACAATTACCTCTACCTCTACCTAGAACTAGAGGACTTCAATGATTTTTTTCCCCAGGAACTTCTCTCTTCTTTTGATATTTTCAAGCAACTTGATTCTTTCATATTTTCAGGTTTGTCAGATGTAACAGATAAAACTACAAGATTGTTTTGACATTCAGATAAGCAACTGATTTTTTTAGTGCAAGTATGTCTCAAACATGAAATACTTCATATGCAGTACTTGTACATACTTACATTTTAAAAAATAGGTGTTATTTATCTGAAAGTCACATTTAACTGGGCATTTTGCCTTTTATCTGTCGTCCTCATGTGTGTGTGTGTGTGTGTTTTTTTTTTGGAAGGCCTTTAGACTCAAGGTTTTGTCTGAAGCAGCCAGTGGATTGTTTACTCAATCTCGGCTTCAACGTGTGTGTGTGTGTGTGTATGCACGTGCGAGCTCGTGTGTGTGCTCACGTAGCAAAAGAGGGGGGAGTGTCAGAGCAAGGCCATGCAGTGCATGCATTTGAAGCATTACCTGGCAGGTCGTAACACGCATGGCCGAGTGCTGTAGCTGTCACTGTCCTGCGGTGTCGCAGGTTTCACGCTGCTCTCCTCACCGCGTGACTTCCCTGCTGGTCACAGCTAAGCACATTCGGCATCTCTGCTCGGTGGCTCGACCCTGTTCTCCACGAGAGCTCTGTCTGACTTCAGCTTAGAATCTGCATATTCTTTCCAGGAAAAAAATTTCACCTTATTCTTATTATTTTTGAAGCTTGGCATCAGCATGCATAAATTTGGAGAAAGATGTGACTTAATTCAGGAAGGTGGAAGAATAACTGACCCCACTATTGACAAGCGCATGGATTTTCATTTTAATGCTCTCTTGGATGTTGTCTCTGAGTGGAGGAAGGATAAGACTCAGCTCCAGGATGTCCCTTTAGGAGGTATGGGGGGAACGGTGTTCTGCGTGGTCCATCCTCGTCTCCTGCTAACCTAAGCTCCGTCAGTCCGTGAGGTTGGATGTCTGCAGTTGGGCTGGCCTCTCCTAGCATCATTCCTTCTGCACTGATGAACTGTTGGGGCTGCCCCTCACGGGGAGGCCCACAGGCTCCAGGAAGCTTTTCCATGCCTCTGTATGCACACACACACACGAGCCTTACAGAATTATCTGAGCGGTTACTTGTACATTTGCCAGAGGAAATGTGAGGTAAGCCCTAAGTGAATAAATCATTACCCTAGAAAGTCTTTAGCTAAAACCCTGTGTGCCAGAATTTAATTTTCCTTTTTAAAAATTTTTTTTCTGATACGTTTTGGTTAAGGATCCAAGAGTGTATATTATATTTCAAAAAGTTTAATTCAAAATCTTTCATGTTTGCTACTTGAACAAATTCTGCTAACTAGAACTCTTTGGAAAGCATGACAGCCTGAACTGAATAATGTCACACAAGTGCAAACTGAGATTTTACTGTGGGGCTTAAGAGTTCTGTAACCTACAGTTTCTGTAAGCTACAGTGAACATCTAGGCCCTTTCACCTGTAGTTCATGGAGGTTTGTTGGAGTTCCTTAAACTGTGAACTCAATTTGATAAAAGCTGATTTGCTCCCACTGTGTCTTTTCAAGGGTTCTCGTTTCTTAGGCTGACGGGTGTTTCGTCACTATTGGGAGTAAACTCAGCGACAGCAGCTGTCTTGTCTCCTCCTGCTTTGCCTCAGTAATTAACCCGCCACCTCTTAAAAGATTGTACTCTGATCACCCTTAGTAAATTGTTGACTGGCAAACCATAAAACAGAACATTATTAGAAACAATGGTCTGTTACAAAAGTTAGTGGAGAATGCGAATTGAAAGGCAAATTTGTCTTTGTGTGGACAAACTTTGAAATTCATGTGTAGAGTTTTCATAATACATATTTTCTATCAACTTTTTTATTTTTAAATTTTTTTGTTTTTTATTTATTTATTTTTTATTTTTTGTTTTTTCTGTCAGCTTTTTGAAGACCTGTATAAATGCATGGATTTCAAAACTTTTTTGCACCAAGTTAAAAATCTTTTAATTCCAGTTAAGTGCCCATATATATTCCAGTCAACTTTTAATTAAATTCATTCTCAGGCCATGTAGCAGGTTCTTAAGTTTTCTGGAATTGAGGTCAGTTATGAGCCTGACTGGAGTTAGTCTGAGAATTGTTTAGTAGTTTACAGGTTCCTGATCATCACTAACTGGCATTTTCTCTATATCTCTTTCAAAGAAAAAAAAAAAGAGCTAGTAATATGCCTGCGTTGGCCTTAACTTTATAAAAGTCATTAAGAAAGGCTTAGCAGTACTTGCTGTGTAAGTAATTGTCTCATCTTCCTAACGTGAAGTCTTAAGCTTTACTAGTAGTGTACACATCTCTACATAAAGTTATTTATATCCTGCCAATCACCGTTTCAGCTGTCTGAAAACCTCACTTTATTCGCCCATTGGTGAAAAAGTCAAATCTTAAAAAGCTCGTGTTCCATTTCACGTGGAATGGGCACTGAGGGGTTAACCTTAATTTACATTGAAATTACATCAGAGCCCTTTTTATTCAGTTTTTATTTCTGTGCTATCTTGTTTTCTTGATTCTTCCCCTTCCACTGGAAGTCTGGCAGACCAGGAGCTGCCTATATCAGCAGGCAGAAACGGGGTTATCCCTGAGGCTCCAGACGCGGCCAGAGGCCCAGGGGGCTAGGAAGAGCAGCCCAGTCTCAGACCCCTTGGCAGCCTCTGTGTTAGAATGTAGTATATCAGCTGCACATCTTGTTTTAAATTTTTATTTTTGGTTGAGAGAGTTCCCGACTGTTGGTTTACTCCCCAAATGCCTGCAGTAGCCAAGGGTAGGCCAGGCCAAAGCTAGAAAAACTTTGATGAAAACCTGTGCTGTACAAAAACTAAGTGTTATGCCCCACTCAGGTCTGTTTATAACCACGCTTGGATCCTGTGATGTTCACAATAGATGGTTGTCTCACTGGAAAAGCTGTCAGAAGTAACTACACTAAGAGTCCCGTCACCAAAATGGGAATGTGAGGTAGCAATGGTTGGGTGTTTGACCTAGAGGTTGAGTAGCCACTGCTAAAAGTACTCAGGTACTATGTTGGAATTCCTGGTTTTGATTTGCAACTTTTTTTTTTTAAGGTTTTTTTTTTTTTTTTTAATTTGGAAGACAGATTTTATAGAGAAGAGAATTTTTTTCTTTTTCTTTTTCTTTTTTTTTTTTTGTGGGGGAGCGGGAGGTAGATGTACAGAGAGAAAGATTTTCCGCCCACTGGTTCACTGCCCAAGTGGCTACAACAGCGGGACCTGAGCCAATTCGAAGCTAGGAGCCAACAATTTCTTCCAGGTCTCCCATGCAGGTGCCAGGTCCCAAGGCTTTGGGCCATCCTCCACTGCTTTCCCAGGCCACATGCAGGGAGCCGAATGGAAAGTGGAGCAGCTGGGGCATGAACCAGTGGCCATATGGGATGCTGATACATGTGAGGCAAAGACTTTAGCTACTAGGCTGTTGCATTGGGCTCAAGAGAGATTTTCCATCCACTGGTTTACTCCCCAAGTAGCTGCAATGGCTGGAGCTGAGCCAAATTCAAAGCAGGAGCTAGGAGCTTCTCCTGGGTCTCCTATGTGGGTACAGGGGCCCAAGCACGTGAGCCATCATCCTTTGCTGCCTTCTCAAGCCATTAACAGTGAGCTGAGTCAGAACACTCAGGAGTAGCCAATGCGTAAACCAGTGCCCATATGGGAATGCCAACACCACAGGTAGAGCCTTAGCCTGATGTGCCACATAGCTCTTTGTCCTGCTTCCGACTTGCTGTCCATGCAGACGCTGGGAACCAGGGTAGTACCTGAGCAGGCTCAGGTAGTTGTGTGCCTACCACAACACATGGAAGACGTGAATTGAGTTTCCCAGCTGTGGACTTCAGCCCAACCCAACCTGGGCCACTGTGGGCATTTGAGTAAGGAAGGAACAAATGGAAGTCCTCTCCATCCATCTGTCTTGCCTCTTGGAAAAAAAAAACATTCCCAGTGTATGTTTTTATTAATAAGGAGCATCTAGGGCCTGAGAAGGTGCCAGGTGATGCTGGCCACACAACATGGGTTTGGGGGTTGGCAGAGGATGATGAGGGGAAAGTGGGAGCAGGAGTCTTGCAGGGTGAGTGTGAATTTACTAGGGAAAGATTGGGCAGCAGCGCCTGTAAGCCGGCAGGTAGTCGTTACTTCTGACTCGGGTTTTGGGAGGAACCAGTAGCTGAAGACGGCTGATGAAAGCCCTCGTGGACTGTGCTGATGGCTCCTCCCTGTGGGCCACTTTGCTGAAGTGAGGTAGGCTAAGGACCTGACTCTCGCTTGACGGCAGGGGAACCAGAAAGGACAGCAGGGTTATGTGCAGGGTTACTTTTTTCTTCTGTATCTTGAGCAAAGTAAGAAACACTGTGAGCAGAAGGGAGACGTTTCTAAAGATACACAGCCCTACAAGTTTGTTCCCACTTCAGGTTTCACTTCCTGAAAGAAATTAGCCCTATGAAGAGACCCTCTCCCCTCCTCCTCCCACCCCAAGTTTCCACGTGGAAGAGATGTGGGAAGTCCTGGGGGTTTGCCTGGTGAGGGAGGAGAGATGGAGAATCTTGTTAAAATTCTTTGTTCTGCTCTGATCCATTGCCCTCGCAGAGAAGATAGAAGAGATCTACAAGGCCTTCAAGCAGGAATCGGGGATCCAGTTCAGTGAGCTGGAAGAACAGGTGCTTCAGTTCCACCTCAGCAACCTGGAGTATGCCTGTGGCAGCAACCTGCATCAGGTACGGGTGGCCACCAGGCAGCACACCCTGGGCCATGACTGTGCCACGTGCGGCCTGTGTGGTTTGCATGTCTGAACGGGGAACTTGGGTGGTTTCAGAACACAGAGAATGGTGTGAAACCTGCAGTGGTTTCATATACTTCAAGAATAGGAGAGAAACCCTTCTTTCCCCGTGCCTTTGAAGCTGCTCTACCCATACAGCCAGAGGAAGCGGGGCTGTTGGGCAGACCTGGGTGGACACGACCTTGCTCTCTGCGCAGGCCCAGCAGGTGTTTCTGTGCAGTTGTGGAGTGTAAAGCACTATGCTCCAGAAGCTGCAGTAGTGTCACCTTGCCGTTCTGCTCTGTTAATCTTGTTAAAATAAACCTAAGCTTGCCCAGTGCGTTCAGCCACCCGAGGGATCACCCTCCACCCTCTTCATCTTCAGCAGACCCTCCAGGGAGCAGTAAGCTTGTCCTCTTGAATCCTTCCCCGTTCCCATTTGGTTCCTCGTGGTTACTGGAATCACATAGGATTGTTAGATCCAGCTGGATATCGATCTCCGTAGAATTTCTGTGTCGCAGACAGACTTTGGCATATTTAGTAATGGAGTTGAGCAAATGCAGTTTCATCTTCTTGGAATTCTGCTTTGCCAATTGTCAGTGTACAAAGTCCACTTTGGTTCTCACCAAGGATTGGTAGGCACACTCAGATCGCATAGACCTCTCCTTTTAAGTGAGACTTTTCTTACATTACTGGGAGATTTTCTCCCCGTGGATCCCAGCAGCTCCCTGGCTGCTGCGTATCCCTGTCCCTGAGACTGGAAGCCCTGTGTTCCTGCCTTGAATGGCCACTGGACTCAGGCTCAAGGATTCTCGCTCCTGAGTTCCCAATGTCTCCCATTATTTCCCAGGTGTCTGCTCGCTCCTGGGACCACAATGAATTCTTTGCCCAGTTTGATGGAGACCACACTCTACTGACACCTGGCTACTCTGTAATCATTGAAAAATTGGCAGAAGGGCTGGACATTCGGCTCAAGTCTCCAGTGAGTATGAGCAACAGTGGGAGGCTCTGGGGAAGTCTAGGGCCTGTGGCTTACTCAGCAGACCAGCGGTCCTGTTGACGTCGGCCAGTGCTTGCAGGTGGTTCTGTGCTGCAGTCGTAGCCTGTGATCAGTAGCATTTGCCATGTCAGGGTTGCTGCTGTTTGCAAACAGTGATGGCCCAGGTCATGTGCAGTTTGCTCTCAGCCTACTTAGTCCAAGGCAGTTACTTTCACTGTGACATTTCCCCTCTAATTCTGTGCCAGTGCATTTGTGGTACACATTGTAATCATAGAGATGATTCTTTTTGTGTATGTTTCAATTTAAACTGATTCCTGAATTCTTTTAAAAATTATGTTTTATTTCCTTATGTTTGAAAGCCATAGTGACAGTGAGCTAGGAGAGAGTACTTCACTGTGCACTGGGTCACTCTCCCAGATGGCCACATGGCTGGGACTAGACTGTGCCAAAGCCAGGAGTCAGGGACTGCTGGTGCTTGAGTCAGTGTCTTCTGTCTTCCAAGGCACAGAAGCACGAAGCAGGATTAGAAATGGAGCAGGCAGAACTTGAGCTGGTACCCTGATGTGAGATGCCAGCATCACAGGCGGTGGCTTAACCCATCGTACTGCAGTGCTGGGCCCTGAATTTTCTGTATTCTCACACTTTATAATTTTATATCCATCGAGTCATAGTTCGCTGTAGTCTTGGAGGTGTAAACTGCCATAATAGGGTACTCAAAGAACCCAGGTCACACAGTTCCATCCTTCATCTTCCTTAACGATTGCTTTTCTTGAGCAGGTGCAGAGCATTGATTACACAGGGGAGGAGGTACAAGTCACCACCACCGAGGGCACAGGGTTTTCTGCACAGAAGGTAAGTGCCTCAATCCCTCTGGAGTGGGGAGGGCTTGTTGGATTTCTGCTGAGCCATAGGTCTCCACTGAATTGTGCAAAGATGGATCTACTCGATTTAGTGGATCCATCACTAGTATAAATTCATGGAGGCTGGCAATCCAAATTGTGTGCCTCAGGATCAAAGAAGACAAGACACTGGGAGTGGGTGTTCAGTGTGGTGGTTGGCATGCTGCCTGAGTGGTGGGTGTTTAAGATGTCGCTTGGGATGCCCACATTCCCTGTTGGAGTGGCTGGCTTGAAGTCTTGGCTCCACTCTTCATTGCAGCATCTTACTAAGTTATACCCTGGAAGGGTTCCCACCATCCCTGTGGGAGACCCAGATGGAGTTCTGGGCTCCTAGCTTTGGCCTGGTCCAGCTCCAATTGTTGCAGGCTTGAGGGGGAGTGAACCAGCAGATGGGAGAGCTCTGTATTTTTTATGTGACAGTCAGTCTGTCTCTCTGCTTTTCAAAATTCAAAAACATATGTAAACAAAAATCATATGACCTTTAAAAAAGAAAAAATTCCTTGGTCAGATTAGGTAGGCAAAGACTGTATGCCATACTCTATTTTTGGGTTAAAACTCTGTGAAGTCCTGCTCAGGTTTGTTTGTGGTTCACCATCGGACCATTTTCAGATAAAGCAATTCTCTGTTTTCATCTTCAGACGTTGATAAGTTCTCTCACAACCTAAACGTGCTGCACACACCGTAAGTCAGTGGACAGTACAGCTGAGTCCCGCACCTGAAATCACACTTGGATTTCTAGTATGTTAGAGAGCAAAGTTGCTTACTTGGATTAAAGTTGCTTACTTGGATTCATCAACTGTGACTGCTCATTTCAAGTTCAGTTACATCTAAAGAGATTATCGAAACATTATCTAGACTGGCTGTGCTAGTCAGTGTCCTGGTCCCTGACGTTTGTGTAGGAATAGGGGTTGCATGTCACATGTCTACGGTACGAGCTGGTGGGAAGGTGTCCTGATCCACCTGCAGTTAGTCCCGGCTGTAGCTCATAGTCATCTGGGAAGTGCTCAGGAGTTGCAAAGCTCCTACTCAGAGATGCTCCCTGACTGTGCTCGCTGTGCATAAAGCTTCCCAGCTCACGCCAGTGTGCAGCCAAGGTCGAGAACCACTGACTCATGTCCTCTCTGTAAGCCCTGATAATGAAGGGTCTTCCTAACGGGAGAGCCTTTCTTTTTTAGTTACTACCTTGTAAAATTAAGGGCTGGTGTTGGTACAGTGTATTAAGCCAGCACCTGGGACAACTGGCATATGGGCAACCAGTTTGCATCCCAGCTGCTCCACTTGCAATATACCAAGCACCAAGAATAAATTAAATTGTGGACTGGTGCAGTGCCCGCATTTGGGCTAGCAGGTGTAACATGGTTAAGATGCCTGTGTCCCACACCAGAGCGCCTGGCTTAAATGCCTGCCCCGGGCCACTGCATCCAGCTTCCTGCTTCCTGCTTTTGCACAGCCTGGGTGGCAACAAGCGAGGACTCAGAGGAGTGGATTCCTGTCACCATGTGGGAGACCTCGACTGAGTCCTTCACTCGGGGTCATTGGGGTGGGAAAAGGCCAGAGGCTCTCTTTCCCTGCCTGTAAAATTTTCTTTTTTTTTTTTTCAAGATTTGTTTATTTTTATTGCAAAGGCAGATATACAGAGAGGAGGAGAAACAGAGAGGAAGATCTTCTGTCCGATGATTCACACCCCAAGTGAGCCGCAACGGGCCGGTGCGTGCCGATTTGAAGCCGGGAACCAGGAACCTCTTCCGGGTCTCCCACGCGGGTGCAGGGTCCCAATGCATTGGGCCGTCCTTGACTGCTTTCCCAGGCCACAAGCAGGGAGCTGGATGGGAAGTGGAGCTGCTGGGATTAGAACCAGTGCCCATATGGGATCCGGGGGTGTTCAAGGCGAGGACTTTAGCCACTAGGCCACGTGGCCAGGCCCCAAATTTTCTGAATTAGCAGAATGGCAGGTCATCCGATGGTCTGGTCTCTGGGTTCTGTGGTTCTGTCTCTGGTGTCCAGGCTACGAGTTCCACTTGCCCTGTCCCTGGGTTGTGAGCACATGTGCCCTGTGTATGCTGGCCTTCTGCAGGGACACATCACAGCTGCAGGCTGTGCCTGGAATCACCGAAACCTGTATGTTTATGCAGACACATTCTCCAAGAACTTCCTCAAGACTGCTTCTGTGCATGGATTTCAAAATTTTTTGGCACCAAAAGAAATGTTTTATTTCTATTTTCCACAGATTTTTTTTGAAGTCCCCTCGTATGTAATCCAGTTGGGCATCTGTTTCTGTCATTGTGTTATGGTGTTGGTGTTATTTTTTGTTTTGGTTGAATGATAGGTAATAGCTATAAAATACCCTGTTAAAGGTCCTGAGTATAGAAAACATGTTTTGCGTTTCATGAACTTTTCATGTGATAGAAACCAATGAATTACTGTAAGCTTCCTGTGATCCTGGACATTAAGCCAAACAGACTCCTGGATGAGGACCTGAGCGATGGTGAGCAGTGCCTGGGGTTCAGCGGTCACTTGCTGTCATGGCCGGGCACTGCACGTGCTGATGGTAAACTCACCTGGCCCAGACTCCCTCGCACTGGAGGCTGTCGGCATGTGGTTTTGGCTTCACCACTGCCACCCACGGCGGTGAGGTGCTTGGTTCTTTGGCAGGGTTAGTCAAGCCTTGGATCCAGCCCTTCATTCCAAGGGGTCAAAGAGACAGGGCTTGTGGCACCCATTTTACTGGCACAGGTTTTTCTCTATGAAGCTCGATTCTGAAACTTCCTCCCTCCTTTCCATCTTTCTTTAAAAGGTAGATTTATTAACAAAAAAAAAAGAGAGAGAGACAGAAAGATCTTCCATCCACTGGTTCACTCCCCAAATGGCTACAAGGCTGGAGCTGAACTGATCGGAAGCCAGGAGCCTCCTGTCAGTCTCCCACGTGGGTGGAGGGTTCCAAAGACTTGGACCATCCTCTAATGTTTTCCCAGGCCACAAGTAGGAAGCTGGGTTAGAAGTGGGGTAGCTGGGATGACAGGTACTTACAGGTGGAGGATTAGCCTGTTGAGCCACTGCACCAGCCCCCGATTCGAACAGTAGTGCGATGGAAGTAGACCCAGAAACTTCTTCCTTGCCGGAGACCAGCTCCAGCCAAGTTCGGAACTCGCGAAGGGTGCGTGGATGAGGCGCCAAGAGGAAAGAAGGAGAAGGGCCACCAGGATTCCTTGATCGTAGTGGGCAATGCGAGAAAGCTGTCCGCTTTATTTATACAGAAGCAGTACAAAGTTTTCTTTTAGGGGCATTTTGACGTAGCTTCAGGGGGTGCATAATTTACAACTTCTTGAGAAATGATTGGGGAAGGATTCCACATTCCTTGCTTATCTTGGCTTGCCAGTCTTCATCTGCTCTCCTCAAGTCTGGGCTATAACCTAGACGCCATCTGTGTCAACCAGACCCCTACCTAGAGTTATGTATGAGTTAAAAGGTCTGGGGCCTTGGTTTATGGGGATTGGGGTTATTGACATTAGTTGGCCATTAGGTCTATAAGCTCACACAGTTTGTTAACCAAACAAGCAAAGCAAGGGTTATAACGGCGGAAAGAATTGCAATTAGCAATGAGCTAAGTTACTCTATTTAAGTTTCAACTCTACAATGGATAAGTGAGTGTTTCCAAAGACAATTCTACAAATTGTTTCACTGTTAGACAAGGCATTATCCATTCCAACGTTGCAGCCAAGAATTTCTCAGTAGACAACACATCTTATGCAGTAATACACTCCTACTACAATTCTTATTCTACAACTTATCTATCACTAAATGGGAGAAATACATCAAGAGAGAAAAAACATGAAGATGTAAGACAAAAAGTTTTAAACATTACATTCCTCTACAACTGCGGGTTCTACAACTTCATAAGTGATCAAACAATAATCAAAAGTATATCTTTATGATGTTAGTGAAATCACCCTATATTTCCTCTAGCTAAAAAATTATGAAAACAGCTAAAGCAACTACATTTTCTATTTTCTAAAGAATTGCAAGGACAGGCTAACCTTTAAGATCACAGTAACTAAATTTTTTGCCTTAGCAGGGTAGCCTTTAGGGTCACAGTAGCTATGTTCTTTGTCATAGCAGGATGGCCTTTAGAGTCACAGTAACTATAACAGGATAGCTTTTAGGGTCCCTCTTATCAAGCCATTTCCCAGAAAGCATGCTAAATATCTGGGCCAGATTTTATGGCAATGGGTAAACAGCACAGACTTAATGATACTTCTGTGTGCAGTTAAAGGTCCACTCACCAAGACATCATCAGTAACATTAACTCTTTTTTTGTTTGTTTGTTTCTTTTTTTTTTTTTTAGATATATTTTTATTACAAAGTCAGATATACACAGAGGAGGAGAGACAGAGAGGAAGATCTTCCGTCCCATGATTCACTCCACAAGTGAGCGCAATGGCCGGTACGCGCCAATCCGAAGCCAGGAACCAGGAACCTCTTCCAGGTCTCCCATGCAGGTGCAGGGTCCCAAAGCTTTGGGCCGTCCTCGACTGCTTTCCCAGGCCACAAGCAGGGAGCTGGATGGGAAGTGGAGCTGCTGGGATTAGAACCGGTGCCCATATGGGATCCCGGGGCGTTCAAGGCGAGGACTTTAGCCGCTAGGCCACGTGGCCAGGCCCAGTAACATTAACTCTTAAGCTCATGTTGGTTGTAAAAGCCATCTCACAGGGGCACACAATGCCTCAATAGATTACAAAATTCTTAGTGGGATGGTTGAGTGCCTATGCGAAAGGGGGTGAAAACTGCGTCAAGGTAGTCAGAGATGAATCCGCTCGAGCCCTGCCAAGCAGCTGGAAGCTCCCTGGGCCCTGCCAAGCAGGGAGCTGTTGTCTTCACACCTTCGTGTTATTCACACCTACCACACGGACCCCATTACTTCCTGCATGGTAAGGTACTGCAGGTGGCAACTTTACATGTTATACCACAGGCTTTTAAGGTTAGGGAGGTGAGTACCCCCTTCCTTTTCTGGCTGCTTTTGGCAGAGCTGAGTGGTGGCTTGGCTGCACATTAGTATGTGTTAGGAAGGATGACTCCGAGTTTAAACCTGTTTCCTTTCAGGGTTAGGACCTGCTTGCTTTTCTGACCTAGGAAATCTATCAGTTATAAAGAGCTTTTTTTGTTTTTATTGTTTCTCTTATTTACTTGAAAGGTAGGGTGACAAAGACTTCCATCCACTCATTGATTCCCCAGATGGCCACAACAGCCAGGGCTGGGCCGGGCTGGGCCGGGCTGAGTCTGTCATGTGAGGGCAGAGGCCCAAGCACACAGTCTTCTCCTGCTGCTCTCCCAGGCACATTAGCAAGGATCTGAATTGGAAGTAGAGCAGCAGGACTCAAACCAGCACTCCAAAATGGGATGCTGACTATACAGGCAGTGGTTTAACCCACTGCCCCACAGTGCCAGCCCCAGCCACAGGGATCTTAATCCAGATTTCTCGGTGTGGATGCTACTTCTACTCAACGCAGGCATCCTTGTACAGTGAACCACCTGCACAGTTGCCATGGCAATCCTTGTTCTTGTCAGTATAACATCATGGCTATAGCGGTGAGATTGTCATGCACATAAGCTCATGGTGTAGCTGTAGGTTGGATCCTTTTGCTGTGTGTTTGCTGACTCTGTGTTGTTTCCCACAGGTGCTGGTTGCTGTACCCCTGGCCATGCTGCAGAAAGGCGCCATCCAGTTTAATCCCCCGCTCTCAGAGAAGAAAATGAAAGCCATCAGCAGCCTAGGGGCAGGCATTATTGAGAAGGTGACAGGGCACGTTAGCTTTAGGACCAAAGGGGTGCAAGTCAGACTGAAGGAGCTGCCGCTGATAGGGGAGGGAGTGGTTAAATTCCAACAGGTCCTTTCTGTTGGGATGGTTGTTTCTGAGGAATACGAAAGGCTGACATCAGAGCAAGCAGAGAACTGGTGAGCTCTGTCACCTTTGAACTCAGGAGAATGCACCGCCACTCCAGGTTTCAATCTGCTCTAAATCAGGTCTCAGTTACCTCCGACCCCCACCCCCCAAACTCCTTGTCTGCCTTCCAGTCATTGGCCTCAGTGAGTGGGGACAGGTCACTTCCTCTGCCTTCCAGGTCTCCCTTAGCAAAACTGGCTCTGCTGCAGCGGGTCCCAAGAGCTGTGCGTCTTGGGGCTGTCATAGCAGGGTGTTTTGTTTCAAGACTCCGTCTCAGTGACTTGTGACTTCAAGCTAGCCCGCAGGTTGTCCGTGGGCCCCGCCTTTCCTGTGTGAGGATGCGTGGAGTGGGCGTAAAACAGGGCACTCTCCGAGAACGGAGGAAGTGACGGGACCTGGAGGCGCGGAGCTGTCTGTCGTATGGAACTCGCTCTGAGAGCACAGCTCACAGCGCTGCTCAGCCAGGCTGACTGCCTGTGCTCTTGAGACGAGACACTGAGCCAGCTTCCTCTCGTTTGCTTTCCAGATCGCCTTGCAGTTTCCATACAGATTTTGGGACAGTAAGGTTCAAGGGGCTGACTTTTTTGGACACGTCCCTCCCAGTGCCAGCCAGCGGGGGCTCTTCGCTGTGTTCTACGACATGGACCCCCAGGTACAGAGGTTTGGGAAATGTGGTCTGAACGCACCGCTCAGACTTCGGCAGTCACGCAGGCATCCAGCTGGAAAAGGAGTCGGTGTGCGGGGATCACCCCATACGTGTTTGTAATCGGAAGAACACTGGGGCAGTTTCCTATACGAGGACAACCCCAGTACTTGCCTTGCCTTGTGTTTTAAACACTGATGCAGCTTCCCGGGACAGGAACCGGCTGCTGTGTTAATGGTTATTTCAGCTTGAGGATGGGGTGCTTAGCTAAAGATTGTGCCAACAACCCAACTCTGTGGACTTTCTGAGGGGTTCCCAGCGAACTGAGAAGGGTGAGATGTGGAGGCCCAGGTGGGGGGTCTTGGCGTCAGAGGAAGGAAGGGGAGAGCATGCTTCTGTCACTGAAACTTGAGCAATGTCACCTTGTCCTGAAAGCCGTTGTCTTCAGCTTTTAGATTCAAGCAGCTTTCTGTGTCAGGTTTCACATGGACAGCCGGGTCTTTATTAGATGCGACCGGGGATGCCTGGGTGCCGTATCCAAGAGCTGGGGTTCAGTTCTTTGCTCCATTCCCAATTCTGGCTTCCTGCCAGTGCACACCCTGGCAAGGCTGCAGGTGATGGCACGAGTACCTGGGTCCCTGATGCCCACATAAATCTGGATTCAGTTGTTGGCCCACAGGTTTGGCCTCACTCATCCCTGGCTATGTAGGGCATTTGCAAAGTACACCAGTTGATAAGAGCCCTCTCTCTGTATTGGTGTCTGCCTTTTGAATCGTTAAAAATACATTTAAAAATGCAAAAAGATAAATGACACAAGACTACTATTTGTTAAAAATAGATTTCCCATAGAAACAAGGAGAGAATTCCTTTACCATTTCAGAAGGGTCTCTTCCCGTGACTTTTCCTGCAGATTTCCCTTCTCAATCTCTTTCTGAAACTCAGAAATCTCTTTCTGAAACTCAGTTAGCAGAACTGAGAGTTCTGCTAACTGAGCAGCTATTCGTATTTGCGATTCGCACAGCCTCCTGCGGATTTGGTCAGCAGGGAGTGGTAGAGTGTGGGCGGGCAACTGAAGGGGAGGATAAGGGACAGAGGGAAGTGTTGTGATTGGTTTGTGCCCGAAGACCCTTGCGTGTTTGGAAGTGAGCATTTTGAGGACTTTTGTGCTCCAAGTACAAGGTGGGAGCCACGTTCCCGTCTGTGCCTCCAGAAGCAGCAGAGCGTGCTCATGTCTGTGATCACGGGCGAGGCGGTGGCGTCCCTGCGGACCCTGGAGGACAAGCAGGTGCTGCAGCAGTGCATGGTCACCCTCCGGGAGCTGTTCAAGGAGCAGGTCAGAGAACACGACTGAGACGAGGAGGAGCCTGCGCTCCACCTGGATGGCTCCTGTCGGTGGAGCGTATCGAGTGGGAAGGGGTCACGGGGAATGGTGTGGCAGGGGCCCAAGTCAGTTTTCCTCGCAGGATTCACTTCTCCCCTGAGTGTTTGCTGGGCTGCTTGGGACAGACCGTGCAGCGGAACACCACAGCCTGAGTGGCTCAGGCAACTGAAATTTTAGTCATGCAGTTCCAGAGGCTGGAGTTGCAAGACCAAGGTTTCTCCTGAGGCCTCTCCTTGGCCTGCAGATGGCTGGCCTGCCCCTGTGTGTGCGTGTCTGGGCTCTCTTCTTCAAAGATGACATCACAGTGGAATAGGCCCACCCTAGTCCATTTTCATTCTCTAGTGAAGGCACTCTCTCCAAATGCAGTCAAATGAGGTGTTAAGACGTCAGCAGGAGGGAGGTTCAGCTCAGCTCACCCTGGCACAGTGCCTGCCGTGGCTTTATACTGTCCTCTTCATACTCCTATCCCTTTCTTTCCCAGGGATGTAAAATGCTCACACTTCTTGTAGCTCCTGGGTTTACTCCAACCCCGGGGACTGTGAGCACAGCCCTGGGCAGATGTCCTCTCCCGTCGTCTTCACGGTACATCAGGCCCAGCTGACTCGAGGGGCACAGCCTGGGCTCTAAAACCACCATGGCCTCTGTGTCTTCCCCAAAGAACGAAGCCAAGTCTGTGGAACGATGCAGTCACATAAGTTAGGGAAACTGCAGGGGGGGGTGACAACCGTAGCAAAGGACCTCGGTTACCCCCAGCTGGCACTTTCATCCCAAAACTTGACTCTAAATCCGTGCTTAGAACTGAGCAGTTTTCAGAGATTTTTCACAGGGAGGTTTGTTCGAGGCCAGCTGATAAAACTGACTTAGTGAAGCACATCTCTTGCTGTGCTGTGGAGAAACCTGTGAGGCACCCCAGATGGAGATGGCCGTCTCACCCTCCCTCTGCCCTGGCACCTCTGCAAGGGAGTGGAGGAGCCGCCCCCAGCTCTTGGCTCAGGGCACAGAGCGAAGTCCAGGCGTGTGGACGTCATGTGGGGACAAGGCCTCGGGATCTAGAGAGGGTGGGGAGCACCTGGAGTGCCGCCCAGTGAACTTTGTCCATGGAGGGTGGGACAGTTGCCCGTGGGATCTGGACACCGCCCTGTTGAAATGTCGTTTGCTGATCTCTCTATGCTGTGCTCAGGAGGTCCCAGATCCCATCAAGTATTTTGTTACCCGGTGGAGCACAGAGCCATGGATACAGATGGCATACAGCTTTGTGAAGACGTGTGGAAGCGGTGAGGCCTACGACATCATTGCCGAAGAAATACAAGGGACCATCTTTTTCGCTGGGGAGGTACGAATTCTGATGTCTTTTAAAAGCAGTTTCTTCCCGGAGTTAAGAATCCAGGTGAGGGCCTGGCAAGATAGCATAGTGGTTAAAGTCCTGGCCTTGAGTACACCAGGATCCTGTATGGGCACTGGTTCGTATCCTGGCAACCCTGCTTCCCATCCAGCTCCCTTTCTGTGGCCTGGGAAAGCAGCTGAGGACCACCCAAAGCCTTGGGACCCTGCACCTGTGAGGGAGACCCAGGAGAGGTTCCTGGCTCCTAGCTTTGGATTGGCTCAGCTCCAGCCGTTGCAGCCACTTGGGATGTGAACCATTAGATGAAAGATCTTCCTCTCTGTCTCTCCTCCTCTGTATATCTGGCTGTGTATCCGCCTTTCCAATTTAAAAAAAAAAAAAAAAAAGAATCCAGGTGAAATGCTGTTGAATCGCTCAGGACAGCACATGGCAGCCGCATCTCGACACTGTCCACTCTCTGAGGCTGCATTAACTCTTCCAGCTATTTCTTCTGGATTTTAATGTGTACTATAGGATACATCTAAAAGTTTATGAAAAATGGAACTTGTACCATGAATTTAGCCTTGGTGTAAAGGTTTTGAAAGCCATTCTGTTCACACTGGACATTTTGAAAAATATTATTTGCCCAATAAAGTTGTACTTTTTGAGGCACAAAGAGAGTGGAGTATGATCGCATATTCCAGAGGCCTGCTGGAGCCAGAAACCGAGTCTAGGTCTCCCAGGTGATTTGCCAGCGGCAGAGCAACTGGAGCAGGCCTGGGCGCCTGCAAGCTGGGCTCTACGGTGTAGCAGGCGGCTGTTCTCACAGTCTCTTAACCCCTACACTACATGCTGGCCTCCAAAAAGGCTTCGGCTTTTACTTCCCAAGCACTTGGTTCTTGGAATTTTTTGGAGGTATTCTCGGTAAAGTTATTAAGGCTTTTGAATGATTTCCACCCCCTCTCTGCATGGTTTCCCATTTCCTAAACTGGGATTTAGTCTTTGCCTGCTGCATGTCCAAATGACTATTTAGGAAGTGAGCCAGGCATTTAAAAAAATAACACGTAAGCTAAAGGCACTGGAAAGCCCTAGCAACTAGTTGTTGGGTCCCCAGCCACGCTCTGGGAACAGTGTCTCTGCTTCTGTATATGCATGCAGAGAGTCTTATCAGGGAAACTTGACCCGGTTCCCAGCACCCAAGGGTGTTCCAAGCAGTGACCTCAGGGGCTGTGTTACATGGTGATCTGTTTACCATACTAATAATTAGTTTTCACCAGTTTTAGAGGCATAGGGGTCATCCCTCCGCCCTTCCTTCTTCTCTCCACCCTCCCCTCCCAGTTTGTCCTGTGTCATCGCAGCAGTGCAGTTCCTCGGTTCATGGTTACATGCCTTTCTGACATTCTGACATGCTAAGTACAAGAAAAAGCAGAAAACCTATAAACAAAACTTACAAATATGCTTCACAAGTGTCATTAGGATCCCACTTTTACTTGGGAGTGGAGACATACTGTATAGTCCTCAAAGAACAAATATCATATGTTCTCTGAAGACGACCAATATAGTTTACAAAATATTTTTGCATATATGCAAGTAAAAAAAATGCCCCCTTATCCAGATGGCTCTGGTCACTGTAAGAGCCAGCTGTGCAGGGAGTAACAGCTGCCTCGAAGAGACGGCTCTTGCAGGCCAGTACCTCAGGAGCATGATCGAGCTTTCGTGCTTTCCTTTGCTACAGTCCCCTCAGATTCTTGTGAAGACCTGAGGTTTTGTTCCTGTCGCTTTTTCTCACCACCCACCCTACCATTTCCCCCATACACTGACCTCACCCCTTCGCACACAATTTAGGTAACTTATTTTTAAATTGTATTTGGAAGGCAGTTGTACAAAGAGCTCTTCCATCTGCTGGTTCACTCCTCAGATGTTTTCTCTAGCAAGGGCTGGGCCAAGCCTCTGCCAGTTCTGCCTGGGTTTTCCAACCTAGGTGGCATGGGCCTAAGCACCTGGACCATCTTCTGCTTTCTCGGGCATGTTAACAAGGAGCTGGACCGGGAGGGGAGCAGTCAGGACTCAGGCAGGTGTTCATTTGGGAGGCTGGCATCACAGGCTGTGGTGCGGCACTGGCCCCAAGTGGGTGACTTCATTCCACATGCAAACCTACACCTGCTCTTTTCCCTTCCATTTGAACTAGCCTTTCCTCTGCCCCAGATTGCCATCTAACAAGTCCCAAATTGAGGCTGCCTCTTGCCTCTCCTGGGCCCAGGTTGGCTTTTTAAGTGTACCTCCTCCCAAAACAATCCTCACACCTTCCTGTCTTCTTATTGAAGTTAAGGTCCATAATTTATCGATTTTAAACTTTTATCCTTTTGCTCTACCTGTATAAGGCAAAACTGTCTGCTGCATGAATGATTCATTTTTTATAATGATCTGCACTCATTATACCAACTTGATTATTTAAGATGATGGAGAAAGACCATGGTCTTATATATATTTAAACAAATGTGTGTGTGTGAGAGAGAGAAAGAGTGAGTGTGTGTGACTGGTTTAAGTTAGTCATATTTGGGACACACTCACCTTGGCGGACTGCCGAATATATTGTAGAATGAATCAGTGTGGCAGAGTCTTGCAAGAAAGTCAGAAAAAGTCAGACATGAGGTATTAATACGAGTATGTAGCAAGTAGCATTAATCTTTATTTTGAACTAAAGATATGTGTATGTTTATGTTATCTTTTGAAGGAATTTTTAATCATCAAATTATTTCTTACAGGCAACAAACAGGCATTTTCCACAAACCGTTACAGGGGCATATCTGAGTGGTGTTCGAGAAGCAAGCAAGATCGCAGCATTTTAGATAGACTTTATCTGGACTCAGCCTTCTGTACTCCAAATGGTATAGTTTGAAACACATTAAACCTCATTTTTGCAAGGGAAAAAAACACTTTGGATAGCAAAAACTGAAATGTTGTTAAGGCAATAGAATGTAAGCTCATTTTAGCACTCTGAAAGCACTGACCCAGAATTCCTTTCGTGCACTTATACTTGTTTGCACTGTTCACAATTCCAACTGTGCTGTTAAAGACTTCTGGACTTTATTATAAGGCAGAATGCCTTAAAAGAGAACGTGGAATCAATTTCTTGCATGGTTGACTGATCAGTTTTCATATACTGAAAAACAAAACCCTTCAAGGAGGAATCGCTTCTTCACCAGAGAAAGCCACGTGTTTTTCCTGTGACTCAGTAGCTACCAGTGAGCCTTAATATCTTACATAACTCTACCCTTGAGCCTCTACTTCTTTTTTAAATACAGCACAAATTTCCAGTTGGGGATAAAACAGTCTTAAGAAGCTGTTTTATATCGTACATATTTCTTCCCATTAGGTGTTCACAAAAAATTTAAATTCTGGTCTCTTTTGATAAAATGTTTTACATTTGTACACTCACTGGCAAAGTTGTGAAGTTTTTAACTGCCTGCAGTTACAGTACTGGGACTTTGGTCTTCACACTCAACACAGGTTATTGTTCTTTTTCTAAAGCCAAATCTAAGTGAACAACGCTCTTCAAATGCCCTCAAAGGTTTTGAGAACCACTAGCAAAATGATCTTGTAATAAAAACTCTTCCATATCTGCTTTTTAAATTAATGATAAGTATTTTTTATCCAGTTATGTTTACAGTATTCTATAGGCAGGTCTATTGGGAAACTATAGAAAAATGTGACATCTGGCAAATTCTGCACATTCTATAAGCCATAGTTTGAAACCTCAAGAATAGGACAAATGTATTTTTTGCACGCATGACAAAACATTGTCATCCAGAAATCCACTGGTTTCAGCGTGTTTTCAATTTACAATGTAAAGATTTGAGATTCAGTTAGATGGATCTTCTTAGCAAAAGGGGAAGAACCCAGAAATTCACGTTTGTAAGTAGAAGTACCTCCACTGACCCACCAACAAATGACAAAAGCAAGCCAGCAGCAACCTTTCAGAGTTAACACAGGGTAGAGCTCACGTTTAGCTCATTGGTACAGACTGGGAAGTATTCTTTGATTTCATGTGTTGAAATATTCAGATAGCATGCATTAAATGATAAATGCAAAATGTCAAGTTTGAAATGGCTCACAGTAAATCATTAGTTTCTAGCACTTGTACTGTGTGGCAAGCAGGGAAGAATCCCTCTTAAAGTGTGCTAAATGTATCTTGTCTCAAGGAAAGTACTTAACACTTCAAGGTACCATGATACTTTTTCTCCTATGTTACTCTGGATGTTTCATTATGTCTGAATATTTTGTAATTGAATTGCAGATCATGAATAAACGTGTGAAACTGCTTAATAAAACTAGACTTGTTATTTCAAACATGCTGTGTACGGCAGTGATATTCTTCAGCAGTGCACCACTTCCGAAGAACGTCCACCCCATATCAGCTTCACCCAGTGTGTGCGTTTTAGGTCACAGACATGACTACACCGATTGAGAGTTGTAATTTTTATTCACAAGGTTTGCAAGAATATTTAAAATCCAAAGCCAATTTGTAGGTCTCCCTTAGTTGCTTATAATTCCATTCCTTTATATTAAACATACCATTTCCTAAAATATGAACCACCGAGAAACAAGTCAAAGCTGTGAAAACGCTCGTTCACATTCAGAGCCAGTTTCTGTGATGCACTCCACGGGCACATCAACCTTTGTTAGAGCAGCATGGTTTAGTTCAAACTCAGAGACTTAATAAACTGATTAAGAAAAAGATAAAATCTGCCTCATTCAAGAGTGGTCCAATTGCTGATTGAATAGAATCCTGATTGGCTAAAACTTCAAAACCAAAAGCCCCAATTACATAAATACATGAATTTTTTTAAATGTTAAAAATAAGCATGATATTTCTGAGAAATACTTTGTCAGAGATACCTACTTCTGCGTAACATTTCTGGCACGATACTTTTGTCACAATTATGACAGCAGTCCAAGTTTTCTGTAGATATTTGCATTTTTATGGGCAAAGCAGTTATTAAAAATTGACTTTTAAGCCAAATGTACTTATATGTAACCTCTTCCGAAAAAGTTTTGGAAATTTTGATGTTTTGATCTGTCCTTACCATTTCTGCAGTCTCAACAGTAAAACTACAGACTGACTACACTGGAAGGCAGGCCGAGAGCAAGGTCCTGCAGCGCCGGGCCGCTGGATGCCAACTCCACTGCCCGCTCACACTGTCGGCTTCAACACTGACTGTTCATGGTTTATAACTGGAAAGATACCTACCCACATGAGTTTAAAAATTGATCTGCACAAAAGAAATTAAAAAAACTATATACAACAAATTGGTTTTTAAAGATACAAAAATAACTTCTGTCATGCTGACAATCTGACATATATATATACATGCAGGAGAAGCTCCAATTTAGGCCCCTGGACAACTGTGGTTTCTGTTCTACGATCCACACCATCAGTGAGCTCTCACTCTGACAGAAGAGACGTGTATTCAAAATAATTCATGTACTAAATACTGCAACAGTCTGTGTATAAATGCCAGTGATAGTTCTATTTAGTTAAAAGAATGTCTTAAGCAAGCTAATGTTAAATTCACTAAAAACCCACATCAATCTATGACCTTATATAAAGAAATCAAAAATTTACAAAATACAACTATAAAAGCAAGGAACAATTACTGCCATGCACGAGTTTTTAACTAAAACCTGCATAGAAATGCAATTTAAAACGGCAAACTCAATTTTACGTGACACTCAAGACAGTAAAAGGTCAGCAGTTTAGTTCTGCCAACAATACTTAGCAAGGATTTAGAAAAGGAGTTACATTCTCTTTGCTGGTATAAGGGTACACATCAGATCTTCAGATGGATGCGAACACATCCTCTGCCTCTTCCTCTATCACAGGCTCAAGAGATTAGCTGTAAACAAAAGAGAAATGTTACTTTATCAAGCCCCCATGGAAGGAAGCACACATAAACCTTCCCTTTGCCTCCCACATCGTTTCCCGATCTCTCTCTGGGAAATGAGCTGCAGTTCCTGCTGAGCTCTCCATCATTAACTGCCCCCACATGAAGGCTCTCTCAAATGGGACGAAAGGAGCCATATGATCTTATCCCACCTGCTATTTGGTGACACGAGTATTGGAAAACACAAAATTCTTAATTCTTGGAGAATCAAGATGGTGGCAAAGGGTGCAGACATGTTTGAGATGATGGACTTAAAGGGAGCAATAGACTCCAATACATCTATCAAACCTTCCCATCCTGCAGATAGAGAATATACTTTTTTCATCAGTGCATGGAACCTTCTCCAGAACTGACCATGTTACCACAAAACAAGCCTCAGCAAATTTTAAAAAATCAAAATTATACCATGCATATTCTCAGACCATCCTGGAGTGAAATTAGAGACCAAGAAGTCAAAACACCCAAGAAGACTTGCAAACACATGGAAACTCAATTATATGTTATTAAGTGAGTAATGGGTTAGGGAGGAAATCAAAGGGGAAATTTAAAAATTGCTTGAAACAAATGAAGGCATCAGCATAACATATCAAAATTGATTCATTGATCTTATGTACCGTTCTCTTGGTCTCTGTTTGGTTTATTTCCTCCCTTATTTTGAGGATTTCTTTTTTCCTACCAATCTTGGGATTGCTTTACTGTTGTTTTTCTAGTTCCTTCAACCACAAGGTTAGCTGATTTACTTGATGCTTTTCTAGTTTCCTAACAAGCAGTGATTGAGATGAACTTTCCTTTTAACACTGCCTTGATTGTGTCCCATAAGTTTTGATATGTTACGCTGATGCCTTCATTTGTTTCAAGCAATTTTTAAATTGCAAAAATGGATAGATTTTTGGACACATACAAACCACCAAAATTGAATAAAGAACCAATTAACAATCTAAATAGACCTACAACATGCACTGAGATTGAATCAGTAATTAAAGCTGTCCAAAACAAGAAAAGTCCTGGACCAGATAGCTTCACTGCTGAGCTCAGTTCTACCAAACGTTTCAAGAGGAACTTACCCCAATCCTACACAAGCTTTTTCAAACAGAAAGAGAGGCAATCCTTCCAAACTCTATGAAGCTAATATCACATTAATACCAGAGCCAGATAAACAACAGAAAAAGAGAACTACAGACCGATATTCTTGATGAACACAACCTCAATAAAATACTAGCCGACAGGGTCCAACAACGCATCAGGCAGATCATTGACCCGGACCAGGTGGGATTTATCCCAGGCATGCAGGGAGGGTTCAACATCCGCAAAACAATAAATGTGATACATCACATCAACAAATTGAAAAATAAAAACCTTAGGATCCTCTCAATAGATGCACGAAGGGATAAAATCCAATACCACTTCATGCTGAAAACCATAAGCAAGATAGGCATAGAAGGAATATTCTACAACACAAAGCAATTTACAAAAAACCCAATGCCAGCATAATAAATGGAGAAAGATTGGAAGCCTTCCCATTAAAATCTGGAACTAGACAGGGATGTCCAATGTCACCACTACTCTTCAATAAGTATTGGAAGTCCTTGCCAGAGCTATTAAGCAAGAAAAAAGAATTAAAGGAATCCAAATTGGAAAAGAGGAAATGAAATTATCGCTATTTGCAGATGACATGATTTTAAACATAGGAGAACCAAAAGACTTTCAGTCAGGAGACTATTGGAACTCATCAGAGACTTTGGCAGGGTAGCAGGATACAAAATTAATGAACATAAGTCGATGGCACTAGTGTACACAAATAATTCCATAGATGAAAGACATTTGAAGTACAGTTCCCTTTAAAATAGAGGAAAGGAATCTTAAATACCTAGGAATTAAACTAAATATGTGAAAGACCTCTATGATGAAAACTATAAATCACTTAAAAAGACAATAAAAGAAGACCTTGAAAAACAGATAAACTTACCATGTTCCTGGATTGGCAGGATCAACATCATCAAAATGACCATATTACCAAAAGTAATATACAGATTCAACACAACCCGAATTAAAATCCCAACAACATTCTTTTCAGAAATAGAAAAGACGATACAAAAGTTCATCTGGAATCACAAAAGACCACGAATACCTACTCTATCCTGAAAAATAGAAATTAAGCTGGAGGAATCACAATTCCAGACCTCAAGACATACTACACAGCGGTGATTATCAAAAACAGTCTAGAACTGGTACAGAAACAGAGAAGATCAATGAAACAGAATAGAAACACCAGAAGGGAGCCCACACATGTATACTCAACTAATCTTTGACAAGAAAACTGAAAACAATAAGGCAAAGCCTGGTCTATTCAACAAATGCTGTTGCAGAATTTTTTTTTTTTTTGTTAAGATTTATTTTTATTGGAAAGGCAGAGACAGAGAGGAGAAACAGAGAGGAAGATCTTCCATCCGCAACAGTTGGAGCTGAGCCAATACGAAGCCAGGAGCCTCTTCTCGGCCTCCCACATGAGGGTGCGAGGTCACAAGGCTTTGGGCCGTCCTCGACTGCTTTCCCAGGCCACAAGCAGGGAGCTGGTTGGGAAGCAGGATCCCATATGAGATCCTGGGCGTGCAAGGTGTGGACTTTAACCACTACACTATTGCACCAGGCCCAACAGCTTGCAGAATTAAGAAGCAAGACCCACATCTGTCACATTACACAAAAATCAGCTCTAAATGGATCAAGCACTTAAATCTGCACCCAGAAATCATCACACTATTAAAGGAAAACATAGGAAGCACACGCCAAGATATAGGAACAGGGAAAGACTTATTAGAAAAGGAGCCAAAAGCAAAAGCAACCAAATCCCAAATGAACCAATGGGACTCCATCAAACTGAAAAGCTTCTGAGTGAAGAACCAACCAACAGGATGGGAAAAAACTTTTGCATACTACACAACTGACAGGGGACTAATACCCAGGATTTAAAGAGCTTCAGAAACCCAGGGACAACAAACAAAAACCACCTGTAACAAAATGGGCAAAGGAAATGAACAGACATATGAAGAGATGCTCAGGCTCCTAGCCATCAGATACAAATGAAAACCACCTTGAGGTACCACTTAACTCCAGTGAGACTGGCCTACATTCAGAACTCGAAAAACAACCTGCTAGTATGGATGTGGGGAGAAAGGCACCCTCCTTCAATGCTGCTGGCAGTGTAGGCTAGTACAACCACTATGGTAATCAGTATGGAGAGTGCTTGGAAAATTGCAAATAAACCTGCCATATGACCCAGCTATCCCGCTCCTAGGAATATATCCAATGGAAATGAAATCTGCATATGAGAAGTGATATGTAATCCTATATTTGCAGCAGCACAATCCACAAGAGCAAAGACATGGAGACAATCCAGATGTGCCTCCAAAGAGTGGTTAAAGAAACTGTGGTACGTCTACTCCATGGAATATTATTCAGCTATTAAGAAAAATGAAATTGGGCCCAGCAGAATGGCCTACTGGCTAAAGTCCTTGCTTTGAACGCCCCGGGATCCCATTTGGGCACTGGTTCTAATCCCGGCAGCTCCACTTCCCATTCAGCTCCCTGCTTGTGGCCTGGGAAGGCAGTCGAGGACGGCCCAAAGCTTTGGGACCCTGCACCCATGTGGGAGACCTGGAAGAGGTTCCAGATTCCTGGCTTTGGATCGGTGCAGCACCGACCGTTGCGCTCACTTGTGGAGTGAATCATGGGACAGAAGATCTTTTTCTCTGTCTCTCCTCTTCTATGTATATCTGACTTTGTAATTTAAAAAAAAAAGAATCCCAACAGGGATTGGAATGAGTCAATCACAAAAGAACAAATACCATGTTCTCTTATATTAGGAAACCAGCATGGAAAGTTTAACTTCAACAATCCGATCCATACTGTTCTTTTGTTTTTTCTTTTGGCTGCATCCATGTGTTTTGATGTTTTTAATTTCAGTTTTTTAAAATTCTAAATACATTCTTTTCTCTTGTTGAATTCATTGCTGGCTCATGGATTATATGGTAGCATCATTTTTCCCAAGAGACTTTTGTGTTTCTTTTTTGTCACCCATGTGTTCGTTACTCAGTGGTGTGTTTTTTCATGGTGCTGTAATTTGTTGTTATCATTGTTGTTGTTGAGACTGTTGTTGTAACTCATACCATGGCTTCTAAATTATGGAAATGTATAATGATGGAGTACTGGGGCGTATCATACCAAGATGTGGGGATATAATGCGACATGCATCCCCGCTTCCAGGCAAAAGATGGATTCTCAATGATACTGTGTAGACCTGAGTAGACACTGGGATGCTGGACCGTTGGACATTGTCTGTACCAGCAACGCTGGGGTACACTTAAATAAGAGACTGAGAGAGTTATGATTCCTTATGAAAGATTATACCACTGTAGTAAAATGGGGAAAATCTGTTGGAGGATGGGAGTTTGGGGGGAAATCCTAGTCTATACCAAACTGTATCATATAATTCAAAAATTCAAAATAAAAATACAAAAAAACAACAAAAAAGAAAATACGTACTTCTTTAACAGTTGTTTTTATGAAATCTTTTCTTTCGGTTAAGTCATAAGCAGGATAACTTTCATACACCTTGAGTGAAAAGGAGAAACATCAGGGTTTTAAATAATGTTGTCACTGAGTCAGAAAGTCGTGATACATAAAAAAAGCTTCAAATTCTAATAGTGATCTGAATTACCACATTAATTACACAAAGCAGAACACTAGAATACAAACATGCACATAGCTTAAAAGGCACGGGCTCGGGGCTGGATTACAACAAATACAGTCGGGGCCCAGCGGCATGGCCTAGTGGCTAAAGTCCTCACCTTGAATGCCCCGGGATCCCATTTGGGCACTGGTTCTAATCCCGGCAGCTCCACTTCCCATCCAGCTCCCTGCTTGTGGCCTGGGAAGGCAGTTGAGGACGGCCCAAAACTTTGGGACCCTGCACCCGCGTGGGAGACCCAGAAGAGGTTCCTGGTTCCCAGCTTCGGATCGGCGTGCATCGGCCCGTTGCGGCTCACTTGGGGAGTGAATCATGGGACGAAAGATCTTCCTCTCTGTCTCTCCTCCTCTGTGTATATCTGACTTTGTAATAAAATAAATAAAATCTTTAAAAAAAAAACAAATACAGTCAGGAAAACCGACAGACCTCAGGTAAGTGAAGGCGGGTCCTACAGGTTTGGTCCTCCTTGCTTCACTGGTGTGTCACTAATACTCCTTTTAAAAACTACTTAAGTATATTCATAAACATTCTTCAAAAAGACAAATAATCTCCCTTCAATTCTGCCTGCGTGTCGCCCTGGTCCCCAACTCCCCTCAGAGGAAACTTGCAGTCAGTTTGTGTGTGATCTTCCAGACCTTAAAAGTTAATCCACAAATACATGTAAATGGATGTTTCTCATTTTATTATTTATTTCGTTATCTTTTTTGACACTCTTACATGTTTGATTAGGATACAAAGGGTCAAGGGCTCCCTTTGTACCCTAATCAACTATGTAAGATTACAAAAACAAAAAAACAGTCAAGTGCTTCAGGAAAGTGGGTAAGACTATTGTTTTCACACTAACATTTTTTCCCCTGTATCTGAGATCAGGGGAGAAAAAAAGGCAGAAGCCCCACCCAGTCCATTTCCCCGAGGTGAGGCACACTCCAAGAGCACTGCTCAAGTAGTTTTGATAGTTCAACAATTCTGATTTGCTTCAGAATCCACTGGCTGACATAGTCTCTTCATGGTTGGGGTTCTGAGATCAGCAGTTCAGTTGAAGGGATCCCCAGAGAAACTTCATCTGAGGTGATCCCAGCCCTGATTCCTGTGTGTGCTTGCCAGTACAGGGTCTGGCACCATCCGTTGCCCCAATCAGCTTATGCACAGTGCTGGTAGTTAAAACTGCTGGCTCAGTTCTGTTTCCAGCCCTGTCTTCCACGCGAACCAATGGGTGTTGCAGTCCAGACTGATTCTGCCCACTTCATCCTCAGCCCTCGCGCAAAGCAGTGGAGCTACAGCCTACTCAGGGCAACTCCCCATAACCCCATGAGGCCTGCCCCTTACCCTAGTTCCCATGTTTGCCAGTATGTATCGCAGACTTGTTCAGTCTGTCCCACCTCCCACTGAGCTCTCATACATGTCAATGGGCACTGAAGCCTAGTTCAACCCAACCCGCCCTACATTCCAGTCTACACACATGCTGTTGGGTGCCTTTCTGCCTAGCCACCCCAGTCCCTGTCCTGGTTTTCCTGTTCTCCAGTGGGAGTGGCAATCCAAGAGGGAGGAGCCCACTATTTCCCTCCTAAGCCACTCCCACTCCCTGATTATGCACTCTCCAGGTGGTTCTGAAATTTAACGTGACAGATTTAGACTCCAGTTCAAGCCTCTGCCAGCTGATGCTGCAGCAAAGCCCAACCAACCCTCACCCACTCTGAATTTTGCCTGCATCAGTTGGAACAGCTGACCTCAGTTGAGGAGTCTTCCAAGTTCATCCCAGCATCTCCCCTACTCCCACTCTTAAAAATCAATTACTGAAAAAACCTGTCTCACTCCTACCACTGGGTTGGGAAAATGGCTCATATCCATACTTGTGAAATCATTCGGTCTGATCCTGTAAAGGCAACAGCAGAGAGTACCAGAATCCAATAAATCTATAGCAGGAAAAATTTAGTTAATAATTTTTAATGGCCAATAAATAATGCTATAAATATCCAAATGGCTCTTGGCAGAAAGATTCCTCAGCCCTGCACTGGACCCTAAGCACCCTTTACACTGAGTAATGGTTTCTCTGGCTCTGTGAGGCAGGAACTCAATGAATGATGAATAAACAAATAATCATTACCCTAAAAAGTATAAACTATTTTAACTTTGCACATTTGAAATCTCATTTTACTATCAGAAAATACATATTCTAAACTGGAGTGATACTCAAATTTAACACTTCCCCGAGAAGTGCTAAAAGGATTTCAGAGAAGCAGTTTGAGTTAAGAATCCAATCTCATGTACCGTACTATCAAGAGCAAGGTTACAGTCAAAGGATGCATCAATGAAAACTTTCTAGACCAATTCTGGAATGCATCAGTTTAATTTACTCTGTTCATTTTAATGCTACTAATAAACAACTCAGGACAGCCTCTTTTACTTAGTGTGGTGCCACAGCACCTGTAAGATTGCCTGGCATACAAACATGAGGACTGTTTATTCAGTAAATGAATGCTCAAAGGGTTCTAGCTGTAAATGAAGGGCTAATAACATTATGTCTTCATTACCTCTTTACAGATTTGCTTCATTGTGACTTCCTCCAAGTTAGCGTTGGCCAACAATTTCTTGATTGTTTCCTTTAACTCTTCATCTGTAGGTGGTTTCTTCAATTTTCTAATTAAAGGTTCATCATCCGAACTATCCTCAGATTCGCTTTCTGTAAGATGTTTTATTAGATGTAAATAAAACTTTCATATTCAGTAAGTCAACATTTAAGTTGCAAAGAATTTTTCCTAATTTTTCAGCAGATTCTCAGCTCAAAAAAAAAAAAATCACTATTCTACAGGTTATACGTATGTAGGTAAGCATGCACTGAACACTGGCACACTTTCCCATGATGTGCTTCTGCCGATTACTCTTCTTCCTGTGCACATTACTATAGCTGTTAACAGCTTATGTCAGCACCGCCATGGTGCTCAGCGACTAATCCTCTACCTGCGAGCGCCAGAGTCCCTTATGAGTGCTGGCTCATGTCCTGGCTACTCCACTTCCCATGCGGCTCCCTGCTGAACAGCCTGGAAAAAGCAGCAGAAAACGGCTCAAGTTCTTGGGGCCCTGCACTCCCAAGGGAGACCCAAAGAAAGCTCCTGGCTCTGGATCAGCTCAGTTCAGGCCACTGTGACCATTTAGGGAGTGAAACAGCAGATGGAAGACGTCTTTATGTGTACGAGTCTACCTTTCAAAAAAAGAATAAATCCTTTTTTTTTAATCGCTGACCCAGCACGGTAGCATAGCGGCTAAAGTCCTCGCCTTGAACGCCCCAGGATCCCATATGGGTGCCGGTTCTAATCCCAGCAACCCCACTTCCCATCCAGCTCCCTGCTTGTGGCCTGGGAAAGCAGTCGAGGACGGCCCAAAGCCATAGGACCCTGCACCCAAGTGGGAGACCCGGAAGAAGCCCTGGCTCCTGACTTCGTATTGGCTCAGTTCCAGCCATTGCAGCAGCTTGGGGAGTGAACCATCGGACGGAAGATTTTTCTCTCTGTCTCTCCTCTCTGTATATCTGACTTTGTAATAAAAATAAAGTAAATCTCTACTAAAGAAAAGCTGATGTAATTTTTAACATACCTTTCTTGGAACTGTTCTGGTTCTTCTTTGTGGTGCTGCTATCTGCTTTCTTCACATTAGCACTTTTTACAGATTTTTTACTTTTAGCAGCAGCTTTCTGCTTAGGTTTTTCTTTTTTAGATGTCTTTTTTGGTGGCTGTTAGGAATACAAAGAACATACTTCGATGCAATTCTTTGCTTTTCCTTTAGTTCCCCTATGCCCCTTAATTACAGAAAATGCAACATACAATAGTTAGCACTAAAAATTATCTATTTACTAGATTACTCAACCAATCCTATCCTGATGCAAATTCAAGCTTAAGAAAACAAAATCAGAAAAAGTATACAAACCTTACATTTATTCTGCAATATGGGTAGGAAATTTTGTATGTAGTCGCCTACAGTCTATTGAAAGATAGCCAAAAATATAGATGCTATTAGCCTCTGACTCTGCCTCTCCCAACTAAAGGACAAAATCCCTTGCACATCTTTCCACTGATGTGTCCCCAAATCCTAAAATGGTACTCAATCCCTAGCAGTTATATAAGGCTTCAGTCACCGCCCTGAAACACTAGCACCAACAAGAGCGCTGGCTGCAGTCCCAGCTGCTCCACTTCCCATCCAGCTCCCTGCCACGCACCTGGGAGAGCAGAGGATGACTCAACTCTCCGCTCCCTGCCACCCAAGTGGAAGACCCAGGGAAGTGTCAGGCTTCTGGCGCAAGCCTGGTCCATCCTACGCTGGTGCAATGCTTTGTGGGTAACTCTTCTTTCTTCCTGGTTCCCATGCTGACCACACCACCACCTTGACCCTTCCCCGCAACAATGGAGGTGTGCTACCATGACCACTTCACCGACTTTCCCACCACATGCATAACTCTGACACTGAAATACTATTTCATCATGTTTCTGTGAACTGTAGCCACATCTGTGGTCACTTTGAGGCTAAAATGAGTCAATGCATGTAAAACAGCAAAGAAAAAAAGTCTACTAAACAGCAGTTACTTACAAGTCTTTTTTCCCATTAAACCGCAAGCCTAAGGGCCACGTGACCACTGCTACGACAAGTCGCAGATTACCTGCACCCACCCCAACAACTCCGAGTGCCTGGTTTGTAGCAGCAACTTTAGAATGTTATATTCATTTTACGGTTTGTTTGTTTTTTTTTTTTTGGTAAAATCTAGTTTACCTCTTCTCTGAACCCAGGAGGTTGTTAAAAAAAAATGTATTTACAAGAAAAAAGGAAAATGTAGTTTATATTAAAAAGGAAAAAAGATCACTGCATCAAATAATTACCATTGTACACACATGATCTCACGACCTAAGAAACAGGAATGATGCCTGGGACACCTGTTCCGGTGTGCCAGAGAGCGTGTCCTGCCTCTAGTCTTCATTCCATCCTCCTGCTGAAGTGCACCCTGACAGCAGGGTCGATGGCTCCGATGGTGGGGTCCTTAATCACCCTTGTGTGAGGACGGAACTGAAATTGTTGGCTCTTGGCTTTGGCCTGGCTCAAACTATTGCAGGCAGTTAGGGAAAAGAACCAACAAATGAAAAAAATCTTTATTTTTTCAAATAAAATTTTAAAAATAGAAAAAGAAAGGGAGATGACCTCAAAGACAAAAGCCGAACAGTTGATCTCATTGCAAATGAGGGGACAGTTCAGTGAGGCAGTATCTTACAGCTAGCAAGAATCAAATCCTTTGATGAGGTCCAGTGTGTCCACAGTGAAATAGTCAACAATAAGCCAGGTGATGCTATAAGCATATTATAAATGTGAATGTTTTTCCATTACATATAAATGGTACTAATAATAACAGATTAAAATGGTGGCAGAAAACAGAACAATAAAACTAACCTGGCTTCAGGGCTAACTAGGGCCTTCTCCAAAATGCACCAGCTCTATGATTCAGTTTTTAGATTATATAAACAGATACACAAAAAAGCTAAGATGGATCTCAGTTTAATATAATGACAGTTCCTCCAAAATTCTTTTGTGCTGCCAGCTTCAATTGTTTTTCCTTCAGGACTCAAACTTCTACTTTTTCTGAAGCAACAGAAAGAGGCCCTACCTAAATTTATCTGCTAAAATCTCTTTGTTTTTGCTCTCTAGCCTATACTTTTTCCCTTTCTTCTCTTTGAGCATTCTTCACACCAACCATGCTGAATTGCTTAAAAGTCGTGACATTTATTTTCAGTCTCCAAACGCAGTAAAGAATCAGAGGACATCCACTTAGTTGCTTTGTAATTATATGAAAAATTGAGGTGCTAGAGAACCTGGAGATTAAATAACCTTTAAAGATTTCTTCCAGGCCCAGCGCTAAGGCTCAGTGGCTAAATCCTCACTTTGTATGTGCCGGGATCCCAACTGTTCCACCTCCCATCCAGCTCCCTGCTGTGGCCTGAGAAAGGAGTGGAGGACGGCCCCAAGCTCTGGGATCCTGCACCCACCTGGGAGACCAGAAGCTCCTGGCTTCAGATCGGCTCAGCTCTGGCTGCTGCAGCTATTTGGGGAGTGAACCAACAGATAGAAGATCTTTCTGTAACTCTGCCTTTCCAGTAAAAAGAAATCTTAAAAAACTTCCAGCTGAGGTTCTATTTCATTACAATCACTCAGTTGCTTAAGATTTTTCTGTTGGTAGCAGTTAGTCAAATTTCCTGATTTTCCCATTTCACCATCCTCTGGTTCAACCTACCTATACATGTTGTACATTTTAGAGAAAAAACAAGACTACTACTTCAAGTCCTCCAAATCATCAAGAGTGGAGCGGCCACACATAACACATGTTTTTGTGGCCAGGTAAGATGAGCAATCCAGTTTCAGTCTAACTCTAAGGCCACACTGCTCCTTTAAGTCCTGGAGAGTAAGGATTTTCAGCTTTACTAGTTATAACATTTTTGGTTGCATAAACTTCATCCTGGGACATGGTTTTTTATAATTACTTAAAAATAGAAAACCATAAACAGCTTCTAGGCAATACAAAAACAAGCCTTACGTTGGATTTAACATAACAGACCAGTTTTCCATATCTTAAAGTAGATTATAAATGCTTGGAGATATAAAAACACAAAGCAGTGAGATAACGCCTCCAGGTCTGCTTTCGCTGTGCAGAAGTAGACTCACACTCCCATAATGCCATTTGTAATTAGATTTTTATCTAAATTACATCAGTAAGAAGAACTCTCAGGACAAAATACATGAGTTGGGATATGTAGAAAAGAGCAAGACAGCAAAGTCCTAATGATGTATTTATTATATTCTCAGGTACAAAAAAAGATGAGGCTATCTCCCTTGTCTTTCAAGATTAACTGAAGTCTAAGATGGGACATCCATGGCACGTAGTAGATTCGCAATCATCGATTCCGTGCATGATGTAACAAGCGTTTACCCACTAGGTGGTATTCCTTCTCGGGTAGACTATCAGTTCCTGCTTAGCCAAATGCTCAGGATAGACTAAGAAGCTTCTGAATGGGGCCCAGAGCAGTAGCCCAGCAGATAAAGTTCTCTCCTTGAACGCTCCAGGATCCCATATGGGCGCTGGTTCTAATCCCAGCAGCTCCACTTCCCATCCAGCTCCCTGCTTGTGGCCTGGGAAAGCAGTCGAGGACGGCCCAATGCATTGGGACCCTGCACCCGCGTGGGAGACCTGGAGGAGGTTCCTGGCTCCTGCTTTCGGATTGGCTCAGCACCAGCCGTTGTGGCCACTTGAGGAGTGAATCATCAGACAGAAGATCTTTTTCTCTGTCTCTCCTCCTCTCTGTATATCTGACTTTGTGATAAAAATAAATCTTTAAAAATAAATAAATTGTGAAACAGAATTTTAAAAAGAAAAAAAGAATCATTTGTATGAATGAGAGTGACTTCTCTGCCTCCAAAGGCTGCATTCATCACAGCCAAGCCCAGCTGCACAGGTGCCTTCTGGAGATTCGGCTCCACTTCCCGGCACACCACAGAGCGTTTGTCAAAAACAGCATACCTTCTCTACTCCCTGCCTCACATGTTCAGCTTTCCTCCCCATATCTAAGTCAAGGTCAATCAGTACTTCTCTGAACACATACAGAAACTCTCCTTTTGAGATCCTACAACTGCTAAGTATCTAGTAGCCCTTGAGTAGGAAATTGTCTCCTACATACCCAACAATGCTCACAACACACCCAAATGATTGGCTGCAGCAACCATAAAGTGATTACATTAATTCAACTACTGGCCCACGTTAAGTCTCCTTTTAAAATTACTATATGACAATATAAAAAAAACATGACTTGCCTAAGATCATACAGTGGGATCATAAAAGTGGGATCTGAACCCAACTTCCAAAGCCCACATCAGTAATGCTAATATCTCCTGAAAAAACTGACATCTAGATTGACATCTTTTTATGTTATTAAAGTTTATGAAACAAGTCTAGCAAACAGTGAATGACACAGATGATCAAAAATTTGTTGACAAGAAATACTATTACTTTAAAATTGTCACTGTTACTTAGAAGGTACTACAAAAAGCTCATAGAAAACCGGGACAAGTTCTAGTTCAAGCAACTGAAATGCAGGTTTACACTCTCCATGGACCTTCTGAAGACCCCAAACATACACACAGGCAAAGACGTTTTCCTCCCAGGTACCTAACTCACGGAAACCTTAATACTCACATTAGTAAATTAAAAAAATACTATTTCTTCTTTAATCAGAAACACATTTAGGTATTTATCTGCTATATCTGCAACCATTCTTCTTAAATTATGAAGTATCTCACATTTTGCTTTACAGTAAAATCTGTCACTAGAAACAAGCCTGAGAGGCAGGCACGCCGACACAGCAGCCGTTACTGCAGACACTCACATCCAGTATTGCAGTGGGTGGGTGTGAGTGCCAGCTGTTTCAAATCCAGCTTCCAAATGCTACTCTCTGATGGCCCAGGCCATTGGGTCTCCGCCACCCGACTGGGAGACCTGGATTGAGTCTTAGCCCAGCCCTGGCTGCTGTGGGCACACAAATGGGAATTAAACTAGCAGACAGAAGACCTTTGCTAACGTACCTGGGAAAGCAACGGAAAGTGATGCACGTAGGCGGGCCTCTGTAACCCACGTGGCAAACCTGGTAGGAGTTCCAGGCGCTTGGTTTTGGATGACCAAGACTAAACGTCACAGATATTTAGAGTGAACCAGATAAAACTGCTTTCTGGCTGCACTGATTACGTAGCAAGAATATTTGTTCTCCATAAAAATGATCTTAAAAACCTATTTAAAAATTTACCTCCTCTTCACTTTCTTTATCTTCATCCTCTGAAGACTCTTCCTTGTTTTTCTTTTCATCTTCATCACTACTAGACTCATCTGACAGAATCTCAGGGTATTTGGTTTGTTTCGCTTTCCTCGCCGATCCAGAACTATTGCGTTCCTTTTTACTTCCTTTGCTAGGAGTCTTCTTAGACTTTGGCAGTGGCTGTGCACAAAAGGTTGAAATGATAAACCAATGAGATATTATACTCAGCGGTTTTCTGACTAGTTTTCACTTCAAATGCTCTCAAACTCCATTTCAAAGATTAGGAGCTTTACAGAGAAATTCACCTTTTAACTTGTCAGGTTCACCTAAAACTGAGACCAATAATCTGTGAAAGAAGTATCAGGTGACCCACTTCAGACCCAGATCCCTGCTTATGGCCTGGGACAGCAGCAAAGGTGGCCCAAGTCCTTGGGCTCCTGCACCCACATGGGAGACCAGGACAAGTTTCCAGTTCCCACCTTGGGGCCCACTCAGCTCTGGCCACGGTGGCCATGTAAAGGAGTGAACCAGTGTACAGAATCTCTCTCTACCTTCCCTTCACCCCATTATCTCTATGAAATTAAAAACAAACTAACAGAAAACTATTGTCATAAGAGCACCCTGCTTAAAGAAATGGAGGGAATCCTGCAACACCAGCATCCTATATAAGCTCCAGTTCACAGGGCCTCTGCACCCAGCTGGGAGGCCCACAAGTACCTCCTGGCTCTGGACCGACCCAGCTCAGCACTGTGGCCATTTGCAGAGTGAACCAACAGATGAAGACCTTGCTCTGTCTCTTACTCACTGTAACTTTTCAAAAATAAGTAAACTTTTTGAAAAATTATTTTTATTTAAAATGGGAAGGACAACAGATCTTCCCACTGCTATTCGCTCCCCAAATGGTCACAATGACCGGAGCTGAGCTTATTCGAAGTTAGGAGCCTCTTCTGGGTCCTGCATCTGGTTGCTTTCCTAGGCCATTGCAGGGAGCTGGATCAGACTGGAGCAGCTAGGATGCCAACTGGGACGTGTGTGGGGATGAGCGTGCTGCAGACAGAGGCCTAGCTTACTATATCACAATCCGGGTCCCCTCAAACCCAGAAAAGGGCCTATCATACAAGGACAATCCTTCGGGCTTATTAACCAACAAATTTAATTGCTGAATGCTTTCTTAAGAGAATCATTTGCAAAACTCTGAAACTGAAAGCCATGAGCTCTTACATTAAAGGATCTAAAAATACATATGAAAAGAAACTTGTATTATTTACTTCCAAGATTAAATTTTATATCTTAACTTTGTTCATGCTAATTTCTGCAATATTTTGAAATATTAAAGCAAAATGCTATAATATAATCTGAAGGTACAGGTTCAGCATCCCTGATCCAAAAACCTGAAATTTGAAATCCTTCAAGACTTGGAGGACCCACACAACACTTGGGTATCCAGGTCACAAGTAGGCACACTGTGTAAGTCACCTGTGGGGCACGGTGCTGCACAGCGGTCCAGCTGCCTGACCAGCCTTCCGCTCAAGTACTTGTGCTCCTGCTACCCACCTTGGAGACCTACACGAAGTTTTGAGTTCTGGGAGACTGACCCTGCCCTAGCAGTTGGTTAGTGATTTGAAGAATAAATGATGGAGAGCTCTTCCTCATTCTGTCACTACTTTAGGAATAAATGAATAAATCTTAAAAAAAAAGTCTTTGAGTTATGTGTCTAATATGTATGCTGGTCTTGTGCTGTGGCACAGGGGGTTAAGCTGCCACCTGCAACAGCAGCACGCCGTATGAGGTCCTGGTTGGTGTCCTGCTTGCTCCACATCCGTTCCAGCTCCTTGCTGACGCAGCAGCATTAGGTGGCTCATATGCTCCCATGTGCGAGACATACATGGAGTTCCTCCATATCTGAAAACATCCATTGTGGTCACTCCAGAAATTTTAAGTTAGTGTACCAACCAGACCTTTCCCAGGGGCAGGAGTTTGGGGTGGGACTTAACGAAGTCAGGGCCCCTGGGCAGAAACCCTGGCTGTGCGTTAGGCTCTAGCTTCCTGCTGCTGTGCAACCCACAAGGCTGCAGGTTTGAGTCCTTGGGTCCCTGCCACTCACAGGGGACACTCAGAGACAATTCCAGCTCCTGGCTTTGGCCTGCTCCACCTCTGGCCACTGTAGATATCTGGAAAACTAAACAGCACATGGAGAACAGATGTCTGTCTGTCCCCCAGTACCTTCACCTTTCTCAGGAAAACCTATATATTGACTGAGTGTCCTGGGAACAGGAATGGCTGTTGGATAAATCCATAAGGCTGTTTCAAAAAGTTAATGGAAAATGGAACTAAAAGGTAAAATGTGAAATCCGTGCATATAAGCAACTTTTAGAAGATTCACAGGAAATAATAAACATTAAGAAAAAATACGTGTAGATTTCAAGTTTTTGCAATACATGAATTTTAAATTCCATCTTTTATGAATTTTTAAAAATATCTTCAATACAGGAAATTGAAATAATGTCAATAATGACTTGGAAAACAAAAGAAGCAACATATTTTACAGATTCCCTGTACTGGTTCTGAAAACAGGTCAATCTGCTCACTTGAATCTGACTTCATCATATCATTAGTGTTTCGGCATGGCCTAGCAGATAAAGTTCTCTCCTTGAACGCGCCAGGATCCCATATGGGCGCAAATTCTAATCCCGCAGCTCCACTTCCCATCCAGCTCCCTGCTTGTGGCCTGGGAAAGCAGTCGAGGACAACCAAAGCTTTGGGACCCTGCACCTGCGTGGGAGACCCGGAAGAGGTTCCTGGTTCCCAGCTTCGGATCGGCGCAGCACCAGCCGTTGCGGCTCACTTGGGGAGTGAATCATAGGACGGAAGATCTCCCTCTCTGTCTCTCCTTCTCTGTATATCTGACTTTGTAATAAAAATAAATCTTAAAAAAAAAGTAGTACAAGAGATAGCAAAACAACAATTAAGTGTATTCATTTAAAATTGGTAAAATTATTAGAGAAAACATGAGTTTATACCATTTTTCTTAAAACTATGATCCATCAGATTAACAGCCAGTCACCAGAGTCCAAATCAAAACACAGAATGTAAGGACTTTTATGGCAACAGGTAACAGTAATTCTCAAAATGTCAAGGGCCCCAGGGTTTCCTGAAGCCTTTTCAGGCGTTTACAAGGTCAAAATTTAGAATGAAGACGTCTTAAACAGCAGGTAACATGTCCCCCATAGTGTCTGCCACTTTTAGTAAAATATGTTAACATCTGTAAGATGTAAATTTAGGGAAGCCAATAGTTTCCAAAGTAAATACATGTACCTAAGTAAAAGACCCATGTCGGGGCCAGTGCCATGGCACAGCAGGCAAGGCCTCCTACTATGGCACCAGCATCCCATATAGAGACTGGGATTAAGACCTGGCTGTGCCACTTGCAATCCAGCTCCCTGCTTAAGGCCTGGGAAAGCAGCAGAAGATGGCTCAGGTCCATGCACCACGTGGGAGATCTAGAGGAAACTCCTGGCTCCCAGCTTCAGACCAGCCCAACTCCAACCATGGCAGATATGTGGGCAGTAATCTCTCCACCTCTGTAACTCTTTTAAATAAGAATAAACCTTCAAAAGACCCATGTTTACTGACATGCTCTCACATCTGCGCATTCAGTGTTACACATAAAGAACAAACCCACAATCATCTATACAAGCTTTATGTACTTTCTTAACTATATTCTGGTATAAAACTGGCTTTTCTTCAGCGCTTTAAGCAAAGCAACACATTAACACAATGAATGTAGAAGTAAATGAAAATCAAGATGTCTTCCCTTAAGCCAAAAAACATTAAAGTGCCAAGTGTCACTAATTATTTTTGAAGTACTATTTTTCATATTTTATTGGCCTTTTAAAATAAAGATCTGTCTTATTTCCAAATGCATTAAATGGCCCTAATTACTTAAAATTGCTAAATAAATAAATGGTAAGCTTATTTTGATGCAGAAAGAATCATGAAATTTTTCTTAATATTTAATTTCCACAAATATTCTGAAGACATCTACGTAAACATCTCATAACTCAAGCAATGTAATAATTGCTTCTAAAGAAATCATAAGCTTGCTCCAAGAAATCCTAAAAATGTACACATAGAGCCAATCTCTTTTCTTTCACGTGAAGTTTAAACCGCCAATATCGTCAGAGCCCTTGAGCTGCTTCGTGCCCTCGCCCTCCTTTCCTGGCCTGACCCAGCCAGTGTCAATCCAGACCAAGGGCAGGCAAAAACGAAGTCTCTGAGCTACTTTCTCTGTGCGCTCTGTCCTTGTGGCACCTCTGCATGCCTCCTCACCTATCGAGATGAGGACGGACCTGAAAGGATGTTGACAGGCAGAAAGCCAAACAAGGCGCTGCGTGTGCTTCCTCAACAGCCCTTTCTAGTAAGCAACGGCATTTGTTGAAAAGGGAAAAATCAGAAGCTCACTTTACTCTTCTATCTTTGGGGGCTCTGCAGAAAATCTGGGATATCTAACCCAGCAAACTGGTAAGGATGAGCTTCTTAAAAGTCATTTTTCCCAAAACTTAGTTGTTTAAGATCCAGAAACTTTCAAGTTCTAATAGAGATCCATCTTGTCTTCCTGAATTATAGACCAAACTCTTCCCACTCGGCCGAAGATTCCATCCTTAACCCAATCTAATCTGTTCTCCCAGTGTATTCCAGGTGACATAACTAAGCACTTTGCATTTTCTGTCCAAGTGGGCAGGAGTTGCCTTAAAGTCTCACAGCCTTTCTAATAAGAGGAAACACTGACCTCAATGTCTTTTGTAGTATTTGTCACCAAACTGTTAAACAGTCAGTGGAAGGCCTATTCTTTAAAGATAGGTCACAGTACTGAATGTCAACTGAAATGCCTGTTAACCAATTAAGTGATTTCTTCACTTTGTCATTAACAAAAGTCAACAGGCCCTTACTTTGCCAGAAGGCTTTGGGTGCATTAGGAAGTTCAAGATCCTCTTCACTAGCTCGCTATTCACACCCGATCTCTCCAAATCAAGCACTTCACAGATGCTCTTCAACATGGCATTTCTAAATCTGAAACACAGAGAAACCAGCAATTACTACCCAGGAGATGACACTATTCACAATAAAAACAGCCAATCAAATCCACCCAGTTACACATGATATGCTCACTAGAAAAAAAAATATATAGGTATATATTTAAATTTTCTATACGGCCCAGCGCAGTAACCTAGCGGCTCAGGTCCTCGCCTTGAACGCACCAGCTTGTGGCCTGGGAAGGCAGTCGAGGTCACCCCAACGCTTTGGGATCCTGCACCTTTGCGACCACTTGGGGAGTGAATCAGCGAACAGAAGATCATCCTCCCTCCCTTTCCTCCTCCCTGTATATCTGATTTCCCAATGAAAACTAAATAAATCTTAAAAATATATATTAAAATTTCTGCACTGGAAAGGCAGATTACAAAGAGAAAGAAAGACCTTCTATCTGCTGACTTCTCCCTTACATTTCTAGTACTGTGTCAGAAAGGAGCTAGGTAATTACCCGTATTATCTGAACACTGACACAAGGCACTCAATAAACAAAAACAGCTGTACCGTGATGAAAGACATTGCTTATATCAAAATGTTTAAAAGGGGAAGCGTGACTGATGGGACAGGAATGGGAATCACTTTGCTTTATCCCTTCAAGCCTTCAACAATCATGATAGTTTTTCTTGGCAAGTAATGGGCCTATCAAATGAACTGCTAGTAAGACAATTCAAATCTCATACAGGGGTAGGCATTGTGGTATGGTGGATAAACACACCAAGCAGCCACATCCCTTATCAGTGCCCATTTGAGTATAGACTGCTCTGCTTCCAATACAGCTTCCTGCCGACGTACCCCGAGAGAGCAGGTGATAGCTCGAACCCCTGAGTTCCTGCCGCCAATCTGGGAGACCTGGCTGGAGCTCCAGGCTCCTGACTGCAGCCTGATCCAACCCTCGCCCTGGAAGCAACGAAGGAGTGGACCCACCGAGAGAAGCTTTCATCTCTTCCACCCCCCACCTTTCAAGTTAATTAAAATATGTGGAACCACCTTATCATTTATAGTAAAAAAAAAAAAAAATCCACAATCTATGGAAACTCAATCATTTTCAGACAGTAAAAATCTTCAAGCACACTGATGAAAGCATGATAGTCATAAAAATAACTTACTTTTTCAACATTTCTTCCTTCTTTTTATACTGGGTACTTCCTTTTTCAAAAGGAAAGCCACTGAACTGACCCACATTCTTCTTTAATGAGGACACCTGGAACAGATAATCCAGAATGTACACCGGATACTAAGCCAACTAAAGCCAACATTTTCTTCATACCGGTCTTCATGCTTTAATACAGGTTTGCTCAATATTTCTTCTTTAAAAAACACGTTCTAATATATAAAAGTCCTATAATTTTAATTCTTACAAAGTAACTGTATGGGAATGAATTTCCACCAGGAATTTTCACCACAACTAAAAGTGATGTGACCTGAAGAGACATTTCAGGCTAGGCATTTGGTACACCCATGAAGGTGCTCCTTAGGACACACGCATCCCGGCACACACAAGGTGAGAACCTTAGCCGCTAGGCTACCATGCCAGATCCCTTGTCTTCAGCTTTCAAATCAATAAAAACATAAATTAATTTTTAAAAACACCTTCATACAGTGGCATGGCCTAGTGGCTAAAGTCCTCGCCTTGAACGCCCCGGGATCCCATATGGGCACCGGTTCTAATCCCGGCTGCTCCACTTCCCATCCAGCTCTCTGCTTGTGGCCTGGGAAGGCAGTCAAGGACGGCCCAATGCACTGGGACCCTGCACCTGCGTGGGAGACCTGGAAGAGGTTCCAGGTTCCTGGTTCCTGGCATCGGATCGGCGCGCACCGGCCTGTTGCAGCTCACTTGTGGAGTGAATCATCGGACGAAGATCTTCCTCTCCTCCTCTCTGTATATCTAACTTTGTAATGAAAATAAATAAATCTTTTAAAAAAAAAATTTCCCAATATTTCTTATTTTCCAAAGTAAAAAAGTTTTATTTCCTGTTTACTAAGTAAAAAAAAGTGCTCTAGGAAATAACACTAAGTATGTGATTTGTACAAGCCACATTGTTGTAAGGACTGAAATAAATACAAGTGAAAATGAATTAGATCGGGCTTGGCAGCGTGGCCTAGTGGCTAAGGTCCTCGCCTTGATCCCATATGGCTGCTGGTTCTAATCCCGGCAGCTCCACTTCCTCTCTGTCTCTCCTCCTCTCAGTATATCTGACTTTGTAATAAAAATAAAATAAATCTTAAAAAAAAAAAAAAGAAAATGAATTAGATCATCCTTCAGATATTTTTAATTTTTACAAAAGGTTTAATGATTTGAAAGAGTTACAAGAAGAGAGATTTTCCACCCTCTGGTTCACTCCCTAGATAGCAGCAACAATCAAGGCTGGGCCAGGAGAAAACCAGTTAATTCACTCCATCCTACTGGAGGCAGAGCGCAAGAACTTGGGGCATCCTCTGCTGCTGCTTCCAGACCACTAGCAGGGACTTGGATTGGAAACAGAGCTGTTTGAACACAAACTCGTACCCACAGGGAAGCCAGTGTTTCAGGCAGTGCTACCTGCTGTACGGCAATGCTGGCCCAACTTCTTATCCTAAACATCAAATTTTATTTTACTGTTGCACAACCCAAATGATTTTAATTAAACAGAATATTAAGGTATATGTCCATCTGAAAAAATATCCTGGCAAAGAACAACCACTTCATCAATCAGATTTGCTATCAGAAATACGAAACAGCTAGACAGAAGTGGTCAGGATATCCAAAGTATAAATTCCTTCTAACGTCTAATCACTAAAATCTATGGTTGTGGCAATTCACTTAACAAGCATATGTTGGCTTTTTCACCTTGTTACAAAATTCATTTAGGCTTCTACTATGGAATACTTTAATATACAAATATAAAAACAGATTAAAGGAATTATAAAAAAAAAATCTTACTGTGCCTGGTCTGTTGTAAAGTAGTTTGTGAAGATTTCTAAGTTCATCTGTTTTCTTCTTACTCAGAAAGAAATGTATCCTTTCAATTTCACAAAGTTTCTGTCCCTTTCCTAGGTGGAAAAACACACATAATTAAATACATGGTATAAATGCAAATTATTAATACATTTGCTAGTTTAAATAGAATTCACATTTACTTATTATTCTTATTGTGTTAATTAAATAAAGTAACAACTGTGTCATGACTTATTAAACATTAAAGGATGCTAACCAACATTTTTGTACATTTAGCCATGTTCACCGTAACTTACAAAAATGCAGAATAAACTTACCCTGTGCAATTGTAAATGGCTCCCTCTGTAAGGAAGAGACTTGCATGGTCAACCTCTCTACTTTTTTCTTTTCCCTCTTGCCTTCCACGATGAGACTCTTTTCTAGAAATTGTTAGTATAATTTAAATCATGAATAACTTTATTGGATAACCATGTAGGAAAAAATTAAAAAAAAAAATGAATCAAATACCTCAGTTTTTCCCCTAAACAGTTTTGAAAAGCAAATGACATCAAAATGATACCACAGCATCACAACTATATTTTTAGAATAACATTTTACTTTATCTGGTAACTTACAGGGATTTAGTTAAAAAAAAAAAAACAACACTAACATTTCTCCAATTACAATGGTTAAGATTAAAGTCTGTATGGGCGCTGTTCACACTGTCCCACTTCCCATCCAGCTCCCTGCTTGTGGCCTAGGAAAGCAGTCCAGGACGGCCCAGAGCCTTGGGACCCTGCACCCATGTGGGAGACCCGGAAGAGGCTCCTGGCTTTGGATCAGCTCAGCTCCAACCCTTGCAGCCACTTAGGGAGTGAACCAACAGGCAGAAGATTTTTCTGTCTCTCCTTTCTGCAAATCTGCCTTTCGAATAAAAATTAAATTCTTTTTTAAAAAATCATTAAATTGTTTAAAAATATGTAATTATTTCAAACCTCAAAACTTTGTGAAAAATCATTTAGACTGCCACCAAGATTATTCTTTAGACATAATTCTATTTCGTTTTACAACTTGTCACACACAGCCAAGACTCAACCGGGAGGATAAACGCTTCAAAAGGTAAACAGAAAAATAGTTGTAATTTAGTATGCTAACAAGACAAACCGAGAGTTAATTGGACAAGACAAAGTTCTGCCAGTTTCTGTCTACTACAATCAACTAGGATGGCATTAGTTTGCAGTTGACCAAGCAACGCTTGCAATGACAGCTGCATCCCTGGGATAAGCCAACACCTAGAGACCATGTAACAGTGTAAAGCTAAAAACGTTCAGCTCCATTAATCTAAAATCATCTACCTACTAACTGAAACAGAAAAAGGCATCTGATGTTGTAGCTGAGATGTTTGCAATGTCTGCATCCCATTTCCAATGCAGCGGTTTTAGCTGTAGCTCCACTTCCAAATCTAGTTTCTAGCTGAAGTGCCCGCCCAGAGGCACTTTCAGACTTCTGCCTTTGGCCTGGCCCAGCTCTGCTGTGGGCATCTGCACAGCGAACCAGCAGAAGGGAGACCTTTCTTTCAAGTAAGTATTTTCAAACAGGAAAATAAACTTAAATCAGAACACCCCTCCTAAAGACATATTGCTGCAGGTCCTTTCAATCAAATGGACTCCTCTGTTTTGTACAAAGCTGCATGTGAAATGGGAGGAGGGAGCAGGTTTTTTACCAACACTTAACATCTTGAGGAAGGTCTTACTGACTTAGAGAAAGAGTCTGATATTACACTCCAAAGTAAAAGATGATTTAAAAAAAAAGGTGCTGGGCCCGGCGGCGTGGCCTAGCAGCTAAAGTCCTCGCCTTGAACGCCCAGGGATCCCATATGGACGCCGGTTCTAATCCCAGCAGCTCCACTTCCCATTCAGCTCCCTGCTTGTGGCCTGGGAAAGCAGTCGAGGACGGCCCAAAGCTTTGGGACCCTGCACCTGCGTGGGAGACCCGGAAGAGGTTCCTGGTTCCCGGCTTCGGATCAGCGCAGCACCAGCCATTGAGGTCACTTGGGGAGTGAAACATAGGACGGAAGATCTTCCTGTCTCTCCTCCTCTCTGTATTTCTGACTTTCCAATAAAAACAAAATAAATCTTTAAAAAAAAAAGTGCAAATAAAAGCTCTCCTTGTTGAAGGACTATTTTTGGACCAGCAAAAAAAGAATCCAAACATCGGCACTGGCATTGAAGGCGATGTCAGATTTGGCAATGCCAGGATTTGCAGGAGAAAACTCTACTCTAGCAACCCACGCATCATTAACTGCCTCTCTGTGAGTTAAACCATCCATTTTCTTCAGATTATCATCTGAACTAGTGACTTCCTAGTTCTGTTCTGAGATTCCAATCAACTCCTGCGTGCCTGCCTGCTCCCCGAACAGCGCCACCTCACACCTGAGGGGCACCTTTCCCCAACACATCTCCAGGACAGCAATCACTGCCAGACTTGCTCACCTCAAGGAATTTTGTTGCAGCAAACACCACCACCACCCACTTAGCTACCAAAAACAAATCTTTTACTAGTCATTTCTCTCAGGCCTCCACTCCACCTGCACACAACCACTGCCCATTACGTTACTCTGTGCCTTGTTAAACAGATTTCATTAATTTCACTGCCTTGTTTCCATATCCCAGTCCTAGAATTAGATGATTAAGCAGAACAAAATCTCCGCAATTCTAGTTGTCCCACAAATGCCTAAAAAACTGTGTTGAATCAGAACTATAAAATGGTTACGGGATAAATTTTTTACGAGATCTCATCTAAATATATCACAATTTACTCATCTGAAATGGGATACCGAGTTCTGTGAACTGCCATCAGGCCCTCAAAGCCCACCCTTAGCCCCTTGTATTCACATGCCTTCTGTAAATTTTCCCACACAAAACTCACCAGCTCTTGACCATCTAACTTTGCACCCCACCATCCCCAAAAGACAGAAATTTTAAAGTGCAGAGACAGTAGCTCGCAGTAAGATACAGCAGCCAGTGTGCAGTTTCTTTATTACAACTTACACTGTTGAGCCACAGGCCATATTAAAAATTATAAAAAGCGCTGCACCTTGCCCTCCCCTGTCAGGGCACTGTAAACACAAGGCCTACCTTGTAATCTTAAACAGACTGTCCTTACAAAACGCTGATAGTTAGACCTGGCTTTGGGGAAGAGAACTCTTCCTCTCCCTTGCCAAGTTTGGGACAGCTGTTGGACAGCCATAACAGAGCTACATTGGGCAAAAAGCACAGAGTACTGGGTCACGACTTGGGGCAGGAACATGAAAAAAGAAGCCCCGAGACAATTTCCTCAGCAGCCCTGAAGTTCTGCCCCTAAAGGCCCAAAAAACAGACAGCGTGGTTCATTTTGCCTGTCCTCCGGGGAGGCTCAGCTCCCCAAACCAGACAGCTCCTAGTGCACTTTTAACTTTCTTTCACAGCGCACTCAGTTTCAGATTCAACTTTCTTGATTCGCGACAGCTTTCGCTGTGGGCCACAAAGGAGCTGGGCTGAAAGTTCAGCAGAAAGGAAAAACACAACTGAAAAATGGTGTAACAGCACCGACAGCCACAGCTCAAGTCTTGAAGGGGGGGGGCTGCTAGAGACCTCGGGGTAGCCGCCACAGGCCAAAGGACACCGTGCAAGGAGATGCCCCACACCGCCAGCTCCCTCGAGAGGGGAGGTCCGTGAACTTGGCGGGAGCCGGGGAGCGCAGGCGACTCCACGCCCAAAGCCATCCCGCGCGACGCGCCACCGCTTCCAGACAGATCAACTCCTACAAGCCAGAAAGTCACAAAGCCAACTCTGCCACTGCTCAACATACACACACAGACCCCGCACACATTCCGCACAGAAACCACTCCGATTTAAGCCTTAAGCGCCCCAAGAGCAAGACAACTGGGGGGGGGGGGGGGGGCGCACGCACATACATACACACACACATCCCACTCGGATCAGCAAAAAGCAAGGTTCGCGCCCCCTCCCACCTTTCTCTTCCTCCTCATCCTCCTCGTCGTCCTCTTCTTCCTCCTCCTCCTCCTCCTCGCTCTCCGCTCTCGGGCCGGGCATGTCGGGCTCCTTCTCGGATGCGGGCTGGGCGGCGGTGTCCTCTTCCTCCGCAGTGGGGGCCGGCGAGGACATCTTGAGGACCTACAGGCGGGCACAGGCCGGGCGTCTCGGTCCCCTCGCTCCCGCGAGCAAAGCGTGGCGGCCACCACCGTCCCCCGCCCCCCGCGCGACACGGGGGCAACCCGGGGGGTGCGGGTTGCAGCGCTCCATTGCAGGGGGACGACTTCTGGCCCGTTCGTCCGGAGACTCCCGAGGCGGGAAGCCGAGCTGCCCGCCGCGAGGCCTGGTACGATGCCTCCCGCCCCGGCCCGGGCCGCCCCGCGTCCCCTCCCCCGCCCCAGGCCGCCTTCCAGACGGCCTCGGTGGGGGTGGCCGGGGCCTCCCATCGCAGCCCTCACCGCGGGCTCCCGGCCGCCGCGAGCCTGGCGCGTGAGGCACTGGAAGGTTCCGAGAGGTTCGACGAGGCTCCGGAGGCTGACAGAGAGGAGAGAGCGTGAGGGCCGCGCTCCGGCGTGATGCTCTCGCCGCGCGCCCTACTCCCCGAATCAACAAGACTTTCAAAATGGCGGTTCGGGAAGGAGAGCGGGAATGCGACGGCCAATCAGAGCCGCGGGCTGGAGTTGGCGGGCGCGCGGCGGCGGGGCGGGCCGGGGCGGGAAGCCCGGGCGGGTCTCCCCTGGCTGCGGCCCGAGGGCGGGCTCGGCGGCCCTGTGGGCGGCCTGAGGGGGCGTCGCGGAAGGACGCTGGGGGAGGCCTGCGTGTTTACGGTCGTTCTGGGAAAGCCGCTGGGCAGCCCGGAGTCGCTGCCGACGCGTTTCTGCGGGGTGGAGAGGAGTTAGTTACTACCGTGCTGAGAGACGGGGAAGACTCCCCAGATCTGCTGTTTTTGCAGGAACTCTTTCCACCCCCTTGCCTCCCTCGCTACGGCTTTTAAGATGCACCGAGCGCCGGGAGCGTAAATAGCTCAACATATTTATACGCTCGTAAATGTAAGAGAACATTTCAAAAGAGATCTTAAGGGAGAACGGTGGGGACGGACTACAGGCATCAGACACCGCTGAAAGGCGTGAGGACTGCGGGTTTGAAATTCAAGAATTATGAGAACAGAGTAGCCGGCAGTTGACAGGAGAAAGCCTTCTGGAGGCGCGGGGAGGGAGGGCTGGAGCTGGGCGCTGCTGCTGCTGCTTTTTTTTCAGAGTAGATGTTGGAAACCAAAGCTAGTTGTATTGTTTTAGATGCTAGTTTTGAGAACCCTCTTTACATCTAAATGGAGATGCAGAATAAGGCGATCAGATATGAACCTGACATTCTAGGAGAGAGGCTGTTGTCTTGAAATCGGAATCAATAGGTAGATGGTATTTCAGGTCCTGAAACTAAATGAGATCCTGAACAGGGAATACAGAATGTGATGGCAGGCGAGGTTCAAAGTTGCCCTGAAGCTTTCCAGTCAAAGTTTAGGAGTTCAAGACAAGGGGAGGCGGCAGTGAAGAGGACGAAAACTTGTGAGGAGGAAATCTATCTAGCAAACAGGACAGTCTAATGTCCAAAAGCCCAGTGACAAAAGAGACTGATGAATTGAGTCAGTGATGCTAAAATGTTCTGTGATGGGGTCAAAGCTGTGGCAAGACCAGTTTAGCTGCCATCTGCAGTGCTGGAAATCTTATATGGGCACCAGTTTGAGGCTGGCTACTCCAAATGCAACTCCCAGCTAATGGGTCTGGGTGCCTGGGAAAGCACTGAAGGATGGCCCAAGTGCATCCCCTGCAGCCCCAGGGAGAAAGAGGAAGCTCCCAGCTCTGGGCTTCAGTCTGACCTGCTCTGACCATTGCAGTTATTTGGGGTGAACCACTGGGTGGGAGATACCTCTCTCTCTCCTTCTCACTCTCTCTCACACTCTCTGTCTTGCTGTAATCCTTATTTTCCATAAGTAAATAAATCTCTTTAATAAAATTTTCTGGGCCTGGCACAATGGCTCAGTGGCTAAGTCCTCACCCTGAAGCAATAGGATCCTCTATGGGTGACAATTCATGTCCCAGCTGCCCCACTTCCCATCCAGCTCCCTGCTTGTACTCTGGGAAAGCAGTAAAGGACGGCCCAAAGCCTTAGGACCCTGCAGTAGTGTGGGAGGTCCAGAAGAAGCTCCTGGTTCCTGGCTTCGGATCGGCTCAGCTCTGGCCATTGTGACCACTTCAGGAGTGAACCAGTGTATGGGAGATTTCTCTCTCTCTCTCTCTCTCTCTCTCTGTCTCTCCTTCTCTCCATAAATCTGATCTGCCTTTGCAATAAAAAATAAATAAATCTTTGAAAAATAAGTTTAAAAACATTCTGTGACATAGGAACTGTGAATGGACCATTGGCTAGGACAATACTGTGTTACCAGTACCAGTGACTGGAGTCATTTCCATGTATGGCAAGACTGAAGGTGCCAGGAGTGTGTATATCCATTCAGACGCTTTTCCAGGACCTTTTTTTTTTCTTTTTTTTTTTTTTTAAGATTTATTTATTTTGATTACAAAGTCTGATACACAGAGAGGAAGATCTTCCATCAGATAATTCATTCCCCCCGCAAGTGAGCACAACAGCCGGTGCTGCACTGATCCGAAGCCGGGAACCAGGAACCTCTTCTGGGTCTCCCACACGGGTGCAGGGTCTCAAATCTTTGGGCCATCCTCGACTGCTTTCCCAGGCCACAAGCAGGGAGCTGGATGGGAAGTGGAGCTGCCGGGATTAGAACCGGCACCCATATGGGATCCCGGGGCGTTCAAGGCGAGGACTTTAGCTGCTAGGCCACACCGCTGGGCCCTCCAGGACCTTTGTTGAGCAGAGGAGCAAAAGAAGTAGCTAAAGGAAATGTGGCTTTGAAGAAGGGATGTGTTGTTGTGTATATGATGGTGGGAATAAATGTATACAAAAGGGAAACTGACTGATGGTGTAGGATGGGATGAAAGAGTCCCTACAGCCAAGCCTGAGTAGTTACGACTGGTGGAGTTCTCCAGAAGCAGGTGCTGCGACAGTTTGGCTCATCAGGTGTTTATTAGGAGTCCACCCCTGTGGAAGGAAAGCAGAAGTAAGGCTGGATATGGAGGTCAAACTATTGCCTTCTCATTGTATTTTGGCAATCATTGAAACCCTTGTTCTTAAATTTTCTGACATTTTGCCTTCAAGAAGTTTTCATGTCCACTGTGTACGTATATTGATCTCTCTCATGCGAGGACACTTCAAAACGTTCATAGAAAATGACATTAAAAATGAGTTTATATTATTAGTTGGTAGAAAAAATGTAAAATCTATGCATAGGAGGGATCTTCAAAAAGTTCATAAGGTGTAGGAGGACATTGTGACCCTAGAAGGTCAAGGAGCACAGGATTACAGTTGATTGGATACTATCTGCATGAGAACAACCAAATGGCTACCTTTTGTATACCTGATTGGATATCATTTGCATAAGAACAGTTGAGTGGACAGTATGTATATGAGGACACCTGGTGGAATATATAAGACAAAATGAGTTCCAAACAAAAGCATTGATGGTTTTGTTGATAAGCTCAATACTTCCTCCCTTATCCTATATGGCCCTCAGTGTATAAAGTCTGATGCTACTAATAAACTACGGCTTTTGACCATCAGTCAGGGTCCATAGCTGCAAGACAGCGACAACAGGGACCCAGTGCGGTGGCCTCGCAGCTAAAGTCCTTGCCTTGATTTGGGCCAGGATCCTGTCTGGACTCCAGTTCTAAGTCCTGGCAGCCCCGCTTCTCATCCAGCTCTGTAGGCCCCAGTCTCCCAAGGGTCAACTCCACAGCTTAGCTTGTTTCTAAAGGGTAACAGGATGGGCAATCTTGGCCTAATGCATTTTAGCCCCTGGCTTGACTGCAAGTTCTTCTTCCCAGCTTCCTCTTTGTTAAGATGCCCCCAGGGGAGATTAGGAGTTGATTGAGCTTTGGGATAATACTGGGAGGAACTAGGAAGACTATAAAAGAGGCAGGCTGACCCCAAATAAACGGCATTCTGGTTACAAGAGTGACCCACTGCATGTTGTCTTGTGTTGTCTTGTGTGTTGTCTTTTTGTAACCCTAGTCCCTCTCTCGGCTGGGGGTACGCAGCAACACGGGCGTTGCCGACACAGCTCCCTGCTTGTGGCCTGGGAAAGCAGTTGGGGAGAGCCGAAAGCCTTGAGACCCTGCACCCGCGTAGGAGACCCTTAAGAGGCTCTGACTCCTGACTTCAGATCAGCTTAGCTCCAGCTATTGCACTCTCTTGGGGAGTGAATCAACAGATGGAGGATCTTCCTCTCTATCTCTCTTCCTCTCTGTGTATCAGACTGCAATGAAAATGGAATGAATCTTTAAAAAAAAAAAAGTTCATGGAAATGCATCTCACCATGCTTGGATTAAAAAAAAAGGCAAATAAACTTGGTTCTATTTTCCATGAACTATTGGAAGCACTCTTGTCTGTCTAGCCCTTACGTACTTACATTTTTCCCAAACTATTTCATGGGCAGAGCCCCTGTCTGGGCTTTAATTGTTCTCTCTCAGTGCTTGACATGGTGTGTGACACATCGTAAATCCTTCAAATATGTTCCTTTACTTGAAATGTCCTTACTTTGGATTCTGAGACAGCGACGTGAATCTATTGTCTAGACGTTATTTAAAGACCATTCAGCAACATCAACTCAGTAAATTAACATGGCTTGAATAAGCTAATGGTCATATTCTTTTTAAAACCTGGTCATCAAAATAAAGTGGCACATTTGACTCTTCTAAAAATAAAGTCTCATACTCTGTTTTTGTCAGAGTTAGCCAGTATACATGGTCTAGTAATTTGACATTGGGCTTGAAATGTCTGGGGGCCACTGCTGTGGCACAATAGGCTATGCCTCTGCCTACAGCAACCAGCAATCCCTTATGGGCACCAGTTTTTGTCCCAGCTACTCCACTTCCTTTTTTTTTTTTTTTTAAGATTTATTTATTTTTATTGCAAAGTCAGATATACAGAGAGGAGAGACAGAGAGGAAGATCTTCCGTCCTATGATTCACTCCCCAAGTGAGCCGCAACGGCCGGTGCTGCACCGATCTGAAACCGGGAACCTGGAACCTCTTCCGGGACTCCCACGTGGGTGCAGCAGGGTCCCAAGGATTTGGGCTGTCCTCGACTGCTTTCCCAGGCCAGAAGCAGGGAGCTGGATGGGAAGTGGAGCTGCCGGGATTAGAACCGGCACCCATATGGGATCCCGGGGCGTTCAAGGGAAAGACTTTAGCCGCTAGGCCCAGCTACTCCATTTCCAATCCAGCTTTCTGCTTAAGGCCTGAGAAAGCAGTAGGCGGGGGCACCAAGTTCTAAGGCGCGATAGTGTAGTGGTTAAAGTCCTTGCCTTGCACACCCAGGATCCCATATGGGCGCCAGTTCTAATCCCGGCAGCCCCACTTCCCATCCAGCTCCCTGCTTGTGGCCTGGGAAAGCAGTCAAGGATGTCCCAAGGCCTTGGGACCCTGCACCCATGTGGGAGACCTGAAAGAAGCTCCTGACTCCTGGCTCTGGATTGTCTCAGCTCCAGTAATTCCAACTACTTAGGGGTGAATCATTGGACAGAGGATCTTCCTATCTGTCTCTCTTCCTCTCTTCCTCTTATTTATTTGGCAATAAAAAATAAATAAATCTTTTAAAAAATGATTCTTGTTTCAAAGAAAGAGAAAGCTTTCATCTGAAGGTTTATTCCCTAAATGGTCACAAATGCTGAAACTGAGCCAATGCAAAGCCAGGAGCTTCTTCCAGATCTCCCATGTGGGTGCAGGGGCCCAAGAAGCATAGAGATTTTTTTACTGAGAGGGAGGGGACAGATAGATCTTCTATCTTCTGGTTCACAACTCATCTATATAAACAGTCGGTGCTATTGTATCTGTAGGTTCCACATCCAGGGATAAAATCAATAAGGGGCCAGTGTGGTAGCCTACAGGCTAATGCACTGCCTGTGACACCTGTCCCATATGGGCACCAATTCTGGTCCTGACTGTTCCACTTCCAACCAGTTCCCTACTTATGGCCTGGAAAAGTAGCACAGGATGGCTCAATTCCTTGGCTCTTTGCAGCCTCGTGGAAGATCCTAAAGAAGCTCTGGCTGCTGGCTTCAGATTGCCCAGCTCTGGCTGTGGTGCCCATTTGGGGAGTGAACTAGCAGGTGGCAGGTCTCTGCTTCTCCTTCTCTCTGTAGATCTGCCTTTCAAGTAAAAATAAATATTAAAAAAATAAAATCAGTTAATGTTTGAAGATGTAGCTAGGCTTAAGTGACTTTGTTTGCATTGAGCATGTATGTATTTTTTTCCCTTGTCATCCCCTAAGCAACACAGTACAATGATTATTTTTAAAAAGATAGTTATTTGGGAGCCAGATCAAAACTGGATAAGTCATGACTTGAACTGGTATGCATATGGTATGCTGACCTGGCAGGCTGGGGCTTAACCTACTGGGCCACAGTGTCAGCCCCAGTAAAAACAGCTACTTATTTTAGTACTTCCTTCAGATTAGTTAATGCAAGTAATCTAGAGGTTTAAAATATTCAAGGAGATGTGCCTAGGTTACATGCAAACACTAAGGCATTTGATAAGAAGGAACTTGGGCCTCCATGAATTCTGATATTCCTGGCGAGTCCTGGAACCAACCCCCCGCAGATACCAATCCATGACCTACTATACCCAAGTACCTCCTTTGTGTCAATGTTTTCTTTTTTTTTTTTCTTTTTTTTTTCTATTCATTTATTCATTAATTACATTGTATTACATGACACAATTTCATAGGTACTGGGATTCTCCCCCCTTCACCCCAAACCCCTCCCCCATGGTGAGTTCCTTCACCTTGATGCATAACCACAGCTCAAGTTCCGTTGACATTCCCTAATTAAAAGCCCACACCATACAGAGTCCAGCATCCCACTTGTCCAGTCAAGTTCAATAGCCTCTTAGGGAGGCCCTCTCAGGTTTGAGGGCAGAGCTAGCAGAGCGTCACCTCGATCAATTAGAAGCTCCAACATATCATTAGCAACAATCCAGGTACGGTGAGACTGGTGCAGAGTTCACTGCTTGACATAGTCCATCTTAGAGTTTCCCCTTGTCCAGTTTTTCACTGCAAACATATAGCTGAGGTGGTTGATTGATCTACTCCATAATGTTTTGATTCCTCCATTTTGTTCAGGGGAATCCCCAAAGAAACTTGGAGGTGTTCCCAGTCCAGGCTCCTACATGCACTACTAGTAAGCACAGTGCCAGCCATAGTCCATCACTCCGATCAGCTGGTGGTTGTAATCCCTGGGTTGGTTCTATTTGGAGCCCTGACCTCCATTGGAACCGATGAGTATTGCAGCTCTTCCCGGCTCTGCCCATCACACACTTGTCCCTCACCTAAACCAGTGGGAGGTGTGCTGGTTGGGTGCTGCATTCCCTATTGGCACAGGCCATTTCACCTTGGCATTTGGTGTCTTGTACTGTTTTTATCGCAACCAAACCTGGCCAGGCCCCCACACAGTTTCAACACTCGGATTTGCCAGTGGATGACGTGAGCCGACTCAGCCTGGTCTGCCCCCAACCCGAGCCAAATGTATGCCAGTAGGTCACTTTCCAAAGCCTCTTCTGGGTTGTTTACCTCCATACTTCCTGCGTTTATTTCTAGGGTCAGTGTTCTGTCAGAGGAACTGTTCAGATTCCTCCATCAGACCCCTTCCTGGTGTCAGGTTTCACGCATACCAGCAGGTCCTTTGGCCAGCACTGCTCTTCAACCCATTCTGGTTCCTGCTGTTGAGAGTTTCAGCCCAGCCACGGCTCGTCCATACCCACATATAGCTCATATATGGCTCAGTTGGGGTTGAAACCTAGCCGAGTCCGTCCCACCTCTACCCTGGTCCTCCGGAGCACCAAACTGTGTTGTGGTCTAACACGGCATGGTGCGTCAAGTCCGAATCCATGTTTGTGCCAAGGGAGTACAACTGTGACCCAACCAGAACTCAGCCCCCTTCCAGTTCCTGCTCCCCTTACTGGTAACCTCCACCCAGCCAGGGCCTCCCCCAAGCTCCCCTGTTCCCAGCCAGTGTTAATTATGCCATAGGTTGCTCTGGGTCAGCCCAGCGCGCCCCATAGACTGTCATGCCTCATGCATAGACCCCTCCGGCCCTTCTAAACCATCCAGTGGGGTCAGAGTTTGCACAGGGATTGGTCCACACATACCTGACACATTCTAGCCCCAAGTACGGTTCTCAAATGCCAGACAATGTCATAGTCTTGCCTTCTGTGACCCCTCTGCTGATCCCTCCTGCTATCAGGTAATGGGGTATCCTGCTGGACAAGCCCAGAATTTTGCTTTTGAAGGGACTAGTGTTGGTAATCTGCACTATAAAGTGACTACAGGTTCTTCAGAGGAAGATTTACAGCCATTGAGAATCTTGAGGACTAATACACATTCTCAGAGAACTGTGGGTTCAGCATGGAGTGACTCCTATAGCATATCAAAGGAATCAAATTCCTGCCCAGGGTGCTTGGGTGCCCCGCCAGGAGTCCAGCCTAGCACAGCCAGGCTTACCACCACGTACGTACATACATGGGGTGAGCGGCTCGCGGGCGGCTTCCTGATTTGCCAGAATCCTGGTTTGATGGCCCTCTTTTGGGATTGGGGAGGGTTGTCCCAGGGCTCTGAGAAGCGGATCTGGGCCTCCTCAGCGTGCCATGCGGCTGGAGTGGGGGAGGAGCTCCCACGCGGTTTCCAGATTGCCGGAATCCTGGTTTGATGGCCCTCTTTTAGGAGTGGGAGGGTTGTCCCGGGACTCAGAAATGGAGCTGGGCCTTCTCAGCGCGCCATGCGGCTGGAGTGGAGGAGGAGCTAGGAGGATCCGGGCGGAGGCCTGAGCGTCTCAAACCTGGGGCAGCCATGCTGCCCGGGGTGCTCGGGTGCCCTGCCACGAGTCCAGCCTAGCATAGCCAGGCTTACCACCATGTACGTACGTACATGGGGTGAGCAGCTCGCGGGCGGCCAGTGCACCATTTGGCGCCAGGCTGCGCCTGCTGGCCGCCCGGCCAGGAAATTCTGGAATGCGTCAATGTTTTCTTTAGTTCATTCCACTAGTCAGTTACAAATCAACCTTTTATTCTTGGATTGTGTGAGGCTGGCTGTGGCATAAATAAAATATCCCATTTTTAAAAAGCCACGTTTAGGAACAGGTGTTGTGGCTCAGTGAGTTAAGCTGCCGCTTGGGGGTGAGTCCTATTGGGGTCCAGTTCCCTGCCATTGTGCACTCTGGGAGGCAGCTGTTGTTGGCCCAAGTCCTTGTGTCCCCTCCACTCATTTCGGAGACCTGTGTGGAGTTCCTGAATCTTAGCTCAGGTTGGCCCCAAACAGGCCGTTATGGCTTTTGAGGCGTGAAACAGCAGGTGGCAGTTCTGACTTTCAAAAAAAAAAAAAAAATGAAGGTAGTGTGAGAGGAGTTAGACTGGGTAGTAGGCAGTTGGGGTTTTCTGGGTCCCCAAGTCATTTTTTTCTCAAATATAAAGGGGTATTTTCCCCACCATGTCTTGGATTCACCAGAACACCTCTCTCCCAAGACAAACGCATATCTTATTAGGAATGCTTCCCCCAGGAGACAAGGGTGACATTAACATATCTATTCCCCACCTGAAGCCTCCGCCCAATTCTGTCTCCAGCCATTGCCAAGCGGGAGGGCTTCAGACTGGCCTCTTTATCATTAGAAAGGGACTAAGGAATTTGGCCAGTGACACCTTTCTGGCCTTTTGTCCCAAGGCCAGGTACCACTGAAACCAGGAATTTCCCAGAAACATTGTTGAGGGGAGTCCTTAAAAGATACTTTCCCCACCATTAATATGGGATTTTCTCTCTTAGGTTTTCCTCCTGCCACTATGGCAGAGGATCTCAAGGCCCCCTCCCATCACTAGGATGGGAGTCTACTTTCTCAACTTTTTCTAATAAATCTTACTTTAAAACTAAACTGTGTCCGCATGATAATTCTTCTTTCCTGCGAGACAAGAATTGAGGTTGCTGCAGTATTCGGGATTCAAAAACCCCGAGGGAGGAGGAAGGGAAAATTAGAAAGAAGCAAAGGAAGAAACGAAGAAAGAAGTCATGGGGGAATAAACAAAAGACAACGTGCATTTTCCTTGAACCAATTAATGAGTGAAGTACCATTTAACCACCTGTCCTCTGCACTCCACAGTAGGAATATGTCACTCCAAGCTAATGCGTGTTAATGAGATGACGTGTTAATGAGATCCATTCCTATAGTTCCTCTGTTCTGCATTATTTGGCAAGCTCTGCCCATTGCCAGTGATTCTCTGTGAGAACTCTCTTTTGATACAGCCACCCGCTCCTCCACAGGACCTCTGCCCGTCCCTGCGCATGCTCAGCAGAGAGCTAAGCTTGCCCTGGCACAGGCCCTGATAGGTGGCAGGGATCCCCAGGGATGAGGGAGACGTGTCCGCTCAAGTTGAGCATATGCCTCCTGAGGCCAATCGAACGTCCCGGAAAATAAAGTTTAGAGAGCGGGGGCGTTTACGTGGAAAACACGCGCAAACACACACGAAATAGGCGTTATTTTGGACAAAACGTAAACGTCTGGTAGCTGCTTTTCAGAACCGCACCGACAAGTGGTTCAGAGATGTGGTGTTTAAGACCAAAGTTCGTGTGTCTTGAGCTTCACTGAGCAGACCAAAGCTTTAAAAGGGTGGGTTTGTTGTTTATGTTCTCCCGAAGTTGTTCAGGAGCAGAATGCCAAGGACCACCTTCGCCGCCGGCTGCCGAGGGAGCGCATTTCTGGGGGCGGTGCGCGCGCCGGGGAGGGCAGTCGTCCGCCGAGCCGGGCCACAGCTCCCCTGAGCCAACAGCAGGGGGAGAGGCCGGGCCGGCGCCCGCGGAGCGGCGAGGGGGCGCAGGGCGCCCGGCAGCCAGGGCCAGGGCCGGGGGGCGGGGAGCCAGGGCCCTTGGGGCGCGGACCGAGGAAGGAGACCCGAGGCGCGCCAGGAGAGGTGGCTCGGAGACTCCACGTCTTTGGTACCCGAGGCCGCAGCCTGAAGCAGCGGACCGAGGAGGAGGCGCGCACAAGCCCGGCTGGAGAGCCCCCTCGCTGTCTCAGAGGCTCCTTACTCCGCCTCTCGCTCCAGGTAAGGAGCGGCGCGCTCGTGGCCGGGACCGCCCTGTACGGGGTCCGCCGGGAGCCCTCCTGGGTTGTCATCTCCTCTTCCCCTTCTCTTTTCCTTTGCTCTTTCTCAGGAGCCGTTGGCGCCGCGCTGACGCCGTGGCCGGGGTCCCGCGCGGATTCCCTGGCTCCGTGGCGTCCTCCCGCCGCCCCCCCATTTCTACTCCTCCTGTCCACGCACCACCTCGCGCCTTCTCCGTTTCCTCCCCGGGGCTGCGGTGAAGGGCGCGAGAGGACGTTACTCTTTCCAGGTGTGGGGCGCGAACGCGGCCGCACCGGGAGTCCTGGGGGCTTTAAGAATTCCCAGCCTGAAGGATTGCCACTCGCTTTCTAGAACATTACCTATTTTTTTTTTCCTTTCCTGTTTCCTTTAGGATCCTAACTTTGGGAAGATCATTTGTTCTTCATCAAAATAAATGTCTCGTCTTTTCTTGTTTTAAATCTGCACAAACCATACATTGCCCCCTCTCTTTAAATACTGTGATTAAGTTGATAAAGTTTTCTGAAAGACGGAGATGTTAAAAATGTATTGCAGCTTAAAGCTAAGGTCCTGCTCTGGCGCTGGGGAAAACAAATAGCCCCCTCCCCTCAGCCGTGGCTACCATTTGCGGAGTGAACCTTCTTCTAGAAGATCTCTTTTTCAGGCTCCCTAGCTTTGCCTTTCCAATAAATTAAAAGAAGAAGAAGAAGAATAGCGCTAGCTTGCCGGCTTGTGTAATGTTTAGAAAGCGTTTTTCTGAAGTGGTTGCTATGGTCAGTTTGAAGGCCTTTGTAAGGTCAGCTGGTGAGATCCAGCGCGGCCGAAGTGGGTGCATTTGGCACCGCTGGTTCTGAGAGGCAGTTGTGGCTTCCCCTAGTCTGTGACTCAGATACAGTGCGAGGAGAAGCAACATACTTCCAAGAGACCCGGGAGAAGAGTTAGCAGTTTTCGTTTGTTTAAATATTTATTTATTTATTTATTTATTGGAAAGGCTGGGTGAGTGTGGGTGTGGGGGGGGTAGACTTTCCATTGGCTGTTTCACTCCATAAGTCAGCAAAGGGCCACGGGGGTCCAGAACAACCTGGTAGGCTGGTCCCACCAGGCAGGTCTCCCACGGAGCCCTGATATTTGGGTCATCACTGCCGCCCTCCCAGGTGCCTTAGTAGAGAGCTGGATTGCAAATGGAGCAGCTGGGACTTCAAGTGGGGTTTCTAGCTGCCTGAAACCTTCAACCCAGCTCTTCCAGGTAGCTTTTAACTCTCCGTGTCTAAGAGGCAAAGATTCCTTCACAAGAACTCGACGGGAAAGGGCTGAGCTGAATCTACCAAGGACTTAGGGCAGACGGCTGGCATTTTTACACGTTGTTGCTTTTAAAAGCCAACGACTCTGATGGACCATTTATCTGTAGGAACCAGGAGGAGCAGCAGTGGTAGAAATGAGTTTCTCTTGGTTGTTCCTGGCACTGAACCCTTCTGCCCTTCCCTGGCTGTCTGTGCTGGTGTGTACACAGATGCATCATCTTTCTCCATTGTGCCCTCTGTGGTGGGTACACGTTAGCTTTTTCTTTCCCATGTCCGTGTATGTACCTGACCATCAGACTGTTAGAGGGATTTGCAAAGTTAAGGGGAAGGACTCATTTGAAAAAAGATACTGTGAGGGCCATATCTAGATGTCTGTTTGTGTTTATGGATAGGAAATAGGCTCACTTCTGGCTCTACTGTCAAGGATGTTAAGGACAAGCTGTAGGCTGCAAAGCGTTTTTAGCTAATAGAAGAGAGTCACTGTCCAGTTATTGAGCCAATCGTCATTGTTTTCCTGGCAAATTTTTTCCTCCTTTCTAAAATTAACTTTCCCCCAGGAAAAATAGTGCAGATGCGCATGATTCAGTCAACCAAGTCCAGAAGATACTGTTTGAATTTTAAAAGTGCCTTTATTTTATCCCTATAGACCTACTGTTTGTAACCTATGCCACAAAGCATGAAGAAGTATTCACTGCTTGTTGGTCTTTGCAAAGTGTTGGTTTGGTCGGCGGGGTAGTTACGGACAGAGTACAATATTGCATTACAGATTTTATTGGTTTGGGCAAAACTATTATTATTTTCCTATGGTTTGTGTGTGTATGCTGGTGCTGAGACTTGTATAAGTGTGTGCGTGTGTGTGTGTGTGTGTTTGTACCACATGTTCTTAATAGGAACAAAAACCACATTATTTTTCTCTGTGGCATAACATGGCAAACATTAGGTTTCAATTACTTTTTCGTGGAAATTTTAATAGGACAGAACTAAGAGCTTCAAGGAAGTAATTTCATAAAGATCTATTTGGAACCAGAAGTCATTTTCAGAGGACATTTGAGGCTCGGTCAGCTACGTGCCCAGCCTCTGGTGTGCTAGGGAGGGAGGGTGGTAGATCCAGTTCTGGGCAACCAAAGACATGGATGATTAGACCCTGCCACTCTTGCACAGACCTTTAATTTAGTCTGTAACTTGATGCTTCACTGACCCCACACTCTCTCTGCCACGCTAGCTCACAGAGGAATTGCTGGCACTCTGGGTTGAAATTTTTTTCCCCTCCCATCAATTAGAACTTGTTTGCATAGGTTACAGAGCACTGATATATTTTTAGCTCAGTATTCTAAGAAATACCTCTGGCCACAGAGAGAGTAGCCTTCATGCAGCCTGCCTCATAAATTGCCTTATTTCATTGTGCTGTGTTAATTTCCGGATGATTCAACTGCATAGAAATAATAGTCATAGAAAGTTAGGATTGGAAGGCACTTTAAAAGTCATCCAGATTTTAATCATTTCTTTCTACACATGAATATTGTAGCGCTCACTGCCGCGGGCCACACTTTGAGAGCAGACATTGAATTTTATATTCTTTCCAGTTCTTCCAATAATGAAGATTTTACTCATTTGAAATGAATTCATCTAGGAGTTTAAGAATACAGCAATGGCAACAAAGTAGGGGCACATCTCAGCTAGATTTCCAAGTCGTGGTGGCCTTAAAGACGATTGTAGGGCCCGGTGCAGTGGCCTAGTGGCTAAAGTCCTCGCCTTGAACGCACCAGGATCCCATATGGGCACCGGTTCTAATCCCAGCAGCTCCACTTTCCATCCAGCTCCCTGCTTGTGGCCTGGGAAAGCAGTCGAGGACGGTCCAAAGCCTTGGGACCCTGCACCCGCGTGGGAGACCCGGAAAGAAGTTCCAGGTTCCCGGCTTCGGATCGGCGCAGCACTGGCTGTTGTGGTCACTTGGGGAGTGAAACATTGGATGGAAGATCTTCCTCTCTATCTCTTCTCCTCTCTGTATATCTGACTTTGTAATGAAAAGAAATAAATCTTTAAAAAAAAAAAAAAGATGATTGTAGGTCATGTAGCAAGGCAGTGAATTACAGCACACTGGCATCCTTGGTGTTTCATTGAGTTGGGTGGGGACTGTTTCGGCTGGCTGCCAGGGGGAAAGGGGAGTGCCCAAGCCAGATGAGTGTAAGAGGGAGGGAAAAGTGAGCTGGCACAAGTACGAAGGGCATGGCTTGGTGCTCTGCAAACCCCTCAAGAGAGGTGAGCAGAGACTTCACTGTAAGATAATGGCAGTAATTCTGGGACCTTCTGGAGCCTCAAACTCCACTTTAAGACTTGCCTATTGGAAGTCTCATTGCTTGAGAGTTATGCCTTTCAAGATCTGTCTTGAAGCGCTACCTTGCCGAGTGTTGAATGTTTTTTTTTTGTCACTAGTTATATAAGAATTCATCCTGATATATAGACCATAAAAGGATTGATTACTGAGAAGTGTCCTTGCTAGGACCACAATGTTGCTGCCACTTTTTGAGCACATTGGAAAGCAGAGTTGCTTAGATTTCACTGGTCTCACGTATGGACTGAGGGAGCTCCAAGCGACAACTTAGTCCATTGTGTTGCAATGCTCACCCTGGCTGGGAACCTGAATGTAGGAGTACGCTCTAAAACAATGATAAAAATTCTGGTAAATGCGTGAACTAGAACCATTGTATTGTCGCTGTCAGTATTACATATTCACACAGTCGTGGGTGCAGCACAACAGTTGTGTATATACCAACATTGACACACACGGTAATGCAACATGCTGCCACCTTGGGGACAGGACTTTTCCCATGGCACCATGATCGCTCGTATGTGTGATGACTGATGTCATAACGCAGTGCGCGACTTTACTTTACCCATAGGAGGAAAGTATTTTCACAGCCAAGCAAGGCGGCCCCTGTTATCCCCTTTTGCGATTCAGAGAAGTCAGCAACTCGGCCAAGGATGCACACCACTTCTAACACCCTCTGCTGCTTTCCTAATGAGTGCACTCTGTTGGATCTGTAGAAGGTGATGTGCGCATTCTGTGACATCCGAGTTGTTTCCTAATTCTGAAGACTTTACAAAGCCTTCCTTGTTTTTGATATTTCCATTTGGGTGTCTTTGATGTGCAGAACAGTTTTGTATAGAACCAGTGATCAGAGACAGTTGCTGTGTTCAGCATATGCTTTCCAAGTGGAATTAATCCTCAATAATCAAAATGTCTTTAAAACCAGTGTTCTTTATTATTCTGTGAAATTTTGGTAACTCATTTTCAGAATATGACTAATGTGTATACATCCCGTTGTGCTCTGCAAGTCAGTTCCTGTTGTGTGATAACATTTCCTTTAAAGCATCTTAGATTCTGACTTTTATTGTAGGTCATCTACACTAATGCTGTCTGAGAAGGTATGACGTGCTACTGCTTTTTAAAAAAAGAGTTATTTATTTTAATTGCAAAGTCAGATTTACAGAGAGAAGGAGAGACAGAGAAGAAGATCTTCCATCAGTGGTCCCAACGACTGGAGTTGAGCTGGTCCAAAGCTAGAAGCCAGGAGCTTCTTCCAGGTCTTCCATGCGGGTACAGGGTCCCAAAGCTTTGAGCCATCCTCCACTACTTTCCCAGGCCACAAGCAGGGAGCTTGAAGGAAAGTGGAGCAGCCAAGACAAGAACCTGTGCCATCTGGGATCCTGGGACATGCAAGGCAAGGACTATATCCATGAGGCTAACACGCCGGGCCCACTGCTACTACCTTTTAAAACATAAGTTTCTCTATTAAACACTTATTTAATCATTTATATTTATTGGAAAGGTAGATTTACAGAGAGGAGAAACAGAGAGAAAGATCTATCATCTGCTGGTTCACTCCCCAAATGGCTGCAAACAGCTGGAGCTGAGCCTGTCCAAAGCCAGGAGTCAGGAGCTGCTTCTGGGTCTCCTATGTGGGTGCAGGGTCTCAAGGCTTTGAACTGTCCTCCTTTGCTTTCTCAGGCCACAAGCAGGGAGCTGGATGGGAAGTGGAGCATTCAGGACATGAATGAATTGGCACCCATATGGGATGATGGCACTTGGAGGCTGAGGATTAGCCAACTCAGCCATGACACTTATCTTGGTTTTTTGTTTTTTAATTTACTTACTTCTGAAAACATTTGTTTGAAAGGTAGAGGAGGGGCCCATGAGGTATCTCAACAAGCAAATCCTCCTCGCTGTGGTGTCGGCAGTTACTGTTTCTGCTGCACTAACAACAAGGTATTAGTCCATGGTCTGCTGCTGTCACCGAACACCTGAGATTGAGCACTTTATAAAGAGAACAGTTGTTTTTTTGCCAGGTTTAGAAGTCTGACAGCTTGGCGTCCCGTATCAACATGACTTTTGGTGATGGCTTGGCGCTGCTCCATGTATGGTGGAGACGAAAGACTGGCAAACATGTGAGGAAGTGAGAAAGCCTGAGGCTGGGCTTGCTTTCTGACACCCAACCCTCTCCGTGCCGACTCTGGTCATCATAGAGAACTTGGTCACGAGTTAGACGTTTTCATTCCTTCGTGGTCCACTTTTGGGACCAAGTGCCAGCATGAATTTTGGTAGGGGCAAACCGTAGCAAACCTTGAACCTTTTTGCCTAAAGATGCGAATAGCTCTGTATTAGAATTGAATCGTGACGCTTCAACACTAGGGGAAGGCGAGAGAATTCCCCCTTTTTCTTTTACCACCATTCTTCCATTGCACTTAACCTTCATATCCCAAAAGGTAGAGGCTATTCTCTGACTTAGGGCCCTTGTTGAAAACCTTTGAAAGGCACCACGTCCAGCTTTACTAGGAACAGCAATTGGTCCAGGACAACACAACCAGGGCATGGTCCAACGTCCCTGCTGCTGCTTGGCAATGAGGAGGCAGTGGAATATACTGGAAATGCCTCATGAAATTTTACTTTACGTTGTGAAGTATGTTCTCGTCACTTAATGCTTTTCCATAATGCTTATTTAGCCCAGAATTTTTTTCCTGTCAAAAGCCATATTCTCCATTAGCACACTTTAATACTTTATAACTGCTTAAATACTTCATCGATTTTCACATTGTTTTCTGGAAAACCATATGGACAGAAATAAGTAAGAATACTGGAGTATCCTACTTAATTTTGTTTATAAATAGGCTTAGGAAAGGAGCTAAGGGACCATGTCATGCGATATTGTGTTTTTGAGTTGGGAAAACACAGCAGGGTATAAACACGAATATTGAAACTACTTACAAATGCAACACCAGGAGATGACCATGCCTAATATTTTGGTAGAATTTCTACAGCCTTCTTTTTTAATTAATCAATTTTATCTACTGGAAAATCAGATATACAAAGAGGAGGAGAGACAGAGAGGAAGATCTTCTGTTCATTGATTTTACTCACAACTGGCCGCAATTGGGGGGCTGATCTGAAGCCAGAAGCCAGGAGCTTCTTCCGAGTCTCCCACATGGGTGCAGGGTCCCAAGGCTTTGGGCCATCCTTGACTGCTTTCCCAGGCCACAAGCAAGGGTTGGATGGGAAGCTGGGACACTTCGACTCGAACTGGCTTCCATATGGGATCCCGGCGTGTGCAAGGTGAGGACATTAGCCACTAGGCTACTGTGCTGAGGCCAGTAGTTCCATAGTCTTTAACCAGCTGTATACGTATATATGAATATATGGTTTTGACACTCTGAGACAGCGTTGGTTTCATTACTCCAGGGTTGAGAAAACTCTTTCCAAGGTCTATTGGCTGACCATGTTCACCCTAGCGCATCCACAGACCTCACTTGGGGTGACCCCAAACCTGACTCTTACATGTGACAGCTAGTGTGGACTCTGGTTTAGTCCATCTCCATATCTTGTGTTCACTTTCCTTCTTAGTTTGCCTTAGTTTGTCCTTTTTTTTCCTGTTTTTTAAAGGTTTATTTTTATTGGAAAGGCAGATTTAAATGGAGAAGGAGAGACACAGAAAAAGATCTTCCTTCTGCTGGTTCACTCCCCAAGTGACTTCATCAGCTGGAGCAGACTGATTTGAAGCCAGGAGCTTCTTCCAGGTCTTATCCATGGGTATAGGGGCCCAAAGCCTTGGGCCATCTTTCTCTGCTTTCCCAGTCCACAAGCTGCGAGCTGGATGGGAAGTGGGGAAGCCGGGACATGAACCTGTACCATATGGGATCCTGGTACATGGAAGGCAAGGATTTAGCCATGAGGTTGTTGCACTGGGCCCGTAATAATTTGTTTTATTAATTTCTCCTGATATTCCTGGAGTAGCTTAGCGTTAAAGACATTTATCCTACCCATTTTCCTTTAAAGTTTTTTGAAGATTAGTTTTATTTTTATTGCAAAGTCAGATATACAGAGAGGAGAGACAGAGAGGAAGATCCTCCAGCCGATGATTGACTCCCCAAGTGGCCGCAGTGGCTGAAGCTGGGCCAATCTGAAGCCGGGAATCAGGAACCTCTTCTGGGTCTCCAAGGCTTTGGGCCCTCCTTGACTGCTTTCCCAGGCCACAGGCAGGAGGCTGGATGGAAAGCGGGGCTGCTGGGATTAGAACTGGCACCCATATGAATTCCGGTGTATGCAAAGTGGAACTTTAGCTGCTAGGCTACTGCGCCAGGCCCCTCCTTTTAAAATCTCTTTTTTTTTTTAAATTAAAAAAATTATTTATTTGTATTGGAAAAGCAGATTTACAGGGAGGAGTCATTGAGAAAGACCTTGCACCTGCTGGTTCACTTTTCAAATGGCTGAGCTGACCCATAGCCAGAAGCCTCTTCTGGGTCTCTCTTGTGGGTGCAGAGTCCAAAGGACTTGGGCCATCCTCTGTCCCTTTCCCAGGCCACAGGTGCAGAGTAGGATGGGAAGTGGAGCAGGGACCGACAGGTGCCTGTAGGGGATACTGACGCTTGCATGCCATGTGCCATTCTGATTCCCATTGCACTTGATAGTGTGGTCCTCTGCTGTGAATCTTTTTTTTTTGTCATATTTAAGACCTCTTTATATTTTAAAGTAAGAATCTGAGCATTTAGTTTGTGTCTTTGTCATTTACATGTATACAGTTTGAATTTTTTTCAGGCTTTTAAAAAAATTTTGCTTCTTTTTATTATTATCATTTTATGATATAATTCCATAGGCCCTGGGATTTCCCTTATCCCTTCCCCAAGTACCCTCCCTACTCACTGAGTTCCTCTATATCATTACTGTAGTATAGTTCTTCATACACAGTCACATGTCCATCATTGCAGGCATGGACAATGGCAGAGAGTCCAGCATCCTATTGTCATATAGTAAACAGTTTCATTGAGAGTCCATCTTTGTCAGGAAATAGAGATGCATATTGCATTGTATCCTCACATCTGGATGTAATAGTCTCCATTATACAGTTACTATACTTCCCCTTAAATGAAAAGCCACAAAACAAAATCAACAACAGGAAGAAAAAAGAAATTAACAACACCATGAAGTTAAATAACATGCTACTGAATGACTAATGTGTCGCTAAAGAAATGAAAAAGAAAATCAAGAACCTTCTTGGAGAAAATGATGCTACTGTATGATCTATGAATCATTGCGGAATTTAGTCAGAAGAAAATGTTTTGAAGAGGTGAAACTAACAAAAAAAATCAAAATCCATGAGATACGGTTTCCGTTGATCTTTAATAGTGAAATGTGGCTCCTGTAGGCAACAAATAGGTGGGTTTTGTTTTTTAATCCAGTCTACTAATCTGTGAATTTCGATTGAGGAGTTTAATCCATTTACATTCAGGGTTAATATGAATGGGTAGTAATTTGGTTGTGTCATTTCAGCAATGGGTTGTTTATTGATTTAGTCTTCTGTGGTTGTTTTACTGGGATGTTCTTCACATTTGCCTTTGGTTTTAGTGGTCGCAATTCCTTTTCTCTGTCAAGAGAACATCTTTATCATTTGTAGGGCAGGTTTGGAAGAGGCATATTCTTTTAACTTTTCTTTACTGTGTAAGAATTTATTTGAAGAGATTTATTTGAAAGTTGGAGAGACAGGTCCCAGTGCAATGACTCAATGACTAAATCCTAACCTTGCAAGCTCTAGGATCCTACTGAGTGCCAGTTTGTGTCCTGGCTGTTCTGCTTCCCATGCAGCTCGCTGCTACTAATAGCACCTGGGAAAGCAACAGAAAATGGCCCAAGTTTTTGGACCTCTGCACCCACATGGGAGACCAAGAAAAGTTCCTGGCTCCTGGCTGTGACATGGCCCAGTCATGGCCGTGTGGCCACTTGAGGAATGACCCAGCAGATGAAAGACCGCTATTTGTTTCTCCCCGACTTTGCCCTTCCTTCTGTAACTCTTTGAAATAAATAAACATTTTTAAAGCATCAAAAAAAAAAAAAAAAAAAAAAAAAGAAAAGAAAAATTGAATACTGAGAACTAACAAAATGTTTAGGGGGCACTACTTGTAAATGGACATCCCATGTGAGGACTCGTTGGAGTCCTATCTTCTCTACTTCCATTCAGCACCCTAGCAGTACATTTGGGAAGACAGCAGAGGACAGGCCAAGTGCCTGAGCTGAGCCCTAAATCCATGTGGAGAGATAAATGGAGCCAAGTGCCTGACTTTGCTGGCTCAGCTCATCATTGTGGCTATTTGAAGAGTAAACCAGCAGATGAAAGACCGATCTCTCTCTCTCTCTCTCTATGTGTGTGTGTGTCTAACTCTGCCTTTCAAATAAATTTAAAAGTCTTATAAAAAAATTGGGGAGTAAGTTTGGCATACCTGTTAAGCCACTGCTTGGAATGTGTGCATTGTATATTAAGGTGCCTGGGTTCAGTTCCTTCCTCTGCCTTGTGTTCCAGTTCCTTGCTGATGGGCACCTGGGCAGACAGCAGGTCACGACTCAAGTATTTTAGTCCCTGCTGCCCACTGGGGAGGCCCAGGTCGCATGCCAGATTCCTGCCTTGGGTCTGGCGTAGCCTTTGCTGTTGCTAACATAAGGAGTAAGCCAGCAAATGGAAGATGTCTCTGTCTCTCCAATTTTCTTCTTTTATGTGATTTAAAAAAAAGAGTTATTTATTTTTATTGGAAAGCCAGATCAGATTTACAGAGAGGAGAGCTAGAAAGATCTTCCATCCACTGGTTCACTCCCCAAATGACTGCAACAGACAGAGCCAAGCTAATCCTAAACCAGAGGTCAGGAGCTCCTTCCAGGTCTCCCATGCAGGTGCAGGGTCCCAAGGCTTTGGGCCGTCCTCTACTGCTTTCCCAGGTCACAAGCAGGGAACTGGAAAGGACTTGGAGCAGCTGGGATACAAACCGGCTCCCATACAGGACGCCAGCGCAAGCAAGGCGAAGACTTTAGCCTCCAGGCTACTGTACAGGTCCCAGCCTCATTTTCTTAATCTAGAAAGCAGGGTTTGAATACCAGGAAAAGGTAGCATCTGTCTCACAGGGCTGTAACCATCACAGGAGATAAGTGTAAGGGAATTGTCAGAACATGCACTGATGATAGTGGCCATGCAAGAGATGCCTGGAAAAATGTGTGGGGCAAGAATAGGTTTCAAGCAACGAAACCCTAAGGACACATAGAAATTACCTAAACACTGAGGAAGAGTGGCTAGAGTGTCAGAGAGGTCAGTGGAGGGAGTGAAGTCAGGGAATTGAAGAGGATTGAGTCACTGAAGATGAAAAGCACAGTCATTAGTGTTGTGCTTGCTTCCAAGGATGAGGAAATAACCATTGGATTTAGCAATTAGGAGCTCCATGAGCTCAGCCAGAGTAGTTTCAGTAGGAAGCAGGTAGGAGGAAGGCTGGAATGGACTGATTAGATAGTGTAGGGCAAACAGCTAGTAAAAACAACGTTCTCCCTTAGGATAAAAGGAGAAGATTGGTCAGTGACTTGCTGAACATCCAGGGTACTCAAGACTGAGAACTAGCCTTTGGGTTTGGAGGGCTAATAACACATTTGATTTGAGAGGGAGAGAGAGTTCTCCTCCCATTTGGCAGTTCTCTTCCCAGACGTGTGCAGTGGCCAGGGCTGAGCAAGGGCTGGAGCTCAGGGTCTGCCAACTCCACGTTGGAGAAGGCACCCGGGGCTCTGATGCCTGAGGGAGGAGGTGGGCGGCCCAGCTGCAGAAGGGGAGGACGGTTGGGAGGCAGAGGTCCTCCGCCTTTTTGTTCTGTCCGAGCCCTCCGCGGATTGGACAGTGCCATCCCATCCGTTGGTGAGGATGGTCTGCACTTAGTTCACTCACTCAAATGCTCATCTCTTGTAGAAGCACCCTCACAGAACTGAAGTTTTGTCTGCCGTCTGGATTTCACGTAGCCTGATTTAGCACATTAGATTTACCATCAGAAGGAAGTGGTGGAGAAAATAATTTTCTGATTATACGCTGAGTCCCGCTTGTGTGCTGTAATGCTCACATTTGTAAAACTGTCTATCAATTTTAGTGATACGCAAGCGACAAAAGGGCAGAAGGAAAGGGCAGAGGTGGCTATTAGGGGAATTAAACTTTTTCGCAGAAATGCCACAATAACTATTTTCATTTCTTAAAATCATGCGAGGCACATTTTAATTAATCAATTTAAATATGCATAGGGTAATTTAAAAATGAGGTTTGCAATCTGTTCCACAGCTGGGGAAACGAGCTGAGATATTGGCCGTGTGTAATAAGCACATAAGACATTTTACTCCTTCTGTTTCCAGAGAATCACAGAAGCAATAAACGGCTAAGATTAACTGTTCACCATTTGTATTCTGTCACTGATCAATTAAAAAAATGTGTGTTCCTGTGACACAGTGAAGATGATGCCCCTAAGCCAGCAAACCCTAGAATAAACAGGAATGCTAATAGAGTTCTCTTTTTAACATTTGGGAATTTTAAAAGGGCTGTAAACTGTTAACTTCCAGATTATCTTCCCAGGATGTGCAGTGTTATTCAACCAAAGTCTTTTAATAGTAAAGGAGTGACAAGGGAACAATCCAAATAATCCTTGTATTAATGTGCTCCTAAAAGCTGGGGAAAAAAAAACACAAAAAAACAACTTTGAAAATACACGGCACCCATAAGGGATCCTGATGTCTGCAGGGTTAGGACTTTATCCGCTAGGCTACTGTACCCAGCCCAGTATTTTTTTGTTTTTAAAGATTTATTTATTTTTATTAGAAAGTCAGAGAGGAAGATCCTCTGTCCGATGATTCACTCCCCAAGTGAGTGCCAATGGCTGGTGCTGTGCCATCCGGAGCCAGGAGCCTGGAGCTTCCTCCAGGTCTCCCGCACGGGTGCAGGGTCCCACAGCTTTGGGCCGTCCTCGACTGCTTTCCCAGGCCACAAGCAGGGAGCTGGATGGGAAGTGGAGCTGCTGGGATTAGAACTGGCGCCCATATGGGATCCTGGCGCATTCAAGGCAAGGACTTTAGCTGCTAGGCCACGGCGCTGGGACCCCAGTACTATTTTTAATTCAGTAACTCAGTTGCTTGGTGAGTAGAAAGCAGCAGATATACTGTACAGTTCAGTTGGCACCTTTCTTTTTAAGTTTCAACTTATTGTTCAGTTATTTAAAATATACATTTATCAAAATCAGTCAAGATGCACATAAATCAAACTTTTTGAACTATAAGGAAACTACTAAGATCTCATTCAATGATACAACATCAAGCTAAAATTGATGTGTGAGGGTGGTTGAAAGTTGCATTAGAAGATAAAACTATTTGGTGCAAGAAAATTTTAAAATCCATGCATAATTAAAAATATATTTTTACTTACTGCTTCTTTTTATTTATTTATTTTTTATTGGAAATGTAACATTTCAGAGAGGCAAGGGGAGACAGAAATCCTGCATTTGCTTGTTTACTCCCCAAATGGCCTCAGTGGCCAGAGCTGAACTGGTCTGAAACCTGGAAATTCTTCGGGATCTCCCATGTGAATACAGTGTCCTAAGCACTTAGGCCACCCTCTGTTGGTTTCCCAGGCCTTAAACAGGGAGCTGGAACTTAAGTGGAGCAGTTGGGACATAAACTGTTGCCCATATGGGATGCCAGTGCCATAGGCGGAGGCTCAGCCTGATATACCACAGTGCTGGCTGCTCTGTATGTAGTTTTTTTTTTTTTTTTCTCAGAATACACGTTTTCATGATTGAAGATCCTTCTTGCAAGAAAGAATGTCAGAATTTTTTGTGCCAAAATCTTTTCGTCTTTCAATTCCATTTTCTATACAATTTTTGATATACTCTCATATGTGATTTTGTGACTTGATGCAAGCTAAATCAGGATTGGTAAATTTGTTGCTTTAAAGCATGCTGTGTCATTTTTAGCAGGCTTAGGTCTCTTGCTAGACTAGGAGCTCAGCTTTGGGCGAAAGAGGGTGAGCTGAGCAATCTTCATCAGTAGGGTAGGGAAAGAGTCAGCTCAGCGTAATAACGTGCAAATTCACAAAGCGTCCTCAGTTGCTGCTGCTCTGAGCCAACAGCCATTCTCCTTTCCACGTAGACTATGAGCACAAATCTAAAAGAAAGCCTTTCAGCAGCTGCCCACCAAGCTGGAGACCAGGTGGGGTTGTTTCTTTCACTGCTGCCGCTATATAATCAATACCTTCTTATTGCATGCAGACTTACTGATTTTATGCTGTAGAACTCTCGTCTCTTGCGCTCTGCATATTAATGTCGATATTTAGGGATGGGAGATATTTAGAAGATTTTGAGTTTTCAAACTAAAGATATGTATCCCAATCCTTCTGCAGAACATTTGCAAGGTAGTCATGAAACCTACTGATTTAGTAGGTCTGGAATGTAGAACGGGTATTGGACAGAGTTTGCTGGATAATCTGACGCATGCTTCTGGTTTGGAATCATTTTTCTAGTCTAATTGTATGGATCAGAGAGTTTTTTTGGAAAGAGAAAACTTGCTTTCAATTTTAGATTGCTTTGGTTAGCACAGGGAATTGGAAAGCTTAAGCCTCGCTGGTTCTGTTTCTCCTGTTCTTCCAGAGCTCACATTTCAGCACCGTCACGATGTAATTTCGTTTCTGACTTCATGACTCGGGCCTTTGTGTTCCAAACAAATCTCTGTTTTTCCATAATGTAGATGAATGAACAATGCTCTACACTGTGTTTGGGTGCAGAAATGGTGAGAACTTGAATGGTCGTAGTCCAAGTTAGTTGTAAGCACTGCACCAGAGACAGCAACCAGACCTGCTGGGTCCGATGCTGGAGGCCACAGCGAAGTTGTGTTGTCTGTGGGATGAAGTAATTCTTAGAGAATCATGGAAGTTATTTTTCATGCATGTTTGTCTGCGGCACTGATCAGAATGTACAACTTACGGCCTGTTTTCATCTCCCAGGGTGGGCGTGATGAGTAACTTTCCTAATCAGAGTGTTGAAACGTAGTTCACATGTCATAAAGTTCACATGCAAATAGAGTTTTCTTTTTCAGATGGGTGAAGCAGGCTTCTGTAGTTCATGGGAAAGCAGAACCATCCTTTTCCTTCTCTTTAATCGTAGGGAAAATCCCAGAGAAGAGGCGTGAGGTTGAGGCAAGGGTTAAAACCCTGCTTGGGATATGTGCACCCCAATGTGCCTCTGTTGCGGTCACAGCTCTGTTCCCAATTCCATTGTCTGGGCGATGCACACACTGGGAGGCCACAGTGATGGCTCAGCTAGTTGGGTCCCTGCAACTCACGAGAGGTCTGGACGGGGTTTCTGGCTCCTGTGACTAGCCTGGCTCAGCCCCAGCTGCTGTGGGCATTTGGGAGGGGGTTTCTCCCAACAGATGGGTGATATTTTTCTCTCTACCTTTAAGTAAATAAAAATTTGAAAATAACGAATCGATCATTTAGGAGAAAGGAAGGAACATTAATTTTATCCTTAGTTCAGCTCGTCCCCCTTACTTAACTGGTAGCTAACTAGGGTTCCTTTTTCGTTCATTTGGTCTCAGATTGAGCTGAGCAGAGATTAAGATGTTCATAACATGAGACCTAAATAAAATATTTTTAGATGTAACCTGCTTTTAATCTACCATTGTTAGCACAAATTCACTTTTTCTTTTGAAAGATTTTAAAATTTGTATTTAAAGGCAGATTTTACAGAGAAGATCTTCCATCCATTGGTTCACATTCCCTAAATGACCACAATGGCCAGGGCTGAGTTGATCCAAAGTCAGGAGCCAGGAGCTTCTTCCTGGTCTCCTGTGTGGGTGCAGGGTCCCAAAGACTTGGGCCATCCTCAGCTGTTTCCTAGGCCATACACAGAGGGTTGTGTTGGAAGTGGAGCAGGTGAGACATGGTGTGCCCGTGCTGGCAGGCAGAGGTTTAGCATTAGGTGCCACTACAGTACCCCAGAACCAATTCAACTTTTTTTTTAAAGATTTATTTATTTTATTACAAAGTCAGATATACAGAGAGGAGGGACAGGGAGGAAGATCTTCTGTCCGATGATTCACTCCCCAAGTGAGCGCTACGGCCGGTGCTGCGCCGATCCGAAGCTGGGAACTAGGAACCTCTTCCGGGTCTCTCACGTGGGTGCAGGGTCCCAATGCATTGGGCCGTCCTCGACTGCTTTCCCAGGCCACAAGCAGGGAGCTGGATGGGAAGTGGAGCTGCCGGGATTAGAACTGGCGTCCATATGGGATCCCTGTGCATTCAAGGCGAGGACTTTAGCCACTAGGCCATGCCGCCGGGCCCGAACCAATTCAACTTTTAAAGGAAACCATAGTTTTGATCTCATGTTTTCCTTTCTCAAGTAGAAGCATATCTTATTTACTTTAGAATATTTATGTATGTATTTATTTATTTTAAAGTCAGACTAAGAGAGAGAGAGAAAGCGTGTGTGAGGGAGGCTGGGTGTTGACGAGGTTGGATAATGGAATATCTTCTGTTTGCTGTTTTACTCAAAATGGTCAGTGATCGGGGCTGGGCCAGACTGAAACCAGGAGCCAGGATTTCTATCCGGGTCTCCCACGTCAGTGGCAGGGGTCAGGCATTTGAGCCATCGTCTGCTGGTTTCCTTGGCATGTTGGCAGAAAGCTGGATTGAAAGTGGAGCAGCCAAGAACCCGAACTGGCGTTCTGATGCCAGAATTGTAGGTGGTGTCTTAAAGCTCTTTGCTACATCGCTGGTCCCTAATTCATTGTTTTACAAGCAAGAAAACGAATGTGATTTAGTAAGCACCATCAATTAGCTGGTGCTTGAACAAAAACTTTTGCTGGAAGTTCTAAAACTTCTAGTGACATTCCCTTCTGAAGTTTTCAACTTGTGATGAAAAGTATAGATACTTACTAAATTGTTTTATATCCAGAGAGTCAGTATTCATTTTTTTAGATTTATTTTTATTTTTATTGGAAAGTCAGATATACAGAGAGGAACATCTCCTGTTCACTGATTCACTCCCCAAGTAGCCACAATGGCTGGAGCTGGGCCAATCTGAAGCCAGGAGCCAGGAACTTCTTCTGGCTCTCCCATGAGGGTACGGGGTCCTAGGGCCTTGGGTCGTCCTTCAGGCCACAGGCAGCGAGCTGGATGGGAAGTGGGTCACCAGGAGTAGAACTGGCACCCATATGGGATCCCGGCGCATGAAAGGTGAGGACTTCAGCTGCTAGGCTGCTACGCCAGGCCTTGTATCCAATTTTTTTTTAATCTCATAAATGCTTGCATTGGGTACAGTAGCTATTTGTGCAGTTTCAGTGTTTTCCCCTGTGATGTTGCATTTCCTGACCCACCTGTGGCTGAGTGTCTTATGAACAATTTGACCAGTGACTTGTGAGTGGGCTGACCACTGCTGGAGAGGGCCTTGTGGCCCAGTGAAGTAAGCTGCTGATTGGGATGCCTGAATCCCGAGTTGGAGTTCCGAGGACTGAGTCGCTCCTCTGTTTCATATCCAGCTTCCTGCTGTTGTGCCTGAGAAGTAGCGATGACCGTTCTAGAATACATGGGTTCCTGCCCCTGAGAGGGACAGAACTGGGTGGAGTTCCTGGCTCCTGGCTTGTGCCTGCTGGCCCTGGCTGTTGAAGCCATGTAAAGAGTGAGTCAATCTGATGGAAGAACTCTGTCTCTGTTGCTGTGTCTCTTTCTCTTTGTCACTCTCATTTTCAAATGAATATTTTGTTTTAAAAAAAGTGTGCCACTGCTGAATAGGAAGTTTCAAAAAAAAAAAAACCTGTGACAAATAACATTGATACAGACTTATGGGGAGCAATATGATGTTCTCATATGTGTTGACGGTGTGGAGTGGCTACTTTAACATGAGTAACAAATCCCGGGTGGGGATGGTTAGCCTTTGGCGTGAGGCCCTGCTGCCTTGGCCTCTGTTGCTGACTGGTGGCATGTGACATCCCCCCACTGAACAGGAGTGCATGTTCAGGATGAGTAAGAACACCCGTTGTATCTTAAGCCGCTGACATTTTGGAGTTATTGGTGATACACCTGCTAATGGACATTTTCTTAAAAAGGGAGAAAAATGCTCCCAGTTGAAGCCATCACACGAAAGGGAAATGAAACATTTGAATCACACATGTGGCACTGGAGGGTGATACAGAAAAAGTTAGCTTGTTGAGAATATCTTTTTTGGGGAAGGATTATGGAACTATTGTTTTCCAGATCCCCTCTTTTTAAATGATACTAAGCCATGTGTTGAATGACTGTTGCAAGTGACCTCAAGACTCTTGAATTCTTGTCTCTTTAAACTTTGTTTATCTGGAAGAAAGAGAAAAAGAATCGAAGGGAAATGAACAGAATGCTATCCTCTGGTTTACTCCTGAAGTGGTCACAACAGCTGGGATGGGCCATGCTGAAGCCAGGAGCCCGGAGCTATATCCAGGTCGCCATGCAGGTGACACAGGACCTAGATGCTTGGGCTACCATCTGCCTCCCAGGGCTACACGTTAGCAACAAATTGGATGGGCATTGGAGCTGGGATGCCAGCCCAGGCGCTCAGGCTTGAGTGCTCCGAAGCAGGGTCTTACCCATTGTGTTGAACGCTGCCACTCTGTGTTGTCCTTTTCAGTTGCAGTCAGCATCCAGTGAGTTAAATGTCAAGGTCTTGGTTCTCATCGTGCCACTGCGTGACCTTCACCTGTCCGAGGATCAGGGCACTCACCCATCTATAAATAGGTGCTGAGACAAGCTGTCTTGAATGTCTTCTTGGTCTGCTAATCTGCAGTTCCAGGAACCAGAGCAGCATGCTGCCAGCTGTTTAGGGTCAGGGATCTTAAACACAATTTTAAAACACTAGGACCTATACATACTTTGGACTGTTAATTTAAGGAAAACCATTATTTCTGAAATCACTCACAACCTGAGTGTCTCAGAATATGATATTTTGTACTTTCAGAGTCCTCTGTGTGTATGAGCACTAGCTATGTTTTTTTTTTTTTTAAGATTTGTTTATTTTTCCTGGGAAGGCAGATTTACAGAGAGGAGGAGAGACAGAAAAATCTTCCATCCACAGGCTCACTCCCCAAGCGGATGTAACGGCCTGAGCGGAGCTGAGCCAAGGCATGGAGCCAGGGACCCAAGGCTTTGGGCTGTCCTCGACTGCCTTCCCAAGCCATAATCAGGGAGCTGGATGGAAAGTGATACAGCTGAAAAGTATAATTAAAAAACAAAAAATCATGGCTAGTGGGCCCAGTGTGGTAGCCTGGTGGCTAAAGTTCTCGCAGGGAACCCAGATCTCTCACATAGGTGGCAGGTGCTCATTACCTTGAGCCACTGCTGTAGCCCTTAGGGTCCTGTGTTTTTGTGAGAAGCTGAAATTGGGAATTGGATCTAGGAATTGAACCCAAACGCTCTGATGTGTGGAGTATGAATGTCTTGTATGTCTGGCCAACTCCCTGTCCTCTTGCCTCTGTTTTTCTTTCTTTCTTTTAAGATTAATTTTATTTACGTGTAAGGCACATACACACAGACAGATGGCTTGTATCAGCCCACATACCTGAATTAACCAGAACTGGACCAGGCTGAAGCCAGAAGCCAGGAACTCAGTGCAGGGCTCCCATTGGTTGGCAGGGATCCAGCAAGGTTAGGCATCTAATCTAGAATGCAGCAGAAACTCAAATCCAGCTACCCGACAGGGTGCCCCGCTGGGCAGCTGTTGCCCAGTGCCCATCCTGAGCCTCTGTTTTCACTTGCTTCTTAAGTCTCTGCCATTTCTTGTAGAGATGTGAATGCCAAGATCTTGACCACTTTTTCATGAGATTTGTCACTTTCTCTAGATTTACCTTTTTTTTTTTTTTTTAAGGATTTATTTATTTTCATTACAAAGTCAGATATACAGAGAGGAGAGACAGAGAGGAAGATCTTCCGTCCGATGATTCACTCCCCAAGTGACCGCAACGGGCCGGTACTGCGCCGATCTGAAGCTGGGAACTAGGAACCTCTTCCGGGTCTCCCACACGGGTGCAGGGTCCCAAAGCTTTGGGCCATCCTCAACTGCCTTCCCAGGCCACAAGCAGGGAGCTGGATGGGAAGTGGAGCAGCCGGGATTAGAACCGGTGCCCATATGGGATCCTGGGGCGTTTAAGGCAAGGACTTTAGCCGCTAGGCCACGCCTCCGGGCCCTAGATTTACCTTACTTGTACTGAAATGTAAGAACTTAGGGAAGAAAACATTGTTGGGTTCAGCATTAATTAGCTCTCTTCTGTTAAACAAATGACTTATTTATTTTTATTTATTTCAAAGTCAGTGACAGGTATACACACACACACACTCATACCACACACACACACACAGAGGTACTATCTCTTCCATCTGTTGGGTCATTTCCCAAATGGTTACCACAACCAGCGCTGGGTCAGGTTGAAGCCAGGAGTCAGGAACTGCATCTGGGTCTTCCACGTGGGTGACCAGCACTTAAGCACCGGAACTGGCTTCCCAGGTGCCTTAGCAGGGATTTGGGTGTGAAGCAGAGTAGCTGGGACTTGAACCGGAACTCTAATAAGGGATGAGGGCATCCCAAGAGGTAGCTTAGCATGCTGTGCCACAAGACCTGCCCCTTGCTCTGCCATTATGTCTTCTCTCTTCTCAGAGCTGGGATCTGACTACAGGTCCACAAAGCATAGGGCCTGCGGGGTGGTGCCATCTAAATGTTTATTTCATCGTTGTCTAGGGGGTTGGGAAAGGGATTGCATGACCTGTGGAAGCCTGCCCAGTTATTAGCTTTTGTGCAGACACTCTTGTGGATTTTTTTATTTTTTGCCTATTTTTGCATTGCAGTTCACTAAGTGTTCTAAGTTGGAATGGTGTGACGTAATGGTGAAAGTTAGTGGTGGTGATTATGATTCTTGTTGATTGTAATGTATACTTCCACAGGATTAGAAACTGCCTGAAAATATAAACCTATGCAATTGTACTGAGCTCATATACTTGGTTATAATTCAGTGGGAAATAGAGTTGTTTTTATGTGAAACCCATATTGTCTAGTGTTATATATTTTGCACTGTTAAAAACAGTATTATTGTTTTCTGCTTTTGCCTGAATCTTACATATAAGGACCGTTTTGGTGCACTTGCCCAGATCAATAAAAATAACCTAGCAAGCATGCCAACAAGAAAGGCTTACAGGGCTTTTTAAAGTGCTGTGAACAAAAGCACCACTCAGCGTCATGTTTTTTGGTGATCTGAGAGAGAGAACCATCTTAGCATCTCTGAGAAGTCATCCCACCTCATCTTAAATATTGGCTAGCACAGTGCCGTGTAGCGTTGCGAAGGAGACTCAGGGTCTCGGCCTTTCAGCCGAGCCTGGGCGCTGCACTGGGTAAGCTCTGTCTGGGATTGGGGAGCAAGGTCTTAGGGTGTCCGGTAGGTATGAGAGGCATGTGGGCTGAGGCATTTACTGCCTGCTCTGTGCCACCTGGCTGCAGGCACACCAGGGAGTTAAAACACATGTGACTACTTGGGTGGCTTAGTTGCTGAGGAGTGCGAATGGGGTGGAATGTGCTAATAAGGATGTCCTGAAAATGCCTGGATTTGAAGGCATGAGAGGTATTTGTGTTTTGCATGATTAATTTCAGCAGAAAACTTACTATTCTAGATATTCTTTCTTAACACTGTAAAAAAACAAATGAGTTGTCTGCTGAATTTCACCGTCATTTGTCCAATGGATACTATCAGGAAATACTGATAAGCACATGGTGTTTGGTTACTATAGCCGTCAGGTTCCTGTTAGATCTGTGAATATTCACCAAGGGAAGGAGCTCTGTGTTTATGGTGCTTAGTATTTGAGGGAAGCACGGTTCTGCTTCATTCGCTCTTGGAAGGTTTTAGAATTCGTTAAAGTGACTGTACCTGTGGATCCCTAAGGACATGTGGATGGCACTGATGTCTGAAAAACTGAGCTCAGCAAAGCAAAAGCAAGGAAGAGAGTCAGGCAGCAGTAACCCTCGCAGTGTTCTGTGAACCTGTGTGGGGCTCCGAGGGCTGGGAGGGGTCCATTCTCCTGAGTGTAGGTTCCTATCAGCTGCTGCTGCTGTCAGGGATTAGTTACATGGGGGCCTTGACCCCTGTCCATTTGTGGAATAAGAATAGAGCAAATTGCAGCATTCGGATGCAATGCATTCCAAACTCTATTTATTCTAAAGCCAGAATCTCTTCCATAGCCCGCAAAGCAACTAACTGGATTTTTTTTTTTTTTTTTTTTTTTGTCACTTGGAATATCTTTGACATTGAATTTGAAACTTTAGACCTCAAATGTACTGAAAGAAAAATACTTCAGGTAATTCAACTTATTTGTAGTTCAACTCTTTTTAATAATGAAATGTATGAGACCATCCACCGCAAAACCTTGGTGGAGTTGTGCTGTGTTAACTGGTACTTAATATTAAAACGCCAGTTTTAGAGAGGATATCCCCAAAGTGATATTTGCCATATGGCATTGGGCCTGCATCCACACCCTGCTCTTGGCAAAATTATAAACGTGGTAAAGTTTGCATGCCTTTTATTTGCTCTTTAAGTTTTCTGTCCTGTCCAGAAGTCCTTGCCCTCATTTTGATAAATTTCCAATGTTAGACAAGGTCTGTCAATCATATTTTATTTATTTATTCTTAAAAGATTTATTTTATTTTTATTACAAAGTCAGATATACAGAGAGGAGGAGAGACAGAGACGAAGATCCTCCGTCTGATGATTCATTCCCCAAGTGGCCGCAACGGCTGGTGCTGTGCCAGGATTCCGGAGCTCTTCCAGGTCTCCCACGCGGGTGCAGGGTCTCAAGGCTTTGGGCCGTCCTCGACTGCTTTCCCAGGCCACAGGCAGGGAGCTGGATGGGAAGTGGAGCTGCCGGAATTAGAACTGGTGCCCATATGGCATTCTGGTGCGTTCAAGGCGAGGATTCTAGCCATTAGTCCATGGCGCTGGGCCCTGTCAATCATATTTTAAAAATCTGACGTTCAGAAGAAGATAAAAAGGTTTAACTAATTAGCCAATTATGGCAAAAATTGGTGCCCCTGGGCTGACTGCATGTGACGAAAGACACGCTTTCGTAGTTTCTGCAGGATGGGTCTTCTGGGTCTGACTGCATCTCCCTTAGAGCCTCATCTTTCTCAATGTGTATGGTACTTGGTGTCAGTCACGATTTTGTGAAATGGTATGTGTAGGACTGTATGCCAGCACTGTGGCCTAGTAGGTAAAGTTGCTGCCTGTGGCAACAGCATCCTATGTGGAAATTGGTTCATGTCCTGACTGCTCTAGTTCCTATCCAGCTCCTTGCTAATATACCTCGGAAAGCAACAGAGGACAACCCAGTGCTTGGGCCCCTGAAACCTGTGTGGGAGACGCAGATGGAGCTCCAGGCTCCTGGCTTCAGATTGGCCCAGCCCTGGTCATTGCAGCCATTTGGGGAGTGAACCAGCGCATGAAGATATCAACCTCTCTCTGTAACTCTGCTTTTCAGATAATCTTCATGTTTAAGGAAGAACTGCGAAACACTCTCATTCTGTGCTTTTAAAAATTGCGTTGAGGTCAGATACAGAGCCCTAAGTGGGAATTCAGAAGCCCTGGGTTTAGTCCTGCTTTGCTGCTCCCCATCTGCTGTGTCCCAGGAATCTATTCTAACCATTCCAGGCTTCTTAGTTCATCAAAGCCTGCATGTCTCTAACATATTGTTTAACACGAAGCATTTTACAGTTCCGCCAATTTGCAAAGAAAACACAGTGGTAGTTAACCAGTCCTGGGAACACAGACGGTTGCATGTACTGGAGTTAGGACACACATAGAAGTTAAAGGAAGTGATGACCATGGGGGGCCCAAGGTTCATGCTGATGGGTTCTGTGTGGCAGGACTCCAGGAAGATGGGGGCATTCCTTTGATGCGTTCGCAGCTTTGGGGTGAAATGGTACAGTTGAGGGATATGTGGAGGTTGAATGAACAGGGAGAATGAGAGGTGGAGGGGTGCAGTTTTGTCTGGGACGGGGTTTAAGGCTGCAGGGATTTGGCAGTCAGCCGCTGCTGCAGGGGTGAAGGTGGCAGGGGAAGGAGCAAATGAAATGACCAGGGCAGTGAAGACAAGGACAACAGGTTGCCTCACCTCCTCCTGGACTCTTCCGGGTGATAAGCGTGTGCAACTTCGCTTGTTTTTAGTATATGTGCTGCCGAAGCGAGCACAGCAACTTCGCTTGTTGATGCCTTCTTTCTCCAGCTTAGCAGCTGCTCTTGGCTTTCCTTGTAGGGCGGAGCTGCCGCTTCCTTTCGGGAGAAGTTTTCAGGTCCCCGAAGCAATTGGCACTTGCCTGTTTACTTTCATCCTCTCTCTTTCCTGCAGGTTCCACCCCGTCATTTAAAAAAAAATATATATATATATATATTTATTTTTATTGGAAAGGCAGATTTACAGTGAGGAAGAGAGACAGACAAATAGCTTCCATCTGCGGATTCACTCCCCCAAGTGGTTACAATGGCCGGAGCTGAGCTGCTCCGAAGCCAGGAGCTTCTTCCTGGGTATCCCAGGCAGGTGCAGGGTTCTAAGGCTTTGGGCCGTTTCTGTGGCTTTCCCAGGCTGTAAGTGGGGAGTTCATCACACAGTGAAAACTAGTACATTTTATTGTATACACGGATAGGAAAGAAAATATTTATAGACAAGATGTGATTATGATACATATATACTTTTATAACTTCCCTTGCTACTGTGATTAAGCTTTATGGATTTTTTTTCATTATTCTACCACAGTCATTCCCTTCCCATAGCCACTCCTAGTGTGACACCAGTGTGTTTTATTATTCATTTTATTTATTGAAGAATTTTTTAAAGATTTATTTCATTTTTTTATTGGAAAGGTAGATGTACAGAGAGAAGAGACAGATCTTGCATCCGCTGGTTCACTCCCCAAGTGGCCACAAGGGCCAGGGCTGAGCTGTTCTGAAGCCAGGAGCCAGGAACCTCCTATGGGTCTTTCATACAGGTACAATGTGCCAAGGCTTTGGGCCATCCTTGACTGCCCATATGTGATCCTGGTGGATGTATGGTGAGGATTTTGCCACCAGGCTATCGTACCAGGCCCTGTTGAAGGTTTTTTTTTTTTTTATTATTAAGTCTGGTTCTTAATTTTAAGCAGTTGAGAACAAGATTTCTCAACCCGAAACATAACCGAGCCAAGTTGCTTCCCCTGAAGGAGGCTCCCATTAGTTTTTTGGTGTTTCTTTCCCAGAGGTGTTTGTTGCCCTTGACGTGGGGTGGTCCTTGCCTGTGAGTCAGGCTGACCTCGCCTGCTTCAGGCATAATCCAGCAGTTATCTTTGGTATAAAAAGGAACGGTTATTCTTGTCTTTCACTGCCAGCATTGCGGATTGTGTATTTGAAGAAGCAAACAGCTGTGTGTGCTATTTCCAATGCTGCTTTAACATCCACCCAGGATATGACCATGGGAATGCTTGCCGCGTTTGGGCAGGGGAGGGAGGTGGAGGGAAAATTGGTGTTATGCAGAGGTGCAAACTAGGTGAGAAGGTCTTCCTTTAGTCTGTAGGCTTGCCTGCCTCTTTCTAGAGTAAACTGTACATTCTTTCAGCTCCGGGGCTTGAGTCTGGGACCAGCCACATGCAGGGAATGACGCTCCAGTAACATCGCTGGACTTTCATGGCAAACAAGTGGACAAATCCTGCTCCCCGGAAAGGGGACTAATAAACACCAACAAACCAAGTGAGAAGTCTTGGTTTTTCTCTTTCAAAAATAAATAAATAAATAAATAAATAGTTGGCTAGATTAAATAAATAAATAAATATTCAAGTAGCAGGTAATGGGCAACACTTTGCCCTTCTTTGAAGCACTTAGATACACAGCCGAGTGGCGTTTCTGGTTTGTTTAGGTGCACCTTGCACTCTGTCAAGAGACCGTCTATTGTGACCTAGTTTGGTGATTGAATGATGCTGAGAAATCCTTGCGATATTCAGTTGCGTGGATTTAATGGATTTTCTCAAAATATTTTGCATCCCCACACCCCACAGAAAAACAGACCTTCATTCCTGTGCTTTCCAAATAATATTCAAGCATTTTATGGCCTAAGAATTTGTACTTGGAAAAGCATGTTGAAAATTACCGCTGCACTGCTTGGCTGTGGTGACTCGAAAGCCTGTTGTGGCTAGGTGCTCGCTTTTGTTTTGAAGGGGGGTGAGGAGCTTGCAGCCAACAGGCCTGCATTGTTACGAGAACATACTTTAGGTTTGGCAGAATATGGGAGAAGCTGTCTCTGCCCTGCTCACTTTCTTTGGAGACTTTATCGTTTCCTTGCCCTTCAGACTTCTAACTCCTCCAACCAGGAGGAGCAGGGAATACACACCAGCCTCTGGCTGTGCGAGGTTGGGGTGTAGTTACTCCAGCTCTCTTGGCCCTTGGATGGCACCTGTGAAGGCTTGTGTCTTCAGAGTTTCCTGCTGAACTTCAGTCTAGTCTTGGGTGGAACAACGCACCTTAATTAGCTGTCTTCCCTTTCGTGCTCCCAGACCAGCGCCTTCGTAATAAACTCTTCGCACTCACATCTTGATCTCTAATCAAAACACATCCCTTCTTTGGGGTGTTAAATAAAAATTGCAGGAGGCCGTGGTTTTGGATTGGGCACCCATGCCATGCCAAGAGGCAAACCTATATGATGTTTAATCACAGTAACTGAGCTTTGGTTGGTGGCGGAAAGCCCTGGAACCGATTAACTAATGAAGCTGTAAAGACTTAACTAGTTAAACTTTAACTAATTGGTCCACTAAGCTTTAGCCACTGAAATTGTTTTCTAAATCACGTATTTTCTATAAATTCTGTCTGGTCACTTTGTTGGCTAGAGTTCTCAGGCTCTCCTTGGGATTCTGGAAACTGTGGGATTCTTTAAAAATTTTTTTTACATACTTATTTTCATTTTATTTGAGAGAGAGAGAGAGAGAGAGAGAGAATCTACATCTTCATCCACTGATTCATTCCCCAAATGCCCAAAAACAGCAAAGGTTCGGTGAGACTGAAGACAGCAACCTTGAACTCAGTTTGGGTATCCCACATTGGGTGGCAGTGAATCGAGCTGATATGGTATATGAGTGTGCCACGCGGTGACCTAACCACTGGGCAGTGTGCCAATCCTGGACTCCTGAACTGTGTTTCGCTCCACTTTGCTTCAGTGAACTCTATTAGGTTTAATTACTTCAAGAACTTTTCCTTTTAGGATACCTCATCTAAAACAAACCTCTCGACTTTGGACAACATTTTGATCTATTATCCTAGGCAAAAATAATCATCTTAAAAATCTTTTGGCCTAATCTACTGAATAGGTATTTTCCTTTGTTTTCACTACATGGTAGCCTGTATTGCAAATTGTTGATTAAATAACATCTTTGTTGTTATTTTTCTTTTTTAAAGGGAAAGCTTTTAGTACATCTAAAACACTTCCGAAAAAATTACAACATAGAGACATCATCAGAAAAATAAGAAACCAAACTCAGTGGTGATTTAAGAGATTCTGTGAGTTGGACTACCATGTACTTTACCAGGTAGGACACAAAGATCAGTTACTTCTCACTAAGGTATTGAAGATTTCTCTGCACACTGCTTCTAAAACTGTTCTGCTCCTCAATTGCTAACATATGCCTTGTTACAGTTATAAGCCAGTTCAGATTATCCTAAAATTCGCCAAGTTCAGTAAAAGTCACCCTTGAATACTATAAGCTGCTAAATATAAAAATGAAAATAGACACGAGACAGCTAAATAGTACCCTATAACCAGTTTAAGGTGTATAGCAGCCGGTTGTATACAAACTAAAATTGAGATGTCAATGAAGTAGTCACAGGATGTGGTTAAGAACTTTAATTTTCTAACATATTGGTCACTCAATACCATGTTAAAACCTCATGATATTGTAAATTTCCATGTTTTTTCTTGCTGTTGAAGTTGTGTAGTGGCATCTCATTGGAGGGGATGACATTCGGCCAGCTCTACTTTTAGACTAGGGATGGTCTCCCAATGAAACTGTTGAATTTATCTGGACAATAAGATGCTGGATTCTGCATGGTCCATGCCCGCAATGAAGGAATCATGACTGGTTATGAACTGTACTACTGTAACAATGTGGAGGAATTCAGTGTGGGGGAGGGTGTGGGAGGGGTTGGGGGAATCCCAGAGCCTATGAAACTACGTCATAAAATGAAACAATTAGGGCGCAGCGCGATAGTGTAGTGGTTAAAGTCCTCGCCTTGCACATCCGGGATCCCATATGGGCGCCGGTTCTAATCCCGGCAGCCCCACTTCCCATCCAGCTCCCTGCCTGTGGCCTGGGAAAGCAGTTGAGGAAGGCCCAAAGCTTTGGGACCCTGCAGTCAAGTGGAAGACCAGAAGGAGCTCCTGGCTCCTGGCTCCTGGCTTCGAATTGTCTCAGCTCCAGCTGTTGCGGCCACCTGGGGAGTGAATCATCAGATGGAAGATCTTCCTCTCTGTCTCTCCTCCTCTCTGTATATCTGACTTTGTAACAAAAATAAATAAATCATTTTTAAAAAAATTTAAAAATGAAATAATTAAAAAAAGATTCTGTGAGGTGCTCGCTTCAGCAGCACATATATTAAAATTGGAATGATACAGAGAAGAGATCCTATTAGGAGACAAGTTAGAAATTAGCCTCTGTATGGGCCCGGCGGCATGGCCTAGGTGCTAAAGTCCTCACCTTGAACGTGCTGGGATCCCATATGGGCGCCGGTTCTTTTTTTTTTTTTTTTTTAATTTCATTGCATTATGTGACACATGTTTTTATGTACTGGGATTCCCCCCGCCCCTCCCCAAACCCTACTCCCCCCCCAAGGTGGATTGCTCCACCTTGTTGCATTTCCATAGTTCAAATTCAGTTGACATTCTTTCATTGGAGGTATTTACCAAGCATAAAGTCCAGCATCTTATTGTCCTAGTAAGTTCAGTGGTTTCTTGGTGAGACCATCCATGGTCTGAAGGTAGAGGCAGCAGAGTATCATCCCAATCAAGTAAAAACCAAACATAATATTTACAGCCGTTTACAACATTATGGCATTAATTGACATGGTATTGATTAACCAATATGTTACTAGGGAAATGCAGGTTCTCAACCACAACCTGTGACTTCCTCATAGACATTTCAATTTTGGTTTATATTCAACCGTGTTCTATATACCTTAAAATGGCTATAGATTGCTATTCACCTGTCTTTTGTCTATTTTAATTTTAGTATTTAGCATTTTATAGCATTGAAGCATGATTTTGCTGAACCTGGCTGTTTTTTGGGTAGTCTAACTCTATAACTTTAACAGGACATATGTCAACAGTTTAGGTGAACGTTTTTGGGAGGGGTGTGCAGAGAAATCTTTATTACCCCAGAGAGATGTAACTGATCTTTGTGTCCAACCCAGTGAGTTATAAGTGCATCCCCGCTGACCATTTCCTGTCTGGTTCTAAGCTTTCCTAGTTGTTCTCTGTCGATCTATTCTAGTTTGTTTGTTCATTTGTTTGTTTTGAGGGGTTTCTGGAGCGATCCTGATGGTCCTTATGAGGGTGGGGACCCAAAGTTGGAAGCAGGCAAGGGCCAGAGAAAGCTCCTCTCCCTAGTCCCGAAGGAAGTTTACTGTTCTTCTGTTTCTGCGGACCGCTCAGGGCTCCTGGTTGTCGTTCCGATGACCCTGGATCCTGCAAGGCAGGAACTGGGCTTCTTCCATCCCACATTGTAGATCCAAATGGGGTTGGGTGACCTCAGAGTTCTTGGCCTCTGAAGGCACTCCATTTCCCCATGGTCTCCTTGGCACTTGGGATGTAGTCCTGATAGTTCTTGGTGAGGCTCTGGGAGCCTTCTGGTTTGGGATACAAGCCTCCTCCTGTCATGGGCACCGGTTCTAATCCCGGCAGCTCCACTTCCCATCCAGCTCCCTGCTTCTGGCCTGGGAAAGCAGTCGAGGACGGCGTAAAGCTTTGGGACCCTGCACCCGCGTGGGAGACCCAGAAGAGGTTTCTGGTTCCCGGCTTCGGATCGGCGTGCACTGGCCCGTTGTGGCTCACTTGGGGAGTGAACCATCGGATGGAAGATCTTCCTCTCTGTCTCTCCTCCTCTCTGAATATCCGGCTTTCCAATAATAATAAATCTTTAAAAAAAGAAATTAGCCACTGTGTGTGTGTGTGTGTGTGTGTGTGAGAGAGAGAGAGAGAGAGAGAGAGAGAGAGAGAGAGAGGAAATTTCGAAGCTTCCGTGAAAGGAGTGCCTTGGAGGCACACTTTGGGAGCAGCCCAGTATCTTACCGTGCCACACCCTGATGACCTCACAGGTGGTCCCAGGCTTCCCCTCCAGGGAGAGCACTCAGGGAAAATGCTCCCCATCTGATCATTCTGGATGCTGAACCTTCACAGTTTTCTCCCAAGGAAGGTTCCCTACGGGAATGATGCCTGTCCCGTGCCAGCTGGGCTACTAAATGTGGTAACACTGAACGCTAAAACCTAGGGAGCACTTTTGCCTAATTCACACTCAGCAAATCCTTTGCTCTGAGAAGAGGGAATGGGGAGGGAGAAATGGCAGGAAGACCTGGACCCCATTCCCTAGGAATTCCCAGTCTCAATGTAGGCTGTGTGCTTATCTCTTTCCAGAGGTGCCTACCTGCCTTTACAGTGTATTTTTTTTTTTAATAAATTTATTTTTGGTGATGTTTATGTAATTGAGATGGAAGTATGCCTGTGTGGTCCACTGATTAGGGTGGGAGGGTCAAGGAAAGAGGGACAGTGGTTCAGACAATTGCTTCCATTTTTTTTTCTCCCTGTGTCCAGGGGAAGGGTGGAAAGAGGAGGTGAGGGGCCACTCCCAGCCGCCTAACTGCATCAGTGCCTGGGGATGGTGGACAGCCGCTTGATGTCATCCCAGGGTCACCAGTGTAGAGCATGTTTTGAGGATACTGCTTAAGTGGTTTTGGTAGTTCTGAAATGCTGCTGATTTCATTGCTCTAAGGATGAGGAAATCTTTCCAAGGTCCCTTGGCTGACATAGTACACCTTAGAGTCTCCATTTGCTCAGACACTTGCTATCAAAGCTTGGCTCGGAGAGTTGTGCAATTTGTTCTGCCCTCCATCATCTGTTACGGTACTAGATGTTATCTGCAGGCTCCGATGAACTTGTTGCATGTCCTCCATGTGCCTCTGGGCATGCTGTTTGCTGTACAGGCTTCAACAACCGAGGAGACCCAGTTCTGACATGTGCACTCCATGGTCAGACCACACATCCTGTGATTTTCTTGTGGTTGGAGTTTTGAGTCCAGAGGTCCAGTTGAGGGGAAGGGTCCCCAAAGAAACCTTGCCAAAGGTGGCCCTGGACCTGACTCTTGTGTGTGCCAGCCAGTGTATGTGCCAGCCAGTGCAGCGTCTGTATCAGTCTGTCACCTGTCCTACCTAGACCATGGTGGTTACAGTTGTCCCGTCAGTATGTGCCCGGCTCCATCTACTTTGCTTACCACTAGGCTCTGTCTCACGTTTGGATTCTGTGTTCCGTGAAACCAAGCCGAACCAGGAGTGCAGTACCAATCTTAGTGACACCTCAAGGCAGGGAAGAATATGTGCCAAACACTGAATTCCATGAGTGAACTGAAGAATTATAATTTAATCGTTGGTTTCATGGCATCTTCTGTATATAGAATAGTCAGAGACATGAAGACTGTAATTTTAGTGTTGCTTAGATCTGCAAAGGCCATTTAATTCATGTCATAGAAGGCTTGCCTCTTAGGTGCCTAGGATCCATTTGATGGAAAATGATAGGATTTGTAAGCCTGGACCTCGTTCCTGCAGAAGTCACAACCACTTTGAAGGACACAAGTGCCAGATTGAGTCCCATACACCTCGCTTTTCATTCTACTTCCTGCTCCTGCTTCTGGGAAAGCAGCGGAAGCTAACCCAAGCACTCATACTCCTCCCACCCACTTGAGAGACTAGCATGAAATTCCAGGCTCCTGACTTTGACCCAGCCCAGCTCTAGTCCTTACAGCCATCTAGGAACGAACTAATGGATGGAAATATCTCTGTAACTCTGCCTTTCAAATAAATAAATAAACCTTTCTTTCTTTTTTTTTTAGAGAGTGCATTGTGTAAAATGAATAGTATCTTCAATTATGTTTTTCTATTTTGTAAATAATTGACTTCAATATGGCTTAAATATAACCCTTTTTATAAAAGATTTATTTATTTGTATTATGTTGCTGTCCCAGAACGATGGACAAAAGCCGAAGTTTATTAGTGGCATCAGACTTTATACACTGAGGGTCATATGGGATAAGGGAGGAAATATCCAGCTGATCAACAAAACCCATCAACTGTTTCTATACTTTTGTTTGGATCTCCTTTTGTATATTCTTCCAAGTGTTCTCATTCACATGCTGCTCACTCAACAGTTCTCATACAGATGATATGCAATCAGGTATACAAAAGGTGGCCACAACTGCCGGAGCTAAGCTGATCTGAAGCCAGGAGCCGGCAGCTTCTTTCGGGTCTCCCACGTGGGTGCAGGGTCCCAAGGCTTTGGGCCGTCCTCGAGTGCTTTCCCAGGCCACAAGCAGGGAGCTGGATGGGAAGCAGGGCCACTGGGACACGAACTGGAGGCCAAACGGGATCCCGGTGAATGCAGGGCAAATGATTTAGCCACTAAGCTGTTACACCGGGTCCACTCCCAAATTGTATTAATATTCTTACTGTGGAAACAATACTTTGTTTAAATGTTGAACTTTATTAAAAAAAAAAGATTTATTGGGGTTGGAGTCACGATATATCAGGCTAAACCTGTGGCACTGGCATTCCATATCGTGTTAATTAAAACCTCAGCTCCATTTCTGACACAGCTCCCTGCTAATGGCCTGGGAAAGCAGAAGAATTTGTTCACTTGAAAGGCAGAGTTTCAGAGACAGAGAGACAGAGGGCTTGTTCTTTGCTGGTTCACTACCCTGATGGCAAAAGTTGCTGCACTGGAACGAAGCCTAGTGCTTCTTCTGGGTCTCGCACGTGGGTTCAGAGGTCTATGCACTTGGCCCATCCCTCACTAATATCCCAGGCGTATTAGCAGGAAGTTGGTTCAGAAGTGGAGTGGCTGGGATTTGAACCGGCATCCATGACACTGCAGAGAGCATCTTTACCCATTATGCCACGGTATACTCCTGCTTCTTTCTCCAGTCCCTAAATGTTGAGCTTTTAAATGAAGTATACAGGAAGGTTCACAATTATGTCAGATATTTCCTATTAAGCAGACTAAATTTCCAGAAACTTAACTTTGATCCTGTGAATCAGACTGAAAGAGATCAGAACCTTGATGGAATTAATTGGTTGTTCTAGATGAAGCTTTGATGACGCTGATAGAAAATTAGCAGCAATGAGCTGTTTAAAATCCTGCTGTTAGTATCAACACATCACAATGTGTTGTGCCTTTACTTCTTTCCTTTTTGCACATGGACACAGAAACTTGACACAAAAAATGGGCAAAGTTGGTTTGGAGGACTGTTAGTACATCTGGATGTGACAAGCACAGCTGCGATCAGTCATACGCTACAATCCCAGCCTTCTCCATATAGCCATGCTTCTTTGATGTACAGTATTTCCTCAGCAGATATTTTTCTTTCTTTCTTTTTTTTGAAAAACTGTTATGCAGAATTTTCTGCAATTTTTTTTTTAAGATTTATTTATTTTATTACAGTCAGATATACAGAGAGGAGGAGAGACAGAGAGGAAGATCTTCTGTCCGATGATTCACTCCCCAAGTGAGCCGCAATGGCTGGTGCTGCGTGGATCCGAAGCCGGGAACCAGGAACCTCTTCCGGGTCCCCCACGTGGGTGCAGGGTCCCAATGCATTAGGCCGTCCTCAACTGCCTTCCCAGGCCACAAGCAGGGAGCTGGATGGGAAGTGGAGCTGCCGGGATTAGAACCAGCGCCCATATGGGATCCCGGGGCATTCAAGATGAGGACTTTAGCCGCTAGGCCACGCTGCCGGGCCCTTTTTCTTTTTTTAAAAAATTTATTTATGTTTATTGGAAAGTCACATATACAGAGAAGAGGAGAGACAGAGAGGAAGATCTTCCGTCCAGTGATTCACTCCCCAAGTGGCTGCAACGGCTGGAGTTGAGCCAATCAAAGCCAGGAGCTCTTCCAGGTCTCCCACGCAGGTGCAGGTCCCAAGGCCTTGGGCTGTCCTTTACTGTATTCCCAGGCCACAAGCAGGGAGCTGGATGGGAAGCTGGGCTGCCGGGATTCGAACTGGTGCCCATATGGGATCCTGGGAATATAAGACAAGGACTTTAACCACTACGCTATTGTGCCGGGCACCGTTCTTCTTTTTCCTTAAATATTTTTTCTTTTTAATTGTAAAGTCAGATGTACAGAGAGAAGAAGAGAGAGAAGCATCCTTCATCCACTTGTTCACTCCCCAGAGTTAAGTGGACCTAAAGGCAGAACCCAGGAGTCCCATTCAGGTCTCTCACATGGGTACAGGGTTCCAAGGTCTTGGCGATCCTCGACTGCTTTCCCAGTCCACAAGCAGGGATCTGGAAGTGAAGCAGAGCAGCCGGGACACGAACCAGTGCCCATATGGCACCCTGGAGCATGTAAGGCGAGGACTTTAGCCACTAGGCTACTGCTCCAGGCCCTCCTGGTGACCTTTTGCTATTTTCCTATTTACCTTCAACTTTCTTGAGAAACAGAAATGCTGCAGAGTTGTGGGTGGGCAGGTTAAGGCAGCAGATGTAAGATTCTCTGTCTCTCCCTTTCTTTAGAACTGTCTTAAATTTTCCACAACAACACTCAGTAATCAATATCTTGCTTAGTGTACATTTCCATTCAGAAAGGTTTTATTTGGAAGTAGAGTTGCAGGGAGAGGCGGAGGAAGAGGGAGAGGTTTTCATTGGTTGGCTCACTCCCCAAAAGACCTCTACAACTGGGACTGAGCCAGAATGAAGCCAGGAGCCAGGAGCTTCCTCTGCTTCTCTGACGTGGTTGCAGGGGCCCAAGCACTTAGACCGTCCTCCACTGCTTCCCCAGGCGCATTAGCAGGGAGCTGGATCAGGAGTGGAGCAGCCAGGGCTCAACCTGGAGGCCATTGGTGATGTCACTGTCACAGGCATGCCAGCCATGTACATTGCCATTTTTGAGCTTATTACCATTGAGGGGATTTATTGCAAAATATAAAAGCATCCCCCAACCACAACACACATCCTGGATGAGAGAGCTACATCACTCCTGCGGAAGAGTCCCACTGGCGTCTCTGTGCCAAGGTAGCAAGCCCAATGGCTTCTCCCTGCCAGAGTGTTACACACCCCACATAATTGTTTCTCACATTTCCTGCTGACCCACTAGTTGTGCCTTGGCACGTCTGTGCACCTTCAGGCCTCAACATGGCTGTGACCTTGTGGGTGAGTCCTGAGGTCACTGGGCAGCAGCTGTTCTTTTCCCACAGCAGAGATGCCCTGCGATACTGAGCTGTCGGCTCCCTGTGTGTCCAGAGGACTGGGCAAGGTGCAGGCCTGGCCTGGCACCGTCCTGGCTCTTTGGGGCATGTGGGAGAATAACCCAGAGGATTGGAAGATCCCCCTCTGTCCATTGGTTTCTTGTGTCTATCTCCATGTCTGTTTAATAGACAAATAGAAATAAACAATCAATAGCTATGTATTTTTAAAATTAAAAATAGAACTATCGGGCCCAGCATGATAGTCCAGTGACTAAAGTCTTCACCTTGTGTGCTCCTGGGGTCCCATATGGGCGCTGGTTCATGTCCTGCGGTCCTGCTTCCCTTCCAGCTCCCTGCTTGTGGCCTGGGAAAGCAACTGGGGCGGCCCAAAGGCTTGGGACCCTGCACCCGCGTGGGAGACCCGGAAGAGGCTCCTGGCGTTAGATCAACTCAGCTTCAGCTGTTACAGCCACTTGGGGAGTGAATCAGCAGATAGAAGATCTTTCTCTTTGTCTTTCCTTTTTCTGTATAGCTGCCTTTCCAATAAAAGTAAATATATCTTAAAAAAACAAGAAATGTATTTCATGAACAAATTGGAGACAGGATCTTTATCAGTTCTGCTTCTCAAGATGTGGCTGTTTGTCATAGGATGCTGGACTTTCCACCATGGTCTATACCTACAATGTCATGATACACTTAAATAGCAGGATGTTGGACTGGTGACTGTTGCTGAAAGACTATACTATTGTAATAATATGGAGGAAAACAAACAGGGTTAGAGGAAAAATCCCTGAGCCTATGGAACCATATCGTGAAAAATAATAAAAAAAATGTTACAAATAAAATCTGAAAAAATAGACACACAGAGAAAATATGGGTGGCTCTCTGACAGATGTGGAGTTGTGATGACTCCCTTACTGGGCTCTCAGTGGAAATCTTTTTTTTTTTAAAAGATTTATTTATTTTTATTACAAAGTCAGATATACAGAGAGGAGGAGACACAGAGAGGAAGATCTTACGTCTGATGATTCACTCCCCAAGTGAGCTGCAACGGGCCGGTGCTGCACTGATCCGATACCGGGAACCTGGAACCTCTTCCAGGTCTCCCACACGGGTGCAGGGTCCCAAGTCCTTGCGCCGTCCTCGACTGCTTTCCCAGGCCACAAGCAGGGAGCTGGATGGGAAGTGGAGCTTCTGGGATTAGGACCGGCGCCCATATGGGATCCCGGGGTGTTCAAGGCAAGGACTTAAGCCGCTAGGCCACGCTGCCGGGCCCAGTCGAAATCTTGATTTGAATGATTAGACAGATTCCCCCCCAACCAATTGGCCCAGATGTCCTGGGGTAAGAGCGTGATGGGGGCAACAGAGACATAGTGCGCATGTTTTCCAGCCCATGTTATTGGTCCAGCCCCAGAAGCTTAGCAGATGAAGTGTTGGTGATCAGCAGGGGAAGGGGGGGGTGTTCCTAACTTTGATCTTGCCAGTGGGCAAGTGATTCTGCAGTCCCTCCTACCAGTGGGACTACTGTGCTCAGGTTGAGTTGAAAAAAAACTTGCTTTAACAAGACAAAACAAAACAAAGAATTGTCTTATGATCCAACAGTGCCACCACTGGGCATACATCCAAAGCAAAGAAAGTCGGTCTGCTGAGGCCAGCAGCATGGCATAGTAGCTAAGCCTTTGCCCGGGCTGCTGGCACCCCGTATGGGCACTGGTTCGTGTCCTGGCTGCTCTGCTTCTGATCCAGCTCCCTGCTTGTGGCCTGGGAGAGCAGCGGAGGGCGACTCCAGGTCGTGGGCCCCTGCGCCCACGTGAAGCAGCTCAGCTCCGGTCATTGTGTCCATCTGGGGAGCAAACCAGTGGACGGAGCATGTCTCTCCTTTTCTCTGTCACTCTGCCTTTCAAATAAAAATAAAATAACTCTCTGTAAAAATCAGTCTGCTAAAGAGACAGCAGTACTCCTCTTGCAGCACTATTCACAATGGCCAGGAAATGGAAACGGATGAATGCCTGTGGAAGATGGGGTGTATAGATCACAGTGGAGTATTAGTCAGCTGTGAAAAAGGAGAAAGTCTTGTCAATTGCAGTGGTGTGGATCGAAATGGAGGCCATTATGTTAAATGAAATAAAGATCAAAGTGACAAAGGCAGCATGATTACACTCATAGGTAGACTGAAAAATTTATCCCAAGGAAGTTGGGGTTACAAAGTCTGGGTAGAGTCGGGGATAGGGAAGGCTGATTAATGGGTATTGAGTTATGGCTAGTTTGGCTGTGGTATGATTGGCTAGTCATGGTAGGAAGACGATAGCTAATGATAGTGTACTTTATGCTTATAAAACCAGCTAAAAAGGAATTTGAATGTTTCAGCATAAAAAATAACTATTTGACTCATTAGATAGGGGTTGACCCCTGTTGAAACATTACATTATGTACACAATATTGAACCATCATATGGTGCCCCATCAATAAATGCATCAATTTAAAGTAAAAATTAAGCCAATACTCGCCAATTTTACTGAAAAAACTATGGCAACTAGCTGTTAAAGTAAAAAACTCAGGAAAATGTTTAACAAACTGGGTAGCAGGACCATAGGGCAAACCATGTCTGTCCTGGGCATTTTCTTGATTTTCTTTAAAGAAGATTTTTCTTGGGAGCACTAGAGGGCGCTTTAGACTATAATAAGAATCCTGTTTTGCTTTCAGAAACTCCATCAGAAATTTCAAGTGATTGATATTATATGAACTTAAGTAAATTCACATCAGGTTGTTTCAGTATTTCTAGCAAATGCACAAAATCAATAATTTCTTCTTAGAGCAAAGCAAGATTTATTAAAGACAGCTACAAAAGCGGTCTAGAGTTGGAGCTCCAAGAGAGGAAGACCCACAAATCTGAAGTGGAGTCTTCGCTTTTTTAAAAGTTTTATTTGTTTTTATTGGAAAATCAGAGTTACAGAGAGAAGGAGAGACAGAAAGATTTTCCATCTGCTGGTTCACTCCCCAGGTGGTCGCAACAGCCAGAGCCAATCCAAAGCCAGGAGCCAGGAGTCAGGAGCCTCTTCTGGGTCTCCCCCTTGGGTGCAGCGTCCCAATGTCTTTGGGCCATTCTTGACTTCTTTCACAGGCCACAAGCAAGGAGCTGGATGAGAAGTGGAGCAGCCAGGACACAAACCGGTGCCCATTTGGGATCCCAAAAGATGCAGTTCGTGTCCCTTTCCAATAAAAATAAGCAAGTCTTTAATAAAGTGATGTACTTCATGCCCTTACTTGAGAGAGTGACACACACAGAGAGGGAATGACACACACACAGATAACTTGCATGTCCTGGTTTATTCCCCAAATGACTGTAACAGTGAGGGCTGGGCCAGGCCGAAGCCAGGAGCCAGGAGTTCCTTCTTGGTGTCCCCGCTGGGTGGCAGAGGCCTCTGTGCTGGAACTGTCTTCTAAGTACTCGGACCATTAGCAGGGTGTTGGATCAGAAGTAGAGTACTAGGAACACCAAGTGGTGTCCCCACGGCCTCTGGGCATCGCAGTCAGTCAGCTTCTGCCTACTCCCGGGAGGTGTTTTACTTTTCATAAAAATGCTGACAGATATCTGAAAGTTGATGGCAGGGCTGCAGTGTCACTAATTGCAACTGAGGTCTTGTTTTGGGTGTGTTTAATACAGACAGAACAACTGCAGTATTATCCTTGTTTCTAGATGAGCTTAGTGATATTGTGGAAGGTACACGGAGCACCTGTTTTTCTTGTTGTGCGTGTTTGATAAATAAGGGCTGATCCGTAAGAATGTTTCATAGCAGTGGTATGATGCTGCGGAGGAAAGTGGTGTCTGGCTGGGTTTGGTTCCCACCTCAGGGACCTGGGGTAATCTTACCATGTCACTGGGGCTTTTTCTCAGTCAGTGGGGGTGGCTGCTGGGGACACTCAGGTGGTTTCCATGTCATGGCCATTGTGAATCGTGCTGGAGTAAGCATTGGGAGTGTCGCGGGGAGGTCTTCTGCAGAATTGCTTTTCTGTCGTTTGGATACATATCCAGTAGTGGCATTTCAAGTTTGAGATTCCCTGATTTGTACACATGACTTTTGATTAGTCTGTTTTTGCCTGTGGGTACAAATGGGTACAAACCAACTCTACCCACATCGTGAAGTCTGTGACCCTGAATATTTGATTTAGGGAACGTGGGGACGGAGGTGGATTCCTGCTTGGGGCCCTGATCTAGTTCTTTATAATGTTTCATGTTACATTAGGAACAGTTCCCTCTCTGCTGCTACACAGTATTTATACAAGCCTGGTTGCCCATCTCAAACTTTCCCGGAAAGAGAAAGGTTCATATTTCATTGGCTTTTATTTGATCAGATTCAATCAAGATGGAAACTGAGATCAAAATCATCAGAAGTTTCTCAAGTCTCGGTAGCATGTCGTGATGCCGCAAAAACTCCCGAGAGAAATGTTTGCTAAGTGGACATTAGCTTCACCTGGCAGACTTTAGCGGTCTAGGATTGGATTGCATGTTGTTGTTATCCAGTTTTCTCATTTCTGAAGAATGCTCTGCCATTAAAAACATTCTGTTTTTGTTTGTTTAATTTGAAAGGCAGACAGAGTGAGAACTTCCACCTGCTACTACTCCCCACTCGCCTGCCAACTGCCTGGCTGAAACTAGAAGGAATCCAGTCCTAGCTTTCTCTGTGGGTGGCAGGGACACGCGTATTTGAACTTGTTCTTTCCTAAGATACACAGAGGGAGGAAGCATAGTCAGAAGTGGGAGCAGGATCGGAATCCCAGCCCTCCTGTGCGCGGTGCAGGCCCGCAGTGCTGCCTGGACCATTGTTCCAGCGATGCGATCCTGAGTACTTACGAACCCATCACACGGTCACACAGTTAAAATCTGCATCATCATCGCCATCTGTGTCCTGGACTGGCCTCTCCCCAAGGCAAGCCCCAATAGCCAACCCTCTTCTGAGCACGAGTTTGATGACTCTGGGATGCTCCTAGAAGTGGGATCGGACAACACCTGCTCCGTTTCACTCAGCATCCGGTCTTCTCCAGATCCATCTGTGTGTCAGCCCGCATGGCTGACCTTTAATCCTGCAAAGACTGGAGAAGCTGCCTGGTGCCTTTGGTGGTCATGGGAGAGAGCCTTTTTCATGCCCCTCAGAAACTTCCATGTTGCCCCACCCTCCCCCAAGGCTAGCAGAAGTTATGACTGAGCAGGCAACGGAAAAACAACTTCTCGCACCACCAAACTCACTTCTCAGGTCCTTTTCCATGCTGGTTAGAAGACAGGGGCCCTGGAGGTGGGTTTGGTCACATAAGGAGCGAGTGTGAGAAGATGCGGTTCGTATTCCACCTTCCTGTGAGCTAGAGCAATCGGGTCGTGTTCCAGCCCTTGCTCCTCCAGTTGTGCTATGTAGAAATCGGGGAACAGGAACAGAGGGGAGAGGATGGGTGTTAGTGTGGGAGTCCCAGGCACGTGGGAGACAGGATGCAGCTCAGGAGAGGAATGGGCAGAGGAGCCATCTTGGCTTTCACAAATCTTAAGCAGGACCAGATGGGATGCGCGCTCCTTCCCCCTCCCAGCAGCTGTCATTTAATCCGAGTGACGTCCCTAGGCCACCTGGAGTTTTGAAGGGACTGGGGAGAGCGGCTTTGTGCGGCCTCCCTCCTCTTGGGCAGCTTCTCCGGTGCTGCAGCCATGGAGGAAGTTTCCAGGGTTGACTGCGGGTCCAGCAATGCAAAACAAAATTTCTTTACGGACACGGTTGGCTCTCTGTTCCGCTGTAAGTTTCTTTGGCCGGCACTCTGCAAAGGCTGCCGCTCCGGTTGGTGTAAACTTGACTCTGGCCTAGTGGGAGGAGCCTCGCTTACCTGAACGTGGCCCTGGCCGTTCACCTTGGATTGGTTGGGAGAAAAATGCAGCCGGTATTGACTGAACTGTGTGTGGAGTTGCGGGACCGGAAGGAGGTTTCTAGGTCTGTGTTGTTGACCTAGTTCTGGATGATGTTTTTAGTGCTGCTGACCTAATTCTGCATTATGTTTTCATTGAACGACTTGATTATTTTTATATCCTTTTCTGGTAAGTGAATTACCTTCACCACTTTCAGTTTTTCCATGCCCCAACTTCCACTTCACTCCACATTCTACGTACACTTGAAATGACACTCTGTAAGCTGTTTTTCATTCTTTTAACCCGCTAGGAGCGATCTTGCCTGCTTCTCATTGGAATGTCAGCCTAGCAGCTAAACGTGTGTGTCATTTGTGCGGGGGAATAAGCTGACGTTTGTGTCCAGGCTTCAAAGAGGCTGTGCTCTTGGTGTTGCATTTAATACTTAATGTGCCAATGGAATCTTTTTACTTTAATCACTTCCGTGGGTGATTAAATATGCGTCACCGGACCTGGCTTTCTTTCACCAACCCTGAAAAAACAAGTCAGTTGCTTGTTCTCTTAAAGTTAGGTTCACCAGGCACTCTGATTACTGACACTGCTTTTTGTGTTTCAACTTTAATGCGAAAGAGGAAAACACGTCACTTGAAAGTATCCTTGTTCTATTTAGAAACTGTGATGCCAGTGCTATCTAATGGTTGGCTTGAGTAGCTGAGATATTCTAAATTCAGGTTCACGGGCTTCATGCTGAGGTTGTTTCTCATATCTCCCCTGGCATGGTGTGATTGATTAAAAAGGCTGTTGTCATGTGTGCGTTTGAGCTCCCTGTTTTTCAGTAAACTTTGAGATTATTATTTCAGCCTTAAAAAATTAATTGAAAATAGTAGCAAGATTCAGTGTGGCTTTAAAAATATTCAATGAGATAGACTTGCTGGGAAACTTTTTTTTTTTTAAATCAAAAATCAAGACATTCCAGAAAGAATGATTCTTATGGCAGTGTTGAGGGTGAAGACGTTGTGACTGATAGTCTGGGTGCCATTGGTTCCTCTAGGTGTGTGAAAAGTACTTCAGTGTAAAGAGGTACATGGAGTGTGACAGGTGAAGGACCAATTGCCCCTTTTTTCCCTAAAATAAATGTATTTGAGAAGGCGTTGTGAGACACATACTGCACAAGGCATATAATTTTAAGGTGATTCGCTGTCACATGGCACGTTAAGCATGTCCCTGTGTTTGTGTTTCCTCGTTCTGTTACTGAAGAGAAAAGCCAATGCGGTGGAGACCGTGGAGAAGCTGTTTCAGTGTCTGCCTTCACATGGACTGCTTCTGTGCCCTGCTTACCACACTGCGTACATTGCTGTCATGAACACTGTTCAACCTCGCAGCACTTTCAGCCGATCGAGTTTAAAATCAGATGTTGAAAACAAAGCAAACTTTCTTCTCCTGGTGTGTTCAAACCCATCATTTGGACCATTCTGAACTTTTAAAAATGCTTAGGCATTTTTTTTTTCTTCCTCTCCGACCCTTATTTGACACAGTTGCCTTAGAATACCAGAGAAAATGGTGCCGCGGTCAGAGACGTGGGAGTTAGCTGTTCCTGCTGTTGGGGAGTCATGGGCCACCGTGGGCTATTTGCTTTATGAATGCTGCAGAGAGCCAGGACCCGGGAACCAGGGAACCAGGAATGAGTCTCAACCAGTCCTGCAGGAAGAGGTTGGCAGGCTGGGGTTCCCCGTCTTTGGGTCTTTGTTTCTCATACGGACTTTGTCTTTTCTCCCCACTGCTTCCCTGCCCATTTTCTCTTCTGCCCACAGACATTTTTAACAAGATGGTGTCACATTTGGGTGCCCTCTGAGCTTTGGAAAGACATTTTCTTTGGGTTGAGTCCATGGGGTGCATTTAGTGCCACTGTGCGTGCATCAGGAGAACCGTCAATGGAATGAAGTTGGAGCATTAAATTACCTTTTGTTGATTCTTGAGTCATCTCAGCTGCAAGCTTTGTTTCCTTTTGCTACTTAGAAAATGTATAAGGAATTCCCGAGTCACAGGACCTCCAGCATAGCTCCAAGTTCTGCAAACTGAAGGTTCCTGCTTTCCCAGCGAAATCAACGTTTGCTTCAGGGGTTTTTAATTGCTGAAGGGAGAAGCTCTGTCTTGAGCAATTGTGAGAGGGAAAGCTCCCGTTCCATGGCAGTGCAAGGAGAGAGCATAACTGTCAACTTGAGGAGTGGAGGAAGTAGAGCAACAAGGCACCTCTTATCTGTGGGGTGCCTTGGTGATTTCACCTGAAAAGGCCAAGTGGAAAGTTCTAGAAATAATCAGTCCTTAAATATTAAGTAGTACATTATGCTGTGTAGCGTGGTGACATCTTGCACCATTTCATTGCATCCTCCCTTTGTCTAGAGTATCCTTTTTATTTATTTATTTAAAGATTTTTTTTTTTTTATTACAAAGTCAGATATACAGAGAGGAGGAGAGACAGACAGGAAGATCTTTCATCCAATGATTCACTCCCCAAGTGAGCCGCAACGGCTGGCGCTGCGCCGATCTGAAGCCAGGAACCAGGAGCCTCTTCCGGGTCTCCCACGCGGGTGCAGGGTCCCAAAGCTTTGGGCCGTCCTCAATTTCTTTCCCAGGCCTCAAGCAGGGAGCTGGATGGGAAGTGGAGCAGCCAGGATTAGAACTGGCGCCCAAATGGGATCCCGGGGCGTTCAAGGCGAGGACTTTAGCTGGTAGGCCATGCCGGGGCCCTGCCTGGTGTATCCTTGTCTTACGCGCTACTTGGTGGCTCTCTTAGCCATCAAATCAGCTATCCATCCCACTGTCACAGTACTTGTGTTCCGGTAGACCTTCTTTACTTTTTTAAAGGTTGGTTCCTTTTTTTTTTTTTTTTAAAGATAAATTTATTTACTTGAAGAGCATAGTGATGGAGAGAGAGAGAGAGAGATCTTGCATCTACTGGTTCATTCCCCAGCTGACCTAAATGCCGGAGCTGGGCTGGTTTGAAGGCAAGAGCTAGGAGCTTCCTCTATATCTCCTAAGTGGCAAATATTTGAGCTATCTTCTGCTGCTTTGTCAGGTGCAGTAGCAGGGAGCTAATAGGAAGTAGAATAGCTAGGACTTGAACAACCTCCTATTTAGGATACTGAGACTCCTAAAATCTAGGGTAAAGGTGAGTTTTCTGTCTGTGAAGTTGTGAAGAAGGAAAAAGAAGTGGATGCTAGTTTTGTTGTTGTGCGACTAGCAGAGGTTGTGGCCACATGCATGAGGACTACTTAATCAAGACGGGGAAAAGCAATAAATTATAGGGTTTGGTACTCTCTAGGGTTTTGGGTATTCCCTCGGGGATCTCAGGACATATCCACACAGATAAGGGAGGTGACTTAGACAAAAGGATTTGGGGTGGTGATTCACGCCACAAGTGTTAGCAGAGATGGCTGAAATAGAGGTTCTTGGCTTGCCATTAAAAAAGAACTTCAGGCATGAGGCAGAGAGGAGTGGTGAACACGGGCGTCAGGTTCGAAGAGAGAGTGTGCCTGTTAGACCAGATGGTCACTTCTTTGGACAAATCTGAGAGTCAGGCTGGGGGAAGCAAGGCAGGAGGGTTTAATAAAGAGAAGATAAAGAACTCAGTCAGTTCTTCCCACCTTATCTCCTCTCCACCCTCTTCTGGACAAAGGTGTGTGTGAAACTGGTGAATTCCATCCAAGGTTCCGTTATCCAGTGTTATCAGATGGGGTAGCCCACTTGGCATTGGACAAAGAACATTCTCCTGGAATGCTTTCCTTGAAGGGAGCTTTGGAACCACCTATGAAGTGATCGGGGTTGGGCCATGTGAAGTACTGGGTTGCATCCTAGTAGAACTTAGGTGGGCTAAGTTCTGTCTTCTTGCCGAACAACAATTGATATGAGAGAAACCTGATTCAAACTCTGGTTCAGCCATTGCTGTGGCTAGAGGGCTTTCAACTGTAAGGTAAATAGAATGACTAATGTCTAGGGCCTATTGTGGGACTAGCCCATCTGTTCCATCTGGCTTGACATAGGCCCGTGGTAGTTGGATCATTTATTGTCAGGTGTATTTCTGATTTTCATACGTGTGTGAAGAGAGAGGAATAGTCATTCCGCATTTCCTGGTGCCTGTCTTCCTCATGCCCCGACCTGCTGAATTCTTGACTGTCCTTTGAACTCTGTCTGCTGTGTGTTCCCTTCCCCAACTCCTTCATACAGCGAGGCTCTTTCCTCTGAGTCCTCTCCACCATTTGGCCGTGACCTTAAGCTTAGGGTTCCTGCACTCTCCTCTTATGCACAGTGAGCATTTTTGAGACAGGAATCATCCTGTCTATCATAGGATCTGGCATAGATGTAACCGTCATTTGGAATGAAATGGATTGGACTGAACTGAATCTAATACCTCCATAAAGAACAGGGCCTTGCGGGGTAAGTCTGAGTCACTTCACATTGCAGACTTACTTTTTTTTTAAAAAAATAAAATATTTATTTATATATTTGAAAGGCAGAGTTACCAGGAGAAAGAAAGAGAGATACCTACTATTAGCTGGGACTGGGCCAGGTTGAAGCCGAGAGCCAAAAGCTTCATCCAAGCCTTCCATGTGAGTACAAGGGACCAAGGACTTGTTCATCTTCTGCTGTTTTCTCAGGTGCAGTAGTGGGGAGCTGGATTGGAAATGAAGAGGCCAGGACTTGAATCAGTGTCCATATGGGAAGTCAGTGTTACAGGCAGCATTTTTTATATATATATATATATATATATATTTTTATTACAGGCAGCATTTTAACCTGATGTGCCGTCGCAGTGCTGGCCCCTACAGACTTACATTTAAAAAAAAAAAAAAACTGATCTACATATTTGTTTGTTTATGTTTATTTGAAAGTCAGAGAGGGTCCGGCGGCGTGGCCTAGTGGTCAAAGTCCTCGCCTTGAATGCGCTGGGATCCCATATGGGTGCCGGTTCTAATCCCGGCAGCTCCACTTCCCATCCAGCTCCCTGCTTGTGGCCTGGGAAGGCAGTCGAGGACGCCCCAAAGCTTTGGGACCCTGCACCCATGTGGGAGACCTGGAAGAGGTTCCTGGTTCCTGGCTTTGGATCGACTAAGCACTGGCCGTTGTGGTCACTTGGGGAATGAAGCATTGGACGGAAGATCTTCCTCTCTGTCTCTCCTCGTCTCTGTATATCTGACTTTGTAATAAAATAAATAAATCTTTAAAAAAAAAGTCAGAGAGTCAGAGATACACGGATAGACACAGAGATCTTCCGCCTGCTGCTGTACTCCCACATGCCAGTGACAGCTGGGTCGGCCTTCGCCTAGCCTGCGCCAGGGGCTGGAAGCTCTCCAGGTGTCCCATTGGGTGGCATCCACGTACTTGCACCACCCCTTGCCGCTCCTCCTTGTGCGCATTAGCAAGAAGCTACAGTTAGGAGTGGAGCCGGGACGGGAACATGAGCTCTGTGCTGTGGGATACAGGTGTCCCCCGCCATCAAACACCTGCTCCTGAAGAAGGGGTTGGGTTTCAGGCCCCCAGTCCTGGTTTGACCTCAGGTTTCCCCCTTGGGTTTGAGGTTATTCAGAGACCTGTCATCACAGACAAGCAAGGCAGAGATGTTCTGCTGACAGCACATGTCTGTTTCCTCGGGGCTTTAGGGATGGACTCGCCGTTCTCAGGGACGTGAAGGTGGTGTGGTTCAGTCTTCTGCATTGCAGGGAAATGGGGGCCAATGTGAGCTTAGGAGTCATGTTCCAGTGTCGTTGGTATGCTGTGGTGTGTGAGTGCTCATGCGGATTTACTGTTTTGTCTTAAGCCTGGCAAGAGGGCATGTCTACTTGTAGCTAGTGTTGATGTTAGGATACTTTTGTGTTCCCAGCTATCTTTCTTAGGAAAAAGCTGATAGGCTATTCTGATTATAGTGACAGACAAAAATAACAGTGATATCTTAAAATGCAAAAAAATGTTCAGTATCATTGTTATATATAAAATTGTTACATGGTTGCCACATCTGTTACTGCAGTTGAAATGTTGACTCCTTTCTTAGACTTTGGTTTTCCTGATGGGGAGGCACAATTTAAAAATATGCTCTTCTGTCTGTTGAGATTCTTCTCTCCCTTTAGTTTTTAATTTATTCTTTAAAGGTGTATTTATTTACTTGAAAGGCAAGGTTAGAGAGAGAGAGATGGAGAAATTTTTCCATCTGCTTCTTCATCCCCACATAGTCCCAGCGGTCGTAGCTGGACCAGGCTGAATCCAGAGGCCAGAAACTTCTGCCAGGTTTCCTGTGTAGGTCCAGGGGCCCAAAGACTTAGGCCATCTTCCTCTGCTTTCCCAGGTGTGTTAGCCAGGAGCTAGATTAGAAAGGGAGCAGCCAGAACTTGAACTTGTACTCATATGGGATGCCAGTGTTGCAGGCAGTGGCTTAACCTATTGTATGACCACCAGCTTGTTTGCTTGCTTTTTATTATACACACACATTAGAGAGATTTTCAGAGAGTAATCTTACTTACTGGTTCTATTTTTTTTAAAGACTTATTTATTGGGCCCGGCGGCGTGGCCTAGCGGCTAAAGTCCTCGCCTTGAAAGCCCCGGGATCCCATATGGGCGCCAGTTCTAATCCCGGCAGCTCCACTTCCCATCCAGCTCCCTGCTTGTGGCCTGGGAAAGCAGTGGAGGACGGCCCAATGCATTGGGACCCTGCACCCGTGTGGGAGACCCGGAAGAGGTTCCTGGCTCCTGGCTTCGGATTGGCATGCATCGGCCCGTTGCGGCTCACTTGGGGAGTGAATCATCGGACGGAAGATCTTCCTCTCTGTCTCTCCTCCTCTGTGTATATCTGGCTGTAATAAAATGAATAAATCTTTTAAAAAAAAAACAAAAAAGACTTATTTATTATTTTTATTGGAAAGGCAGATATACAAAGAGGAGGAGAGACTCCCCAAGCGGCCATAGTGGCTGGAGCTGAGCCATTCCGAAGCTAGGAGCCAGGAGCTTCTTCCAGGTCTCCCATGCGGGTGCAGGGTCCCAAAGCTTTGGGCTGTCCTCAATTGCTTTCTCAGGCCACAAGCAAGGAGCCGGATGGGAAGCTGGGCTGCCGGCTTTAGAACTGGCGCCAATATGGGATCCCAGCGCATTCAACGTGAGGACTTTAGCTGCTAAGGCTATGGTGCTGGGCCCTGGTTCTCTTTCTTAATGTCCAGCACAGTTAGCATCAGTCAGGAAACTCAGTCCAGATCCCACCTGCACGGCAGGGACCCCATCACTTGATCCATCACTATGGCCTCTCAGGGCCTGCTCTGGCAGCGAGTTGGATCCTGGAGCCACAGCCAGGAACTGTTGGAGGTGTTGCTCTTGAACTTCCCAATCTGGGCTTACTCGCCTGATGTTCAGAAAACCAATTGCTGACATGGGAGTGGTAAAAAAAAAAGTGTTTGTTGCAGAGTCCAGAGCAGGGAGCTGGACAGCTGTGGCTCAACTCCAGTGCTTCCCAAGGAATTAGTGGGAAATTAGGGCCTGAGATGGGCATGTTCAGCTTGTGTCCGAGATCCTGATTGGTCAGTTGTACTCATCACTTTCTTTTGCTTGGTCAAGGATGCTAGGCTCTTACTGCAATTGCAGTTGGCTACGTAAGGGGTTGGTACCTTTTGCCCTAGGTCTGGACTATGCTTGCCTGGACTTGGAATTCCCCTACACAAATGCTTTCAGACAGTACTGGCTGACAAGATTTTATCTGTTGGAGAAGCAAATAACTTCTTATAGGGGCAGCTGTATGACTCTCAGGGACTTCCTTTCGGGAAAGAACAGGCAGGAACGCCTTGGGCTGAGGGAGGCAGACGGGAAGCTGGGTCCCACCTTTATATGATCAGGGTTTGGTGTCGCCTTGATATGGAACGTGGGTGTCCGCACTGCTAGGCTGGAATCCCACCCCACTCTTCCTTTAATGAGATTATACCTCCTGTCTTACCCAAGAATTGACTTGCAGCTCTCTGTCTGTCTGTTCTTTTTCTTCAACTTGCTGTGAGTCACTAAGGATTGGATGAAGGAGTTGATATGCTCTGGGTGGATCCAGAGTGGGTTGTGTTATCTGTATACTTTTATTCAGTTAGTTATTTTGAAGGATTTATTTATTTGAAAACCAGAGAGAGAGAGAGAGAGAGAGAGAGAGAGAGAGAGAGAGAGAAGAGCAGTAGATGCAGGTTTGGTTCCTCAATGACTGTAACAGCAAGATCTGGCCCAGACGGAAGCCAGGTGTCTGAAACCCCATCTGAATGTCCCATGTGGGAGGCAGGAGTCCCAGGTGGGTGAGTCATGCTCTGCTGCCTTCCCACATGCATTAGTAGGAAGCTGAATCAGAATAGAGCAGTCAGGACCCAGGTGGGCGCTCAGTATGGAATGATGGCGTTTCAAGTAGCAGCTTAACCTGTTGCACCACAGTGTTGTACTGGGTACTTTTTAAAAAAAATAATAAAACTGAGAGTCTGCTTTTAATATCACCGTAGGTTAATAATTCTGAACAAATATCAGTAACAAAATCCTCTTCCCCGAAAGCTTCTTTGGCTGGACTAAGCTGAAAACAATTTGCTCTGTTTACCATTGGGTTTTTTTTTTTTTTTTTAAAGATTTATTTTATTCTTATTACAAAGTCAGATATACTGAGAGGAGGAGAGATAGAGAGGAAGTGGAGCTGCCGGGATTAGAACCAGCGGCCATATGGGATCAAGGCGAGGACCTTAGCCACCAGGCCACGCTGCCAAGCCCTACCATTGGGTTTTAATAATGTCATTGTTATGTAATCTACAAATGAGTCCATGGGCATTACTTGTATTTTTTCTTTTTTCAAATAAACATTGTTTTGGGCCGCGGCGTGATAGGCTAGTGGTTAAAGTCCTTGCCTTGCATGCACTGGGATCCCGTAAGCCTCCGGTTCTAATCCCAGCAGCCCCGCTTCCCATCCAGCTCCCTCCTTGTGGCCTGGGAAAGCAGTCAAGAATGGCCCAAGGCCTTGGGTCTCTACCCACGTGTTGGACATGTGTACCTGTGTGGGAGACCTGTAGGGAGCTCCTGGCTTTGGATTGGCTCAGCTCCAGCCGTTGTGGCCACTTGGGGAGTGAACCAGCAGATGGAAGATCTTTCTTCCTTGTCTCTCCTTCTCTCTGTATATCTGACTTTCCAATAAAAACAACTAAATCTTACAAAAAAAATAAACAAATATTGTTTCTAACTGGATGGTTATTCTGAGAACTCATGGAAAAAAAACCTGATCCATGGTCCACATATTCACTCTTTCGCTGTTTTTCTTTTTTTTTGTAATTAATCAGACTTTATTTGAAAAGAGATACGGATGCTGATATGAGATACATGGGTGCAAAGTGGTGCCTTAACCACTGTGCTAAATGCTTGTCTCTACCCTACCAGCCTTTTATTTTTCCCCCTAAGAATAAACACCATGGGGGTCTGAGATGGCAGCTGAGGACTGGGTTTCTGGCTCGGGTCTCGGTGTGGGTTGCATTGAAGAGGGGAGTTGCCAGTGTTCCACTAGGCTGGGCTGCCTGAAGGGTGGAGCCTGGGCAGAAGGCACTCCCTGGGGGCTTTGCCAGCTGAGCCTCTCCCCAGGTGACAGTTCATCAGGGCCTCTGGTTTTCCTGGAAGGGTGGGTCCCACAGGTGTTCATCAAGGGAAGTTCCTAAGAGGTGTGGATTGGCTAAACTCATTTCCAGGGGAGTTGGCACCTCTGACCACCGTGGTGCTACACATAATCTGTGCTTATACCATGGACCTGAGATAAGCAGGGAGGGCTTTGAACGGACAGGGGGAGAAACCACCTTCCCTTTGCCTCCTCTTGTTACTCTTTGGGACCATTTGAAATTTAAAATTGGGGCCTGGCGCAGTAGCCTAGCGGCTAAAGTCCTCTCTTTCAGTGTGCCAGGATCCCATCCAGCTCCCTGCTTGTGACCTGGGAAAGCAGAGGAGGATGGCCCCAAAGCTTTGGGTGCCTGCATCCATGTGGGAGACCCGGAAGAAGCTCCAGGCTCCGAATCAGCTCAGCTCTGGCTGTTAGCCATGTGGGGAGTGAACCAGTCGATGGAAGATCTTTCTCTCTCTGTCTCTCCTTGTCTCTCTAAATCTGCCTTCCCAGTAAACATAAGTAAGCCTTTTTAAAAAAGTATTTATTTGAGAGACAAGGAGAGACTTTGTTGATTGTGAATTACTTTTTTAGAAATGTAAAACTTCTTGAAGACTTTTGCTGTTTTAATGGATTTATTAAAATTCTTTAGTTATTTCAGAAATGGGAGGGTGGAGAGAAAAATCTATCATCTTCTGGTTCACTTCCCAAACGCTTTCAGCAGCTGAGGCCTCGACTTGGTTGAGACAGAAAGCTGGAAAACTGGTCCCGCTCTCCCACATGGGTGGCAGGAATCTGATGAGTTGAGTCATCCCCACTGCCTCTCTGGGACTGCACTGCCGGGGGCTGGAGGTGGGAGCTGGAGGCAGGCCTCAGATCCAGCTGGTTGGCTGTGGGGTGCAGGTATCTGCACAGTGTCTTGATTGCTAATCAAATGCCTGCCCTTCTTGCTTCTTTTAAAACAGAAGAAAGAATGAAGATAATACAGTAATGCATCAATGTGATTTAGTAGTTACTGAGTTGCAGCTTTTCCAGGTTTCATTTTTATTAAAATTCATGTATGCAGTGATTGTAATATGACTTAATTATATATAGGTAAATAAATTTATACTTATCATTCACAGAGTATTCCAAGTATACATTAAGGATATGGGTCCTTTATATATATATATATATAACATATATATATATATATATAGTGTGTGTGTGTGTGTATGTGATCATACTGTCTAAGTTCTGTGAAAATGAAAGTGTTGGGGCTGACATGGTGGCATTGTGACCTAGTCCTCCACCTGTAGCACGGGCATCCGATGTGGACGCTGGTTCATGTCCCAGCTGCTCCACTTCCAACCCAGTGCCCTGTTTATAGCCTGGAAAGGTGGCGGTGAGTGGCTCAGTCCTTGGGTTCCTGCACCCACATGGAAAACCCAAAGGAGGCTCTGGCTCAGCTCCGGCCATTGCAGCCACTGAGGGAAGGATCCAGTGGATGGAAGATCTTTCTGTCTCTTCTCTCTGTAGCGCTGCCTTTCCAGCAAAAGTAAGTATATCTTTTGAAAAAAAATTAAGAAATGAAAGTGCTCCTATTTTATACTGCTTTTCTGTCCAGTCTCATCAGGGCATTTGTATAAATAAAAATGATTTTGCCATATAGAAAAGGGTGGTGTTCAAAATTGGTTTATGGCAAGTCAGATTTACAGAGTATGTTAATGCTTCAGGAATAGTTTGCAAGTAAGCTTTACCATGTGCAGCCGCTTTCTTTGGACTTGTACGTTTAGTGAGGTAAACACATTCTGCTTTGATTTAATGGCAAGTTTCTGGAACATTTAAATGGAATCCAAACCTTTGGAAAGCCAAGTTTGTAAAATATATTCATTTGAGCACACAAGTTATTAATTTTCTTTTCAATATATTGACACCCATTTACCTTCTATTTCCTGTTATTCTTTTTTTTAATCCACTTTTATTTATTTGTTTTCACTCACATTCTGTGTGCAGTGGCCTTCACTGGCTGGTTGCTTCGGAACTTGGCATGACCCATGCTATTGTTGCCATGGGCACGAGTTCCCTTTGTTCAGATTCCTCTGGCTTTGTTGGGTTGGCCACCAAGAGTCACTGTGTTGTTCTTTGCTTTGTACACACGTAGGCACACCTGTGGCCCAAGTAGAATTTAGGTTCATCCTGAGCATAAACAGATCTCACTTGCAGCCAGCAAAAATGGCCTTGCACCACAGTCTTCCAGAAGTCCTGTTCCCAGGAGGCCTTCACAGGCTCTAGGACAGCAGAAGGAGCTATTTCCTGTTGTTCTTAAAGGAGAATTGGGAAGCCCCCACAGAGGAGCTTCACTCAGGACTCTCACATGGGTGCAGGATCCCAGGCACTTGGGCCATCCTCTGCTGCCTTCCCAGGCATGTTAGCAGGAAGCTGGATTGGAAGTGAAGCAGCTGGGACTTAAACTGGCATCCACATGGGATGCCGGTGCTGCAGACCATGGCTTAAGCTACTGTGCCACAGCACCAGCCCCCCTGAGCATAGACCGTTAGATATTTCTCCTATATTGCTGTACTGCCTAGGAAGGTATAGCTGCTTTCAGCCCTGAAAGTACTTTGTGCCAGCCCTAGAGGGTCCTTCGTGATTCTCAGCATCCCTGGATGGCCTTGGGATGACTGAGCAGCCCGGTGTCCAGGCCGTCTGCCTTCTGCAGATCTGAAGGCACAAGCCCCGTCTGCCCAGTCAGCCCCAAGACAGCAAGGACACTGTGGGAACGAGTGTGATCAAAGGTGAGGGCATGACTACTCTGATGTGGTGTGAACTTCCTGGCGCATGATTTCTGTTTGTGTATGCTGACTAAATGTTCAGAGTCCTGGAATAATCATTTAAAATCAACCAAGAATTTCTGGAAGTCCTTTAGTTTGTTTTTAAGAAGTAGCATCATAGTATGGTGAGTATGCGGTGGCATCCCATAGCAGAGGGTCAATTCAAGGGCTGAGAAAGCAGTGGGAGGTTACCCAAGTACTTCTGTTCTGCCTCTGACACCCCCGTGGGAGACCTGGGTAGACATTCAGGCTTTTTTTTTTTTTTTTAATTGAAAAGCCAGATGTACAGAGAGGAGGTTCAGAAAGAAAGACCTCTCATCTGCTGGTTCACTCCCCAAGTGGCCACAACAGCCGGAGCCGAGCTGATCCAAGACCAGGAGCCAAGCGCTTCTTGTAGGTCCGCCACGAGGGTGCAGGGTCCCAAGGCTTTGGGCTGTCTTTGACTGCTTTCCCAGATCACAAGCAGGGAGGGAGCTGGATGGGAAGTGGAGCAGCTGGGGCATGAACCGGTGGCCATATGAGATCCTGGCGGATGCAAGGTGAGGATTTTTTTTTTTAAGTAGCACTTTTATTCTATTATTTTATCTTAGTATTTTTTAAATTATTAATTACATTTCATTTTTTAAAAAAAATTTTTATTCATTAATTATATTGTATTATGTGACACAGTTTCATAGGTACTGGGATTCTCCCCACCCCTCCCCAAACCCTCCCGCCATGGTGGATTCCTCCACCTTGTTGCATAACCACAGTTCAAGTTCAGTTGAGATTCCCTCATTGCAAGCATATACCAACATAGAGTCCAGCATCTTATTGTTCAGTCAAGTTCAACAGCTTTTTAGGTATACCCTCTCTGGTTTAATTACATTTCATTTTGTGACACAGTTTCATAGGCTCTGGGATTCCCCCAACTCCTCATGGTGGATTCCTCCACCTTGTTGCAGTATTACAGTTCAAATTCAGTCAAGATTCTTTCATTGCAAGCAAATACCAAGCATAGAGTCCAGCATCTTATTGTCCAGATAAGTTCAACGGCTTGTTGGGGAGAACATCTCTGGTCTGAAGGTAGAGCCGGCAGAGTATCATCCCGATCAATTAAAAGCCCCAACGTAACATCAACAACAATGTACAACATTATGGAGTTAATTGACATGGTATTGAGTGACCAATATGTTAGAAAATGCAAGTTCTTAACCACATCCTATGACTCCTTCATTGATATCTCAATTTTAGTTTATACACAACCAGCTTCTATACACCTTAAAATGGCTATAGGGTGCTATTCAGCTGTCTCGTGTCTTTTCATTTTAGTATTTAGCAGTTTATAGTGTTGAAGCATAATTTTTACTGAACCTGGCAGATTTTAGGATAATCTGAACTGGCTTATAACTGTAACAAGCCATATGTTAACAGTTGAGGTGCAGAACAGTTTTAGGAGGGGTGTGCAGAGAAATCCTCAATGCTTTAGTGAGGAGTAACTTTGTGTCCTACCTGGTAAGGTATATGTGAGTGCAAGGTGAGGCTATCATGCCGGCCCAAGTTTCAGGCTTTTGGCTTTGACCAAGTTCAGCCTGGGCTGTTATGGTCATTTAGGAAGTGAATCATCAAGTGAAAGATTTCTCTCTGTCTCTCTTTCTGACTATGCCTTTTAAATAGCAAATGAAGAAGTCTAAAAAATATAAATTCTGGCTTCAGCCTTAACATCAGGGCATAAATCTTACCTCTTTCAATGGGTTTTCTGGGTGATCTTTGGCAAAGGACTGATCTCCTTGGGAGATTCCTCATCTTAATGGAGACGATCATTCCAGTGGCCAGGCTTGCTTGAAATAACGGAAGAGCAGATGGCCAGTGTGCCAAAGGCTCTATTGACTGGTAGGTGTAATTGTAGCATTTAGCACCCTTAGGGATTTTTTTCCCAGGCTCTGTCCTGTAAGAGTGGGCATCAAATAGTTCATGGAAAATAGCTATTTTGAAAAAAAAAAAAATCATGAATTTCCAAATTTGTTTGCACCATACTCTATTTAGCTTTTAATTCCCTTTTCCATGAACTTTGGGGAATACACTCGTGTATAAGTTTTTGCCTAGAAGGCTAAAGCACTTCTTTTCCTTGGCGTTCGTGGAAGAATTCCTTTGGTTGGAAATAGTCTCCAAATGTGTGGGGATTTTCATCTTGGTGTTGGTTTTTATAATCTGCTCCACATAAATTGTTTTATTGTTCTTAACTCATCTCCCCTTGGGCTTATTGGCGTGTCTCCTGGTATATGGGATGCAGATCACAGGGAAATTGGAAGGTTAAAGGGATGATGTATTTCACTAGCAGCAGGGGCTTTGTTTACTTCTTCAGTGTGGGGGTGGCTTTATTGTATGGTCACAATAAAGATTGGAAAATATTTTGGGTGAGTCTCTTATATAAATAGAGTCCAGTGGTTCCCACAACGAGGCACATGAAATACGTTAAAATGGTAATGACAGAAGGCCACTACTGTTTCTCACATTAAAAAATCCCCATTAAAATATTGAGGAGCTTTGGAAACCTCGGATAGAGATTCTGAGAAAGTGATCAGAGCTAGGTATTTAAACCGTCATCCCAGTGTATTCAATTCCTTTGGACTAGGGAGGAAAATGATTTTGTTTCTTCAAAAAGTAATTTCCACATTCAAGGAAACTCTCGATTCTGGTGTCTATTTTTAATGGATGAGTATGAAAGCTGGGAAAGTCATTTAATTTGTATGTCAGTTTCTTTTTTTCCATCAAATGAGGCCACTGGACCAGGTGCACGGACTTCCTGTGTCCTGGCCTTCTTTGGTTTGTAATGCAAAGCAGAAGGACTGAATGGCTGTTGACATCTGCCAGTCACTGTGGCCTTCAAGTGAAGGTTGTCTGGTCGCTAGAAGGTTGTACACTCCTGATAAAGGGAAGGAGTCCTTTCATAAGTGGCAAAAAATGCAATAGGAGAATTTTGATTTTTCACAGCCTCTCCCCTCTCCCCGCCCCTCCTTGTCACGTAGCAAGTCATGGGCTCTTAACGTGAAGCTAAATAAATGCTTGTTTCTGCTGGAATTTTCCAAATAGCTTCTCAAGGCTATTGTGCATCGCTGTGATAGAATGTGCAATGTTAAAACTTGTTCTGCCTTTTAGGAAACTTCTTAAACTACCACACCACATTTGAAAACAATTTTTGGTTATGAATTGGCTTCATACATCTTAAAAATGCAAGACTCAAGTGCCTGGCATTCATTTTTCAGTGACATTGAAGTTCATTCTTTGTGTCAAATTTGACTTTCTCTTTGATTTTCTTCCTCTCCCTCTCTTCCTTCCTTGCTTCAGACTTATTGTTGTTTACTTGGAGGCAGTGACAGAGAGAGATCTTCCATGCGCTGGTTCACTCTCTGATGACCTTGACCGGGGCAGGGCCAGGCTGAAGCTGAGTGGGTAATAACGACTCAATGACTTCGGGCCATTTCTGTTGCTTTTCCAGGCTTTTTAGCAGGGAGCTGTTTGGGAAATGGAGCAGCCTGACTCTGAACTTATCTTCACCTATGGATTGCTGATGATGTCACAGATGGTTTTAGCGGCTATGTCACAACACTAACACCAACTCCTGCCCCCCTACTACATTTCTGTTTTTTTTTTTTTTTCTTTCTTTCTTTCTTTAAAGATTTATTTATTTGAAAGTCACAGTTACAGAGAAAGGGAGAGACACACAGAGAGAGGCCTTCCACCGGCTGGTTCACTTCCCCAATGGTTGTAACAGCTAGATCTGGGCCAGGCCAGAGCCAACAACCTGGAGTTTCTTCCAGGTCTCCCGTGTGGGTGGCAGAGGCCCAAACACTTGGGTCACCTTTTGCTGTTTCACCCAGTCATTAGTAGGGAACTGGATGGGAAATGGAGCAGCCAGGAGAAGAACTGGCATCTATATGGAATGCCAGTGTCACAGGCGACAGCTTTATTCACTGTGCTACAGCACTAGGGTCATCTAAAAAAAAACTTTTTTTAAAGATTCATTTGTTTTTATTTGAAAAGCAGATTTATAGAGAGGAGGAAAGGATCCTCCGTCTGCTGGTTCACTCTCCAAATGGCTGCAACAGCCGGAGCTGAGCTGATCTAAAGCCAGGAGCCAGGAACTTCATCCTGGTCTCCCATGCGGGTGCAAGGTCTGAAGGCTTTGGGCTGTCCTTGACTGCATTCCCAGGACACAAGCAGGGAACTGGATGGGAAGCGGGGCTTCCGGGATTAGAACCAGCACCCGTATGGGATTCTGGCATGTGCAAGGCGAGGGCTTTAGCTGCCAGATTACTGCGCCAGACCCAGGTTTAAACTTTTTTTTTTTTTTTTTTTTTCAGTTGCTCTACTTCTGTTCTAGCTCCATACTTATGGCCTGGAAAAGCAACAGAGGTTGGCTCAAGTCTTTGGGTCCCTACACCCATCCAGAAAAAAGCTCTTGGCTCCTGACTTTGGATAGGCTCAGCTTTATTAGCAGCCATTGGGCAGTCTCTCCCTCCCTCTGTGTAATCCATTCTTTCTGTACAACCTTTCAAAGAACATAAAAAAACTTTTTTTTAAAAAAGATTTATTTATTTTTATTACAAAGTCAGTTATACAGAGAGGAAGAGAGACAGTGAGAAAGATCTTCTGTCCAAGGATTCACTCCCCAAGTGAGCGCAATGGCCAATGCTATGCAGATCCAGAGCCAGGATCCAGGAACCTCCTCCAGGTCTCCCACAGAGGTGCAGAGTCCCAAGGCCTTGGGCCGTCCTCAACTGCTTTCCCAGGCCACAAGCAGGGAGCTGGATGGGAAGTGGAGCTGCCGGGATTAGAACCGGCGCCCATATGGGATCCTGGCGCGTTCAAGGCGAGGACTTTAGCTGCTAGGCCATTGCACCGGGTCCAATAAAATAAATGTTTATAAGGAAAAATTCCGGTCCTTGTAGAGCTGGCATTCCAAGGAACTGGTGTGGGTAGCATAAATAAAGCAGTAGAAAGTATAGCAACTGATGCTGGTGTGTGCGATGGGAAAAAATAAGAGAATTCTGGTTGTAAAGAATGTGCTTGTAGTGGGTGGCGCTGATGTCACTTACACCTGAGGAGCTAGGTGAGGGAAGGACCTGGGTATTGGAAGGAGGAAGCCTGGAGGTTGTCTGTTGTCCTGGGGACTTCATGAAACCCTTACAGGAGGAGAACAGGAAGCACAAAGAACATTGCAATCACGTTAGACACTGTAGCGTGTATTAGATGAACACCTGGATGGATCTTGAGGGGCTGTAGTTTTTATCGTGCTGGATGGGGCGTTTGGTTAAGATGCTGTCTCACCTGGGAGGGCCTGGGATCTACTCCTGGCTCCGGCTGCTGGCAACTGGCTCCAGCCTCCTGCTGATGTGGACCCTGGGTGGCACAGCGATGGCTCCAGGAAATCAGGTTCCTGCCGTGCATGTGGGAGACCGCATCCTTCCTGGCTTTGTGCTGTTGAGGGTATATAAAGAATGAACCAGTACATGAGAGCTCTTTATCTTTGAGTGTTTTTTTTTTTTCTTTTGGTCTCTCTCGCATAAACATTTGTTTAAGGATTTTAATGAGATAATGCTATCTCACAATCAGCTCTTTATATGAAGGGTCGTATTACTGGTATTTTTTTTGTTAATTCTCGTGGAAGTTCCAGTTTTCCTATAGTGTTTCTTGGTGTAGTATTCTGAATAGGCAGTGCACTAATGAAGTGCCAGGCAGATCTGTATTATGGTGCAGCAGGTAAAGCTGAGAGGTAGGGATAGTTAGACCCACTAATGTGCGTGCAGCTTAAGGCTTAACTTGGGCACGTCATCTTTGGAACCCAGATTCTTTGCATGTTAGTCCTGGTACTCACCCCAAGTGACCTTTGGCAAGTAACTAGAAGTCTGAATGTTCCAATTTCCCAGTTTGCAGAATGAAATAGTCGTTGTGCTGTTTCAAGGCTGAAGTGAGATTCTGTGTAATCTCTGTACAGAAATGCACATGTTAAGCGTAATTTTTAGCAGACAAGACGTAGCCAACCAGGGTTGTTTTTATCAGTACATTTCATTGCCATGGAGAGCTTGTATGGTCATTTCAATCTACAGATGAGGACAGAGTCAGCAAGGTCGGGAATGATCTGGTAAGGCAGGGCTGGCACTAGGGTACCGCATCCCTGTCATCCCAGGGTGGGTAGCATAGACGGTGCATCTGCCAAATGAATGCCAGCAGCATACTTGATGCACTGATGTTTGCTTGTGAGCCTAATGAAATTCCTGTGTTTTATTTTCTATTATATATATATATATATATATATAGAGAGAGAGAGAGAGAGAGAGAGAGAGAGAGAGAGAGAGAAAAAGAGATTTATTTATTTATTTGAAAGTTACAGAGAGGGAGAGGCAGAGGCAGAGGGAAAGAGATGTTCCATCCACTGCCTTACCCTCCAGCTGGCTGCAGTGGCCAGGGCTGGGCCACGTCGAAGCCAGGAGCCAGGAGCTTCTTCCGAGTCTCCCATGTGGGTGCAGAGACCTTTGTACTTGGACCATTTTCTGCAGCTTTCCCAGCTGATGCAGCTCCCAGGGAGCTGGAACAGAAGTGGAGCAGCTGGCACTCCAGCTGGTGCCCAGTGGGATCCCATGTTGGATGAACGTAGTCGGTGGCTTAACGTGCTATGCCACAGCATCAGCCTCTAGCCAAGGATGTATTACAAATGCCTTTGAGTTTCTTTGTTTTCTTAGGCAACTTCCATTGTTTTCACAACTGTTTCTTGAACATTTTTATGTCCCATGCAGTGTAATAGATATTGTAGTGAGTATATTAGATCAACTTCTACCTATCATGATCGAGAGACTCAGAAAAATTGATCATCTTTTAAGACGTTTTATTTGAAAGTCAGATTAACAGAGAGAAGTAGAGACAGAGAGGGAAAGATCTTCCATCCTCTGGTTCACTCCCCAGATGGCTGTAAGGGTCAGAACTGAGCCAGGAGCCAGGAGCCAGGAACCTCTTCCTGGTTTTCACGTGGGTGCAGGGTCCCAAGGCTTTGGGCCATCCTCTACTGCTGTTCCAGGCCACAAGCAGGGAGCTGGATGGGAAACGTAGCAGCCAGGACACGAACTGGCACTCATTTGGGATCCTGGTGCATGCAAGGTGAGGATTTAGCCATCGGGCCATTGCGTTGGGCCCAGACAAATTGATGTTTAGGATACGATGTGCTGTTTGTTCTCACAGAGATTTTTCCAATTTGAGAATAAGCAAATACATGTTTTTGAAAACATTTTTTAAAAATTTGTTTGCTTCTTGGGAGCATGCATCAGGTTTATTGCTCATGGATGCACATCAAATAATTCTTAGAAACAGTAGGCTTGTTTTTCATGTGCTGTACTTGAGAATGTGCTGAGCATTGGGTGTTGCTGCTGGCTTTGAAGGCTCAGGGAGATTGCAAACGGGTATTGTATTATTTGCCAATGGAGAAGTTATTATCAGTGTAACACAGGAAAGAGATTATGACTTACACAGAGTGAAAAACCGCAGATCTAGGTGTCTGGTGGACTGTGTTAAAGGTGGGAAAGGAGAGTGTAGCCTACCTGTAGGGATGTTAAATTATAAATGTTGTCAACTGGGCTATTGGTGTGGTAGCCTAACAGCTAAAGCTCTCGCCTTGCATGCACTGGGATCCCGTATATGTGCCGGTTTGTATCCCGGTGGCCCCGCTTCTTATCCAGCTCCCTGCTTGTGGCCTGGGAAAACAATCCAGGACGGCCAAAACCTTGGGACCCTGTACCTGCATGGGAGACCCGGAAATGGCTCCTGGCTCCAGAGTGGCTCAGCTCTGGCCATTGCTGCTGCTTGGGAGGTGGTTCAACGGACAGAAGATCTTCCTCTCTATCTCCCTCTCTCTGTATATCTGATTGTCCAATAAGAATAAATAAATCTTTAAAAGAATATTGTCACCTATTATTTCTTGGGTGCATTAGTTCTGCTTTGTCTGGTCTACATGATCTGTTCAGCTTTGTATGCCCAGGGGGAAGTAGCAAGTCCAGAAAGTAATAAACCTTCAGTCAGGCTTTTCTGGGTAATGCTTGTTTTGTAAATTTACAGATAATCAAAAATAAAGGTTAGCATGATGTTTAATGTTTACTTATTGTTTATTGCCTTCTGTGGAAATTGCTGCCTATTTCCTTTTTTTTTTTAAAGATTTATTCATTTTATTACAGCCAGATATACACAGAGGAGGAGAGACAGAGAGGAAGATCTTCCGTCCGATGATTCACTCCCCAAGTGAGCCGCAACGGGCTGGTGCGAACCGATCCGAAGCCGGGAACCTGGAACCTCTTCCGGGTCTCCCACGCGGGTGCAGTGTCCCAATGCATTGGGCCGTCCTCGACTGCTTTCCCAGGCCACAAGCAGGGAGCTGGATGGGAAGTGGAGCTGCCGGGATTAGAACCGGCGCCCATATGGGATCCCGGGGCTTTCAAGGCGAGGACTTTAGCTGCTAGGCCATGCCGCCGGGCCCTGCCTATTTCCTTTTGCTCATTGGTCTTTTCTGGCATGACTCTACATTACCTCTGTGTCTGTTTTCATTTTCTACTGGGGTCACCCCTATTTAGCTCACCTGCTTGCAGCTGACCATCTTCTAGAGAAATTCTGGCATCTCCATTCCTCCTTCAGTCCAGATTGGGAATCTTCTGCAGAATCGAACCCATTCTTCAGCCCCAGTTCATGTGTTTGGGCCCAGAAGTGTCCACAATCTGATAGCTCCTGTTCTAGGATTGCAGCTGTGAGATCTTGAACGCTCATCTGGCTACAGGTTTTTTACCGACCCATTGGGACCTGCCCACTGTGGTCTGAATGGTTGTGTTCTCTTCCTCCACGCTCAAGGCAATGGTGTTGAGGTGGGGAGGTGGTGGTGTTTGGGAGGTGATTAGCTTACAAGGACAGAACATTCTTCAAAAGAAATACCCCATTCTTTCCACCAAGTGAGCACAGGATGTCATCCAAAAGCCAGGTAGCAGGCTCTTGCCAGACATGGAATCTTCGTTGGTTTGAAAGTGCCCAGCTCCCAGAACAGTGAGAAATAAGCTGCCGTTGTTGACAAGCCATCCAGTGTCTGGAATTCTGTTGCAGCCGCCCAAGTGGACTAAGACTTCCTGTTCTCACCCGATGAGGGACTTATCTCCTTGCCTCCAGTCCTGGCATCTTTCAGTTCTTTTCTGATTAGCTGTTGGCCAGAGTGTTTCAGTCCTGCTAAGGCCTCATTGTGTACTCCCTGGCAACCAGCACCGCACTGCTGAGTGTCTGGAGGTCAGGCCAGTTTCCTTGGTGCTTGTCTATAGTGTAGTAGTAAATCTTAGAAGCATTGTTTGAGATTGGCATTGGGTAATGACCCTAAGCGGAGATGGGAAAGAGGTGACATTTAGCAGGCTTTCATCACTGGTTTTCTGAAGACAGAGGCAGTCTCTCTCTGGGTCCCTGGCCAAACACTTAAGAGTCCTTGGCATGAAGGCATGGGGGTTTATAACCCACTTCTCTCTGCTGCCTGCCATGCAGGAAAAACATGTGGCAGCCTGAAGGAGTGGCTGTTGTGTTTGACTTATGTCAAAGGCGGCATCACATCATGTCATCCTTCAAAGGGGGTGGACCCCAACCATTTTCCTGATGTGCGGAGATTTCCCCTCCCCCCCCGAAACTGACCATCTAAGGGAAACACCTGTCCCCTTCCAAGACTTCTGAAACCCTGGCTGGTCTGTGAGTCAGCCATTTGCATAGTTCCTCTTTTGTGGGGTACGAATGAGATCATACCACCAGACATGTCAAAGGTTTACTAAGGAGTCTTTATTAACCAAGCTCGGTGATAATGGGGCCCACTAGAAATAGCAAATCACAAGTCCATATGGCAGTCCAATCAATCGTAACCCCAAGAGGAACAAATGGGCATTACCCTGAAGTCCATCCATTAAGCTGAAGACGTGTGTCCCAGCTTCCCCAACAATATAAGTTATCCTAAGAGACAGGCTATGAATAACTTACAAAGCTGCAGACTTCACCTTTCCCTGGCTTCTCTGCCCACATTCCACTACTGCTAGGCCTCAGCTCTCTTGGAATTCCTGATAGTACACACATTAGAAATACAAAGCGTTGCTATACATAGCATTGCTATCTTCATTGTCCCACCCAAGCAGTAAAAGGAGGGTGAGGAATACAGACACACTAGAGTCATGCTCAGCGGTTACCTGTCCTCAGAGGTACGGGGGAGGCCAAGACTGCCAGGGCAACGGAAGCACGTGACAGAGAGAGAGAGAGAGAGCGAGAGAGAGAGAGAGAGAGAGAGAGAGAGAGAGAGAGCCCCTCCTTATCATGAGCCTTTATAGGGGCTTGTGAGGGAGTGGTTACACAACAATGCAGTGTGGCCCCCGCTCAGGTGATAGGTGAGAGTCACGGCTGGACAGGAGAGAACACCCAGGTGGTGGGGGAGTGACTTCCAAGCTTCCTACCTTACCATGCCTCCTGCAAGAAGCCATCCTCAGCCAGCGAGCTCAGTAGGTCCCTACCCAGCCTGGTCTCACCCTGACCTCCACCCCTGCAGCTGGCTGGTTTTTGTTGTTTTTTTTTTTTAAGTGTTTGTCCTGCCAAGTCCACCTGGAAGCCTTTTTTGGCCACATTGTTTGTTTTTACATGGTGTGCTGCAATGAATCGATTCTTCAGTCATCACCGAGAAAGGCAATATAGCGTATCTGTGACAGTGGGGATTATATCTGACTCCCAGAAGAACTGAAAGACTATGCAGACTCCAAGATCAGCACTTGGTACACGTGGCAGGGATGCTGGAAACAGTAGCTGGCTGTGTTTTTTTTATTGGCAGCAAGCACCGTGTGGCAGAAGCTTCAACTTTGGCTTAGTGAATAGCATTACAGTGTTGGGGCTGTGGGAGTGGACCTTCGTTCTCCAGTGTTGGGGTTCAAACTGATTATCTAGATGACGTTGGGTAATTCAGGCATTTTGTTTAATCTCTCTTTCTCACTTCCCTTATCTGTAGAGTCAGCAATAATTGTAGTTCCTGTTTGTAGTATTGTTGTGAGCCTTAAATTAGCTAATCGAAGTGCTTAGAAGACCAAATTCCTGGTATACAGCGTTAACTCCTCCCAGGGTCGAAGTCTGGGAAAGAGATTCTGTAATGTTAGTCATGAAAGTGGAGCTGCGGTGGTAATGGTGTATGAAGCAGTGAGCTTTCATTGCTAGGCAGCATCGGGTAAGGCAAGTTCCTTCTCTCATTTTTTGCAAAAATCCAGGTCGGGTTGAAACTGGATGTGCAATGGTGGCTCCAGAAGAGAGGTCAGAAATCCACCGGAGCGGCCTTGCTGGGGACCGGAGTTTCTGAGTCAGCCAAGTAAGAGGGACACATTTCTCAAACATCGTTAGAATCACCTGAGGCACTTGTGAGACTCACAGACTCCAGGCCTTGACCCAAACTGACTGAATCAGAGTCTTCAGGGAGGGCCTTGGAACCTGGTGTCTAACAACCCATGCAAATAGTACCGCCTAGAAACACTAAACACTAAATCACGGGGGAAGTGTTAAATGGATGCTGGGATGCCAGCCTTGCATGCTGGGTGTTCTGATTTCTGTTGTTATGTTTTGGTATTTAGGTATTTATATATATAATATATATAATATATATTATTCATGTTCATATGAATAATTTATATATGTTCATATATAATCAATACATAATAATTATAATGACATGTATTTGTAACACATCTATAATAATCCATTATATAATTCATATGAATAATTTATGAATATATGATATATATCATATATATATTATATATGTAATCTGATTTGATTGCCTTTGAGTTTTGGCGTATAGGTATGAAAAACAATTTTTTTCTTTTTAGGCAGATTCTCAGATATTTCTAATATGAACCAAGATTGAAAACCATTAAGACAGAACTAGATCTAAGTCAGTATTTTTCCAAAGTGCCAAAAATACGGTCATATAAGCAGTGAACTCTGGTCAAAGGGATGGAGTAGGGTCGGGTCAGCAGAGAAAGGCGTAAGGCCCTGAGATTTGCATTGGAAACACTTTCCATTTGGCTCTTTTGCATGCTGTACTCCCAGAGGCACCTACCCAATGATGTTTTCCCTTAGCGGTGTGTTACAGTTAATTTGTAAATAATGTGTAAACTTGTTGCTTACTCTCCTGTGATTGATAATTAGGGTTTCTGGATAATTGTCTCATTTTTGATCTGCTTTGATTTATGCTGGCAGAAATGTATGGAGGGGTTTGCAGAGCCACATGGATGAAATAGGTCAGATGACGAAACAGGCAAACATGCTATGGAACTCAGTTGACTGGTTGGGCAGGTTGAAATTCACCATCAGGTGGCTCTGTTCCCAAGGCTTTCCTTTCCTTTTTTTTTTTTTTTTTAAAGATTTATTTATTTTTATTACAAAGTCAGATATACAGAGGGGAGGAGAGACAGAGAGAAAGATCTTTCGTCCGATGATTCACTCCCCAAGTGAACCGCAATGGCCGGTACTGCGCTGATCTGAAGCCGGGAACCAGGAACCTCTTCCGGGTCTCCCACGTGGGTGCAGGGTCCCAAAACTTTGGGTCGTCCTCGACTGCTTTCCCAGGCCACAAGCAGGGAGCTGGATGGGAAGTGGAGCAGCCAGGAATTAGAACCGGCGCCCATATGGGATCCCAGGGCATTCAAGGCGAGGACTTTAGCCGCTAGGCCATGCCGCCGGGCCCCCCAAGGCTTTTCAACCGAGGGTCTGAAACCACATGGTGTCAGTCGTGGGTTTATTTCTGCTACAGAGATGATTGCATTAGGCATGGAATCCTGATGGCTTTGAGCACTTCCTCAGTCAACTTCTGTTGTGTTCTAATTCATGATCAGCTCACCAGCGAGCACTGATACTGGCCTGTGAGAGCTTGCCCATCCCCCTTGCTGGTGACAGTATGTCCATGGACCAACAGCACTGACAGCACCTGGGAGCTTGTTTGTGTTGAGTTTGCCTGACAGTGGTTTCTGTTGGCATGAGTCAGCATCTGTCAGTTTGATTAGCTTTAAGATACTAATAAAGTTAATTGTTGGGCCTGTGAGAGCTGCCCCAGAGGTGAATTCATCAAGAGGATGTCATGCAATGAAAGACTGCTTGGCTGCCTTTCTTGTTGCATGGTGCCCTTTAATTTCAGCAGTGCCACTCTTTTGAAGCTGCTGGAGATAACAGTCTGGGCTCCTTTCCATTCTGGCCTGTGGGCTAAATGAACTCTCCGGTTCAGCCTTTCCCCTGCTTCCCCCAAGCTGTTTTGCAGCCAGATGGGATTTCAGCAATTTCTGGGCGTCTTTGCAGATGGTGAAGAAAGGAGAGGATTTTTGTTACTGTTGTTGTTGTTGAGGTGGCTATGGGATACATCTGTTTATGAATTATTATTAGCTCTTTTCCGTTTTATTTTAAAGACTCCTTATTTATAGCAGTTTTAGGTTCTTAGCAAGATTGAGAGGAAGTTGAGAGATATCCCATATACCTTTGCTGCCGTAGATGAACATGTTTCACCCAAGCAGCACATTTTTGTTTGTTTGTTTGTTTGTTTATTTATTGTTTATGTTTAAGAAGTGGGCAGGTCGGAGGTGGGGTGGGGAGAGTAAGAAAATGCTTGCTCATCTTCTAGTCTATTCTTTAAACACCAGGATATCTCGGATTGGGATTGGGGTAAGGCCAAAGTTGGAACTCAGTCCAGTCTCCCACATGGCTATCAGTTACTCAAGTACTTGAACCATCGCCGCTGCCTCCCAGGGTGTGCATTAACAAGAAGCCGGAATGAGGAGCCGGAGCTGGTGTCTAAATCACAGATCCTGGAATGGAATGTGGGTGTCTTTAACATGTAGGCCGAGTGCTTGCATCTCTTCATCATTGCTTAATTAGCCTAAGTCCATCCTTTATTTAGACTTGCCAAGTTTGTACCTAATATCCTTTTCTCTGTCCCAGCATCCATCCAGGACACCACATTCCATTTAATCATCACGTCTCTTGGCTAAGTTTTTCCAACTTGCCTTGTTTTCCATGACCTTGGCATTTGAGGATGTTTTTCACAACTGCCCCCTTAACGGGACTTGGGACTGGTCTGTTGTTTTTCTCATGATTAGTCTGGGAGTGTTGGCGTGCCATTATCCTCTCATGTCAGTTCAAGGGTGCCAACTGTTTTACTGTGGCATTGACCAAGGGAACGGCCTTGGTTGCCTGGCCGAGGTGGTATTGGCTGTTTTTTTTTTTTTTTTCTGATGTTCCTCATTCCCTCTTTCCTGCATAAGTTACCAGAAGGAAGTTATTCTGTGTCATCCACACATGAGGGGTACAGAGTTATGCTCTGCTTCCTTAAGGGTAGAATGTTTTTGTATATAGATCATTTGGTATTTTTCTGTATGTGAGATTGATGGGTCCTTTCTCTACCATTCATTAATTCAATCCAGTACCAGCATGGATGCACAAATATGTATTTTATGCTTTGTGCCACAAGCTCATACTACCTTGTTGTCCAAGTTATAGGTGTTTGCTTTTTTTGGTTATTTTTGTTTTGGTGCTCACGAAAAACCTGGGACTTTTGTCGCTGACTGGGCCCAGGCCCACCTGTAGGCAAGGCTGGTATAAGTTTAGTGGGGTTCCCAACCAATGCTAAAATTGGTGCTGTTTGAAATAATTACTCCTTGTATGAGTTTGGCAGGAGTGCCTTAGCACAGTATCATGTACTGGATAGCTTAAACAATAGAAATGTGTTTAGAGTTCTGGTGGCTGTGGCTCAAGGAGTCATAGGGCTCAAGGGGTCTTTTGAGGCTCTTCTGCTCGGGTTGTAGATGGCTGTCTTCCCCCCTGTGTCCTCACGTAGTTGTCGCTTCTTGGTGTGTGTCCTAATCTCTTCTCTTGTAAGGGATCCACTTGAATTAGTGCCTCATTTTAACCCAATCATCTCTGTTAAATTTTTATTTATTTATTTTATATACTTGAAAGGGAGAGAGAGCGCTCTTCCATCTATTGGTTCACTCCTCAAATGCTTGCCAACACTGGAGTTGGGCCAAGCTGAAGGCAGGAGCCTGTCTCTCAGCCTGGGTCCCCCATGTAACAACAAGGACCCAATTACTTGAGTCACACCTGCTTTTCCTTCCAGGGTCTGCTGGAATCAAGAGCTGAGACTCAGGCACTGTGCTGTGGCACGTGGGCATCACAGGCAAGCAGCATCTTAATAGTTACACCAAATGCCTGTCTTTCATCTCAGTATTTCGGTCACATTCTGAAATACTGGCGGTTGGGACTTCGACATGTGATTTTTGGAAGAACACCATTTAGCTCCTAACAGTTCATAACGGAGCCTAGACAGACACACTTTGGCATGGGTTATCAAGAAGGAACAATCATGGTTAATGTTCTTTAGCATACCTGACCACACATGAGTCTAGCATCTGTTTTTTCTAGAAGAACCTGGAACCCAGCGAGGGTAGGGATTTGGAAATCAGTTTCTTGCAGTGAGGAGCCTTATCAGCTGCAGGCAGAGTGTGACCACTGCTTGGATGCGTATGGAAGAAGGGAGATGAATTTTAGGACATGCTGCAAAAAGGAGGTAGTGAGCCATTACTTTGGAAGTCCGTAGTAGCTGTACTCTATTCAAGTTGCCTTTGTCCATTCTGAAAAGTACCGTTAGCTGCTCGATCACACCCAGGTTCCGTAGGAATGACCCTTGTGGTGAAGTTTGCATAAGAAGGTCACGTGCTTTGTACTGCAGAAGTGACCACTGTTTTGTATCCTGCCACTCAGCATGGTGTGAAAGAATCTGTGTCTCTATTATTAGCTTAGGGTTAGATTACAAAAGACCTCTTGGCTTGATGCGAACCTTGCTCAGTTCAAGGATATTGTGCAATAAATGCATATTCTTTGATCCTGAACCCAGTCTTTGAAACCAGCTGAACTTGTTGTAGAGAAAATGATGGTGTCAAGTTTTAGTACTTTGTGTCTCAAGTTGTATGCTTGACTTCTGAGGCCAGGAATAACTTGGCACACCATGCAGAAGATGAGGTTGATTCCGGCAAGAGACAGTAAGTTCTAATGTTAAGAGCCTGAGCTATGTTGTTGGTTTCTTCACCTGGCACCAGCCACTCATTACCTTTAAAATTTTATTCTGCATTGAAGATTTTTTGTTAAAATTTATGTGAAATGTAAAGTGACAGAGAAGGAGGGAGGGAGGAAAAGAGGTCTTTCATCCACCAGTACACTCCCCAAATTGCCGCAGTGGTTGGTTCTGGGCCAGGCCAAAACCAGGACCCAGAAACTCCATCTGGGTTTCCCAAGTGTGTGACAGAGACCCAAGTACCTGGACCTCCTTCCACTGCCTTCCCAGGCACAGTAGCAGGGAAGCTGAATTGGAAGCAGCCAGGAATTGAACTATCGCTCCAATATGGGTTACCAAAGATCACCCGTGGTAGCTTAACCTACTGCACCATAATGCTGGCCCCTAGTTGCCTTTTAATATATATTTGTTTATTTATTTGAAAGGCAGAGTTGGAGAGGAAACAAATGTATCTTTTTTTTTTTTAAAGATTTATTCATTTTATTACAGTCAGATATACACAGAGGAGAGACAGAGAGGAAGATCTTCCATCCGATGATTCACTCCCCAAGTGAGCTGCAACGGGCCAGTGCGCGCCAATCCAAAGCCGGGAACCAGGAACCTCTTCCGGGTTTCCCACACGGGTGCAGGGTCCCAAATGCGTTGGGCTGTCCTCGACTGCTTTCCCAGGCCACAAGCAGGGAACTGGATGGGAAGTGGAGCTGCCGGGATTAGAACCGGCGCCCATATGGGATCCGGGGCATTCAAGGCGAGGACTTTAGCCACTAGGCCATGCCGCCGGGCCGAAACAAATGTATCTTAAGACATTACTGGGCCTGGCATATAGCCTGATGGCTAAATCCTCACCTTGTATCCACTGGTATCCTGTTTGGGCATCGGTTTGTATCCCAGCTGTTCCATTCCAATCCAGCCCCCTGCTTGTGGCCTGGGAAAGCAGTCAAGGATGGCCCAAAACCTTGAGACCCCACACTGGTGTGGGGTAGACCTGGTTTCAGATCGGCTGAGCTCGGATCATTGCAGCTACTTGGGGAGTGAACCAGTGAGCAGAAAATCTTTCTCTCTGTCTCTCCTTTTCTATATATATCTGCTTTTCCAATAAAAAATAAAATAAAATAAATAACAAAAGACATTATCACTCCCCCCCCTCCTGTGTTATGTTCAGCCAAGCCCAATTCTTACTTAATGAACTTTGGATATACCTTAAAATGATCTGGGGACTCAAGAGTACTACTGTCGTATGTCATAATACCTCTATATATCAGAAACTTAAGCCTTTTACTGTGAAGTGAATGAATATGCTACTATAATAATTTGGGTGGAAAATGAAGCAGAAATATGAGGAGGGTAGAGATGGGAGAGGGAGAGAGGAACTCCCTGTGTTTCTAAATCTGTATCATGAAAAATGTGATGTGCATTCATTTTATATACATTTAAAAATAACTAGAATAAACTCTATAAAAAACAGTTCTCTTGTGTGACAAGATCGGAACTCACTCTCCTGATACTGTCTCCTCCAGGGTGCTGCTCTGTGGGAGGGACTGTGACCTCTGACACCATTATGACACCTGTTTCATTTCTGTAGCTGTGTTAGGGACAGGAGCAGCACTAGGAGTAATCTGAAATTGGAAATCATTGGTACTTTATCTGTTGGAAATAATTTTCGTTCTTAAAAAAAAAATTCTTGCTTTGGAAGGCAGAGAGAGATCTGCTGGTTTATTTTCTAAAATGCCTGCAATCAGCTCAGGTCAAACCAAGTAAAGGCAGGAGTCTGCAACCCAAGCTCGGTCTCCTTACACTTGAGCGATTGTCTGTTGTCTTCCAGAATGCTCATTAGCAGGAAGCTGGATTGAAGGGACTCTGATCTGTGGTTCAGGCGTCCCAAAGAAACCTAACCAGCTGGACCACTATGCATTATTTGGAAACTTCCTTTGCTGAAATCAAACCTCTAACATCATTAGTCAACTGAACTGTTTAGCTCTGTGCTCATATTTCTGCTTCTTGGAGCTCTGTTTTGCCATTCATCCATTACATTCACATATTCCTCGGTCTTCCTCCTACCTCTGTTGCTATTTTTCATTCTTTACTACCTCTTTTTCTTTTTGTTTTTGTTATTAGAAGCTTCTAAGCTTTCTTCATCTGTCACGTGCATAACTCTGTGTGTTATAATGTGTATCCGTTGCTTAAATAAGCAGACTACTTCTAAGTCAGTATTTTCACTACCTTGTCATTTAAGACGCTAATAGACATTTTCACTCTCCTATCTTGAATTCAAAGGACTTACATCTTGACATAAGTCCTCCAAAACCTTCCACTTAGTTGCTTTTATCATAAACATTGTAGTCCACATTGAACTGGACTCTCCCATTTCCAATACCCAATGAGTTCCCCACTCCTTGCTCCTCTGCAAAGCAGTGTGTGAAGCTGCTCACTTGGCTGTAACCCCATGGCTGCCACCAGCATCGTCTCTCACCTGTGTTGCCGACAGTCTCCTTGCCTGGAAACACTTGCACAGTATTTTATTTCCCTTGAATCTATTTCTACTCTGCAGCTGGGGTGATTATTTAAAAGCATGCAGATCCAGTCATTTCAAGTTGCTTAAAAAAGGCTCTTTTTAGTCTTTTAGCTTAACTCTTTATGTTTTAAATATTAAGTTAAAAGTTGGAAAGATAGAGGACTCTGGTTTTCTGGTCAACTCCCCAAAGGCCTGCAATGGCTGGGACTGGGCCAGGGCCAAGCCGGGAGCCAGGGACTCAATCCAGGTCTCTCATGTGAGTGGCAGGGATCCAGCTTCTTCAACCATCATTGCTGTTTTCCAGATTGGGAATCATCAGGAAATTGGCAACAGGAGCCAGAGCGAGGAGGCAAATCCAGATATTTCGGTGTGAAATGTAGGCTCTGTAAGTCGTAGACCAAATGCTCACTCCAAGTTTCATTTTTAAGTTTATGGTTCACGTTTCTAGTTTATGGTTCTGGTTTCCCCCTTCATTCTAGTCTCAACATACCCTTCTCAAAACTTTCTTACTGCCATGCAGGCCTATTGATTCTTTGGATTCCTAAAACACATTATGCTTTTCTGTCTGTGAAGTTGGGTTCTCTGCCTCTTATCTACGTTTGCACTCTCAGTGTCTAGCCCTATGTCTGGCACATAATAAGAATTTATTTAACTTTTAAAGGTCTTTTCAAATTGGAAAGTTAGATTACAGAGAGAAGGAGAGAACAGAGAAAAAGATCTTCTGTCCACTGGTTCACTCCTCAAGTGACAGAAATGGCCGGAGCTGAGCCAGTCTGAAGCCAGGAGCCAGGAGGTTTTTCCAGGTTTTCCAAACGAGTGCAGGGTCCCAAGGCTTTGGGCCATGCTTGACTGTTTTCCCAGGCCACAAGCAGGGAGCTAGAAGGGAAGTGGAGCAGCTGGGATATGAACTGACGCCCACACAGGACACCAGTGGATGCAAGGCAAGGACTTAACCATTAGGACCCTATTTAGTATTTTCTGAATGAGCAAGTTAAGAGGATCTGTTTGGGTGAGAGGTAAGGAGGTAACCAGGATATCCAACAGTAGTGAAGGCAGTAGTAATTCAGAGGTAGGACCGGGGTCTGTCTGTGTAGTGATCTTGAACTTGTCCTGAGTGATTTTGATTGCCTCTGGGTTCCAGCTCTCTCTGCCTTGAGGTTCCTTACACCTCATTCTCCTCATCTCCATCACTTCTTTCAACATGCTGTTACATGAAGAACAGCAAGTGAATGTATGCTGGCGGATTGTGGCTCAAGACAATCCCCTGAAAATCTGGTGTTCATGTATGGTGTGTGTATATGTGTGTGCTGACATGTGTGTGCTTCTTTGTGTCTGATGCTGAACATGTAAAGCATATCTTAGGGTTAAAGAGAATGGCAGCATTGTAGGTGCTCCATTGCCAGAAAATGTAATTCTTTACAAGTGACCAAGCAGAAAGTTTTCTTGGCCCCGATGCGGTTGTGATGGATTACATTACATTCTAGGGGGCTGGGGGGGAAGCAGAGCATGATCGTTTTTTGGTGTACATATTATTTTGAATTTTTCGTTAAAATTCTCAGTGTATTTATACAATCTTTGTATATTTATAAAATTATATTTTTACATGAAATAGTATACTTACATGTTTTCCATTTATACAATGCTTTCTGTATAAAGTGTCATCTAAAAAGTGACGGACGCATGTTCAGCCTTCCTAATTAGATCACTGAGAGAGATGAAAGTCAGTTGGTGAATAGAACACATGGCAGGGGAAATATTGTGAGAGAATATGCAAAGATCCATTGGAAATATTCAAGTCCCCCTCCTAGACAAGTGGGGACCTGTTGCGCTGTGATTCAGAAACATTATTAGTCTGGGTAGGGGCGGAGATATTAATGTTAGGTAGGAGTGAAAGTTTTCTCTATGTGTGGGTTGTGCTTAAGGGTTCATTTTGAACCATAGGATATGAAACAGAAGAAATTCCAAAGAATAAGGTTTATCAGACTCTTCAGTCCTTGGGACTTACAGATGTTTCAGCATGGCCATGCACACTATCGGTGTGTGTGAAGCTTCTGCAGCAAGAGCTCTTTGTTTGTTGTTGTTGTTCTTACATGGTTTGTGATTGCCAGATGGGTGCAGGAGGCTGTGGGTGGATGAGGACTTGAGCTGTGACTATAGCCATACTGGGATCTTGCTGTGAGAGCAGAAGTAATTTGTGATAGATGGTGCAAGAAAATATTTGAAAGTCAATCCTACCTTACATATTCTGGGGGAACTCAGTAAAGAAACTTTGGGTTAAGTTATTGTGTAAAATGAAGAATTGAAGATAGATATCTTGATGTATTCATGAGTTCTGGTTTCTGTACATCTCTTGTGGAGATGTTTTAAGGGTCCAGGTAGCAAGAGTCCATACCAGAGCAGCTACCAACCCTGCCGTAACGGGAAATGAAGGGAGCTGGATTTCGGTTATTTCATTGTGCCTTTCATGGGGACTTGTACTTGGTCAGTGGCTGAATGCCTAGTTGCCCAGCATGCAACCAGGGACCTCTCACTTGTAGAACTTATTTATTCTGTCAGGCTCCCTTATGGCTCTTGTATGGCTGTTGCTGCTGCCTGACCATTGCTCTGCCTCTGGTAGGGACTTAGGATTTGAACCAGACATCAGCGCATTCAAAAGTGTTCACTTCTTTTGTAGAGTTAATCTTCCTTTACTTGATAAGATGGTTTAATCAAGATGTCTCCAGTTTCACTTAGCAGACAAACTTGAATTAACTTGAACAAAAAGGAAAGATGTGTGCTAAGGATCAGGGATGTCTTGAGGAAACTAAAATACGAAAGTAGGCAGCTTGTAGAAGGAACTAGAACTGAGAAGTGGAAAGCCATAATTTTCTTTGTGTGACTCCCACCTCCTTTCTTGTCCATCTGCCTTCCTGTTCTCTCTGGCTTTCTGCACTGCTTATCCAGGTGGTGGACTAAGGCTGTTCTGCAGCTACAGCTGAATGCAGAGCTGAGCTCTTCCTAATTTCAAATTCCAGGTAAAGGATTGGCTCTGCTTCAGACTGATTGGCTCTGCTTCAGACTGGCATCCTTCCTGAGTCCAATCAACTTTAGCCAAGGAGACAGCACCACATCATCTGACTGGCTGCCATGGAGCTTGAAGGCAACATCATTTACTGGTAGGAATATCTCTTCTCTCATGCATCCGGGCTGGCTGCAATTGCTCTAGGGACTCTCATTTTGGAAAAATGAAGAGTATCCCTTCAGGGTTGACTTCTGATGATAGCTCTTGGAAGGGAAGAGAAGACTAGAGCAGGCTTGGACAAAATGTTGTTGTGTGTAATTTTCCTTTGCCGAAGCACATCCCCACCGTTCCCACTGTCCCGTCTGCCCTGTCCAGTTGTATCCCTCCACATTTACACAGGAGTATCCACACAGTATGGATGTTCAGGAGATGTGCATGGGCAGATGCAATCCCCCACCTTCTGTGGGGCTCAGCTTCTGCCTTGGTTAACCACAGTCCATCAACTACCTTCGCCTATTTAAAGTGAAAAAAGCCCATTCCAGTCTGTTGTACTTTTTGATAATGGTGAGAGTCTTTTTCCCAACCCTCACTATGTATCCATAGGTGGATCCAGTTACTCTCCATGGACACACTGGGAAGCATAATTTCTTGGGGCCCTTAAGAACAAATGGGAGTCACCAACTCCCTTCTCCGTTAGAGAAACTAGGCACCCAGTTACATCCATGTGTACTTTCTAAAATTTCTTCTGCAGCTGTAAGGAAACTCAAGGGGGATTTCTTATTGGTATGACTTTTTGGTAGATTTCTTATTGGTAGGTTCCAAGCTTTTGATCACAGAACAGTTGTTTAGAACTTGGAACTCATTTTACTATGGAAACAGCACTGTATTTGCTAGTGTAGCTTTCTGGTCAAACTGTAAATGATCCTTGGCCTAGATGGCACCTGAACTGATAATTGTGACAGTGAAATCTTCCTCATCCTTAAAATTAGAGTCCAAGTTCTTGTCAGTAGCCCTGAATTTGTTTCCCAACTACTCATCATCTTAGAACCGTGACTTCCTATTACTCTGAAGGAAGAAAAAGAAGATATGAACTAGGTAGGTGGGTGATGGACATAGATTCCGGGTACTGAAAGAGACAAAGATAGTAACTGCACAAAAGGAAGGGTAAGATGGAGTAAAGAGTGAGTTGTTTGCGGTGAGTCCCGTAGAAGAGACAGAGGAGGCTGGCGAAGAGCAGGAGGGACCAAAGAACAGCTGGTTGCCATTTTCCATCAGTGGCATTTTGTACGCAGTTCTTTGAGTTGCTCTTTCCCTCCTGTGGTAGATGAAGAATGAATTTTACAGTATTCCTCATTTGTTTAGCTGGATCCCTAAGCTCGCTTCCCAGGTATGGGACTTTATGGCTATACAGAAGTCCAAGCAGGTGATGGCCAGGTATGAACCAGCCTCTTCACGTTATGTAATGGCAACATGTTTGTGGGGTCTTGTGTATATGGCTTTAGCTGGTGACGGCCAGGTGTGAACCAGCCTCTTCACGTTATGTAATGGGAGCATTCCTGTGGGGTCTTGTATATGTTGGCTTTAGCCGGTGACGGCCAGGTGTGAACCAGCCTCCTCACGTTATGTAACGGCAGTGTGTATATGGGGTCTTGTATATGTTGGCTTTAGCTGGTGATTTCATCCCCTGTTCTGACTTGGAAGCAGACAACTTTACATTCTCAGCAAACAGATGGACAACAAGGTTGACATAGGATCTTGTACTGAAATAGTCCTTTGAGTCACACTCTTCAACTGTTCTCCCACTCGGGAAACTTGCCCCATCCTTCTGGAAGGCCCGTGTTGAGAATTTGGTACATGCATGGCTGCTGGAGCCTTTTCCCCATCTATATTTTCTATTTTCCTTCTTGGTCTAGATAGGGAGTTTTGCTAATCTAAGAATATTGTCTAGTTTGTTTTGGCAAAAACACCTGGCTTTTTGCCCTAGGAAGATGTTTAAAAATAGAATTCAAAGTTTTTGCATCAACCTTCTATTTTTGTCCTCCTTCTAAAAAAGAGATTCTGGCATTTGAAAAAGAGGAGCCCGATTTTACCTGCAACTATTGCAGGAGAAGTTGCTGGAGTTGAAACTCACTTCTCTTGGTCATTAATGTCGTGTGCATGTTGTACCAGCAATGATCTGAGCAGCCGCAGGTACAGTTGTTCATATTTCAGGGCTCACTTTTCTCATCTATACTATGAGCATCATGAAACCTCAACTCTAAGTAGTGTTGTAACTATAAACTGTGATGATGTTTGTGAGAGTTCCCGAATGAGGTCACATTAAGGTGCTAACATAGATTTTGATTGGCCTGCAGAGATGAACGCTGTCTTTTCTCTTTAACAACATAGTTGGTAGTGATTAGACAGTAATTAACCCATGTACGGGGAGAAAGAGATGACTAGCTGCCATTTTGAGCACTGGATCTTTTTGTTAGTCAGTCAATATTTTTTTTTTTTTTTATAATCTGTTTTATTGTGTTGTTGTTGACAATCTTTTCATAGTTAATTACAGTTAAAGAAAGAAAAAGAAGAAAAAAAGGTTCAGGGGGATAGGGAAGTGGGCAATACTATTATGTCCATATTGTTTCCATCTTGTATCTGAGGTAAAGGAGGGTATTGAGGGAGAAGCCCCACCTGGTTTCCTGCCCACCCCGAGTCCCGGATGTGGGGCATGCTCTGAGATATGTGCTTGAGTGGTGTTAATAGTTCTCCAGTTATGAATCGCTGCCAGTTTCGCTCGATGAGGTCGTCCACTGATTGATATGGTCCATCATAAAGTCTCCATTTGCCCCATTTTTCGCTGCTAACATATAGCTGAGATGAATGATTGATCTGCTCTGTCTTCTGTCTTTTCTTGATTAGAGTTCTGAGTCCAGCAGTTCGATTGGGGAGATCTCCAAAGAAACTTTGAGGTATTCCCAGAATAGTTTCTTGCATGTTCTAGCAAGCACAGGGCCCGGCACAGTCCATCACCCCGATCAGCTGGTGGTTGCAATTGCTGGGTTGGTTCTGTTTTCAGTCCCGAGTTGCACTGGAACCAATGGGTGCTGCAGTCCAGTCTGGTTCTGCCCAGCACGTACTCGGCCCTCACACTAACGAGTGGGAGCTGCAGCCTAGTTGGGGCGACCCACGATAACCCTCACCCAGCCCGCCCCTGGTTTGCCAGTATGTGTAGCAGAAGACCAGTCTGTCCCCCATCCCATTTGGCTCTGGCACTTGTCAATGGGTATTAAAGCTTAGTTCTATCTAACCAACTCAACCATCCAGCCCTCACGGGTGTTGTTGAGTGCCTCTCTATCTAGCCATCCCAGCCCCCGTCCTAGTTTTCATGCCCTCCCACGGGACTAGTGACCCAAGAAGGGGGAACCCACTTTTTCCCTCCCAGGTCTCTCTGTCCCGGTTTATGCACTCTTTAGGTGGTTCTGTGATTTGACTTAACAGAATTAGTCCCCAGTGCCAGCTTCTGCGGCTATGCCCAAACATCCCTCACCCACTCTAATTTATGCTTGCACCAGCAGGAATAATCAGCCCAGCTTGGCTTTTCCCTGATCTATTCCACATGCAGCGCACAGGTGTTGTAGCCTTGCATAGTCTAGTCTGTCTCTATCCCAGCCCACGCTCTCCATTGGGAGTAGCTGTCCGGCGAGGGAACCAGCCCCTTAATCCCCCTGCCAGTTCTGCCCCTCCCTTCTTTCCTGGATCTCACGTGTGCTGGTTGGGTGCTGCATTCATATCCAGTACAGGCAACCACGCCCTGGCATTCCATAATGTGTACTGGTTTTGTTGCGACCAAACCCGGCTCATCCCACACTCTGATCTGGTGATCGGATTTGCCAGTGGGTGATATGGACTGATTCAGCCTGGTCTGCTCCTGACCCATGCTGAATGTGTGCCAGTGGGAAACTTTCCATGGCCTATTCTGGACTGTTTCCTATCATGCTTCTTGCGCTTACCTGCAGGGACTGTGTCCTGCCAGAGGAGTTGCCCAGGCTCCTCCATCAGAACCCCTCCCAATGGCAGGTTTTGCGCATGCCAGGGGGTCCTTGAGCCAACCCAACTCAGTTCACCTCCTGTCCTAGCAGGGACAGTGGCTTTTCCTGGCTGGCTTTCACCCCATTCTGGTTCTTGTTGTTGGATGTTTCAGCCCGGCCATGGCTCGTCCATACCCACATACAGCTCACGCATGGCTCAGTAGGGGGTTGAGACCCAGCCTAGTCAGTCCCACATCTACTCTGGTTCTCCATGACACCAGATGGTGTTGGGGTCTGAACTGGCCTGGTGCATCCAATCCCAGCCCACGCTAGTGCCTCGGGTGACTGCAACTGTTTCCTAGATTGAACGCAGCTCCAATTCTAGCACATACGCCCCTTGGTGGGAACCTCAACCTAGTTAGGGTGTCCCGTTACCTCCCCGATTGGGCTTGTTCCTAGCTGTAAATCATGCACCTGCCCGTGATTGCTCTGAGGACCAGTAGGTGCAAGAGCCTAGCTCGGTATGACCTGTGTTCCATGCTGGTTTCTAGTTTTGCTTGTAAACAAAGGTTTGCTCAGTCCTGCCCAGTACATTACGTTCCATTACCAATTTACACATTTTGGAGCTACTATGCCCTGCTAGTCCGACCCCCAGATCTGGACGGCGTGTTCACCAGTGAGAGCTGTGACTCGCCAGGGGAGCTTCCCAAGTACCTCCAATTGATCCACTCCCAAACCCAGTTTACATACATGCCATTGGTTTTTAGGCCAGTGCCCGGTGTACTCTGGCCTCCCATTTGGCCTTGTATGAGCTGGTGAATGTTGCAGCCCGGCCCACCCCACAGCCTATTCAGGATGCACATTTGGGTGCTGCTGCCTTGCCCAGTCCAGTCTATGGTGGATCCCTTTACCTGTGATTGATGGCAGGCTCCTTGGTCACACCTAGCTTAGTCCATAACCACCTAAAATTTAGGTTTACCAGTGGGGCCAAACTTTCTACAGGGTGTGGCCCACACATCCTGCACAGAGTCCGCCCCAGGATAAGGTTCTAGAGTGCTAGTTAAAATTATGGACCTGCCTAATGTGACCAGTCTCCTGAACCAACATCATGTCAGGCAAAAAAATATCCTGCTAGACAATCTGGGGGTTATCTTCTGCATTATAGGTGTTCAAAGCTCAGCATTATTGAGTGATTAGAAGTTCTCCAAAAGAAGAGTTACTGGTGTTGGGAATCTTTAGGATTGACTCAGAACCCAGAAACAGTGGGGTCACCCTAGAGCTATCTAAGCAGCAATTCGGACATCCATTACCCCAGAGCTTCCCGGCCGGGTGGCCAGCAGGCAAAGCCTGGAACCACATGGTGCACTGGCCGCCCTGGATGAGGCCGAGGACTCGTTCACTGCCTTGCGGCAGTGTCTTTGGCGTGAGCCCCCAGCATTGGGTCCGACCCGGCAGGGGCACCCCCCACAGCCGCCACACTGTGAGGAGCGGCAGTTGCCCCCGAATCCCAAGGCCCGAACCCCTCCCAAACTCACCTAGCTGCCAGATATTAGCAGCTGGGTGGAGCTAGGAATTTTAAGCCAGTTCCCAAGTTCCCTCATGGCGCACTTACCCTGAGGAATGAGCTCTCTTGGGTCCTGGATGAGGCCGAGGACTCGTTCACTGCCTTGCGGCAGTGTCTTTGGCGTGAGCCCCCAGCATTGGGTCCGACCCGGCAGGGGCACCCCCCACAGCCGCCACACTGTGAGGAGCGGCAGTTGCCCCCGAATCCCAAGGCACGAACTGTCAGTCAATATTTTATACATAATAATTGGCTTTGATTATTGTTACTATTATTTATTTTTAGCTTTTATTATGATGATTTTTTAGCATATGGGTGACCTGAGTGTACTGCACTGGGGAATGGGGGATTAAGTTGCCCCTTATGAAGTCTGCATCTCACATTGGAAAGCTGGTTTGAGTCCTTGCTACTCTGCTTCCATCCAGCTCCCTGCTAATGTACGTGGGAGGCAGCAGACGATGACCCATGCTTGAATTCCTACGGGGGAGACTCAGCTGGAGCTCTTGGGTCTAAGCCTTGGCCTGCTTCAGCCCTGGCTGTTGTAGCCATTTGGAGAATAAATCAATGCATAGATTATCTGTCCTTCTCTCTTTAGCTCTTTCTAATAAATATTAGTCTTTTACTTTTGCTAGGATCTAACACTTGTACATTTCTATAGGCTGCAATATGATGTCTCAAGATGTAAACATAGTACCCATCAAAATAGAAAACCAGCAAAACAGGCTTTCCATTTTCTTATCAGATGCTTTTTTTACTGAATAGGCAGATAAGATTTATGGAGAGAAGGAGAGACAGAGAGAAAGATATTCTGTCCTCTGGTTCACTCCCAAAGCGGCCACTATGGCTAGAACTGACCTGATCCAAAACCAGGAGCCAGAAGCTTCTGCTAAGTCTCTTACACAGGTGCAGGGTACCAAAACTTTGGGCTGTCCCAGACTGTTTTCGCAGACTACAGGCAGGGAGATGGATGGGAAGAGAAGCAGCTGGAATACAAACTGGTACTCAGAGGATTCCAGTGTTAGCAAGGTGAGGATTTAACCATTGAACTATTGCGACAAGCCCTATCAGAAGTCTTAATATTAAAGCTCTTTTTTTTTTTTCAGAGTTTGTTTTTAAGAGAGAGAGCGGTATCCAATCTTCTGATTATCCCCCAAGTGCCTGCAGTGAATAAAGCTGTAGTGGGCCAGACCCAGCAGCAGCTGGGAACACAATTCAGGTCTCCTATACAGGAACAAGAAGCCTAATAACTTGAGCCAACACCTGTGCATTGGCTAGAAGCTGGAGTCAGGACCCAGAACCAGGAATTGAACCTGTGTACTGTAGTGTGGGAGACAGATGTGTTAACTGGTGCACTAAATGCCCTCTATCTCTTCCAGTTCTTTTCCAGTACAACATAGTACATTATTATGAGCCATAATTGTCCCCACTGTACTGTATTAGGACATATAAATTTGTTTTTTAAGCTATTTATTTAATTGAAATGTGGAGTGACAGAGAGACAGGGAGAGACGAAGATCTATTTGTTGGTTCATGTTCCAAATCTCCGCCATAGTCTGGATTGAATGTAGAGGCAGGACTGAAACCCAAGCATGTTGATAAGTGATGCTGGTGGCCCAAGTGGTGGTTTCACTCACTGTGCCGCAGTGCCTGCCCTTAGAACTCATTTCCTGTATCTTTCTCCCTACCCTTCCATCCTTCTCAAAGTCCAATACTAACTATCCTAAGTTTTTGGCTCCCATATAAGACACAACATGTGGTATTTGTCTTGGTGTCTGACTTAATTCACATAACATAATCATCTTCAGTTGCACCTTTTTTTTTTTTTAAAGATTTATTCATTTTTATTACAGCCAGATATACACAGAGGAGGAGAGACAGAGAGAAAGATCTTCCGTCCGATGATTCACTCCCCAAGTGAGCCACAACGGGCCGATGCGCGCCGATCCGATGCCGGGAACCAGGAACATCCTCCGGGTCTCCCACGCGGGTGCAGTGTCCCAATGCATTGGGCCGTCCTCAACTGCTTTCCCAGGCCACAAGCAGGGAGCTGGATGGGAAGTGGAGCTGCCGGGATTAGAACCGGCGCCCATATGGGATCCCGGGGCTTTCAAGGCGAGGACTTTAGCCGCTAGGCCACGCCGCCGGGCCCCAGTTGCAACTTTTTGAAAAAAATCAAATGGCTTGATTAAAGAAACTTAGCATGCCTAATCCATTTTTTTCTTATACTACTTTTTAGAGATTTATTTATTTTTTATTACAAAGTCAGATATACAGAGAGGAGGAGAGATAAAAAGGAAGATCCTTCTGTCCGATGATTCACTCCCCAAGTGAGCGCAACAGCTGGTGCTGTGCTGATCCAGAGCCAGGAGCCAGGAACTTCCTCCATGTCTCCCACATAGTTGCAGAATCTCAAAGCATTGGGCCGTCCTTGACTGCTTTCCCAGGCCACAAGCAGGGAGCTGGATGGGAAGTGGAGCTGCTGGGGTTAGAACTGGCACCCAATGGGATCCTGGTGCGTTCAAGGCGAGGACTTTAGCTGCTAGGCCATGCTGCCAGGCCCTGCTTTTCTTTTTTTTATTCCCAGCACCTAATAAGGGACCTGGCAATTATTATAAGAGCTTAGTAAATGTTTGTTGAATGAAACAACAGATTAAGAGCATTATATTACAGGAAGAAGCTCAGAAAAGGGTGTTTGACTATAAAGGGTTGGGCAGTTGCTTGGGAGTGACCCAAAAAAGACATAATATGAGTAACATTTTTATGGGATGAGATAGAAAAATTAGAGAAGAATGACCTTGGTCAGAGAAATAGGTGAATGAGAAGTTAGGGGATACCTAGAATCAGGGTCATAAGGTTAGATTTGAGATGCCAAGTGAAAAACAGTGAATCTGAAAAGGAAGGCAGATTATACACACATTTGAATTTTGTACCAAATGACGGGTCATTTGGGTTCTTGTTCAGAATCCGCTCTTTGAAACACCATCCAGTAGTATAAGTCAGGTGTGGGATTATATTTCATGAGCCCATTTAAGTAGGAGAGCTTAAATGTTTTTCCAAATTTTTACATAATCCTTATTTCAAAGTAAATGGGAGTGTACTGATTTTTCTTTGGAACAAATGTTTGCTGACACTTTAGACTGAGATCTTAACCATGTTAAGAGTACTCTTCCTGATTTAGAGGTAAAATATTAGAGTCTCGTTTTTAAACTCTGGGATAGTTACATATAGAATAACCTGTATCACGGACAACTTGAACAACAAGAACTATTTTCTTATTAAGAGCTATGTTTTCGGCCCGGCGGCGTGGCCTAGCGGCTAAAGTCCTCGCCTTGAATCCCCTGGGATCCCATATGGGCGCCGGTTCTAATCCCGGCAGCTCCACTTCCCATCCAGCTCCCTGCTTGTGGCCTGGGAAGGCAGTCGAGGACAGCCCAAAGCTTTGGGATCCTGCACCCATGGGGGAGACCCGGAAGAGGTTTCTGGTTCCCGGTTTCGGATCAGCGCAGCACCGGCCGTAGCGGCTCACTTGGGGAGTGAGTCATCGGACGGAAGATCTTTCTCTCTGTCTCTCCTCCTCCTCTCTCTGTATATCTGACTTTGTAATAAATAAATAAATCTTTGAAAAAAAGAGCTATGTTTTAATGAAAATTTCTTGCCATGGCAGTAAGCACTTAGAAGTGTGAAACTGAACGAGTTCATAAGTTAGTTAACTTAGATTATTATCTCTGGTAACCACTTCTGTGAAGATGAAAATACTCAGTCCCAAGGCCACACCTGGCACACGATGGTTATGTGGATGTAACGGTGCTTCCTCAAAGTTCTCAGAGCTGAGGGAGCATGCACTCTATTATCTGAAACTGCAGAAGGAATTGTGAGAAAACAGCACATTGCCTCCAAGTGTAACCTTATTGCAACATCTTTCTTAGGAGTCTGGGCTTTTTTTTGGTGATGTTAAACAAGACTGTCTCTCACAAGTGCTCCTTGTAGGAGTCTTAGATTGTCAAGACCAGTCTCAATTGAGAGCCAGCTCTTCAAGACTCAGTAGGACTAAACGTCTCATCAGCTGCTTGTATTTTAAATCGTTTTGGTTGCTTGCATGTTAAGGCTCCAGCCAATCAGGCTGTGGTCCTCTTGATGGGCATGGCAAATGCTTAACTCTTGTATTTGTGGGAGTTACTGCTGCTAGGGAGGAATCGAGAGGTCAAGTTAGAAACTGAAAAGGTAAACCAGGTTTTCTCAGACGTAATTCAGGAGGGTTGCATGCCTTAGGTTTGTTTTGATTAAATTCCAAGGTGATAAAATCATCTGGCTATTAAAGATAATTAATTGCCTTGTTTTCTATGGAGGTGATGATTCCAGATTTGCCAGATAGAGTGCATTTTGCAATGGAACGGTGAGGCTTGAGCAATGGTTATCGTGATTTAAACTTTAGGAGAGGAGGGCAGGTTCACTGGCAACAAGATATTTTGGTAAGTATTTCTTTAGAGAAATGCAACTGTCCAAACTGGAATAATTAGAAAATAGAATTATTAACCTCCGTGGGCAAAACAAAGTAAAACATTAATAGATGTAAAAAAGTAGAGACTTAACACATCACATTCCTTCACTGTAATCTCATGAAGTTAGAATTCAATACCAAACTTGTGACAAGTTAAAAACTACTTGGAAAAGTAACAATTTTGCAGATAAACCTTTGGTCAAACAGAAAAATCAAAGAGAAATGCTAAATTCTTTGGAGAACAGTAAGAAAGTATACCTTGTACTCAAATCTTTGAGACAGAGCATATATCCAAAACTGTACTCAGAAAAGACATTTTTGGCAGTAAGTGCTGCTGCTTCTTTAAAAAAAAAAGGATTTATTTTTATTTCAAAGGTAGATTTACAGAGGGAAGGGAGGGGCAGAAAGAAAAAGATTTTACATCTACTGTTCACTCCACAAATGGCCACAACAGCCAGAGCTGAACTGATCTGAAGCCAGGAGCAAGGAGCATCTACCAGGACTCTCACGTGGATGCAGGGACCCAAGGGCTTGAGCCATCCTCTGCTGCCTTCCCAGGGCATAAGAAGGGAGCTGGATGGGAAGTGGAGCTGGAACATGCACTGGTGCCCATAGCGGATACCAGCACTTGCAGGCAGAGAAGTAGCCTATTGAGCCATAGCACCAACTCCACTTTACTCTTCTGGAAGACCAAGAAAATACTCTCTGCCCTCAAATGGAAAACAGAGAAGCACATCCAACTTTGTCACTCACAAACTAGGAAGGAGAACCTGTGAGGCTAAAAGTTCAAATTAATGCAATAGATAAAAATATCAAAAGGCAATATAAGACAAAATAGAGAATATATATTAGTGTGTTAGCAGTGAAGAAACAAACAACCACAGATCAGGAAAGATACCAAGAGTTATAACAATTATGAAAAATGGAAGAATCTATGAAGAATAGATGTAAAACCTCATTGAAACAAATTTTGAAATTTGGAGGAAACAGGTAATTTATAAGCAAAATGGAAATAAATGATTCAAGTAGAAAATTCAACGAGATACATTATTATAGAAGTTCTACTTGGTACCTCTTTTCTTCTTGCTGCCTGTCTGCCTTGCTTCTAAGTTATTTTATTTTAAAAGTCAGAGTTATAGTGAGAGAGGAAAAGGGAGAGGGAGAGATGTTTCTCGTCTACTATTCATTTCCCTGGTGGCTGCCTGACTGAGGCTGGGCTGGGCCAGGATTAATCCAGGGGGAGCTTCACTCAGGTCTTCCAAATTGGGTAGCAGGGGCCCAAACATGTTCACCATCTTCCACTGCTTTTCACTGGGTACTAGCAGCGGTTGGATCGAAAGCAGAGCACTGGGGTGCCCCTATAGGATGCCAGTGTGTCAGCTTTGACTTTCTGCCCACTACCCACTACACCACAAAGCCAACCCTGGTACCTCTTGTTTTGTCCCATTTAATGTTTACTTTTTTTTTTTTCAAACTTCCTTTCACTTTTAAGGAAGTGGTACTATTTAACAATACCTTACCATTAGGTAACAATCTACCCAAATACCAGGTTTATTATGGTATTGTCTAGTGGTGTGTAAGCTGACATATTGTGAGGCGCGTACTTTACATGTGTTAAAATATGAGGTGATGAATATCATTTTACTTTTCCCCCAGTTCTCTTTTTCACAGTAGCTCACAATGCTTTGAATGATAAAATGGGCTGTGTTCCTACCCTCTTGGCTAAGGCCAGTGCCCTCCAGTGTGGATGATGGCAGAAACAGTTGAGGTTGTTATCCTGTTGGAAACCCGTTGTGCCAGTCAGTTGTGCCAGAGACCTGAAAGAAGCTAGCAGTTGCATGGTTGATTGTTATTGAGGTTGGATGAATGGGAAATCTGCTGCCAGTACAGGGCTTTGCCGCTTTTTTTTTTTTTTTTTTTTTTTTGGTATGGTGTAAATCTGTGCTTATTTGTACTTCATGTTGATTTATTTGTTTAATAACTTTTAGTGTGTAATTATTTTGGGGGGCAGAAAATGAGCTCAGAAAGTGAAAGGGTAATAACAAATTAAGTACCACATTTCTGTTTCTCAAGAAGTTGGTGATGAGTATTTTATTCACAGATTTATTAAAGTATTATCAATATCTACTTCAAAAGTTTGAAATTATCTTAAGAATAATTTGCCCAGGGGCTAAAGCTCAACCAGCTAATCCTCCACCTCCAAGCACTGGCATCCCATATGGGTGCTGGTTCATGTCTTGGCTGCTGTACTTACTTGACTCAGAAGTTGTTCCTGGCTCCTGCCTTCAAATTGGTTCAGCTTTGGTTGTTGTGGCCACTTGGGGAGTAAACCAGCGGATTGAAGATCTTTCTCTTCATAAGTTTGCCTTTCCAATAAAAATAAATAAAATCCTAAAAAAAAAAAAAAAAGAAATACCTTGGCCAAAGTCGGTGCTTTTACACATTCAGCTGCAGTAGATGTCTTTGCATCATGTTCTGTGAATGTGAGCATTCATTTAGATCAAATGCGTCTTGTAAATCTCGTGAACCTGTTTTCCATTTTAAGCTTTCTGATGAATGTAAGGAAGGTGAAGCAACGACTGTCAGTGTGTGGATTCTGTCAGCATAAAAGCACTTGCCACACAGTTCAGTTTTGCTAGTGTTAGGTCAATAGTACCAGATTCTTCTGATAGAAAAATCAGGAAACTCTATTACCTGAGTGTTTTACTTCCATCTGATTGATGGAATGAAAGTAAAACTTGCAGAAAAAAAATTTCATGTTCTGTGCTTTCTATTGCAAATTTGGTTTAAAATTTTTTATGCTCAAGGGTAAAATTGATGTTTCTGTTGTGATAAAAGGTGTAAAGCAGAAATTACAATAAAATTTGCATAGCAAGCATTTTACCATTTTGAGTTTTTAGTAGATTTATGTTTGTGTCATCATCGCTACCATCTCATTTGAGAATACTTCTGTCAGCTCAGAAAATTCTAGAAACCACTTGCAGTCAATCCTGATTTTCACATCTAGCCCTAGGTAACCACTGACAGTTATTTCTCAGTGAAAGTGCAAGCAAAGGTATTGGTGGGCATAATGTCAGAAATAAACATGTATTGTAAGTAATATGTTAGTACTGTATTACTAGGTACTTTATTGCTCAAGAACACATGGATATATGCTTATATGTAATTATTAGCAAGAAAATCCATGAAGCTGACCTTTGCACGTGTAACTTACTGTTTCTTTTAAGCAAATACAATAGAAATAGTCAACATTTATCAACATTTTTCTATTTACTCTGAGTGGTTGAACCACAGAAGTTTTGCAGTGAAGTTAATATTGAATGTTAAAATCCTCCAACATGGCAGGATAAATGTTTTTCTCTTTGCATACCATTACCAATTATATTTGAAAGCTGTTTTGAGTCTTTGTAGATTGATACTCACTGATATTACTAACTTTTTTTTTTTCCCTTGAAAAGGAACCCTCTAAATTTTGGTTGTATTTTGTTTGAAGTAAGTTGGAAATCTAGTCAAGATAAACAGGCAGAATACTCAATTTTTGAAGATTTATGTATTGCAGTCACAGAAAACAAAGTTTGCAACCAAAGCAGCAGGATTTATTCTTTTTTAAAAAAGATTTATTTATTTTTATTACAAAGTCAGATATACAGAGAGGAGGAGAGACAGAGAGGAAGATCTTCTGTCCGATGATTCAGTCCCCAAGTGAGCCGCAAAGGCCGGTGCTGTGTGGATCCGAAGCCGGGAACCAGGAACCTCTTCCAGGTCTCCCACGCGGGTGCAGGGTCCCAAAGCCTTGGGCTGTCCTTGACTGCTTTCCAGGCCACAAGTAGGGAGCTGGATGGGAAGTGGAGCTGCTGGGATTAGAACCGGCGCCCATATGGGATCCCGGTGCGTTCAAGGTGAAGACCTTAGCCGCTAGGCCATGCCACCGGGCCCTGGGGCATCTTTTTTTTTAAAAAAAAATATTTATTTATTTGAAAAATCAGAATGCAAAAAAAGAGAGGAAGACAAATAGGGAGAGAGAGAGAGAGAGAGAGAGAGAGAGAGAGAGAGAGAAGAAAGGGAGAGAGAGAGAGATCTTCATCCTCTGATTCACTCCCCAAAATGGCTGCAGCCATAGGGTTGGGCCAGGCTGAAACCAGGACCAGGTGCTTCATCTGGGTCTCTCACATTAGTGCAGGAGCCCAAGGACTTGGACCATCCGCTGCTTCTTTCCCAAGTGCGTTAACAAGAGCTGGATCAGAAATGGAGCATCTGGGACTTTAACTTGCACCTGTATGGTATGCTGGTGTCACAGGCCATAGCTTAACTTGCTATGCCACATGCTTGACCCATTATCTTTTTAAACACGGGAATTCAAAATAAGGGGAATTTTAGATGACTATTTCAAGTTATCAAAATTCATTGAAATAGTAAAGTGAGAGTCCTAAACACAGTTTATCATATGAGTTTTGTTTTTTGGTGTGTGTATGTGTGTGTAAATTTTCCCATAGGTATTACAAGCAAAATAGTGCTATTTTAAAAAATATTTTGGCTTAAGTATTTCAGCATTTCAATATAAAAGTTGGACAATTAGAAATACCCACCATTTAGCCTGCTCGCTACCTCCCTGGTTTGGATACTGCATCTCACATTGAAGTTTCTGTGTTCAATCCCCAACTCTGACCTCTGCACAAGCTCATGTTGGAAGGATCGTGCAGCTGAGGTCTTGGCCTGTGTAGTTTCTGGCTCCCAACTTGAGCCTCTGCCCAGCCCTGGCAGTACTGGAAATTTGGGATGACCCAGTAAAGGAAAATGCTCTCTCTGTTTCCCTGTGTGTCTCTTTGCCTCTCAGAAAATCGAATTTATAATTATTTTCGTTATAAACAGAATCTCTTACTTTGTTTTTATAAAATAAAACATAAAAAGATAAATATCTTGTGGTCATATCAATGATTACTGAAAAGTCATTTGATGAATCTCAGTATTGTTCTTATTAAGATTTTTGAGGAGTAGCAGGAAGATTAAATGTCATAAAGAGTACTTATTAAAAACTAAATATAAACTTTATTGTAAATGATGAAATAGGGGCAGTATGGTGGCACCAGTATCCCATAAGTGGTTCAGTTCTAGTCCCAGCTGCTCCACTTTCAGTTCAGCTCCTTGCTTATAGCCTGGAAAAGCAGTATAGAAAGACCCATGTACTTGCCTAGGGGACTTGTAAGAAACTCCTGGCTCCTGGCTTTGAATTGGCTCAGCTGTGGCAGCTGTGGTCATTTGGGGATGAACTAGTGAATGGAAGACCTCTGTCTTTCTGTCTTCCATTTATTTTTTTCTCTGCGAAGTCTGTCTTTTTTTTTTTTTTTTAAAGATTTATTATTATTGGAAAGCCGGATATACAGAGAGGAGGAGAGACAGAGAGGAAGATCTTCCGTCCGATGATTCACTCCCCAAGTGAGCCGCAAAGGCCGGTGCTGTGCTGATCCGAAACCGGGAACCAGGAACCTCTTCCGGGTCTCCCACGCAGGTGCAGGGTCCCAATGCATTGGGCCGTCCTCGACTGCTTTCCCAGGCCACAAGCAGGGAGCTGGATGGGAAGTGGAGCTGCCGGGATTAGAACCGGCGCCCATATGGGATCCTGGGGCGTTCAAGGCGAGGACTTTAGCTGCTAGGCCATGCCACCGGGCCCTGAAGTCTGTCTTTTAAATATTAAAACAAAAAACAAAACAAACAAACAAAAAACACTAAAGGGTAAAATAATACAATGAATGAAATAAGAATGTCAGCCGAGTGTTATTGGCCGACAACAGCAATGTTGTTCATTTTAGTTTATTATCCACTATTATCACTATTTGCTAGCAGATGCAGTAAGACAAGAAGCTATTCTGTTGCTGTAGTTTTTGGGAGACATTAAAAGCATCTTTTCTTGGTTGCTGACTTGGATTGTGTGCATGTGCTCAAACATGTGACTAAATCTTTAAGTAGCCATCTTCCAGTAAAATGAATAAAATATTTGAAGGGATACCTGGATGCGAGATAGATGTAAAAATTAATCTTTTCTCTATTTTTCCAAGCAACATTAAGACATGGGAAGAAATTTTCCCTTAAATAAAAAGTATATAAATTATATACATTTCTTTTAGTTCATAGCTAGGATAGCTACTTGTATTTTCAAAAATTATCTCCAGTGAGTGTAAAGCTTCATACTGATAAATAAGTACCCTGTCATAGCCAAAAAAACATGAAAAGTCTGAAAAAAACACTGTACTGCCAGTATAATAGGGATAGATATGACCTAACAATAAACAAAGATATATTGGATCAGAATAGATTTAAAAATAAATATTTCAGAATGATTAATTCAGAATACAGGCAACTGAATTTTTGATGCCTGTTGTAGTCCAGTTTAGTGGAAAAGTCATGGATTAGGGAAAAATTATACTAGCATAAATGATTCTTTGTTTATAATGGAACTAATTATAAATTCAGTGAAGATAATTTCTTGATAGACTAGAGACAAAATAAAAAAAATTGAATATCTCAGAAGGAAATCTAGGAAAGCAGATAAAAATCTACTGCCTAGAAAACTTTCTTAAGACTAGAAAACCTCAGAAATGATATAAGGTAAGAGCGACTTAGTGGAACATCATGCAATCAAAACCGTTGTAAGGAAATTGCAACATAAAAGTAATCAGTAGACAGCAGCCATGTCTAGGAAAAGTATTTGTGAAATATCAAAGAAGCCTTAATAACTACGATTTACAAAGATTCCTTCGGAATTGACAGGGAAAGTTCCAGCTGTTCCAAAGCTCAACAGGCAAAGAATGTGAATAGGTGATTCACAGTGTCGAAATGGACTGTGTGTGTATGAACGTGACCATGTGCAAGTGTGATGAATTGAGCACGGAGGAAACTATGGAAGATTCCATGTAAATGGGGAGTGATGGGCTGATGTGAGGAGAAATAAGAGAATACTGTGAGGTTTGCTTGTAGACTTTTGCAGCACATGGATCTGCAGGTGGTTATTCCAGTAGTTCTGGAAGTTCAAGGAATAAAGAACTGGCTTAGAGGAGGCAGGGACGGTGTAGGCCTATGGGTAGAGACCTGAGCCGTCACTGATTTCCTTCATCGCAGGTCCTGGGAGGCAGTTACTTGTAGCTGGTGACAGAGCGCCTTTCCTGAGGCCGAGAGCAGTTCTGTTGGTCAGGTATAACATAACTTCATATTTTATGGATCGTGAGGCCCTTGGAAAAAGGTGTCTTGACACCACAGCTTTACTGTTTTCTTATTTGAACCAGTTATCCTGTATTTAATGCTGAGATCATGCCTATCCAGGGGAGGGGCCCAGGTTGGGAAGGCTAGCTGATTAGAAGGCTTTCTCCGGCTCCGCACGATGACATAGTGGTTAAAGTCCTCACCTTGAGCACGCCAGGGTCCCATATGGGTGCCGGTTCTAATCCCAGCGACCCCGCTTCTCATCCAGCTCCTGGGAAAGCAGTCAAGAATGGTCCAAATCCTTGAGACCCTGCACCCATGTGGGAGACCTGGAGGAATGTTCCAGGCTCCTGGTTTCGGATTGGTGCAGCACTGGCCATTGTGCTCACTTGGGGAGTGAATCATCGAACAGAGGAGCTTCCTCTCAGTCTCTGTCTCTCCTCCTCTCTGTATATTCATCTTTCTAATAAAAATAAAGATTTTTTTTTTAAGAAGGATCTCTTGGCCCGGTGCTTTGGCCTAGCAGATAAAGTCCTTGCACATGCTGGGATCCCATATGGATGCTGGTTTGTGTCATGGTGGCTCTGCTTCCCATCTAACTCCCTGCTTGTGGCCTGGGAAAGCTGTGGAGGACGGCCCAAAGCCTTGGAACCCTGCATCCACATAAATGTTCCCTCTCTCTCAGATTCCATCCTGTGGGATGTACAGACATTGTGACACTAGCCAAGTCCCAAGGGGCTCCCCCTGTCGGTCACCATGTGACACAAGCTGTCGGGAACAGGTGTTGAACAGTAGCTAATGCTCCTGAGACAAATTCTAAGGAAGACGTGGCCGACTTGAAGTTCCTGGTGGTGAAGGTGCGAGGCAACTAGACCTTGCCGGTGCAAGGGACTCCCTTCCTCTCAAGGCATCTGTGTTCCTGCACCCCACAGGTCTCTGTTGTCAGAGTCTTCATCCATGCTTTGGTTTTTGTTTCTTTGATCCTTTGCAGATGCAGTATCTGTGAGCTCCATCTGGCTCCTGGTTTCACTGGGGACTTGGTGATTCACTGTTTTTCAGGAAGAGGGAAGAGATTGTGGCAGAGGAGGAGGCAGGAAAGGAAGGGTGTCGTCCATGTATGCTGTAGAGGAAATCCAAGCTTTTAGGTTACCTTTCAAAATCAAGTTTCTTTGGGAATTAACATCTGTACTGTTCCTGTCTATGCATAATGTGATGCCTGTAAAACCGGAGTGTTTTTTTTTTTAAATTAAGGTTTACTTTGTTTGAAAGAATTGTAGAGAAAGTGGGAGAAAGAGAGAGGGCAGGGTAGGGTGGTTGCGGGTGGAGAGTCAATCTTCCATCTGCTGATTCATTCCCCAAATCACTGCAGTGGCCAGACTGAGCAGGCCAAAGCCAGAAGCCAGAAGCTTCTTGAGGGTCTTCCATGTGGGTACAGGGGCTCAAGCCCTCGGGCCATCTGCTGCTGCTTTTCCAGGCACATTAGCAGGGAGCTGAATCCGAAGTGGAGCAGCTGAGACAAGAACTCCAGTTCCTGGGATGCCTATCTTGGATGCCAGCACCACGGTCTCACAGTGCTGGCCCCTAGGGCAGATGTCTTAATTTCAAGAGTGACATGCCACATCTATTAAGAAATGTTGATATTTAATCCAGTGGAATCGTGTGCAGCTGTGTTGGGTATGGACGCACAGGACTGAATGTTGCATTTCCTATAAGCCAGTTGGATGTTGGTTGTTATGACAACCCTGGGAGCATTAGGGATTTTGTTTTTTTAATTCGTTGATTGACTTATGCAGTAATTTGCAGGAGTTTTTAATATTATAAGGATTAATAGAAACCCTGCAAATACAAGGATTCCCATGAAGAATCTTAAAAGGGGATGATGTAGAGTCATTTTGTGTCTGGGAAGAGTGAGGTGCTGAGCTCCGTTTTCTCACGGACCCTGCCTGCTGCACCCCCCGCACCCCGGTCTCCTAGCACTATCCTGTGGGGTGGGGGGTGATAGAACTTCAGAGACCCGAGCCCTCAGGAGCCCTACTTTTGGGCTCGTTCCTCCCTGCCCCATCACTTGGGCTTTTGTATGGCTTAATAACAATAATAGTTTAAAGCTCTTCTAACCTGGTGTTGAGGTGCTTCTTGTCGGTGTGAAGTAGATGCGAAACCAGCACATCTTTGGCTTTGGCAAACTGTTGGTGTCAAGTCTGACACACTGGAAGATGACTTTGTAATCACATTTTGACTTGTCATGCAATTTGGTGTCTCTTTTTTGCCATGCCACCCCAAATGTATTTTTTTGGCTCAATTTCTATCATATTGTTTTCTAATAGTCTTTACTTTGAATGTGTACAGCGCCCTGAATAAATGTCAAAAGGGTGAGTAAAAGGAACCTCATTAGATGTCACAAAAGATGCCAACGAAATTTGTAGCTGTGTGGAAATGAGAACCTCATGACCTTTGTCTTACTTCTTTCCCTGTACAGGAAGAATTGCACTATTTGTAGAAGTTGGTTTCCCAATAATTGTGTTTTAATCTGTGGTTTGTTAACTGAACCGCCATTTAAAAAGGTGTATTTTTTTTTTTTTTTACTCACATGATGTACTTAAGATGTCAACTCCAAGATAGGTGTTACTAACTCATATACTAGGGTAGAACAGATGAGTCAGCTCAAGGATGAATCTTGACTTCTTTATATTAATTAAAGAGAATAGTCTTCTGCAAAAGAAATCTTATTGATTCATATATTATGTAGGACTCTAATGATTTTAATAATATGTACCTATGGCATATTGCATATGGGCAGTATGATATATTGTTATCTGAATGTCTTACACATAGATAGAATCTTGTTGTTTGATATTTTCATTTCACAGAGGAACCCTTAAATGTTCCTTGGGTTGATTTTGCTTTTGCTTGCATTTGAGTTTAAGTAGATTAAAGGTTAATGGAGTTTTGATTGCTTAATATTTAGTGTTAAGACTTTGTACGGCTTGTCTTCAGGAAGGCCTGTCATTCAGATCAGGAAATGATTTTCTATTATGATGAAGGCCAACATGATTGCGATCTCTGGTCAACAATTTGTAATTACTATGTCCTTGCTCAGAAAGATGAAAAATATATATTTTTTTGATCGTGGTGTCTGGATTTTACTTCACAGTCTGAGATACCGAATGCTGTATTTATTTATTTATGCAGCTTAAAAGAAGCAATTTTTTGTTAGGTTTGTTGTAGGACTTCTCTCTTACTACCCTTTAAATAGTGTTGTTCCTTTGGATTCGCTTTCCAGAACCTTCCTGTTCTACTCCTTTTCCCTTCATTTTTTAATCGCGAACCATTGACAGAGTCCCCACTGTGTGTCGAGCGAGGGCCACAGTGTACAGTTGGGCAGATTGTACACTGCACAGTTCAGCAAGGTGGCATTGACTGCCCTACTTTCCTTTTTTTTTTTTTTTTTCTTTTTAGGATTGATTTTATTCGTGTTTGAAAGGCAGTTACAAAGAGAAGGAGGCCCAGAGACAGACAGAGAGATCTTACAACTGCTGTTTCTTTCCCCAAATGGCTGCAACAGCCAGAGCTGAGCCAATCTGAAGTCAGAAGCCAGACCCCAGGAGTTTCCTCTGGGTCTCCCATGTGGCTGTAGAGTCCCAAGAACCTGAACTATCTTCTGCTGCTTTCCCAGACCTTACGAAAAGGAGCTGGATGGGAAGTATTGCAGCCGGGATACAAACTGGCACCCATATGGGATGCCGGTGCTGCAGCTGGAGGCTTAGCCTACCACACTATAGTGCTGGCCCCTACTGTCCCACTTTTAAGACCTATATAGTACAGGTATTTCTGTAAATCATGCACAGTACTGGCTACTGTATAAACTTCCAACGTTTGCTTCTGACAACCTAAGAGATGCATGTCATTACTCCCACCTTTAAAATATATCTATTTAATCTGTCTGAAAGGCAGAATGACAGAGAAGGATAAAGAGCTTAAAAAAAAGAAAAGGTCTGTTGCTTGGTTCTCTCCCCAAATGGCCACAACAGTTGGGTTTGGGCCAGGATGAAGCCAGGAGCCTGGAACTCCAGCCGGTTCTTCCGTGTATATAGAAGGGACCTAAGTACTTGGGCCATTCTCTGTGGCCTTCCCAGTGCCTTAGCAGTGAGCTGGATTAGAAGTGAAGCAGCCAGGACTTAACCTGGTGCTCTGCCTTGTTTTTCCCATTTTGTGGATGAGAACGTTGAGTTTTAGTGAAGTAACTTGCTTAAGCTTGTGTAACAATGAATGGAGGGTAGAATTTGTCTTGGTCTGAAGCTCTGGGCTTCTCTCCTCCACATGGATACCATGTAAATGATAGCAATTCCCAAATGGCCAGCATGTCATGTCTCCTCTCTCTCTCTCTGTTTACAGCCCATGAAGCAGGTTTTCCATTCTGCCCTCCCGATGGCCCTCTAATTCTGCAGGATTTACGTGAAATCACCATCGTATTCCTTGCCTCAGTCTCCTTTATTTTCACTCTTAGAGTGCCATGGGCCTGGGCTGTTCTTTCTCTGTCGTTCCTTCTAATTAGATACCATGCCCCGTAAGTTCTGTTTCTGAAATCTCTTTTCAATTGTTCATTTCCAATAATTTTTAAAAGTTTTTTCTAGTTTAGTTATGTTACTTTTTTCTCGGACTGGGCTGTGCTGAAGTCAGGAACCTGTAACTCAGTTCAGCTCTCCTCTATGGGTGATGAGGACCTGGCTTCTGGAGCCATTGCCAGCTGCCTCCCGGGGAGGCACATTAGCAGGAAGCTGGAAATGGAAATAGAACCAGAACCCAAACCACAGCAACCTGGTATTGGATGTGGGCACCCCAACTAGGCCAGATCCCGCCCCTGTTGTTTTTCATTTTAACTTTTTCTGCCTTTTCCCCCCCTGTCCCATTCATGACTGATTTGGGTCAAGCCCTCATTGTTTTAGTCTAGACCTATCTGCTCACCTCAACTCTTGTTGTTTGTCTTGGCACCCATCTTTCTGCCTATTCAGCCTTTCCTACGTTCCCACTCATCTCCCTGAAGGTTCAGCTTCATCTTTCCATCCCAAGGAAGCCATCTCCAGATCCTGTGAGTCCCTTGCCTTGAATTGCCCTGTGCTCCCATGGCACATCATGCCTCAGCCTCTCTGGTTAGTCCTCATGGTGCCCTGCTCATCACTGTGTGTACTTGACACCTGCCCTGGACTCCAGGATCCTTGAGGACAGCGGTTGCGTTTACCCTACCTGCATCTTATTCATGTGCAGCTCTCGTGGAAGAGCAATGAACGCTCGAATAGATTGAATGTTTATTCACCCCATGCATGGGCTCTTTAGACAGATTTGAAAGTCTATTCTGTAACTCTGTAACATCCCCTGTGCTTATGTAGTCTCATTAAATTTTGCCTGTGGCTTTTATATATTTGCATGGTTGGGAATATTATCTGAGTACAGAAAATATCCTTGACAACACGCAGTGTAGTTGTTGCTTAACTTGTGTTTCCATTCACGTCGGCAGCAGCTTTGCCCCCATCCCTGCTGACGAGAGATTATCACTTCATTGCGTGGTGATTTCAAAAGCGAACTCTGTGTTGAACTTTGGTTTAAAGCTCTGCAGATTTGCATCCCCACTAATGAATAAACTAACTTCCAAGTTGCTTTGTTTATCTTTCCTGGTTCCTGTAAGAAAATTCCTTGAGATAGAAGTTAAAGTCATGTGGGAGTGGCTTTCTTTAACATGCACCTTTCTCATGGAACAATGGTAGGCCTTGTTGCAGCTTTGCCCCCGTCCGGTTTCGGTCAGCCCCGCCGGTCAGCCCCGTAAGTCACCCCCTGAATCACCGTGGACATCAACCTTACCTTAAAAATGAGGTATGTGAGCTTTAAAAGCTAGAAGGACTTTTCAGGCTCCAGTATGCTTTGATGTCACTCCTTTGAGTCTCAATTGTGTGTTCCTGCAGGCTTATCTCCTCCGCCAGCGCTGGCATCACACACTTGGATACACTCTGTTCTCTCGCCCTTGGCTGTGACCTAGAGGTTTGCCTCAACAAAAGCTGAGAAGTATTTTGCTTGTCCTTTGGAACGGTGCCTGCTACTCTTGGTGGGCTGGCAGGCACAGGTCTCTTCCACAAAGGACTTTGAGAAGCAGCGCTGGGAAGTCAGAGTAGACACAGAGCCTTCGCTCAGCGTGCGGGCAGTTGACATTGCAACGCTGCAGAGGTGTGGGCCTGGGAGAGGGTGTGAGGAGTGAGGAGGTACCTCATCCGTTAAAAATATCACACACATTAAGTGTCTGAGGTTTTAACGAAGGCAGATTATAGTGCCTCACAGCATCTGGCTTTTCTGATGATTTTTTCTCTGCAACCGGTTTTATAGGAAGCGTGCATTCTCCCACCCCGACCCTCCTTCACTAACAAATCAGTGTTTCATGAAAATCATGCCTGTGCTTTATGAGGTAAACAGAGTTGCCCTAACTGGATCAGCTTGCTTTTTTATTTTAACATTAGACACTAAAGGACAGGTCAGTTTCTCCCCCCTCCCCCTCTTTTTTTTTCTTTAACGAGACATGCACGGGAACTGTTGCTGTAAACCAGTTTTCTGGAGGGGTGAGAAGGCGGGCCTGAGCTGTTAGAGAGGAGACTTCAAGGAGTTGTGGAGCTGGGAGAAGAAGGTGGCTGGGAAGATGTGTTCAGAGGAAGCAGCAAGCACTGGCGGCCACGAGATGAGCCCCACCCCACCTTATTCCCAACTTGGACAGCAAGGAGGTTGTTGCTCCGGACACCCCAGGAGGATCGCGTCTCTGGGTGAACTGGCCACCGCCGGGCTCGGACAGGGTTAAGGCCATCACCTGCGGCTTGAAGTGCCACCCAGATGGGAAGTAGGAAGTGCGGCGCCCGAGCTTCCTGTATAAATAAACGCGCGGCTCCGGGCTCCTGGCGCTGCTGGCGAGCTGCGCCGCACGCCGGCTCTGCCAGGTTCGCGGGCATCGCAGCTGCTCGTCAAGGCAAAGGGGCGGGTAGGGACTCCTCCTCCTCCACCATCTCTCCTCCTCCTCCTCCACCATCTCTCCTCCTCCTCCTCCAAATCGTCGGTCTGGAAGCGCCAGCGCTGGTGCAAGTCCTGGCCAAGCGCAGAGCTGTCAGCCCAGAGCCTAGGAGCCCCGAAGAGAATGAAGCGGCCCCTCCTCCGCGGCGTGCGAGCGGCCGGGGCTGGCGGCGCCCGCGAGCTGAGCTGCTGAGACGCCACCGAAGGGATCTCGAGCCCTCCCGCCGGGTAGGTTGAGCGAGCGCTGCAAGCTGTGAGACCCAGAGGAGCAGAAGGACCCGGGTGACTGAGTGGCCAGGCCACCGGGGGGTTTAGGAATGAGGCTCACTGACACTGCTTTAAGCCAGGCAGAGCTGAATCCATGCTGAATGCTTCCAACACCTGTTAAGTTTTAAAAATAGATGCCTTTGGAAAGGTAAGAAGAAATTTGCTTTGTTGCCGATAAAGCAGTCCCCATAGCAGGGATTCAGTCTTTACATTGAAGATTGGGCCAGACCTTCTGGTCTTCAGGGGAGACCAGAAGTTGGCATGGTTTAGGATGTCTACCTTCTGTTATTTGGCAATGCATAGCAGTATGTTGACACACATGGCTATGAATAAGATGTTAGGTTAACCGTGGGAGCTCAGCCATGTAGAGCAGTGATTATTTTATCAGATAATTACTGATAAGGTAGAGTGAAACTCTGATCCTGTGCTCAAGTTTAAGTTAAAGTGAAACTGGCTGGTGTTTCAACAGGGAAAGGAGATCTTTCGCTTAACCCTTCTGGGGTAACTTTGCGTTTTCTTATCAGAGTTGGGGATTCTCTTGTGGGGGTACCTCCAGAATTTCATGGAAATGCATACTGTGGAAAAAAATTATGTGTGGATTTCAAAACATTTTGTACCCAAGTAAGATCTTTGCATTCCATTCCCTCCTCCCGCCACCCCACCCCCCCACGAGGTTTTGGAAGACTCTCTATAGATTTTCTAGAAATAAAATTAACTCTGCTCTCTGGGTTCTCTTTCCCTAATGCCTCCACGGCAGACGATCAGTTCCTCATTTGTTTTGGCCGCATGCATCTTATGCAAACAGTAGCTGGGGCTCCTGTTTGAATTCCAAGTGTTCTTTTGGTTTGCTGTTTCTTGGAGTGGTGAGAGGTATGAAGTGAAGAGTAATGTATCTGAAATAGCAGAAGAGGGGTGTCTGTGCCCAGGAGCAAACTAAGTGAACTTTTGGGATGACTCAGGTTTTAGGGTGTGGGTCAGAGGCAAAAGGAGCCTAGCCAGTTTTAGCTGACTCGTTGGTTAATTCAAGTATCTGCTGCCACAGCTTTCGCCAAAATGAGCCTGTCTCTAGTCGCTTTCACATCTGATTCCTCTGCAGGTTCTTCCTGTCCACCACCACCACCCTCCTGCACCCAGCTCTCTCTTTCTTTCTTAACCTAAGTCCTTTTCTTTGGTAGTAGTCTCAAAAGTTTCTAAAATTATCTTGAGGAGATGGGAGTAAAGAGAGATTGAAATCCACAGCAGATCCCCAAACCCACTTGGAGATAATTGGCTTATGAAATCCCAGATTGTGGTTACACACAACGCCGGCCCTGCCCTTGCACACCTTTGCTTGGTATTCTGTTCTTTGTAGTGAGACTAGACTTAGAAAAATGGGAAGGAGGCCTAAAAAAAAAAAAAGAAAATCTGTTTCACTTAGCTTCTGATTAAGTGACTCTCTTGATCAGTAAAAGAAAAAAAAATAAGGCAAAAATGTATAGTGGAAGTGGAAAAGATGTCCAGTGGTACAAGTGAGTGCCTTGGGTTTTGATTCAAATTAAGCAAATTCAACCCAAGGCTTCCCAAGCAGATCACCCTAGCTAACTTGCCGCTACACTACTGTGTTGGAAGTAAGGTTTGAGTATGGTCAAACACTGTCCATTTACTGAGGGTTTTGCAAATATTTACAGTCACCCCTGCCAAATGTCTCTGTGCTGAGTGTTGAAGAATTTTTCTCAGTATTCAAAAGCCCCATTCTCATGAATGGTTTCCGTTCATTGGCAATTTAAATGCATCTGGGTTTGCAGACCAGGCCCGTCTAAGATACATCTTTTTAAAGCAACCAGTTTTGAGGTCTCAGATGAGGAACCGGGTTTTTGTAGCCACAATCTACAGCAAAGAGGAAAGTGTGCCCTCCCTAGAGCGACAAAAATCTGCCTCTTCGGTAGTGTGCGTGGCTTTGAATTTGAGAGTATTTGAGATTTCCTTCTGGGAAAGCAATTTTGATATTTTAGCTATTTAGAAACACTTTGATGTATGTTGTTTCTTTGGCCACTGTGTGTTCCCCTGGCCTTGGCCTAGGGCATCATTTCTTATTGAATCGAGGTTCTTCGTGTTTGAAATGTCCAGCTGGAGGCAGAGGGCAGCAATCATGCTGAGCCTAGATGTTGGTGGTAGAACAAAGTCCAGACAGTCCTGGGACTAAACTTTGTGCAACTGATTATTTTGCAGGTGGGAAAGTGGCCAGGCTGCTCCACGAGTTTGCTGTGCACGTTGGTCTTTAGGGAGTCTCTGTGGCCAAGTACTGAGACATCTCTTTCAGGGATGTCTGCCTGTGTATATAGAAGCTTCTCAGCTATGCCACATTATCAGCATATTCAGCTTTTGCGTTGCCAAAAGTGAATACGGGTGAGAACCTGGCCTCTCATGTGTATGAAGCTTTCATGTGTAGTTAGGAAAGTTAGCCATAGTTATCCACTGTGCTACTGAACGTCTGTTTACCAGGCCTTGGATTAAATGTGAGCTCCATCCTGAAAGAATTCTCCTGTTTGTGACGTTGGAAGTGACTTTGGACTAAAGAGGTAATTTATTCCTTTGTGTTATACCTGAACATTCAAGCCGCTTTGGTGTTTGTCATCTCAGTTGTGCTTGCTTTTTTTTATAAAATTATTTTTATTGGAAAGTCAGATATACACAAAGGAGAAGAGACAGAGAGGAAGATCTTCCGTCCGTTGATTCACTCCCCAGGTGGCTGCAATGGCTGGAGCTGAGCTGATCTAAAGCTAGGAGCCCGGAGCCTCTTGCGGGTCTCCCACGCGGGTGCAGGGTTTCAAGGCTTTGGGACATCCTGGACTGCTTTCCCAGGCCACAGCAGGGAGCTGAATGGAAAGCTGGGCCACCGGGATTAGAACTGGTGCCCATATGGGATCCTGGTGCATGCAAGGTGAGGACTTCAGCCACTAGGTTATTGTGCCGGGCCCTTCTGTGTGCTTTAAAAAAAATTTTTTTTTGGATAATATTTGGTAATGTTTCTCTGGCATCACTTGAACATTAAGTAGCTTGAAAAGGCATAGTAACACATAAATTGACTTATCTTAGATGTCTTTTTTACTTTGTGGGGGAAGTGGGAGATCTGGGACTGATGTTTTATTTGTATTAACTTTGACATTTGCTACTTACAAGCCCACTGTATTGTACGGTAATAGTTATTTCAAAGTGGAAAGCTATTCATTAGAGAGAGCAAGAGTTGCCATTGCTCCTGCAACACAGAATGAAAAACTTCTGTGACTGGATCCCTCTCTTGAAAGCACAACAGCCTCTGTGAAACGTGGTTCTCTGACTCGTAGCTGAATTGATTTTGAGTGCAAAGAAGCTGTTTAAGGGACAAGCGTGGTGGGTTCTCAGGCTAATCCTTTGTCCTGTGGCGCTGGCTCTCCTTATGGGTGCCTGTTTATGTCTGGCTGCTCCAGGTTTGATCCAGCAGTGGAGGATGGCCCAAGTTCTTGAGACCCTGCACCCAAGGGGGAGATTAGAAGATGCTCCTGGGTCCTTGTTTCAGATTGGCTCAGCTCTGGCCATTGTGGCCATTTAGGGAGTGGACCAGAGAATCTAAAACCTTCTCTTGCTATTTCTCCTCATTCTGTGAAATCTACCTTTCAAATTTAAAAAAAGATTTTAAAGAAGAAACTGGTTAAGAAAAGATGTATGGGGCCCGGCGGCGTGGCCTAGCAGCTAAAGTCCTCGCCTTGGATGCCCCGGGATCCCATATGGGCGCCGGTTCTAATCCCGGCAGCTCCACTTCCCATCCAGCTCCCTGCTTGTGGCCTGGGAGAGCAGTCGAGGACGGCCCAAGGCTTTGGGACACTGCACCCGTGTGGGAGACCCGGAAGAGGTTCCTGGTTCCCGGCATCGGATTGGCATGCATCGGCCTGTTGCGGCTCACTTGGGGAGAGAAACATCGGACAGAAGACTTTCCTCTCTGTCTCTCCCCCTCTCTGTATAAATCCGGCTTTCCAATAATAATAATAAATCTTAAAAAAAAAAGAAAGAAAAGATGTATGAAGATGTACATTTTGTGTCTTGCTCAGCATGGAATGCAAAGATTCCTCTTCTGAACTGGCTTTCAGTTAGATTCTAATTACAATTTCTCTATGAAGCTGTTAACTGCTGTAAGAGGGGATTGTATTCACACTTGCTTGTCTTTCCTTGGAGGAAAAAAAATTTGATGTAGTGACTCATACTTCTTGGTCAAGAGACCAACCCTCTTGTGCTATGGACTTTCTGAAATGCCATGTGGTCTTGATCTGTTAATTGCATCATTGTCTGACCTGCCTTTTAGTGGCGTTCCTTCTTGCTTCTGGGCTTTGTTCCTCTGCCAGGCAAGGAAAGAAAATTATTCAGTAGGACCGGATGAATAATTGCAGGTGGTAGGGGAACCACTGATTATAAAAAGGAGTGGGCTGGGCACAGTGGGGTATTGAACAGGGAGCTCCCGTGATGAGTATAAAATTCCTGTGCCAAAAATTCCATTGGCTGTGATTCTTGTATTCACTTCTGCCTCTTTGATATGTTTAGATTGTTAGGAGAGCTGGGAATAGATTTCCACCCTTGGGCCTCATCCTGTGGTGTAATGAGAACATGGAAAGAAGGCAAGCAAAAAGGATACGGGTTTTTTTAGAAAAAGGACCAGCATTTTGCAAGTACTAAAAGTTGACAACACAGAAGGTTCAATCTTCTCTGAGATATATTTTATAGGCAAAACATACAAAAAAATTTAAACCTCATTGCAACTTTTTTTCTTTTGAACTTTATTCGCAGCTTCATTATTAAGAGGAGAATGTTTGGAGAACACTCCTATCCGATAACTAAGGGCTCCTCCTCCTTAATGGAGTCTGTCCTGTTCATCCGCAGGTAGGTAATAGGGAAGGACGGTCATGCCCTGTTAATATTTTGGTTAATGACACGCTGCATGTATGCATTGGATGATAATGGAGCTGAAAAGCTCTTATTGTCTAGTGACTCCATTGCCGTCATATCACGGCACGAGGCATTACTCATGCATTTGTGTGATGCTAACGCAAACACACCTAGCACGCTACCAGTTATGGTAAAGTGGGGCACGCACAATGATATACAATACGATAAATGGCCGTGTTCCTGATTTATGTGTTTACTCCACTGAACTTTTTTTTCCATCACTGTTTTAGAGTAGACTCGCCTGTTCATGTAAAAAGTGACTGAAATGCAGTTTGCTGCATGACGTGGCAGCAGCCACATCCTGCTCATGTTTACTGAATCTTTGGATTGCATCAAGAGGCCGCATGTTGTGACTGACCTGAACCTTCCAGGTTTATTAAATGCACTCTGTCATGTTTGCGTAATAAAATCCGCTAAAATAGCAAAAACCCCAGATGATGCATTCTTATTCTGATAGCTTAATCCACATGTGACTCTATTTGCATGTCAATTCCATATTTAGAAGACAGTGGTTTTCCAAGTTACAGAACTTTGATCTTGCCATCCTGGAAACAGTAGAGAGAAGATGTTAGAATGAAGAAAGTGTAGACTGAAGTGCTTCTCATTTTTGGTTTCCTCTGAGATAGCTATGGAACAACACATAGAACCCACGTTCCCTTTCCTTTCTTCCTTTTTAAGATTTATTTTTATTTGACAGGCAGAGTTATAGAGAGTAGTAGTGGGAGAGAGAGAATTCTTCCATCTACTGATTCACTCTCCAAATGCCCGCAATGGCCAGAGCTGAGCTGATCTGATGCCAGGAGCCAGATGCTTTTTCCGGGTCTCCCACGAGGGTGCAGAGGCCCAAGGACTTGGGCCATCCTTTACTGCTTTCTCGGGCTATAAGCAAGGAGCTGGATGGTAAGTGCAGAGTCTAGGACTTGAACCGGCATCTGTATGGGATCCCAGTGCTGCAGGTGGAAGCTTAGCCTACTTGGTCACGATGCCAGCCTGAAGTTCCCTTTTCTTAGCTACATGAGGTTGGGCAACCCGCAGTTCACAACGTTGCTGCCTCAAGGAGTGACGGTAGTGAGGAGTGTCGGCTCCCTTCCCCCTTAAGACCTACCTAGTTCTCATTTTGCTTCCGCTGCAGAATTGATTTACTTCTTTTGAAAAACAGTGAGAGAGCATGCTATCGTAGTATCATGTTTGCACTCCTTGGTTTTAAGCATGAATCTTTTATAAAGATTGTAGTCTGTTAGCGAGGCTGCTCAAGGTGTATTAGAGTGTGTATTCTGGCAGTTTTTCTGAGCTAACTAAAATTCATTAGATCTTCTTGTCCATGGGAGATCACAGAGCTGGTATGAGTCACGGGAAGTAAAATCACAAAACTGGGAAGTGTGGTGTAGCCGCAAGCCCTTGTCTCCGGTCAAGGAAGACCAGCACTTGGAGCTGTGGCTGCTGGTCTTGCTACTGTTTCCCAGCTGTTTGAGTCACCACTAGTTGCTGTAAAGAACAGGAACCGACAGCTAGTGAAAGCACTTTGTTGAGTACAAAGGCCAAGGTCAACACCGTATGGATTTTTGGTTTGTGTTGAGTGGAAACTGGCCACGTGACATGTCATTCTAAGCTGGTCTGGGAGAACTTTGTTGACAAGACAAGAGGTGGGAGTTTTGAATGGCTGCTTTCTTGGGCTTTGTTCTAGCAAGGACTTCTTTGGAGAATCGGTCTCGATGGTCAACACAGGTTCTCAAGTGTTCCTTTCTTTTGCAATTATTATTATTATTATTATTATTATTATTATTATTATTAATCGGAAAGGCAGAAATACAGAGAGGAGAGACAAAGAGGAAGATCTTCCGTACAATGGTTTACTCCCCAAGCAGCAGTAACAGCTGGAGCTGAGCCAATTCGAAGCCAGGAGCCTGGAGCTTCTTCCAGGTCTCCACATGGGTGCAGGGTCCCAAAGTCTTGGGCCATCTTCTACTGCATTCCCAGGCCATAGACAGGGAGCTGGATTAGAACCGGCGCCCATATAGGATCCTGGCGCATTTAAGGCAAGGAGCTTAACTGTTACGCTATTGGCTGGGCCCTCTTTGGCAATTCAGATGGAAACACACAAGGGGCAAAGTAACTTTTCTCTTCTTTCCTACTAGATAGTACTTGCTTCTGTAACCATCATTTTCTAGAACAAGAAACACTCCTGCAACATATAGGACTGCTGGTTCTCTGCATCTGATAACTCAGTGCAATCAGGCATCTTAGAACAGCTTCCTGCAGCGTGTCAAGGGCCAATCTGTCCTTGTAATCTGGTTAGGTGCTTTTGAAACATGAGACCTGCCACCAACCCCAGGAAGTTTAACCTGGGAGAGAGCTGTCAGATTTCTCTTGGCAACAAGTTCCTGCATTCTAGCCAAAATTCTTTCCATAAGGGGTTCTAGATACCCAGTGAAAGCAAAGCCACATTTGTAATAACTGCTAAAGAAATTGTAATTGTTGTCTTTTAAAATCAAGTGATATGGTGGGCGATTCCAATTACCTTCTTATCTTAGGCAAAAATGTGAGGTATGAGGCAGAGCAAGTTCAGCAAGGCGGCGAGGAGGAGGGAGGTAGCTCTCTGTCAAGGTCCGGGGGAATGGCCCCTGTGCCTGTGAGAGTGTGGCAGATACAGAGGGAAGGTGAGGGTGGGAGCGCTTGCCGTCCTTTTGTAGATACCACTTCTGAGCTTCCTGCCATCCAGCTGTTAGTTTGGGAGGGGTGAAATTTGGCTGTAGGGTGGATGCATTGTAAGACCTGAAGGATGAAGTACTCGGAAACCTTGGAATCGTTCACCAACATCTCCAATGTGGGCGAGGGAGTGGCATCCAGGGATTTCAGGATTCCTCTCTTTGCTGCCCCAAGAGCTTGCTTTCCAGTGAATCAATGGTGAAAGGATTTCTTGTTTGATATTCTCATTTTATGAAGTGTTTGTTATGTGTCATTCATTTAAACATTTTTGGTTGAATTTTTCCCCAAAGTAAAAAAAAAAAACAAAACAAAAACCTGAAGATCTGATTTATCAGCCTGTGCATGGAGAGGCCTTTTGCTTCTGTGTGTCTAGGTGGCTGCTGAAGGGCCATTAGCAGGATTGTCCCTGGGTTGGCCACTCTTGCACCAGCAGCGGTCTGTCTTAATCTCTATGATAGTGTGCTTAAAGTTACACTGTTTCTCATAAAATTACATTGCGTGGAAAAACGTTTGAAAGATCTTCACATCAGGATATTTTCAGGCAGAGAAAAATAAGTCATTTCCTTTTACAGTTTGAATTAGTTACATTTCAAAGAGAGAAAATTAATAATTTTTTCCTTCTGTCTCCTTAAGTCACAAGCGCAGGCAACTGGAATGCTTGGAATTAAAAACAAACAACAAAATTGAGTCTCTACTATGAAAAATCTTTATATCATGAAACATTTTTGTAAATAAAATATGTTTTTAAATTTTATACATTGCTGTAGGCATTCATAGACAAAAGAGTAAATACTTTTGTATCCGACAAGATACAACATTGATTGATTGATGCAATTTCTTGCTCTGCCTTCATAAGACTTTTTTTTTTTTTTAAAGATTTACTTATTTATCTGAAATGGGAAATTACAGAGAGAGAGAGAGAGACGCTGAGAGATTTTTCATCGCTTACTCATTCCCTAAATGGCCACAGAGGCCCAAGCTGGGCTAGTCTAAAGCCAGGAGCCAGGAGTTTCTTCCTGGTCTCCCACATGGGTACAGAGTTTCAAGCACTTTGCCATCCTTAGCTGCTTTCCCAGGCACATTATCAGGGAACTAGATAGAAAGTGGAGCAACCAGGACATTAACTGTTGTCCGGGTGGGAGCCACTTCTCATCTGGCTCCCTGCTTGTAGCCTGGGAAAGCAGTAGAGGATGGTTCAAAGCCTTGGGACTCTGCACCCAAGTGGGAGACCTGGAAGAAGCTCCAGGCTTTGAATCAACTCAGTTCCACCAGTTGTGGTTGTTTCTGGAGTGAATTAGTGGATGAAGGATCAACCAACTGAGCCATTGTGCTGGGCCCCTGGCTATATTTATTTTTTCTTTCTTTCTTCTTCTTTTTTTTTTTCACTTGGCATTTCTCTTTCAGAAGAAGAGATAACTCAAAATATGTTGTAAAAGCAATTTTGAGAAAACGGTAATGAGAAGATAGTAGTAGGGAATTTTTTTTTAAAGATTTATTTATTTTATTACAAAGCCAGATATACAGAGAGGAGGCGAGACAGAGAGGAAGATCTTCCGTCCGATGATTCACTCCCCAAGTGAGCTGCAACGGCCGGTACTGTGCCGATCCGAAGCCGGGAACCAGGAACCTCTTCCGGGTCTCCCACACAAGTGCAGGGTCCCAATGCATTGGGCCGTCCTCGACTGCTTTCCCAGGCCACAAGCAGGGAGCTGGATGGGAAGTGGAGCTGCTGGGATTGGAACCGGAGCCCATATGGGATCCCGGGGTGTTCAAGGCGAGGAATTTAGCCGCTAGGCCACGCCGCCGGGCCCAGTAGTAGGGAATTTGAGGTGTGCTGTGACCTGTGGAGTCTTGAAAAAGTAAACTAGTGGTAGCTAAAAATAGCCTGACTAGGAAGAAGAAATCATATCATTCATTTTTATCAGAATGGTATGATATTTCTGATAAAAAAACTAGTAGAGTATCATAGTAAGACGTTATACTTTTAATCATGTTAATTTCGTGTGTGTGTGTGCAAGGGAATAACAAGCTTTGGAAAATTTGATTTTCCATAAACTGAGGAAAGGATTTTTTTCTTCATTTTTTTTTAAGTCAAAATCCTGAATCTTATGTACAGGTTGGTTTGAATTTAATTTGCTCTTGGTTGGTAGTTTCGCAGTACTAAATGGAAGAATACTGTGTCTTGACTCATTTATTGGATCTTTTCCAAGGAATGTCTTGTCTTCCATGTTGGAATCTGATCCCTGGTTAATCTCTTATTCAGTTTGTCTTGAATTGAGGCTCCAGAGAGTAGGTGGGAAACCTTAGCTATTTCAAGTACCTGAACTCAGTGGCTGCTGATTCTTTCTGGTATGACATTAAGAAAATTTAGCAAGGGCTAATTGACAAGCCGAGATTTCGTTGATCTTTTTCTTTCTGTCCCCACCCCCCCGTCCCTCCCCCGCGCACCATTTTCAGTAGTTGTCTGCCTGTATATTGAGATGGAAGCCCTTGTAGGATTAGGTGGCGAATACTGCACATGTAAAGTTCTCTCTCTTGGGCAGACTTTGGGAGAAGTGTCTGATTCTTGTAGAAGGCGGGTATTGCAGTTTTTTTCTGTAGTATGATTTATCAGAACTGGCTATGTTCTTTTAAAATAATAAGAGCATTAGAATTTTGATTTTATTTAAGCAGTGTATGAGATTTCCCGATATAATACGCAATACACACGATGCAGAAAGACTGTTTTCACAATGATTTTACCTTTTTTAACAATAAAAGAATAAAATCAATCTAGTTGAAGGATTTTGGTTGTAATTTAAAAAATTGTTAGTGTAAAGGTATGTGTTCCTAGAGTTATGCCATGGTACTGGAGGGAAGCTTTGTTTTGATAAAATCCCACAATCTTCACCTGTGCTTCTGAGTCTCATCTCTGTATAATATCCACGTGGGAGATTTCTATGGTAAAAGATCAGGAACCAGGTGTGACTTTCGAAGATGGAGGGTTGAGTCCTGTTTTGCTGTGTACACACTCTTGGAACTTTAGCAGATTGCTAAATGAAGAAAATAATCATGGTTGCAAAAGACTACATAAGATAATAGATGTGCAGGCATGCACTGAGCACTAACATTATGTTAAAAAATTTTAATTGGGATAATTGTGCATCCCAAAAATGTACTGTTTCCACCTTTAGTGTATGAAGTACATTTAGTGTTGTTCATTAGCACCACTGTCCATATTCAGAATGTCTTCATCATGTTTCCCTCCTACCAGCATTGCAGTTGTATTGCTACAAATTTGGCTACATTAGTGACGTCATACAAGTTTTCAGAATCGTAGAATATCTACCCTTTTCTGTCTGGCTTATTTCATTTGCCTAATACCTTTAGAATTCATCTGTATTGTTGCAGGTGTCAGGATTTCATTGTAATGAATAATATTATAAGGCTGAATAATATTGCATTGTATGTATATACCAGATTTGGTTTATTCATCTACTGATGGGCACTTGGGTTGTATCTGTCAGTTAGTTATTTTGGATAGTGCTGCTCTGGCCATGGGAGAGCAGGTAACTCATTGAGATCTGGCTTTTCATTCTTTTGCATCTATAACTAGAAATAGGAATCACTGAATCTTATGATGATTCTTAACTTTTCGAGTGACACCTTATTTTTTTTTATTATTTATTATTTTTAATTCATTAATTACATTGTATTATGTGACACAGTTTCATAGGTACTTGGGTTCTCCCCACCCCTCCTCAAACCCTCCCACCATGGTGGATTCCTCCACCTTGTTGCATAACCACAGCTCAAGTTCAGTTGAGATTCCCCCATTGCAAGCATATACCAAACATAGAGTCGAGCATCTTATTGTCCAGTCAAATTCAACGGCTTCTTAGGTATACCCTCTCTGGTCTGAAGACAGAGCCAGCAGAGTATCATCCCAGTCAATTGAAAGCTCCAACATACCATCAGCAAAAATTTACATCATTATGGAATTAATTAACATAGTAATGAGTAACCAATATGTTAAAAGTAAATGCGAGTTCCTAGCCAACTTCTGTGACCACCTCACTTACATTTCAATTTTAGTTTATACACAACATATAACATTCATAACATAACATGTTATACATAACATCATATCATCTTAAATTAAGGCAAACATGTGGTATCTAACCTTTTGGGATTGGCTCATTTCCCTTAGCATTATGGCTTCCAGTTTGGCCCATTTGGCCACAAAGAACTGCATTTTGTTTTTTTAATAGCTGAGTAGTATTCCATGGAGTAGATGAACCATAGCTTTCTTATCCAATCCTCTGTTGATGGGCATTTTGGTTGCTTCCATGTTTTTGCAATTACTGATTGTGCTGCTATGAACATAGGAGTGCATGTTGGTTTCTCATAAAACAATTGTTCTGGATATATTCCTAGGAGTGCCATTGCCGGGTCATACGGTATGTTGATTTTGAGTTGTTTGAATATTCTCCATACTGATTTCCCTTTTCTCCGCAAGCTCGCCAACAAGTGTCGTTGGTGCTTTTATTCATGTGGGCCAGTCTTACTGGCGTTAGGTGGTACTTCATTGATGTTTTAATTTGGATTTCCCTTATTGCCAGGGAACTTGAGCATTTTTTCATATGTTTATTTGCCATTTGGGTTTGTTCCTTTGTGAAGTGTTTGCCCATTTCCCATGCCCATTTCTTGAGTGGCTTGTTTGTTTTGACATTTTGGTTGTTTTGTAGCTCTTTGTATATTCTGGAGATTAGCCCTCTATCACCTATGTCGTGTGCGAAGATCTTCTTCCACTCTGTGGGTTGCCTTTTTACTTTGTTGATTGTTTCTCTAGCTGTACAGAAGCTTCTTAGTTTGATGAGGTCACAATTGTTTATTTTGGTCTCGATTTCTACTGCTTTTGGAGTCTTTTTAGGAAGTGAGGGCCTATCCCTAAGTGTTCCAGTGTGTTTCCAACATTTTCTTCCAAAAGTTTGAAGGTTTCTGGATGTAGGTTTAGATCTGATATCCATTTAGATCTGATCTTAGTATATGGTGAGAGATGTGGATCTATCTTTTTGTTTCTGCAGGCTATCAACCAGTTGTCCCAACAGCATTTATTGAACAGACCTTCCCATTTGCCTGGATTGTCGTTTGTCTTTTTGTCAAAGATTATTTGGCTGTACCTGTTTGGGTTCCCTTCTGGTGTTTCTATTCTGCTCCATTGATCTTCCTCTCTATCTTTGTGCCAGTACCACGCTGTTTTGATAACCACTGCCCTATAGTATGTCCAGAAGAGTGACACCTTATTTTTAAGAATTTCTTGAATCTGCTGAACTTGTGGTAGCAATAAAATTCCGAAATTATATTCATGGTGGATTTTTTCTTCCCTTTTTAAAGTTATAATTGACAAAGTTATATGCTTTTGCAGGACACGATGTGGTATTTTATTTGCACACATTGTGAAACTGATTCAGTCACAGAGATTCAGTCGAATTAATCTGTTTAAAATACCACCTCACAAACTTATTATTCTGTGCAGGATGGCAACATATGAATCCTACTGTTGGCACTTTCCAGGTTTACAAAATGTTATTCCTAACTGTGGTTGTCGCACTGCAACACATCTCCAGACCCATTCATGCTAACTGAACAGGTAACCCCGGGCCAGCATCTCCTCCGTGATTCACTGAGTCCCCATCTTCTACATGACATGTACCAGGGTAGTGAGGCCAGCTGAAACAGAACTCTAGCAACACCTTGCCAAAGAAGCAAGTTTTCTGTGCTGTGGTTCTGAGAAGCGCATTGAGGATGAGGGTGGGTGAGACGATAACCAGATCCGTCGGATGTCATCTTTTCTGCTTTGGACCTTTCTGTAGGGACTGAGGAGACTGGAGAAGACAGAAGAGAGGCTGATGGGCTCAGTGGGCAGACTCCATTATCTCACCATGACTGCTGAAAACCCAATGCCTGGGGACGTGGCGCTGGCCCCCCTTGTCACCTGCAAACTCTGCCTGTGCGAGCAGTCGCCGGACAAGATGACCACACTCCAGGAATGCCGCTGCATCTTCTGCACAGCTGTAAGTTTGCCTTGATGTCCTGCTGAGGAAAAAGTGCAAAGGGAAAAATTGTGAAAGTACAAAATGCATTTCTGTGTCTTACTGATCGTCTGAAGCTGCTTGCAAAGTGATGCTGTTTTGGAAGGAGAGTCTACATTTGGATTTGTTTACGAATAGTCTCTTGGGGAGTAAATCTCCTGTTCATTTGTTTTTAGTAGGTATGCAGAATGTACACAACAAATTTTAATGATTAGACAAGTAAATAGAGTTTGTTCTGAACAAAATAGACAAAGTTCTAGGCATTGTCTAGCTTCTTCTGGGTCTCCTGCATGCATACAGGGGCCTAAGAAATTGAGCCATCTCTTCTGCTTTCCCAGGCCATTGGCAAGGAAGTAGTTTGGAAGTGGAGCAGCTGGGACACAAAGCGGCACTCATATGGAATCCTGGCACCAAAGGTGGAGGCTTAGCATGCTACGCTATGGCTTCCGCCCCCATATATACAACTTAAAAAACTAACAATAATTCTCATCCTACCTTTCTCACTCAGCAAATATCTTTATTCTTAGGAACTTATATGTTTTATCAAAGATAGTTATGTAATGAAGAGTGGTATTATGATGTTATAGGTTAAGCTGCCACTTGTGGCTCAGACATCGCGTATCAGAGTGCTGGTTTGAGTCCCAGTGGCTCCACTTCTGATCCTGCTTCCTGCTGGAAGGCAGATAGCCAAAGTTCTAGGATCCCGGTTACCCATTTGAGAGATCCATATGGAGTTCCTGGTTTTTGGCTCTGGCCTGGCCTAACCCTGGCTATTGGCAGGCATTTGGGAAACGAACTAGCAGAGGGAAGCTCTCTGTCTCCCACTGGTATAATCTTTATCCCTGCTCTCAACATACTGGGTTTTCAGGAATATTTTAGAATTTTCTCTGACAGTGAAGTTCTGAAATCTTTATTCTTTACCTGTTGCTCTAACAAAATTCCTGAGGCTGGATACCTAATAGAAGAGGTTTATTAAGCTCACAGTTGGAGAATGCAAGTCCAAACAGCATATTGCTGGCTTCTAGGAGTTGTTTTGTCACCTCCTGGTGGATGGCATCATGGTGTCAGTGTGTGAGAGAGGGATTAATCCCATGGTAAGACAGGAAGCCACAAAGTGATTCAGGGATCAAGGGTGCTCTTCTGTAATAACTGTTCTGTGGGAACCAACTGGGGTCCCGTTAGAGCTAAATTAATTCTAAGGGCAGCATACCCAGTAACCAAATTGCCTCACCCTAGGCTCCACCTCTTGCATTTTCACTACCTCCCCGTTTTACCACATACAGGATGTGGAGTTTTGGGAGAAAAACCATGTTCGAACCATAGGCCTTAGTAAGCAGTAGACACAGAAAATGGAGCACTTGCTTTGTGTTGGGTAACTGATGGCTCAGGAAGAAAGTAGGAGTGGATGTCAGGACTGTAGGGCCACGGGAGAGTTGTGGTTTGCATGGGGTGGGCAATGATTGTGTTGCTGCTTCTTCGTTGTCTGCTCATATGTGCAGCTTGATAGCAAGTGAAGAAATGGCTTTGCCATCTCAGAGCAGCTCCTGTGTTCTCAGGTTTGGCTGAAGGCTGTCCTTCAAAATAAATTATTTCTTGGGCTTTTCTCACACATATGCCAGGCCTTTGCAACTCGAAACCAATGAGTCAGAAGCATATAGTGAAAACCAGAATGGAAAATTTTCTCTAAGAGTCACTGATGTTGAAGAACGGGATCTGAGATTTTTTTTTTCTGTTTTTTTCCGTAGTGAGATTTCATGGAATTCAGGCTTGCATGCCAACAGTGGGTTAAAGAATACACAAGCCAAGGTGACAGGTCAATATTCACAAGGAACAATACTGTTCATAGACGTATTACTGTTTATTGTATTGATAGATTTTAGCTGCTATTGAAAAAAAGCACTGTGTTTCTCATTTCTGCTTTTGCACTTTGGGGGTGGGAGTCAGCAGAGTGACATCATTCTGTCACATAGGTTTATACGTGTCTGTGATGAGGCAGTGCAGGACAATGGAAAGTCTGGTGGCTCGATATTTGTGGTATCCAATTTGGGAACCTTTGATACCTACAAATGTCAGCCTCCCCTGTTTTCCTTGTTACCCCCTTACCTGTAATCTGCCAAAACATTGAGTATGATTGCATTAGTGTCTGTAAATTTGCAATGAGAATCACATCACCAGGAATACTATACCTTGTAGGTTTTTTTGTGGGAGAGATTTATTTCTTAGTCTTCTAAAATAATGACATATGTCTAATAGCTCTCAACTTTATCTTGCACTCAAGTTAAAGGCATCAACTATGTGAGCTGTTTTCAAGGCTGGCTGGAAAGGTAACATTTTTGAAAATGCCGCATAGTACTAATTTTCACTTTAAAATAAGATAGGAAGACTTCTTTGAATTGTTGACTGGGGAAGACTTCTTGTGCATATAACTCTACTTAAAATGACTTTACCAGGCTTGCAAAGAGATTTTTTGCCCCATGAAGTACCCAAATATGGTGCTGCTCCTGTTAGGTTTGGTTTTCCACTCACATATTTTCCATGGATTTTTTTTTTTAAGATTTATTTATTTTTTATTAGAAAGGCAGATTTAAATAGAAGAGATAGAGAGGAAGATCTTCTATCTGCTGGTTCACTCCACAAGTGGCCACAATGGCTGGAGCTGAACTGACCTGGAGCCAGGAGCCTGGAGCATCTTCCAGGTCTTCCACATGGGCGCAGGGTCCCAAGGCTTTGGGTCATCCTCTACTGCTTCCCCAGCACACAAGCAGGGAGCTGGATGGGAAGTAGAGCAGCTGGGACATGAAGTAGTACCCATATGGGATTCCAGCAGTTGCAAAACTAGGATTTATCCACTAGTGTGCCAGGCCTGGCCCTATTTCCATGGATTTTATAAAGCTTTTTACACCATTCTGTCTCTGTTCTGTCTTCTCTAAGTGGCGTCCTTGGCCATTGTGTTTTGAGCTTCAATTGTTTTCATATCTGAGATCACTGTGCTCCTGTTCTAACTGCCCCAGCTCTGTTGTTTGATTAGGTCTCTGGTCTCTTTATTTTTAACACCAGGGCTGACAGGAGGAGTGTTCCCAGGCTGTTCCCCTATCTTTAGGGAGGCCTTCCTTTTAAATGGGTGCCTCCTCACCCGCAGTGAGTTCCATTACCTCCCCAGGCCAGGCTTGCTCTGGTGACACAGAGGATGCTGGAATGAAGCTTTCCACAGTGGACTTACCTTGGCAATGTCCGCTTGCTCTGTGGCCTGGAGAGGTGTATTTACATTTTAGAGGCTCTGAGAAATCTTGTGACTAAAAGGAAAATGGATAGGCCCCATGAAACTCCCAAGGAAGCATTTCCAATGGGCTGTGTCCCCTTTTAAGTGAAACACCCATGACCTTCTCCGTAACTGCTGCCTTAAATGATTCCACGGAGTTCATTCTTGATGCGAGTGACAGCCAGAGAAAGGCATTTGATGAGTGTTGATTCAGTAACTCAGCAGTATTTTTTTTATTAATTATTTTGCATTATGTGACAGTTTCATAGGTTCTGGGAATCCCCCCACCCCTCCCCACGCTCCTCCCCCCGGTGGATTCCTCCACCTTGGTGCAGTATTACAGTTCAAATTCAATCAAGATTCTTTCCTTGCAAATGTATACCAAGCATAAAGTCCAGCTACTTATTGTCCAGATGGGTTGAACAGTTTCTTGGGGAGACCATTTCTGGTCCGAAGTTAGAGCTGGTAGAATATCATCCCAGTCAATTAAGAGTCCCAGTATAACATCAACAGCAATTTGCAACATTATGGAATTGACATGGTTTTGAGTAACCAGTATGTTAAAAAAAAAAAAAAAAGCAAGTTCTTAACCACAACCTATGATTAGCTCATTGACATTTCAATTTTAGTTTATATACAGGACCGGCTGCTATATACCTTAAAATGGCTATAAGGTACCATTCAGCTGTCTCGTGTCTATTTCATTTTAGTATTTAGCCATTTGTTGTGTTGAAGTATAATTTTATTCAGCAGTATGTTTTGCTTCTTGATGGTGGATGTTCTGTTTGGGAAGATGGTGTATGTGAGACCATTTTCTCAGCTGTGACGTACAGAAGAAAATGTAGTATACGTTAAAAGGACCCACATACGCAAGGTGTAATTGGGCATGGCTCCCACCGACTTGGCTCAAGTCATGGGTTGTTAGGTGTCTGATGGAGACAGAGAATGTGGTATTTTGTGGTTGGCAAGAGGGTTGCCATGTAATTACTTGTTCTATTCTGCAAATTAAATATCGCAGCCATATTAACTTTCTACTGGTAGGTACAGAGTATGTGTCTCTCTCACTCTTTTTTGTCTTCAGATTTAAATAACCCAAATATGCAAATCTGAATGTTCCTTTTCTGGCTTTTGCAATTCCACATAATTTTAATTCAGGTGAAAGAAAAAGAATTCGTAAAAGTCAGTTATCAAAGTAAGGAAAATTTGTGGTTTGCTCCGTGGGTGGGTAATATTTGCTTCTGATTTATTTTGGAAGTTATTTAGGTCAGCCATGAATGAAGGAAGAATGAAAACACAGTTGTTGCTTGTTTTTATAACCTAGATAATTTCACCTAAAAAGAGTTGGTAGGCTGGGCCTGGCCTATTTACCTTTCAGATTAAAGTCAGGATGTGCTGGGCAAAAAATCCAGCCATATCCTTGACGCTTTTCCATTACATGTTGTTGGCTCTAGGTAGTTAGAACTTCTTATACTATTCATTTCTCTGAGCCAAATGGATTTTCCAATGTTTTAAAAAGTGAGAGGAAATATAAAACTTTTTAGACCAAACCCGTCTTTCCCTTGGGGCCTATTGGATGACCTTTTAGAAAGCCCAGATATTTATAGTTTGGGAAGATTTTCGGTGCATGAGCCGGTATGCGTGTGTGCACGTATATGCATACGTGTGTACAAATGGATTGGTAACTTTGAAATAAAGCAGACGACTCACAGTGCTTTCCCGACTTCTATCTTATATGTACACTTGAAGAAAGGAGTGTCATCATCCTGCCCGTACCCCTATTCCTCCCTTGCGGCATAACGGTGGTTGGAAGGCAGTTATGGAGACCAGAAGAGCCAGACTCCAGTTCAGACATTTTTATGTGTCTGATTTGGGGCAAGTTCTTTGGCATCTATAGCTGTTAGTCCCCTTACCTGTAGGATGGCAAAAGGCAGAAGATACTGCCTATGGTGGAGTGTTGCATGAACTCTGCAGTAAAGCATGTGATATAGGGCCAAGCCCATAGCAAGTTGGCAGTGTTATTCCTTTTTTCCCCCTCTAAGTTCTATTGGTAGCCCGTGCTGCTGCTGTTCATTACTGTTGTTTTTAGAGAATGAAAGCCCATAAAAAAGTGGTTACAGGTGAGTTCACTACTACTTTGAGACATAAGCAGTGAGATAAGCAGTGAGGAGAGAAAGAGATAGCAAGAACTATCTGCATTGGGCTTGGCCAAAGTGTGGCTTACGGTTGGACTTTTGAACTAAAGTCCCAAAAGTAGGACAAGGAGACAAAAAAGCAACAGAACATCGAAAGTGAGTAGATGAGCATGTTTCTGATGCGTGGAAAGGATTCAGATGGAGGAGTGTCTTTTGTTATCATTAAAAAAAGAGAGATTTATCTGTTTGCATTCTGTTTGAAAGGCAGAGAGAGATCTTCCACCTGCTGGTTCATGACCATGGCTGGACCAGGTCACAGCTGAGCCTCGAATTCAGTTTCAGTCCCGGAGGTGGGAGTTAGGGACCTAAGGTATAATGTGCTGCCTGCTGGGACGTGCATTAACAGACAGTTGCAACACAAAGCAGACCCATGGTTTGACTGCCAGCACTACAACATGGGATGTGCCATTCCAAGTGGTATCTAACCGTGCACCAGCACCCGTAGTAATAGAACTTGACATTGGCTTGACGTGTTATTCTAGTTCTATTTTAAGGATCTTTTGTTGGTAACTGTTGGAACTGTCTGCAATAATGAGGCATTTTTCTGTAAACTAATGTTGGAGAGCAATTTTTTCTTACTTCTGCTGTTCGTGTGAGCTGCCAAATTTTCCTGAAGCTTCTCGAGTCTCTGTCTCCTCATATTCCTGTGTCATCTATTACTATTAAATGGACAGAAGTAAATTGTAACCACTCAAAGCATTGCCTCATTATTAGTGTTTGGGACTAAAATACATGGGATTGCTAAGGTAGTTTTATGCTTTTCCTTAAGTTCATTTTGATTGTCAGGAGCAAATGAGTTTATCCTCATCTTTGTGAGATGATTGTAACATACTTGCTACTTAGACGTGTTAAAAGATTTAGGGGCTGCAGGGGTACGGATTCTGGCAGGTCCTGGGTCACATGGCCCGAGGTCTTGGGCCTGCCTGCATGGTGGGGGCTGGATCCATGAGCCCAAGGAGTGGGGGTCCGGCTTGGCCCAGGTCACTTGGCTCAGGTCCATGAGACCACCTAGAACTGGTCCTCCTCAGTGAAAAGGATGGAGTACTGGATGGCAGACCATGGTGCACATGGAGGATATGGTATCCCATTGAGGCCTGCAGAGGACGTCCAGCTCCATCGCAGAGAATGGAGAACAGAACATATGGACAACCACCTCAGCCAAACGATGACAGCAAATATCTGGGCAAATGGAGACTGTAAGGTTGACTTTGTCAGCCAATGGACATTGGAAGGATTCTTTATCTATAGACTGACGAGATTGACAGCATTTAGAAACTGTCGCATCCACTTGGGCAGAGCTTTCTGAGCATGCGCTAACTTGTCACCCTGGGAGGCTGGGTATGGCCTATCCCCCTGTCTTCCCCCTCCCCGCCCAGAAATGGGAAGAAGAAATAGAAAGCTTAGAAACAATGATCACACCCACACTTCCTAACCCTAGATCCTTCTCATCCTGCTTGACTTTGTAAACGTCATCTAAAATAATAAAAAAAGAGAGAGAGTGAGAAAGAGGGGGGGAGCGGCGTGATGACATATCCTTTGTCTGCAAGTGATGGCATCCCATTGGGTGTTGGTTCATATACTAACTGCTCCAGTTCCCTTTCAGCTCCCTGCTGGTGGCCTTGCCAGCCAGGGGAATATGGCCCAAAGCCTTGATTCCCTGCACGAACAGGAGGGATGTGGAGGAGGCTCCTGGCTTCTGACTTTGGATCCTCTCAACTCTGGCCATTTTAGCCATTTGGGGAGTGCACCAGCAGATGGAAGACCTTTCTCCCTGTCGCTTCTTCTCTTTGTAAAACCGCTTCTCCAATAAAAATGAGTTTTAAAATGAGTTTTAACGATACTGATTTTTATTTTTTTCAGTCAAGTTCCTGCTTTAAGTGCCAATTTCACTCTTATATTTTTCCACTGACAACAGAGCTGCTGCAGGGTCAGATGGCATTTGTGAATGGTACCAAACAGTAACAGCATGCGAAATGGATTAGAGATGACTCAAAGAGAATCTGGCTTCCTGGACCTATGATTTCATCCATGCCTAATGCTCACCATTTACTTATTAAAGGAAAGTAGTAAAATGTGGCAAGAAGGGAAAGAGCAGCAAAAAACAAAACAAAACCAAAAAACCAAATTATTAAGGCCCTAACGTCTTTGCTGTAACACTGTGTTAGAATTAAAAGGCACCTTAAGACTTCTAGTATCCCTCACATTCCTAATGAAAGAAGTCCTTATCCTGTATGAGGTTGGGAATTGAAGCAAAGGGTCTGGAATCTAGTTGCCTGGGCCTCATTTACTGAAAAAAATACTTACCGTGCCGCGCTCAATTCTGATGATTAGCAGAGAATGGCAAGCATGTGGGCCAACGCCTGTGTTTTGAAGTTCAGGCTTTATTCCATGATGTAGATGCCACTGAGTTGATGATGTGTGCTGTCGCAAAGCAAAGCAGGGTGAGGGTGTGGAGAGTGCTCGTGGGGACGGGGGTCAGCTTCATGTTGGTGGCAAAGGAAGTCTTATCAACAACGTCTGAGAAATGAGGGTTTCAGGCAGAGGGGATCAATGGGGAGGCCACAGGCTGGGAGTGTGCTTGATGTGTTCCTGTGTAGGGCTGGAGAAAAGGTGTTTGTGTGTGTGTGTGTGTAGGGGAAGCCGTGTGTGTGTGTGTATGTGTGTGTGTCAAGAAGCCTTATGTGTGTGTGTGTGTGTGTGTAGGGGAAGCCGTGTGTGAGTGTGACAGTGTGTGTAGGGGAAGCCGTGATGCATGAAGTTAAGAGATGGTGTTTGTGTGTAGAAGGTCACAGACTGTGATAAGGATTTTTGACTTCATTTTTATTTGAGAGCAGACATCTCTGGAGGCTTTTGACTCACCAGAGGGACGTGATCTCACTATGTTGTAAATGGGTTACTGTATTAGGAAGTGTTTTCCAGAGAAACCGAACCATCGAGACTATATTTCTGGGATCTACAAAAGGAATAGAATGAAAAAAACCCCACATGGATTTCAAATTGTTATGATGCCAAAAATAAGCTTAGCTTTTTTCCCCCCCAAAGATTTATTTATTTAGTTATTTTGAAAGGCAACAGAAAGAAGGAGATACAGAGAGGCAGATCTTCTGTCCAAGTGGCCACAATGGCCAGCTGAAGCCAGGAGCCAGGAGCCAGGAGCCTCCTCTAGGTCTCCCATGTGGGTACAGGGTCCCAAGACTTTGGGTGTTTCTCTGCTTCCTTCCCAGGCCACAAGCAGGGAGCTGGATGGGAAGTGGGGCTGCAGGGACATGAACTGGTGCCCATATGGGTTCTTGGCATGTACAAGGCAAGAATTTAGCCACTAAGCCATCTCACTTAAAATTAAAAAGCTTAGCTCATTAAAAGCTTAGCTTTTCATTCCTATTTGTTTTTTTTTCCTATGAACTCTTTAAAGCACTTGTTAGCGGTGTGTGTGCGTGCACAGGCCTTGTATATAGATTTAGTACAAGGAGTTGGATCTTCCAAGAATGCAGGCTGGGTCCTATAATCTGTGTTGTGCCACCTGGAGGCCAAGGAGAACTAGTGGTGTAGATTCCAGTCTGAATCCTAAAACCTCAGAATCAAGAGATCCTGTGGGAGCGGAAGTCTGATGTCAGACACATGCCATCAGGCCGCCATCAGGCACCTCATCCTCTTTATTGCTCTGGTCAAGTCCTAGGGAGATTGGTTGGGGCCCATTCACCATGGAAAGGAACTTCTGCTTTGCTTAGTCATTGGTACGAATGCTTATCTCATGCGGAAATGTCCTCATAGCTATAATGAGAAAAGATGTTTGACCACATACCTGAGCACCCCGTGGTTCAGACCAGTTAATATAGAGTACTACTGCTACTGCTACTACTGCTAATCACAGGCCTGGCCCATGAAAAAAATCATCAATGCCCATGAGAAAATAGTTTGTATAGATTTTCCTCATTGGTAAAATGATTTCTGAAACATCATTTAAACTTTTTTCTTCTTAAAATGAGACTCAGTGATTTTAAGCAGCTAGATTATTTTCCCATTGATGATTTCAGTTTGCTAAGGGAGATATATAATTAAACATATTGCTTATTATTTTGACATGCATTTGGACTCATTTTCGAATAAACAAGGTCTTACTTCACCTGGCATGGAAACACAGCTGGAGTGGTTAGTGTGTTCTCACTGGATTTCTCTCGAGGGTGAGAGCCCATTTTCCATTCCCTGGGACTGGCCTGAAGGTTGTGAAGGTCTTGCCTCCTTGGCTTAGGAAGGGGCCCTTTTCAAGGGTTGCTCCCACCGTCCTGTAAATCTTCATGGCATTCCGCATAACTCTAGAAAATCTTCCTTTTTGAAAATGAGTAGCTCATGGCCTTTGGGTAGTATGGGAAAAATTCCTAAATGGGCTGAATTCCTGTGTTTATTATGTTTGTATATACAACTCTACTGAACCTGAAAAAATATGCATTTTTGGGTGTATCTCTTGGAATGTCTCACCTTGGAGTGGGCAGGTTCACAAGTAGTACTTTATTTCCTCCTTGGATTGGCAGAATTCTTTGGAACAAGCATCATTTGTGCAACATTCTTGACTTTGGACAAAGTTAAATGGGCAATTCAGGCTTTTCTGCACTGAGAAAGCTTATGGTTGCAGCGAGGCTGTGAGGGTGCTGTTGTAGGGAATAAAATTTTACATCTTTTAGCACAAGGAAATTATGAATAGGTGAAAAGTTAGTAATCACTGCTTGCATGCTGTATGGATTAAATGTTCATCTTAAAGCAGAAATCTTCAAAGGTATTGAGCATTTGAATATTTACCTACATTTCTTTCTAGATACTTTCTGTGTGTATCAACTAACATGCAAACACACGAATGAATCTATATTCATTCACATCACTTAACAGAGACATCATTATGGGTACTTTTTCTTCAGCTTATGTTTTACATAATTTGGTATACTGCACACACATTTTTTGTGCAAGCCGATACAAACCCACCTTCCTTATTACATGTTATACAGTGTTTTATGGGATGAATGTATCAACATTTACTTTAGTAGGCCCCTTCTAATACTGGATTGTAAGGTTGTTTCTGTTTTTTTTTGCTTTTATAAGTGTTGATTCTTGTATTTATATGAAGATGAGAATATCTGCCCCGTGATACATTTTCAGAAGTGGAATTGCCCAAGGTATGTGTATTTTAAAAAGCAGTGCTGAGTGGCCTTTCCACACTGGTGTGCCAATGCAGCAGTGCCCCCAGGAGCGTAGGAAAGTCCCCTCTTTTGACACTCGGGCTATTTTCAGCCTTTTCACCTTCTCCAGTCTAGTATGGGAGAACATAGCTCAATGTTTAATCCATGCTTCCTCTCCCAAGGAGGAAGCAAATTGTACCAAACAGGCTCATTTGCTGAATGTCTTTTTTTAAAAAATAGTCTGCTTAATATGTGTATAGTTGTGGCTGGTTTTATGCTGTGGTATTCCCAAAACTGTCAAGTTGGCATAAAATGGGCTGTATCTAGAAAAGTCTGTTCCACGGGGGGGATGTGAATGAATGAAAGAAAATATACTTTATATAGCAGTGATCTAAGGCAGAAGGAGATGCTTTGTCATGTCATAAAAAAAGAAATGTGTATGCAGAGTGGCAAGACATCACCAAGAAAATAATTTTAGAAACTTGGGTAATTGGAAGTTCTCCCCTCTCCCCCCCCCCCCACACCGCCCAATCTCGTTTTCTTACTTCCTTCTTCAAGATTTGCTTATTCACTTTGAAAAGTAAACTGATGAGAGAGGAACAGACACATGCACATGGAGAGCTCTTCCATCTGCTGGTTCGCTCCCCAAATGGCCTCAGCCACCCTACTACCAGACCGAAGTCAGGAGGCAGGAACTCCGTGTGAGCCTCCCGTGGGGCCCAAACACTTGAGCCATCTTCTGCTGCTGTATCTAGCGTGTTCACAGGGAGCTAGGCAGGAAGCAGAGCAAGCTGAGACTTGAACTGCTGCTTCTATATGGGATGCTGTTGCCGCAGGCAGTGACTTAACCTGTTATGCTACAAACGACAGCCGCAAGAATCCTGTGGTTTGAATATTTCAGTTTGTCACAGATTGGCTCTGTCAGGTGTTGTTGTCGATTGCAGGTATCCAGCATGCCTCATGGAATCAGGGCAGTTGCCACTCTCTGTTGATAGAAGACATGAGTGGTTTTGGACATTTCCATCCCCTCGTCAGGAGGTCCCTTTGGTCTGATGTTTCTGAGAAATGTGTATGGGTAGGGTGTTTAGTCAGTCTCTTAGAACTTAAAGTAGTCGTCTGTCCAAAAGAAATCAAGGAAGGAGGAAAACAAGGGTGTGTGAATATTTGCCACATAATGTGCATTATGCAAGTGTGCCTTAGAAAAAGGTGATTTACATTTAGCCTCTGGTTTATAGATGAACAAACAAATGCAGAATTAACTTGCTCAAGATCTCTCCTCTTATACTTACCTGGCAGGGGAGATACCATGATCACGAAGATCTCTCCTCTTAATTCTTGGATCATTGCACTGTTTGGATGAAATAAGAACAACTGTGAAAATGCATAATGTGTTGCCTGCACATGGCGTGTGCTCTCCCATGTTGGGCTGTTAACATGTACACTGGATAAAGGTCCATATTGGGTTTTAGTGATCATACCATAGTTTCTAAGGCTTGATAATGGCTTATATAATTTCAGACAATTGGCTGCTGATTTTATATGAGGACTTCACAAAGTCCATGGAGAAATGAAATTGCAAGATAAATTTATTTTGGTTCAATTTTTAAAAATTCATGCATAGTTGTTCATGATAGATATTTTCAGTGAACTTTAAAAGATGTTATTTGCATGTATTTCAGATTTTTTTTTGCATCAAGATAAATTTTGTCTTTTAATTCCTAGTTCCATGAACTTTTCAAAAAGATTTATTTATTTATTGCAGAGAGAGTGAGTCAGAGAGAAATCTTCAATTTGTTGGTTCACATCTCAAATGATTGCAACAGAGGCGACTGGGTCAGCCTGAATCCAGGAGCTGGAAACTCCCTCTGTCCCCACATGGGTGGACAGGAACTCAAGTACTTGGGTCATCATTTACTACTTCGTAGGAGAGCCGGATCCAAAGTGGAGGGACTAGGACCGCGACCCAGGACTCCGAGACGGGATGCAGGCATCCCGACTGGCTGCCTAAGTGGCTGAACCACAGTTCCTGCGCTCTATGAACTTCTGGAAGAATCCTGACATATAAATAGATTTTGTCAGTACAAAGTGGATGTAAGGAACAACTGATTTAAAAAAACCTGAAAGAGCTTTCCAGAGAAAAAAAAGTATGTATCATCTGAATACAGTAGTGGTCATGACCCCAGATAAAAGGGCTGGAGCTTTCTGCTGTGTTATTTTGGGCAAGTTATTTGCAGAAACCACATCTAAGAGATTAAGAGGCCTCATTTATGTAACTGGATGTTCCCACTGCACTTTGCATAATTCAGGTGTTGAAACAAGTCTGGGGATCGTCATTGTGGTGGAAAGTAGTAACATACGAACCGAATGCTTGGGTCCCTGCCCGCCACATGGGAGACTCAAATGGAATTCTAGGCTCCTGGCCATTGCAGTCATTTCTAAATTTGAACCAGTGGATGAAAGATCTCTTTCTCTGTTTCTCACACTCTTACTCCGCTCCTCAAAATAAACAAACAAGGGACCAGTGCAGTAGCCTAGTGCCTAAAGTCCTCACTTAGCATGTGCCAGGATCCCATATTGGCACTGGTTCATGTTCTGGCTGCTCCACTTCCCTTCCAGCAACATGCTTGTGACCTGGGAAAGTAATTGCGGATGGCCTTGGGACCCTGCACCCACATGGGAAGCCTGGAAGAAGCTCCAGGATCCTGGCTTCAGATCAGTGCAGCTCTGGCTGTTGCGGCCATTTGGGGAGTGAACCGACGGATGGAAGCTCTTTCTGTCTTTCCTTCTCTCTAACTTTCCAATAATAAATAAATAAATCTCAAAAAAAAAAAAGAAATGAACAAGTAAGTAAATTTTTCTAAGAAAATTGAAGACCAGGCTGAAGCCCAGGTATCCTGTCTCACCTGCTCACCTGGTTTTCTGCCACCTCCCACATGCTCTGGCTTGTGGGAATGAGTGCGTTCCCCAAGGACCTTGGCCTTGCAGTGGTTTCCATGTGATTCCTTTGCCTAGGACAGTTAATGCAGCATTGACCACAGAATGCAGAGACCTGTCCTGCAACAGGATCAAAAATTCTGTGTAGACCCCGGCACAACTGCATAGCGGGTAAAGTCCTTTCCTTGAACGTGCTGGGATCCCATATGGGCACTGGTTCTAATCCCAGCAACCCCGTTTCCCATCCAGCTCCTTGCTTGTGACCTGGGAAAGCAGTTGAGGACGGCCCAAAGCCTTGAGACCCTGCATCCATGTGAGAGACCAGGAAGAAGTTCCTGGCTCGTGGCTTTGGATTGGCTCCACTCTGGCCGTTGCAGCCCCTTGGGGATTGAACCTCTGGGTGGAAGATCTTCTTCGCTGTCTCTGTATATCTGCATTTCCAAGAAATATAAATAAATCTTTAAAAAAATACAGCACAGCTGTAACATCTGCTTGAACTAGGTAGTGTCTAATTTATTTATTTTAAAAGATTTATTTAGTTTCATTGGAAAAGGCAAATCCGCAGAGACAGAGAGACAGAGCGAAGGTCTTCCATCCACTAGTTCATTCTCCAAATGGCTGCAATGGCCAGAGCAGACCTAATCCAAAGCCTGAGCAAGCAGCTTCCCCCTGGGCCTCCCACACGGGTACAGGGTCCCAAGTACTTGGACCATCCTGCACTGCTTCTCTGAGACCATAAGCAGGGAGCTGGATGGGAACTGAGAGCAGCCGGGCCACAAGCTGGGCCATATAGGATTATGGCGCTTGGAGGTGGAGGGCTAGCTTACTGAGCTATTGTGCCAGTCCCTCCACACTCCGGTAGTGCCTTAACTGCAGATTGTTTTAATGTGAAATAATATCTCATCTTTGAAATACCTTCTTGTGTATCTTTGAGAAGGATGAAAGCAATTACAAAGATTCCATTGTCTTCTTGTGTTTTAATTCTAATAACATGGAAATCATTGTCCTATAAGGGAAAACAAGCAAGGACCATGTCTCCTAGACATTGATTAAAATCTCAGCATTGGGCCCGGCGGCGTGGCCTGGCGGCTAAAATCCTCACCTTAAACGCCCCGGGATCCCATATGGGGGCCGGTTCCTATCCCAGCAGCTCCACTTCCCATCCAGCTCCCTGCTTGTGGCCTGGGAAAGCAGTTGAGGACGGCCCAATGCATTGGGACCCTGCACCCGCGTGGGAGACCTGGAAGAGGTTCCAGGTTCCCAGCTTTCGGATCGGCGCGTATCGGCCCGTTGCGGCTCACCTGGGGAGTGAATCATTGGATGGAAGATCTTCCTCTCTGTCTCTCCTCCTCTGTGTATATCTGGCTGTAATAAAATGAATAAATCTTTAAAAAAAAATCTCAGCATCAATATGGATTAGAGATGGGAACTTAGTTAACTGCTTTGTGTGAAATGGATATAATATCCATCTCACAGTGTCTGTGAAGGTTAAGGGGAATAACTTTAAGATTCAAGACAAAGTCAAGAGCTACTCTGTTTGCATCTCCCATGTGGATTCCGGGGCCTGAGTACTTGGGCCATCATCCGCTTCTTTCCCAAGCACCTTAGCAGGGCACTGAACAAGCAGAGCAGGCAGGACATGAGCCATTTTGCCAGAGTCACAGTGGGTGGTTTAACATCCTATTCCACAACACCAGCCCCCCAAAATATAAAGTTTCAAGCCCTACTTTAGACCTACTAAGTCAGAAACAGGGAATGGGGTCCACTTGCCTGTATTTTTTATTTATTCTCTAGTTGATGCTTATACACTGGCATAGGGTACTTGGAGACCACTTTATTGGTGAAGTATATATTAATTGCTTTGAAACACAGAGTCTGATTTGCTAGAATATGGTGTTAACTTCATAAATTGGAAAGTAGTAGTTCAAGCATAAGAACCGAATTAGATTCTAACAGTAGTTACAGGCATTCTCATGTCTGCAAACGTACGGATTCTGTAAGAGAAAGAAAAGGAAGATGGTTCAAATTATGACAATTACACTGAAAAAAATTGCCAAATATAAAACTCACCGAGTTCCTGAAATTTACTATTTAGAAAAGATAAGAACAAAAACCCTACAGTTTTGTGAAATTAAGTCTTGCAAGGCTATCACGCAGTAAGGAATAGTGGCAGTTTTGATGCAGTCTAAATTGGAAAGGTATTCTAATGGTGCCAAGGAATCACTAAATAAACTTGCTTCTGATTAATTTCGGATAAAACATTTTTTTTCCTAATAACTAACCAGTCACTGTCCATCCTTTTTGGAGGTCAGTTTTCTTCTATCTGGTAGGTTCTCGTTTGAAACTTGGCCAGGGAGACAGGCTTCGGTTTAGTCTCAGCTGGTTGTTTCTGTTTCCAGTCAGCATTCCACATAGAGGAATCATTGCCTCTCCAGAAGCTGTGACAGCATCACTGTTGTCCAACCTCTGGGTCATTAATAGTGCTGCTTCACAGGCTAACTTTACAGTGTGTCTGGTAGGGAAAACATCATTGATGAAAAGTTAGCGGCCCAGGTATACAGAGTCAATATTCTGTTGAAGTTCGGAACATTTAGAGAGTCACAAATGAATATTACTGCCATTAGATTTAACCCACAAGATATTCTTTTGGTATAATCTGAAGCAGATGCTGATACCTTATTTAAAATATGGTAGGGAAGGTGCCTGCTTAAAGGAACATTAACATCTGAGATTCGATGAATGGCGTCTATGTTTTCTTTCGAATTTAGTTGAAAAATCGTATCCACAGTTTGCTATGAAACTTTTGAGACTTCCAAAGAATGTAAAATGATTTTTTTTAAAGATTTATTTTATTTTATTACAAAGTCAGATATACAGAGAGGAGGAGAGACAGAGAGGAAGATCCTCTGTCCAATGATTCACTCCCCAAGTGAGCCGCAATAGGCCGGTGTGCGCCGATCCGAAGCCGGGAACCTGGCACCTCTTCTGGGTCTCCCACACAAGTGCAGGGTCCCAATGCATTGGGTCGTCCCGACTGCTTTCCCAGGCCACAAGCAGGGAGCTGGATGGGAAGTGGAGCTGCCGGGACTAGAACTGGCGCCCATATGGGATCCCAGGGCGTTCAAGGTGAGGACTTTAGCCGCTAGGCCTCGCCGCCGGGGCCAATGTAAAAGAATTTTGCCATGAATACTGCTGTGCCTGCTTCTTCCTGGATTTATTCATGTGTATTCCTAAATATAAAGTCACAACATATCTGAGATGAGGTAATTCATTTCTGTACCAATTCTGAAAGCTGGGAAGGCCAAGGTGAAGGTGCCCACAGGATGACTGTCTGGGAAGGGCTGTTCTCACTTCCAAGACCATCCCTAGCTCCAGCACCCTCAGGAAGGAGGGAACCTGCAGTCCATGCATCAGCAAGGAAGGAATGAATGGAAGAGCAAGGGAGCCTTCCCCTCAACCTCAAGCCTCTGCAGAAGGTATAATCTTGTTAGTAGAGGCAGAACTTGCATGGTTTAGTCATTCCCCAGAGCATACCCCTCTTAGTGTGATTGCACTGGGGCCAAGTTTCAACATGAGTTCTGCAGGAACTGATTCAAACATGTATTTTTTTTTTAGCAGCTTTATTACCTATCTATCGCTTTTCTTTTCACAATATAGTTTCAATACTGATTCTGAATTTTCCAAGGGAATTTAAGTTCCCAATTTCTTTTGATTGGGTTACACACATGTTTTTTTTTTTTTTTTTTTTTTTTTGTTAACTGGTGTAACCCTAAGTGGCCTCTATTAATACAGGTATTGTTTCTTTCTGTGTTGCTGAGACCCGCTATGCATTCTGAGACTCCAAGGCACTGTCAGAGAGTTGAGGCAGGGACTCGTGCAGGAGGAAGAAGAGAGTGACAGATGAGTTCAGTGGACTGTGCCTAGGCTCAATCCAGAGTGTGCTTATTCTCATTGCATTTGCTGGGCCTGTTTGCTGGGACCTTGGTGCCAGCCGAAGGGTTACATTGCTGAGGAAGAAATGGGAGGATGTAAATTTGGCAAGCTTTTTTTGTTTTCTTTCTCCAGGAGCCACTGGTTGCTTTGCTGGATATACTGTGTCATAATACAGCCCTTGACCCAGACAACTCTTTTTGAGACTAGTCTAGGAATTGCGACTTCATTCAGCCAAGGAAGGCAGTTCAAGTGTGGGACAAAGGAAACATTTCTGGAAGGTTGATTGAGGATTTTTCTGGTGCTGGTATCTGCTCCATGCTCCGATTGGAATGTTCTGTGTTGTGGGGACCGGACCAAGGTATAGCATTTCCTGTAGATTTATCCTCAAAACTGTTGCTGTCACTGAGCTGATTATTTTAGCTATTTCATGATCACTTGGGATAAAGGTAGAAGTGTTGAATCACTCTTGCTTGATGGGAACTGGAGGTCATTTTCATTGCATACTGGATTTAATGATCTCGCCTATCAAATGACTGTTCTCAAAGTTACAAGGTGGACTTTCATAGGCATACCTTTCAGGAGAAGTAACAGCATCAATAAACCATTGAAACTATTTGGGTTTAGAACCGGCGCCCATATGGGATCCTGGGGCTTTCAAGGCGAGGACTTTAGCCGCTAGGCCATGCCGCCGGGTCCTACTAAATAAATCTTAAAAAAAAAGAAGATAAAAGCATGTAATAATGGAATATTATAAGTCTGAAGGCACATAGGGACGGACAGTCTGAGACTGAGGAGCACTAAAACAAACAAAATTCCCTTTTCTTTTTTTGAATGTTTATCGTTATTATTTTCCATGTTACCGTTTTGTAGGCATAAGGATTCTTCCCTGCCCATGCTCCACTTCACCTTCCCAATTTTTCCCTCCCACCATTTTCCCCCTTATTATCAAAGTTTCCTTTAGTAGCAGTCAGAAGTTCAAAATTCTGCTATCTAAGTGTGTCTTGGCATTGTAGGTAGAAGCAAAGGTAACAAATCTAGTATCATCCTGTCAAGGCCTATTTGATTCATTGAGAGTCCATCAGTAGAGATGCACATTGCAAAGTATGTTCACGTCCAGATATGCTGGTCTCCAGCTGGGATAGTTTTCTTGCAAATGTTAGAATTTTATTCTTTTGATGACTGTGTAGTATTCCATATAGTAGAAATATTTCAATTTCTTTATCTATTCCTCTTTCAACAGACATCTGGGTTGTTTTCATGTCTGTACTAACAGTGGATTGTGCTGCTCATATGCAGATTTCACTTCATTTGACAGCTCCATTTACTCAGCTGTCACTGATGCATAGCTGTTTAATTGCCACAGAAACCTTGTCTCAGGGCCCGGTGGCGTGGCCTAGCGGCTAGAATCCTCACCTTGAACACACTGGGATTCCATATGGGCGCCGGTTCTAATCCCGGCAGCTCCACTTCCCATCCAGCTCCCTGCTTGTGGCCTGGGAAAGCAGTCGGGGACGGCCCAAGGCTTTGGGACCCTGCACCCGTGTGGGAGACCTGGAAGAGGTTGCACGTTCCCGGCTTCGGATCAGCTCAGCACCCCCCTTTGCAGCTCACTTGGGGAGTGAATCATCGGATGGAAGATCTTCCTCTCTGCCTCTCCTTCTCTCTGTATATCCGGCTTTCCAATGAAAATAAAATAAAATCTAAAAAATCTCCAGAAACTGAAAGTATTTACTGTGTAGCCCTTCATGGATCCCTACCCTAGGAAATACCAACCCTGCTAGTGTTAGAGTAATTCAGACCCAGGGCCTCTGCTCTCAGACTTCTTTGGGTTAGGACACATCTGCATAGGAGGAAACTTTCTTGTCTCTGGTCCCTTAGTGCTACCTGCCATGTTGCCTTCTGAACCACTCATCACACTGAGCATGGTGGAAGCACACAAGGCGAGCCTGTTGGCTCATCAGATTTATCATCAAGAACACTTAACATCATTATTCTATCCAAGATCAATTGTTAAAGTCAAAGTCAGAATGCTAAGCTGAACTGGAAAAGTATATCTTAACTTATGACAATAAACCCATGTCTCCTGGGGGCGGGGAAAGAAATTCAAGGAGACTAAAGAAATAGAAAGATGTCAGTATTCATGATTTGGAAGCTTTAATGTTGTTAAGATGGCAATATTGCTCAAATGGGCTTACAGATTCAGTACGGTCCCTATAAAAATCCCAGTTTTGTACTTCGCAGAAATCAACAAGCTGATACTGTAATTCAAATAGAGGTGTTGGTATGATAGCACAGGGGCTTAAGCTACTACTTATAGCGCAGTGGAGTAATGGTTTGAGTCCCGGCTGCTCAGCTGCCAGTCCAGCTCCCTGCTGATCTGCCTGGGAGAGCAGAAGATTGTGCACATACCTCACATACCTGGGACCCGGGCCACCTGGATGAAGTTCGTGGCTCTTGGCTTCAGTTTGGCACAGGCCTGGTTGTTGAGGCATTTGGGGGAGCGAACCAGCAGATGAAAGATTTCTCTACCTCCTCCTCTGCCTGTGCTGTCCCTTCTCAATGAGTAAATCAGTCGTTGAAAATTAAATGGGAATTTGAGGGACCTAGAACAGTCAAAACAATTCTGGATGAGAACACAGTTGGACAACTTCCTTTCTGATTCCAGAACTTAGTAGAGAACTATTGCAATGAAAGCGATGTGATACTGAAACAAAACAAAGCAAAAGAAAACAACAAATCAGCATGCTACTCTCATGAAAGATCAGTGGTATAGAACTGAGAAGTCCAGAAATGATCCTCATATTCACTGTCAGTTGGTAAAGAAAAAATACATATTTTAAAAGATTTATTTTATTGGAAAGGCAGATTTACAGAGAGAAGAGCCAGAGAGAAAGATCTTGTATCCATGGTATCTCAAGTGGCTGCGATGGCTGGGCCTGAGCTGTTTGAAAGCCAGAAGCCAGGAGCTTCTTCTAGTCTCTCATGCAGGTGCAGGATCCCAAGGCTTTAAGGCATGTTACATTGCTTTCCCCGGCTACAGGCAGGGAGCTGAATGAGAATGGAGCATTGTGACATGAACTGGCACCTATATGGGATCCTGGTGTATGCAAAGCGAGGATTCAGCCACTGAACCATCGTGCCAGACCCAGTAAAAATATTTTATATGTAAAAGAGAATGTGTGTGCTTCTGTCTATCTGTTTACTCCCAATTACTTGGACTGAAGTTGAGAGCCAGAAAGACAGTCTACTTGTCCTACAGAGGAAGTAGGAACCCAATCACCCCTGCCTCCCAGGTTTACATAAACAGGGAGTGGACGTAGATTCAAAACCAGGACCACCAACATGAGATGTGGGCATCTTACCTGGTAGCCCTACCACTAGACCAAACATCCTCCCCTGTCAGTTGGTTTCTGACAGAGGTGCCAAGACAATTGAAAGAGGAAATGAAAAGTTTTCAACAGATGGTAGATGTGCATTTGCAAAAGCATGAAGTTAGTGCACATCCTTACTCCAAAATAGATCATACACTAAATAGAAGAAGAACATAAACTCTTAGAGGAAAATAAAAATGTTTTTATGACCATAGGAGTATTCTTACATATGGCGCCAACATTATGATAAATAAGTTGCTCTTCAACAAAATTAAAAGCTTATACTTCAAAGTTTGTCAGTAGAAAGTTAAATAACTGACAGAATGAGAGAAAATAGTTGCACGTCATGCCTCACAAGTGACATATCTAGAATCTATAAGGAGCTCTTACAATGCAATCATCATCATCTAATTAAAATTGGGCAGAGGAGTAGACAGTTCTGAGAAGACAATTCTCCACATAAGATATACAAATATCAATAACCTTAGAATTTTTAATAGAGAAATTCAAAGCAAATCCACACTCAGGTACCACCTCACCATGTTAGAATGTGTATGATCTGGGCCAGTGCAGAGCCTTGATAGCTAATCCTTCACCCGTGGTGCGAGCATCCATGTGAGTGCTGGTTTGTTTCTCAGCTGGTCCACTTCTGATCCAGCCCTCTGCTTGTGGCCTGGGAAAAGAACCAAGAACTGCCCAAGTCCTTGGGCCCCTCTGCCCATGTGGGAGACCTGGAGGAAGCTTCTGGCTCCTTGTTTTGAATTGGCTCAGAGCTGGCCATTGTGGCCATTTGTGGGAGTTAACAAGCAAATAGAATGTGCCTTTGAAGTAAAAAATAATAATAAGCAGAAACTATATCTCGTGGATTTTGATACTTTTGTTTTTGTTAGTTTTATCTCTTCAAAACACTTTCTTCTGATTAAATTATTCAATGACTCATAGATCATACGGTAGCATCATTTTCTTCAAGAAGGTTCTTGATTTTCCTTTTCATTTCTTCAGCGACACATTAGGCATCCAGTAGCATGTTATTTAACTTCATGGTGTTAATTTCTTTTTTCTTCCTGATGTTGATTTTGTGTTGTGGCTTTTAATTTAAACGGAAGTATAGTAGCTGTGTAATGGAGACTGTCATATCCGGCAGCATGTTATTTAACTTCACGGCATTGTAAATTTCTATTTTTCTTCCTATTGTTGGTTTTGTTTTGTGACTTTTCATTTAAGGGGATGTACAGTAGTTGTGAAATGGAGACTAACATATCCAGATGTGAGGATGCAATGTAGTATGCATCTCTACTTCCAGACAAAGATGGACTTACAATGAAACTGTTTACTATATCTTGACAATAGGATGCTGGACCCTCTGCCATTGTCCATGCCTACAACGATGGACATATGACTGTGTATGAAAAATTGCACTATAGTAATGATGTAGGGGAATTCAGTGAGGGGGGAGTAAGTGGGAAGGGGATAAAGGAAATGCCAGGAGCCTATGGAACTGTATCATAAAATGATAATAATAATAAATAAAAGATAAAAATATCTCTTAAATGAAAATGTTTATGATAGTAAAAAATAGAAATTAGCAAGTTTTGTGATGATTTGAACGAATTAGAACTCCCACCCTGCTATACTGTTGATGGGAAGCTGGTAAGGCAGAGCTGCTTTGGAACTAGCATGACTGTTTTTCATAAGGTAAAGACAGAGTTGGTATGTGCTGTGTGTACTGCCAGGTGTATATGTATGTCTGCAAAAACGTGTTCATGGCCATGTGTTTCAAAATATCTACAAGCATCCAATGGATGGATAGAAAAACATAAGGATATCTCACAAAGTTCATGGAAAAATGGATGTTTATTTTGGTGTCAAAAACACTCCTTGGGAAGCCATATATATTTTTTCCCCATAAGACACATTTACTGTGAACTTATATGAACCTTGTAAGCATGATGCTAAGTGAAAGAAGTCTGTCACAAAGGTCCCATTGTAGGATCCATTTTATAGGAATCGTCCAGAACAGGCAAGCTCTCAGACACAGGTAATAGGTTAGTGTTTGCCTAGGACTGGGACATGCAAGATTTGTGGGGAAAGTGACAAGAAAGTACTAATGGACGTAGAGTTTCTTTGGAGATTGTGAACTATTCTAATATTGAATCTGATCATATGTTTCAGATAGGTGAGTTATATGGCACGTGACTTGTATATTAATAGAAATGTATAAGAATTTGTGCCAGGGTCATTCCTTTAGAGAGTTTGGTTATTAGATTTTTTTAAAAAGATTTTATTATTATTGGAAAGCTGGATATACAGAGAGGAGGAGAGACAGAGAGGAAGATCTTCCATCCAATGATTTACTCCCCAAGTGAGCCGCAACGGGCTGGTACGCGCCGATCCGATGCCGGGACCAGGAACCTCTTCCAGGTCTCCCACGCGGGTGCAGGGTCCCAAGGCTTTGGGCCGTCCTCGACTGCTTTCCCAGGCCACAGGCAGGGAGCTGGATGGGAAGTGGAGCTGCCAGGATTAGAACCGGCACCCATATGGGATCCCGGGGCTTTCAAGGTGAGGACTTTAGCCGCTAGGCCACGCGGCCGGGCCCTTGGTTATTAGATTCTGAAGATCTCCCTGGGCACATATGCATTTGATCCACTTGTTTGCCTGTATCTCATATTGGAGTGTTTGTATTTGAGTCCCTACCTAGCTTAGTTTCCTAAGTTGCTCATCCCACGTTAGCTCCCCCACACTGGAAGACAGCGATGAAAGTTCAAGTAGTTGGGTCTCTGCCTCCCATATGGGAGGGAGGCCTGGGTTGAACTCTGGGGTCCTGGCTTCAGCTGGTCCAGCCCTGGCTGTGAGCCAGTAAGTGGAAGATTGCTCTCGGTCTTTCGTGTGTGTGTAGTATATAGTATAACAGTGTCTCACTGTTTCCCGTGTTTCTTGTCCATGCTTGGCATCAGTCTTTTTCTCTCTATCACAGAACTGCTGTTATGTTAGACTAATCTGTAATAGTACTTTCTGCCGTGATTAGTTGTAAGTGATGACAAGAACATTTTTCTGCTAATGCTGACAGGTAGGATGAGTGGTGAGAGGATCTTATTTTTGGGAATACATACTTATTTTTACCTAATTATTTGATCCCAGTTACAAGTATTACCAGAAAGAAAGACTGCTTGTAGTCCTTGAAGAACGGTTTTGCTCTGCTTAGGGAAATGACCACACTCAGATTTGTGTAAAATTTTCTCTACACAGTGGGGAGAATTAACTAGAAAGAAGCAAAAGCAAGTTCGGAAGTGAATGAGCTAAGCAGAAGCTCAGTCTTGAGATAACAGCACCTGGTTGAGGCTGAGAAAAGTTAACAATCCTAATGGGTATTTAGGAACGGAGGAGTAGGACTTGGGTTATTTATTAAGTCATTGAACAAGATGTTTTATGGTATTTTCTACATGCTTTCTAAGGATCCTTCCAACAAGGATCCTACCTGTTCTTGTAACTGATCTTCTAGTGGGACAACAAATAATATACAAATTGGAAGTGCTAAGAAGAAAAATAAAAGGACTCATAGGGTCAGGCAGGCTGGCGTTTGGAACTGGCAGGGGAGACCTATATGATGTGATAGTGTGGAATGGATTTGCATATGGAGTGAGCTTAAGGGAAGGGCCTGATGGTGGGAGCAAGTCTGATGTTGCAGAACTGGCAAGAGGACCACGTTCCCAGAGCAAGGTGGAAGGAGCATGATGGAAGTTTGAGTAGCAGCCAAGAGTTAAGACACTTGAGCATGAAGTCTGAGACTGAGAGGAGGAGCCTGCCAGCAGGTGCAGACAGAAAAAACCTGCCTGAGTCCGCTGAGTATCTGGAGGGAGGCAGTGGGTCCTGAGCTGAGTGACGTACAGTCCCCTGGCAGCTGCAAATGGCAGGGGAGGGATGGGGTTGAGGTTGGTGATGGTGGGAGGGCAGACAGCTCTTGCAGACATGTGACTGTGAAGAGGCCAGTGATAAAGAAGGCGGTAGACAAGCATAAAGAGCAGTAAGGGAGAAATAGGGTTGTGTTTTTCTTTTCTTTTATCTTTTCTTTAAGATTTATTTTTAGGGCCCGGCGGTGTGGCCTAGCGGCTAAAGTCCTCGCCTTGAAAGCCCCAGGATCCCATATGGGCGCCGGTTCTAATGCCAGCAGCTCCACTTCCCATCCAGCTCCCTGCTTGTGGCCTGGGAAAGCAGAGGAGGACGGCCCAATGTATTGGGACACTGCACCCTCATGGGAGACCCGGAAGAGGTTCCAGGTTCCCGGCTTCGGATTGGCGCGTATCGGCCTGTTGCGGCTCACTTGGGGAGTGAATCATCGAATGGAAAATCTTCCTCTCTCTCTCTCCTCCTCTGTGTATATCTGACTGTAATAAAAATGAATAAATCTTTAAAAAAAAAGATTTATTTTTATTGGAAATGCACATTTAAAGAGAATAGGAGATACAGAGAGAAAGATCTTCCATCTGCTGATTTACACTCCAGCTGGCCATTTCAGCTGGAGCTGAGTTAATCTGAAGCCAGGAGCTTCTTCTGTGTCTCCCACATGGGTGCAGGGGCCCAAGTCTTTGGGTCATCCTCTACTGCTTTCCCAGGCCATATGAAAGGAGCTAGATGGGAAATGGAGCAGCCAGGACATGAACCAGCACCTATATGGGATCCCAGTGCTTGCAAGGTGAGGATTTAGCAACTGACCCATCGTACTGCCCCCCACCCCCATTTGTTTTGCTGTTTTGTTATTTTGAGTCTTTTCTAAACAAATAAATGTACATATTTCCTTATTTGAAAATGTTACTGAGAGAGAAGTAAGTCTTCCATTTACTGGTTTACTCCGCAGATGGCCAGAACAACCAGGACTGGACCAGGCCAGAAGCCAGGAACTTCTTTTTTTTCTTAAGAGATGTTGATTGATCGATCGATCGATTGATTGATTGACTGGAAAGGCAAATATACAGAGGGAAGCAGATACAGAGAGAATGATCTTCTGTTTGTTGGTTCATCCCCAAGAGGCCATAATGCCTGGAGCTGAGCTGATCTGAAGCCAGGAGGTTCTTCCTGGTCTCCCATGTGGATGCAGCACCCCCGTGCTTTGGGTCATACTCAGTTGCTTTCCCAGGCCACAGACAGGGAGCTGGATGGAAGCAGGGCCCTGGAGTTAGAACTGGTACCCATATGGGATCCCACTCATGCAAAGCAACGATTTAGCCACTAAGGTATTGTGCCAGGCCTCAGCCAGGAACTTGCTGCATGTCTCCCATGTGGGAAACAGGAGCTCAGGTACTTGGGTCCTGGTCTGCTGCCTTTCTTAGGCCATTAGCAGGAAGGCCATGGATTGGAAGTGGACCAGCCAGTGCATGAACCAGCCCCCACTTAGTATGCCAGTGTTATAGGTGGAAGTTTTACCTACTGTGCTACATTGCCAGTTCCTATTGTGTCGCTTTCATTAGGATATTTTTGAACATGCTTAACCACTGAAGAAAGACCTACTAGATAGGAAGAAATTTTTAGATATGGTCACATCTGTACTTGGTGTCGCACTTAAGATGCTACCTGAGGTGCCTGGATCCTCTGTCGATGTGTCTGGCTTCATTTTGGCTCAAGCTCCCTGCCAATGTGTTCCCTTGGAGGTGGCGGGTGATGGTTTAAGTGCTTGGGTTTCAATACTGCATGGGAAGAGCCAGACTGGCTTTGGCCTAGTCTAGCCCCAGCTGTTGAGGGCATCTAGGAAGTGAACCAGGAGATGGAAGATCGCTGTCACTTTTCTCTACCTTTCAAATTAAAAACGGAACTGAAAATGGTTGCAGTGGTCCTACCAGGGGCGAATCTGAAGCCAGGGGCCAGCAGCTTCCTCCGGATCTCCCACTTGGGGACCCTAGGGCTTGAGCCATCCTCTAGTGGGAGCAGGATGGGAAACGGAGTAGCTGCTTTATGAACCGGTGCCTATATGGGTTGTTGGTGCTGCGGGTGGAAGGTTAGCTTGCTTAGCCACGATTCCCAGCCACTAGCTTCTCCTTTTTAATTGCTTGATGCCAGGTTTTCACATCGTTTCTCTTACATCCTGTGGGATTCATAAACACCTTTGATGGGAAACTTGATCCCTATCAGTAGGGTCATATTGACTAACTGCCTGGATCGCTGCAGGGTATTTTGTAAGAAAAACATTTTAGTATCGTAGTATACTGGGACCCAGCTTCTTGCCTTGTGGTGGAGTGTTGGTTATCTGAATTTATTATTATTTTTTTTTTTTTGAAAACCAAGGTGCTTTTTCTGTGTCAGTAGGCTTTTGAATTGCAAAAGATACCATCTTGACCTGTCTGACACTTGAACTTCACAGCATTCAACAAAGAAGGCTTTATTTTTGGGTTATGTGTGGAGCTCCGGGACTGAACTAGATAGACTAAGCAGGGTATTGGCTTCAGTGTGAGATACTGCTTAGAACGCAGTGGAGATGTTGTGCTGGAATTGCGCATGGAGGCCGAGAAATGTTGGTCTATTTTTCATGGAGTATTGACTTTAACATACACATTGAACCTGGAATAATGCAATGAAGAATAGACATCCAAGGACCTGGCTGGGGTTTGGAGGGATTGTCCTCCTCCTCACTCCCTGTTCTAGCCAGGGCTGACAGTGGTAAGAAACCCTAGGTCACTAGTTGAGCCACTCAACTTTCAGCTGGGTGATTGTTTTTAGACCTTAGTACCCCAGCTCCTGCATCCCAAAGAAGACCAGAACCTGGGCCGGGGGCGGGGGACACGGGGAGCAGACGTCTCAATGTCCAACTGATACTGCCTTGTTCTTCCCAATGATACCTCTTCTCTTCCTACATGCTCTCCCCACCTGGCGAAGCTCTTCTTCAATGTTTAGGTTTTAAACGCACTTCAGGTTCTTACATTCTGACATCGTTACGCACAGCTAATTCCCACAGCCAAGTCCTCTTTTCACTATTAGTTTAGCGCAAGCCCAAATCCCAGACACGATGAGGTATTAGGAGGACTTTTATCCAACTGAGTAGGAGTGGGAGCAGGGATGGAGGGGGAACAGGAAGGGAATCACCTCCTGCCATGATGACAGGATGAGGGCTGCCAGGGCAGGGGAAGGGGCAGGATGGAGGACAGAAGAGAGGTAGGAGAAGGAGGAGAAGGGGGGAAGAGGGAAGGGAAGAGAACAGAAAGGGACGAGAGGGCAGAGGAAAGAAGCTGTGTGTTGGCCCCAGGGACTGAGATTACCTGAGCCACAGGTGGGTGAGTGGGGACTAGGGGAAAGCAGCACCAGGTCCAAGATGGGATGTTTGAATCACTGCTCACATTCAACAGTCACAACAGCTTGGGGACCTTGGTTTCTCAAAGCCTGCCGTTCCATTCCATTCTCCTTTTTTCACTGTTCAGGGTATTTTTTTTTTTTCTAATGGAGGACTCTATATTTCTTGAGAATAGACTAAGATGATGGTTTTTGTCCCATTTTAGTTGAGTAATGTCTCTTCCATAGTAAGTAGAGAGGTTTATGGCTTGCCCAAGATGCAGAGAAGACCTTGGGCCATATACTTCAACCTGGGTCAGAGGAATCCAGTTCCTCTCACTCCTCACTGTAACATTTTATTTTACCCTAGGAAACAAACCTAAAGGTACAGTCTGGTGTGTATTCCCCTCCACCCCATGACTTGTTCCTGCAGTGAGGTGGTGCCTGCGTCTGGAGGATGGGATCCTTGTCTTAGCATTAGGACTCATTGCCCAACATAACATATTAGAAGAGTACCTTGTCCGTTAATACATGGAAACTAACATCCTTGAAAGGTGTCTTGGGCCCGGCGGCATGGCCTAGTGGCTAAAGTCCTCACCTTGAACGCACCGGGATCCCATATGGGCGCCGGTTCTAATCCCGGCAGCTCCACTTCCCATCCAGCTTCCTGCTTGTGGCCTGGGAAACCAGTCGAGGACGGCCCAATACATTGGAACACTGCACCCTCGTGGGAGACCTGGAAGAGGTTCCTGGTTCCCGGCTTCGGATTGGTGCCCACCGGCCCGTTGCGGCTCACTTGGGGAGTGAATCATCGGACAGAAAATCTTCCTCTCTCTCTCTCCTCCTCTCTCTGTATATCTGACTTTGTAATAAAACAAATCTTTAACAACAAAAAAAAGAAAGGTGTCTTGGAAAGTCCTCTTTCTGAGAAGATCCCACTGGAGAGAACTGAGCCATTGTCAGTGTTGGAAGAGACAGTAGGAGTCCTCTGGTTCACCAGGGGTTTGATGGTCAGATCCTTGAGGGTGGCGGAGTAGATTTGAGGAGCAAGTCTTGTCTTGATAGTCATAGATTACCACCCCTACACCCATGGCCTAGAAATACTAACTGTACCAAAGTAAGTAAAATGTTGACTGTTCCAAAGTGTGCAGGGTTGTTGCAGGGCAAAGGGAAAACCCCAAAGCTGACAGTCATACAGTATCCCCAGTTCTGCCCAGAAATGCAAATTACCTACTTGGAAAAGTCTGTTGTGTAATGGGGGAAAACTCACCATAAGTAAATAGGGACTCTGCTGGAAGAACACACCTCAGCTTGTCATCCGGGTTGCACGGTAGTCAGTTTCTAGCCTTCCTGTCTTTCCTTCCTGCTGCTGCCTTGCAGCATATTCCATAAATCTACCTCTGCTTGCTCCCTCTTCTTGCTCTAGTGAATTCCTCCACCACCTGCAACACTGGTCTGGATTCCTCACTTCTTTGACAAATGTGCTCTTTCTTTCTTATCTGGCCTTTTGAAATATTCTGTTTGGAGCATTTCTCTTGGAATTCGTTAGCTGTTAAGACAATTGCATTCAGGCACCTGTTTAATGTGTTGCTTAATGGAACATAATTGCTAAATATGTTGAGATGATGGTAGCTTTTTTTCTGTCTCTGCATTTCTTAGTTGACTGTCAGTTTCCTCTCAGCATTGTTAACTGTTTACCTGTTTGCTTTGTGTAACATGTACAGGGATTTGTGTGAAAATGTTCCATCCTTTTGTGCTCTGTTAGCTGAAAATAGTGTAAAACATAGGGAGGGTTTGTGAGTGCATTTCCTAGTCAAGGCTAATGGAAGGCATGTAACGAACCCTAGGTACTTGAAAAATACAGTAAGAAGGAAAATAAGCAGTACTAATTATTTTCCCCTCTTTGCCTTGGAATAGAAATGCATACTAAGAGGACTGGAGTGTCAGTGTGATACTTTTTTTTTTTAAAAAAGTTTTATTTTTGTTGCAAAATCAGGTATACAGAGAGGAGAGACAGAGAGGAAGATCTTCCCTCCGATGATTCACTCCCCAAGTGAGCCGCAACTGCCACAACGGCTGCTCCAATCCGAAGCCAGAACCCAGAGCCTCTTCCGGGTCTCCCACACAGGTGCATGATCCCAAGGCTTTGGGCCGTCCTCAACTGCTTTCCCAGGCCAAAAGCAGGGAGCTGGATGGGAAGTGGGACTGCTGGGATTAGAACCAGTGCCCATATGGGATTTGGGCTCATGGAGGGCGAGGACTTCAGCCAATTGGTTACCACACTGGGCCAATCAGTGTGACACTTTACAACCTCCCTTAACAATCTCTATCTTGAAGCAAAGGTTGTACCAGTGGATACTTAGACCTAGTATGTGGAGCCACAAGCACTTCCTCCTTCGAAATCATGGGGCACGTGTAACCCAGAGAGTGCTTGTGGAAGGTTTCAGAACTCATTACATGGCTATATTGTGGTTTGCGGTGCGCCTAAGAATATTGTATTAGTGAGTTAAACATCTGTTATAAACTCTTGGGGCAACTTTTATTTCAACTTTACAAATATAAGTTGACATGAATTTTTATAAAAACTCACAGTCTCTTTACTTCTTACTTAACATTAAGGTTTTTATGTAGAGCGCAATAGGTCTAAGCAGAGACTTGCCTTAGAGACATGCAAAATGTTGTGTAACTCAGTTTCTCCTTAAACTGCAAGGAATGGAGAGAGGGGAGCTCAGAAAGAGGGAGGGCTAACGTTTCCTCTTGGTGAAGTCTAAGACTAGTGAAGAGAACTGAAAATATAACTTGATATTTTGCAATTGGCAAATTTACAAAGACAAGGTTTTTTTGTCCGCATATTTAAATGTGTGTCTCTGTGTGAGTTTTAAACCTATCAGATTGCTGAAACAGGTGTTACTACACCCCTGTCCACGATTAAGCAAAGCAAACCTGGGTCATGGGCTGTCTCACGTTTCCACTGTGATGGAGACGTGGAGTGCAGTGGGTCTCCAGCCCTGGACGTAAGGTGTGACGTTCACTGCATTGCTCTCTTTGCTTTCCTCTGATCCTGTCCCTTTGAGCCTGGAGACTGTGTGACTTGGTGCTGGAGTGATGAAGGGGACAACACTAGAACAGTGTGGCCGATGAAAGGGTGGGTGTGGACAGGCCTTCCCACAAATTAAAAACCACCATTATCCGTGTTGTCACTGGAGGCAATGTTTACCATGGTCAGACCCGTCGCAAATGATGGCTCACCCTCCTCAAAACACGAAGGGGAAGGAGTGTCTGGGTGGGTGTTTAGCTTAGCAGTCAAGCTGCCACATGGGACGTTAGCATCCCAGATCAGAGTGCCGGGGTTCCCATCCTCACTCCGCTCCTGATTTCATCTTTCTATTTATGCACACACTGGAAAGCAGTAGTGATGGCTCAAGTACTGGGCTCCCTGCCACCCACATGAGAGATTCTGATTGAATTCCCAGGTCCTGATTTAGCCTGGTCCAGTGGTCCTGGCTGTTTCAGGCACTCGAGGAGGGATCCGGCAGAGGGGAATGGAATAATCCCACCTACCTTGCCGTGTGTCTCCCTTTTGTTTCTCTCTGTCCCTTAAATAAAAATACCAATTTTAAGTGATGTATATTTTGTGCATTTGGCCCAGTCATCATGAAAGAATGACCTAAGAAACCCTACTCCCAGATATCTTTTTCTTTCTGTTTATACCTGACCATGAATGTTTCCCATTTTAAATACTGTTGAAAACATTGTCCCTGTTTTTGCAGCATTTTGCTGCATGATACAGCACAGTTTATGTAAATCTTCTGTTTTGGATAATTCAGGAGGACCCTAGACATCAACTCATTAGTACGTTGTGATAGGTATTTCAATCAGATAAATACGGGGTTGTTTTTCTGAACTAATACTCTAGTGATATTAGTTGGGCTTTCAGATGGAGAAAATGAATAATGATGGTCTGTGAAAAGGATACATATGAAAAGTATGTCATCGGTATTCAGGCCAGAGAGGTCTTTGGTTTTTGTTTTTGTTTTTGTTTTTTGCTAGAGTTTTGGCTAATATTTTGTAATATTATAAAAAGATGGTGCAATGGCAGTAGATTTAATGTAGCAGGCAGATACATAATTGCATGTGTTTAAGATACCTAAACTCCTTAAGTAGTCATCTTTGTGTAAGAGCCTATGCTTCATTGATTAGCTTGGGTAGTTTTCATAGATTATTTTACTTGTATTTTGAGTTTGAGCCTTTTGATTATCCGCATAGAAAAGGGCTCACCAAATATAAACAAATTAGTACAAACCGAGGAGCCAAATTTGAGATTCCCCAGCGCTTATTTGGTGAAACTATATTTGTCCCTTTTTATCTGAGGGAGTTTGTTTCTGGAGTCCTGTAGACCCCCAAATCCTTAAATGCTCAAGAACCTTCTATAAAATAGTATGGCATTTGCATAAACCTCTCACATATACCAAGTATATTTTAAGTCAACTCTAGACTACCTAGAGCACCTGTTACTATGTAAATGCAATGTAAATAGTAAGTATCTTGTGTTTGGAAATCATGATAAGGAAAAAAGAAAGCTTGTACATTTTAAGTCCAGAGTCGACATTCTCAGGCCTAACTAAGAGGCTAGTGACAAAGTAGCATTTTTTTCCAATTTTTTAAAAATTATCACTTTATGATACAGTGCAATAGGCCCTGGGACTTCCCTTAGCCCCTCCCCAATTCCCTCTCCCCCTCACTGAATTCCCCTATATCATTACTATAGTATAGTTCTTCCCACACAGTCATATGTCCATCATTGCAGGCATGGACAATGGCAGAGTCCAGCATCCTATTGTCAAGATACAGTAAACAGTTTCGTTGGGAATCCATCTTTGGAAGTAGAGAGGCATACTGTATTGTATCCTCACATCTGGATATGATAGTCTCCATTTCACAGTTATTATACATCCCCTTAAATGAAAAGCCACAACACAAAATCAGCAATAGGAAGAAAAATAGAAATTTATAGTGCCATGAAGTTAAATAACATGCTGGTGGATATGATAATCTCCATGACACAGTTACTATACATCCCTTTAAATGAAAAACCACAAAACAACATCAACAACATGAAGAAAAAAAAATTAACAACACCATGAAGTTAAATAGCATGCTACTGAATGACTAATGTGTCACTGAAGAAATGAAAATCAAGAACCTTCTTGGAGAAAATGATGCTACTGTATGATCTATGAGTCATTGAATAATTTAATCAGAAGAAAGTGTTTTGAAGCGGTGAAACTAACAAACAAAAGTCAAAATCCATGAGATATAGTTTCTGCTGATCTTTGTTGATGAAATGTCTCTTGTAGGCAACAAATAGATGGATTTTATTTTTTAATCCAGTCTACTAATCTATGGCGTTTGATGGTTAAGTCTTTTTTTTTTTTTTTTTTTTTTAATACTTTGGATCTGTGGAAGTGTTGGCTGGATCTACAAGGGCAGCCATCAGTTCCCTGTGGTTCTGGGAGGTGAGGTGGTGGGGGGTAGTGGTGGGCGTGGTGCTGGTGGTCTCTGACCTCTTATGCTTTCTCACTTCTCCATCCTTTGCCTAATGTCCAGGCGTACCAGGCGACCATAGACCAAGTTTGTGTTCAATTCTCTGATGTTTCTTCTCTTATGAGTTTCTTATTTCTGCATGTGAGTAGTGCCTTTTTTTCTACCCAAGCCTTTTCCATGTGGCACTCACCAAGGCTTATAGTTTGGGAAAGGTCCATTGTCGCCACTTGTCTTTGCTATTCTCGGTTAGCAGGAAGTCTCTGATTTGATCTTTTCCCAGGCACTGACTGGGAAGTGACCCTTGTTAAGTCACTGCCTTAATCTTTGGTTCTCAGGCTAGCTCAGCATAAGACAGAGAGTTCTAGTTGCCCTCTGGAGAGAGGCATATTTGGAGGGAGAGGATCATTAGGGAAAAATGGAATTAGAAAGTTAAATAAGTTTTAAAAAAAGAACTAAAATATATTCTTTTTACCTTAAAATGCTTAAAATATGTACGGTGACCTACTGGGCAGTAGTTTTGCTCCGTTAACTGGGGTAGATTACTCTTACACTATTTGTCCACGCAAACCCCAGATGTCCTCCAGGAATTGCCAGTAAGTTATTGTAATGCTGTCTCGAAACTAACAAACGTAATCTATCTGATGTTAAGGAAAGGCTAGAGAATGGCCATCCTCCTGGTCCCCAAAAATACAATAAATGAAATGAAGACCTTTGCGGTGAAGGCAAAAGGTGTTTCTTCTTTTCCCAATCTGTGGTGAATAAAATGTGTGAGCTTGTGGGAATCTGACTTGAGTCAAGTCCAGGGATGAAGTCATACCTAATGAATTGCCCGTCTCTGCATTCTTTCCAAAGTGATGGCTGGTAGTACTTGCACTTGTGATAACTTACATTTCCTGAGTACCAGAGCCCCAGGACAGCCAATTAAGGAAGAAGAGGCAGTGGCTGCTGAGTTATATCACCATATGCTACTGTAATCACGTGAATAACCATCTCTCTTCTTTTTCACTTCTAGTGCCTGAAGCAGTATATGCAGCTGGCAATCCGAGAAGGCTGTGGGTCTCCCATCACTTGCCCTGATGTGGTGTGCCTGAACCATGGAACCCTGCAGGAAGCTGAGGTATGCATGAGTACCACAGACTTCCCCTCTTTCCCGCAGATGCAGCCTACTAGGATCTTGACTCTGTAAGCACCTTCCTGCCTGAGGGGAACTTTTTAAAGCAGTTCTTTGCTGCTACATACCTTTGGATTCTTTATGCACAGTGTTAACATGCTCCCTGACCTGAGTTCTATTTATATATGCCAACTTGAGTGCTGAAGCAGATCTGGAAGAGGCAAAGGTGCTAGCAATTCAACTGACCGACTGTAATGTTAGGAGGTGCAATGGTGTGTAGTCTTTAAAGAGAAGTAGACCACAGTTAGAAAAATATCAACTGCTGTGATTCTACAGTGCTAGCCTGAGTTGAACCATTCCAAAGAGCAGAGAGGAAACCTTTCAGGCAATCCATGTCAGGCATCGGAAACATCTTTTTTTGTTTGTTTTTCCATTATTTTCTGAAGTCCATGATTTATCTCTTCCTTTTGTTTGTTCAGTCCTTCATCATTGACTGCCCATAAATCTGCCTTTTAATCTTTGGATCTTGTTGGCTCTTAACCAGCCTATGACAAGCTTTTGTCCATTCTTACGGAGTTTGTGAGTTCCTGAGAGAGGTTCCAAGAAATCAATGGAATACGTTACCCTTCAGCAAACACAGGACCAGCAGTACCCCTCCAGTTGCTCTCGTGGCCAGTATACCGCTATCTAACGCTCTCAACAAAACTCATGAAATTGGGTTACTTCTTGGAGAGGAAATTGAGACCATGTAATTATGGGGAGAAAGAACTGGACCTCGCTTTCTCCATATGCACTTTCGGGTAATGTGTTTAACCCCTCCAGGCCTCGATGATGGTTCAAGTACTTGACTACCTGCCACCCATGTGTGAGAGCTGGGTGGAGTTCATAGTTCTTTGTGTCTGCCTGACTCAGCCTTGGCTGTTGCAGGCATTTGAGGAATAAACCTGTGGATGGAACATTTAATTTTCTCTGTTGCTCTTCCTTTCAAATAAAAAAATACACAAATGTCTTTTTAAAAAGGTGTTGTGTTCAGGTTAGTTTTTTTTTCCTAAGTTAAATTAATTGGGGCCTGCACTGTGGCACAGCAGTTTAATCCACCTCTTGCAGTAGCCACTTCCCATATGGGTGCTGCTTCTGGTCCTGGCTGATCAGCTCCTTGCCAATGTCCTTGCGCTGCTGCACCTGCTGCACCTGCAGGGGAAACCTGGAAGAAGCTCCTGGCTCCTGGTTTTGTTATGGCCTAGCCCTGACTATGGTAGCCATCTGGGGAAAGAACTAACAGATGGAAGCTCTCTCTTTCTCTCTCTCTCTTTCTTTCTCTGTCCCATCCTCCCTCTCTATAATTCTGCCTTCCAAGTAAAATATCTTTTTAAAAATTAAATGAATTAAAATTAAATAAAATTTAAAGTTCAGGTTCTTAATTGTGTTAACCAGTAACTTTTCAAAACATCATTTATTTGAAAGGCAGAGAGATAAAAACTTAAAAAGGAAATAAGGGGAGAGAGAAAGAGGGTAGAAGGAAGAAAGGAGGAGGGAAGGAATATTATTATATTATTAGAATTGTATCTACAAGATATATTGAATCTCTGAAAATCTAATTAAAATTAAAATAATAAAATGGATTAAAATCCTTAAAAAAAAAGACAGCCATCTTCCAGCCAAGAGTTTAGTCTCAGGCCTTCAACCTAGCATCCCATCCAGGTCTCCCTATTGTTGGCAGTTACGTCGAGCCATCACTTACTGCCTCCCTGAGCACGCATTGGCAGGAAGCTGTATTGGAAGCAGAACTGGGTCTCTAACCCAGGCAGTGTGATATGAGCTGTAGGTGTCTCTAAAGGCACTCCTAACGACCATGCCACATCCCCACCCATTAACTGCTTCCAAATGTTCAACAGCGCATGTGGCTAACAGTTATGTGACTGGCTAGCACAGGACAGACATTTGGCGTGAAAGCAGAAAGTTCAACTGCGTACCAGGAAATGGTACGCATCAGTCAGCAGCACTTGGGTGTGCAGTGTTGGGACTCGTGTTTAGACAAGTGGGCGTGTCTGGCTGTAGTTTACCTCTTGGTTTTCTAGGCCAGAACTTACCCTTTCTTATTTTCCTCGTGTAGGCATTTTGTATTTGCCCTCTCCCACTGGGGGTGCTCTCCCATTCTCCTGCATTGGGTTCTGTTCATCCATTCTTCTCTAAATGCAGTTTACTTTGGAGCTGTATTAAAACCATAAAAGCCTCTACTGGATCTTAAAAAAAAAAAAAAACTGCTGCATTTGGGGGGCTGGTGTGGTGGTAAATAAGACTGAGCCTCCACCTATGGTGCTGATATCCCATGTTGACATTGACTCAAGTGCCAGTTCCTCGACTTCTGATCTATCTCCCTGCTTATGGTCTGGGAAAACAGCACAGGATGGCCCAAGGCCTTAGGCCCCCTGCACCCACATGGGAGACCTGGAAGATGCTCCTGGCTTTGGATCAGCCCAGCTCTGGTCGTTGCAGCCATTTAGGGAATGAATCAGCAGATAGAAGATCCACTGTCTCCACGTCCTCTCTTTGTAATTCCACCTTTGCATAAAAATAAATAAATTCTTTTTTAAAAAGTAAACAAACTCTGCAAATATTTAAAAAAAATTATTTATTTGAAAAACAGTTACGTAGAAAGAGGAATAGAGAGATATATCTTGGAAACAGGGATGTATCTTCTGCTCAGATGGCCATATATGCCAGGCTGAAGCTGAGAGGCTGGAACTCTATTCAAGGTCCCCACGTGGTGGTGGCAGGGGCCCAAGCATGAAGGCCGTCCTCTCTCTCTTTCCCAGACACATTAGCAGAGAGCTGTTTCAGAAGTAGAATAGCTAAGACCCAAATCAGTGCTCATATGGAATACTGGTGTCATAGGCCCCACCCAACGATATTTTAAAAGCTTGAACAACAGCTAGAGTTCTGTGTTGCAATGCAGTGAGTTAAGTCATGACCTACAAAATATTTGAAATCCATGCATAGAAGTTCTCAAAAAATTCATGGAGGGATCGGAATTGTGGTATAGTATGTCAAGCTGCTGCCTGCCTGGCCCACCTCTGATTCAGTTCTCTGCTGTGTCTGAGGAAGCAGCACAGGATGGACAGCTGCTTTGGGCTCCTGAACCTGTGTGGGAGACCTGGGGGAAGCTCCACTTCTGGCTTCTAGCTTTGCCTAGATCCAGCTCCAGCCTTTGTACCCATTTGGGGAGTAAACCAGTTGATGCAAGATCTTTCTCTGTCTTGTCTTCTCTCTGCAACTCCACCTTTCACGCGGGTGCAGGGTCCCAATGCATTGGGCCGTCCTCGACTGCTTTCCCAGGCCACAAGCAGGGAGCTGGATGGGAAGCAGAGCTGCCGGGATTAGAACGGGCGCCCATATGGGATCCCGGGGCTTTCAAGGCGAGGACTTTAGCCACTAGGCCACGCCGCCGGGCCCAGCTTATCTTTTAGCTCCATTTTCCGTGAAAAAAAAAAAAAATGGTTTATTTATTTGAAAAGTGTGTGGGGTCAGGGCAGAGAAAGTTGGAGCTCCTTTGTCCATTCACCTCCTGAAATGGTCACAATGGCAAAGCCACGCTGAAGCCTGGAGCCAGGAACATCATCCAGGTCACCCACGTGGGGCAAGGGTTTGAGCCATCATTTGTCATCTCCTAGGCACTTTTTCAAGGAGCTTCCTGGAAAGTATAAGAGCCAGAACTTAAACTGGTGCTCACATAGGAGGCATGGATTTTGCTTGATGGGCCCCAACACTTCAATTTTTACACAAACTCTTTGAGATGCCTTTGTATGTGACTCCAAAATGTTGCAATATTGAGAATGTCCAGTGGGGTTCATTCACATTGTGACTAACTAGGTTCTGTCTCCATGACCATTTCTTCTTTCTGTTTCTTAAGAAATGATTATACAGTTAGCACTTTGTTCCTCTTTAAAAAAGAACAACAGATTGGGTTGGTTCCCTTTGTTTTGCAACTATTTATATGACTGAAATACATCAAGTATGATATTTCTTCATCTTATGAGAGTACCAGAATTCTTTCAGCTCTTTACTGGGTAGGTGCAGCTCACAAACTGGACCCCACTGCCTGGTGTCTGCCTCTTTGGATCCCTCACACTGGCTCACAAACAAAGAGTTTGTGCAAGCTGGGGAGAGGTAGGGCCTTGAGGACACGTGGCTGGTGGTAAAGCCGCACACACCTGTGATGAGCCCTTCACTGCATCATCTGGTGCTTTCAGCTGATGCACAGCGGGGTTTTCCCAGGTCCTTGATCCAGGGACCTTGTTCAAGATGGCATTGCAAAGGCAGGACACAGATGGCGTGTTCTGATAGCACTGCTTCAGGCCAGGTGCTTGCATGAGGCCTTCAAGTTTGTTGAGAAAAGCAATGGCTAATTTAAGCAGTTTCTTACTTCTGAAAGTGGTGCCATCCCTCCTGGGAGACCCTGAACCATGCATCTGGGCTGCATCAACCTGGAGTAGCAAGCATTCAACCCCCTTGAATAGGAGCTGCCATTCTATGACCTGAAAAGCTGAACTTCTTCCAAATGCCAGCTGGCATCCACTGAGGCTCACCCACTGATCATCCTTCAGAGTCCAGGGGCACTGGATTAACTAGCTTGCCTTTTCCTGCTAGTGCTGTGCCATGCACCAGGGCCAGCTGCTGCTGCCAAGAACTGGGGTTAAGCCACAGCCTGCTACACCAATATCCCATATGCGTGCCAGTTTAAGTCCTGGTTGCTCTGCTTCTGATCTAGTTCCCTGCTAATCTGCCTGAGAAAATAGTGAAAGACCCAAATCCTTACTGCTTTCCACCCACTTGCAAGATCTGTAAGAGGCTTCTGGCTTTGGACCAGCCCGGATTCAACTGTTGCAGATATTTTGAGATTGTACCATGGATTGAAGATTCTCTCTCTCTCTCTAAAACTCTTTCATTGTTTTATAAACAGTGGGTAGGGAAGGAGTATTAGTAGGGAGCTGGATCAGAAGCAGAGCAACCAGCATTCAAATTTTGTACCCACTTGGGTTGCCAGCACACAGGGAAAAACTTAACTCACTATGCCGCAGCCCCGAGGTTCCAGAATTTTTCTGTGGGGGGTTAGGGTGGGAAACTCTGGAGAGCTGAGGGCAGGGTATAGGGGAGACAGGTAGGATTCCAAGGAGTATGCAGCTACATTTGTTAAATTGTTTTTTTTTTTTTTTCTTAAAGATTTATTTATTTTATTACATAGTCAGATATACACAGAGGAGGAGAGACAGAGAGGAAGATCCTCCGTCCAATGATTCACTCCCCAAGTGAGCGCAACGGACCGGTACGCGCCAATCCGATGCCAGGAACCAGGAATCTCCCCCGGGTCTCCCACGCGGGTGCAGGGTCCCAATGCATTGGGCCGTCCTCGACTGCTTTCCCAGGCCAGAAGCAGGGAGCTGGATGGGAAGTGGAGCTGCCGGGATTAGAACGGGCGCCCATATGGGATCCCGGGGCTTTCAAGGCGAGGACTTTAACCACTAGGCCACGCCGCCGGGCCCTGTTAAATTGTTTTTACTCAGATGGTGTGATCATTTTAGGTGCTTTCAGAAAGACTGCTTGGAGTTACAAAGGTGCGATTATTCTCTCCAAATCACCTTCCCTTGACATCAGTTCCACTCACTGGCTCTTTCATTTTTTAAAGATTTTATGTATTTGAAAGTCATAATTTACCTACACACACACACACAGATTCATTGACCTTCCATCATATCTGGTTCACTCCCCACATAGCCACAATGTCTGGGACTCAGGCCAAAGACCGTAGCATGGGACACCAACCACACTTCCAGGTTTCTGGGTGCCAGGGATCCAAGTGCTTGAATCCTCTTCCTCTTCGTTCTCAGGAGCATTATTAGGGAGCCGGATTAAAAGAGAGCAGCAGGGACTCTGGTATTTCCTATATGGGATGATGGCACTGCAGGTGGCTTAACCCAGTAGACCACAAGGCTGTCTGGGCTCTTCTAACATTCTTGCTTCCATGATCACAGAAAGCTGGAGCCAGCTAAGGACCAGGCTGCTAGGCAAGTGGTGTATTCCTGTCCCTGGGGTTGAAAAACAGAAGTAGAAGAGACTGGGCTTGTGGATGCTACACATATGTGAGTGTTGGCTGGGAAAGCTATTAAGCTTCAAGTGTGGTAGGGAATAAATAAATCTACCAGAGTTAACATTTTTGACATGCCCAACTAAATTCTATTTTGGAAAAAAATCTAAAACTTTGGTTAAAAGTATTTTAACACTGCAGATAAATGTCGAGTAATATTTCTAAATTTCTGCTTTCACTAGCGAAGGGGTTGACTGTGTCACGTGGAGGTGCACTTGCCCAGATACTTTTTAGCCATAAACGTGGCTTCTTTGAAAAGTTCATGTATTGAGTTTGATTTTTTTTTTTGCATCCGAATAAACTTATTTTTAAATTTCACTTTTTCCATGAACACACTGAGACACCCTCACATGACTTGAGGGAGGAAGTCAGGGGGTGATAGGAGGCCATGACCTTGGGTGCACAGTGCGCTGAGGTGTCCGCACAGTACATAACAAAAGGACAGCCCAGGCAGCTGTCTGCAGGCACCCGTGAAGGTCACTGGCCCAGCGATTCAGTTCCCTCCCACCCTTCACTTGCACAGGGGCCCTGTCCTGCACGTCACAGCGTGATGTCCTCTTGCTTAGCTCAATCAGGGGCAGATGTCTCGAGTGAAGGAAAGGAGACGTGGCTGGTCTGTCACACTCAGACATGGCTGGTCTGTCCTCTCTGTTAGGAAGAGCATTTCTTCTCTGCTGGGTGGGGATGGAGAACCTCCTTAGTTTCTGTACTTGTGTGATAAGACGTTCGCTTTGAAGGCAAGCACAGTTTCTCCTGCCTTTGCTTTTGCAAGTCATGGACCTCAGGATTGCCAAAACCTCAGCAGGTCATATGAGCCAGTGACTAATTCCATCTCCAGATGTACTGATGTGTTGAAGTCTATGTTTTTGAAAGCAAGTATAGCAGAAGTTTGCTTAATTTTTATTTTTAATTTTTATTTGAGAAGCATGGACACAAGGGGAAAGATGGAGGGATTACAGAGCCACTTTCTGTCTGCTGGTTCACTTCCCAGATGTTTCCGGAGGCTGGAGCTCAGCTGGGCCTGGAATCAGGAAATAGGAACATCCATATCCGCCCCATGGGTGACAGGGGTTCTTCAGCCTTCCCTGCTGCCTCCTAAGGTCTTCAAAGCAGGAGGCTCACGTTAGCGGCCAGAGCCTGAAATTGAACATAGGCACACTGATTGGAAGACCCAGGAAGTCTTAACACCCACATCCAGAAAAATCTGATGACTTAAAGGGCCACACCGGGAGCACACATTTGGCACAGCAGTTGAAAAGCTGCTTGGAACCCACACTCCCATGTTGATGTCCTTGGATTTGAGTTCCAGCGCAGCTTCTGATCCCAACTTCCTGATAACACGTACTCTGGGTGGTAGCAAGTGATGACTTTAGTAGTTGGGCCACTGCTACCCATGTGGGAGATCCGGATGGAGCTTCCGGCTCTTAGTTTCTGCCCAGCTCTTGTGTGCACTTGGGGAGTGAACCAGTGGATGAGAGCTCACTGTCTCTCCCTCTTCTATCTTTTTCTCCCTTTCAAATAAAGTAAGTTACCGAAAAAAAAAAAAAGGTGATAAAAGGCAAGACCTAAGTGAAATCTTGTCTTCTTCTGATGTGGCTTTGCAGATTCTGATGAGCAGTACTTACCGAAGCCTGAGCTTTAATCACTTTGTTTTAATCACTGCATTTTTTTAAACCCTGAATTAACTTTCTAACTAGGAAACACTATGTATGGTATTGACCAACGGTTCTTTTTTTTTTTTTTCCCTTTGTATATACAAGTATATATAAACACACATAAATGCACTTTTGCCTTTTACAAAAATGAAATCATGTAAATGTACATATTAATCTTCAATTTCTATCTTCATTCATTCAATATACAGAAAACTCACAACAAATCTGATTATCAGTCCTCTTGGGTTCGTTTTCCATTATATAAAATTCATATTCAAGCATCAATTACAAAACTCTTGATAATATACTTCCTGCCATCTTTGAGTCTCATCTCTAACCACTCCAGTATGAAAAGACTGGAACATAAATTACCTTAAATTCTTCCTGAAACATATATCACTGGGAACACATATCACTCTTTGCGTGACTGATTTTGCATTAAGCAGGTTCTGCTAACTGCTTGCTTTCTTTTTCTTTGCTTTACTTTAAAATTTGTTTTTGTAGGATTGATGTTAACGTAGGTTAGTGTTAATATAGTTTAGTGTTAATGTAGGCAGTGATTCTTCAAACATCATGGTCATAGTTGATATTAATTTAAAAAGGACATGCCACACTTTTCATTTTTCTCCGATGTGTGTGTAAGAGATACCCGGTTAACTGTCAGGTCTAGCTGCTGCCACACCCCACCTGTAGGCATGCTTTTACTTCCTGAATGTGGCCCTGCTCTGGGTGGAAGCGAAAGCCACAGCCTTCCAGCAGTTGGGGAACCAGATACTTAATAAGGATACCCAGCTCCATTTTTACCAGTCTTTATTTTTTAAAGACTAGATTGTTTATTTGAAAGGTGGAGTTACAGAGAGAGAGAGAGAGAGAGAGAGAGAGCACTGTCTCCCAACCGCAGTTTACTCCACAGATGCCTGCAACAGCTGGGACTGAGTCCAGGTCTCCCACGTGGTGGCAGGAATCCCATCACTTGAGCCGTCACTGCTACTTCCCAGGTATATGTCAGCAGGGAGCTGGATTTGGGAACCCAGTGGTGGAAATCGAACGCAGGCACTCTGAATAATGGATATGGGCATCGTAATGGCTGGCAGAAATGCTCATCTCCGTAGTGAAGTTTTGGACAAGAATTGTCAATACGTATCAAAATTAGTGGGCAAACATATGATCAGAAGTAGGAGTTGACATAGTCTCAGATTGTCTTCCTGTAGGAAATTCTTAAAATTGTCTGTTGCCTGGGCATCTGTTTTAACTTTAAGTTGAACTGTCTCATACTGGAAGCAAAGCTCTGCCACCCTTGAGGCAGCTGCCAGTTGCTTAGGGTGGCTTCTGGTGACTGTCTTCCTGTACAGCTAGCTGTATCCATTGGGCTGGCCCTGCTGACTCTCACATGCACCATAGCTTGTGTAGATAATGCTACAGTGACTCGATGTGACCCCATAGAATCATACATGGTTGATTTAGACCCACCATTAAAATTCCTCTTAGAAATCTGTTTGGCTAATGCTCTGGACTCTACAAAGGCATTGTCCCTTGTTGTCCCCTGTCTTTGTCTCTCCTAATCATTGCAGGGGTACTCCAAAATTAAAGATCCTAAATTAACATACTATCTACCGCTATCAGATTTGGTTCCCAACATTGGGGAGACTTGGCAGATATTACCTCTACCAACTGCAAAAGTGAAAACCATCGGTCATCAGACATGTTGTTCCGAAGCACCTCCTGATACTCCCCAGATCACACCTGTGATGTTCTGGCCCAAAATGTACACCTTCAAACTGGAAAACTGTCATGGGTAGGAAAAGGCCAAGGAGACATACATGCAAAGTGTAACCTGAATTTGGTTTTGGATTTAAAACAAGAAAAGGACAACTAGTGGAATTTGCATAAGACTTGCTGTGGATTGTTCTGTTGTATTGGGTCAGTGTGAATTTGGTTGTTTCCCTAATTGACAGTGGTTATATGAGGGCACTTTGAGAAGCTCATGAATAATTGGAATTAAAAGGTAAATGCAGTGGGAAATTTTTAAAAACAAGCCAGGCTTCTGTTACAACTGCTTTTAAAGATTAGGAAACAGATCAAACATAGACTTCAACACATCAGTACATCTGGAGATGGAATTAGTCACTGGCTCATACGACCTGCTGAGGTTTTGGCAATCCTGAGGTCCATGACTTGCAAAAGCAAAGGCAGGAGAAACTGTGCTTGCCTTCAAAGCGAACGTCTTATCACACAAGTACAGAAACTAAGGAGGTTCTCCATCCCCACCCAGCAGAGAAGAAATGCTCTTCCTAACAGAGAGGACAGACCAGCCATGTCTGAGTGTGACAGACCAGCCACGTCTCCTTTCCTTCACTCAAGAAATCAGCCCCTAATTGAGCTAAGCAAGAGGACATCACGCTGTGACGTGCAGGACAGGGCCCCTGTGCAAGTGAAGGGTGGGAGGGAACTGAATCGCTGGGCCAGTGACCTTCACGGGTGCCTGCAGACAGCTGCCTGGGCTGTCCTTTTGTTATGTACTGTGCGGACACCTCAGCGCACTGTGCACCCAAGGTCATGGCCTCCTATCACCCCCTGACTTCCTCCCTCAAGTCATGTGAGGGTGTCTCAGTGTGTTCATGGAAAAAGTGAAATTTAGGGGCCAGCGGCGTGGCCTAGTGGCTAAAGTCCTCGCCCTGAATACGCTGAGATCCCATATGGGCGCCGGTTCTAATTCCGGCAGCTCCACTTCCCATCCAGCTCCCTGCTTGTGGCCTGGGAAAGCAGTTGAGGACGGCCCAGTGCACTGGGACACTGTACCCGTGTGGGAGACCTGGAGGAGGTTCCAAGTTCCTGGCTTCGAATCGGCACAGCATCGGCCGTTGCGCTCACTTGGGGAGTGAATCATCGGATGGAAGATCTTCCTCTCTGTCTGTCCTCCTCTATGTATATCTGCCTTTCCAATAAAAAGAAAGAAAGAAAGAAAGAAAGGAAGGAAGAAAAAAGAAAGAAAGGAAGAAAGAAAGAAAGAAAGAAAGAAAGAAAGAAAGAAAGAAAGAAAGGAAGGAAGGAAGGAAGGAAAAGAAAAGTGAAATTTAAAAATAAGTTTGTTCGGGTGCAAAAAATATTTAAAATCCCTGCATGGATTTTTCATTGTTTGTATTTTCTTTCAATTTTTGAAGACATCTCAAAGAAGATAGTATCATTAAGGGTAATTGGGGAAATGGAACTTAGGAACCCTATATAAATGTTGCAAGTTTTCATGAATCTAAAGTTCCACAGATAAAAGTGTGACTTTTGAATGATATTTTCAATTTTTTTTCTTGCTGGAAAGAAAACACGAGACGTTTCTGTTTCATCTCCTATTATTCTCTGGGGTTGTTAGTTTAGCAGTACCATTGTTCGGAAAATTGTCTTGAGCCCTCTTATCTGCCTCTTTATTGAGGTTTCCAATAATCATCCTAACATGATTGTTTGAGCTTTATAAAAGCAGAAATAGTACCCTTCAAAATCAGCTCATGTAACATCACCATGGTCCCCTGGGCCCAGATGGTATCCCGATGAAATGTATCTTTCACATTTAAGCTTGAACATCTATGTCTACTGTGGATGACTTCAGACCACGTTAATATCTGTCATTTTTCTTGTTACCATTTCATTTGTGACTAAGATATCTCCTGTTGCCCCTGAGTTGTAAATTGCATTTGCTTACTGTTGTGTAAACTGCTTGTTAAGAAATCAGCAAATATGAGGGACTGACTTTGAAGGTTCTAGAGGAGGTTTTTCCTAGTCCTCAGCCTGTTTTGGATGGAGAGAGGAAAGTGGCACAGAAGGCTAGCTCATAGACTCAAAGAACTCTGAGAGCTTTGGTGGAGGGGGAGTCGCCAAAATGGCTCATGTGACATCACCATGGTCCCCTGGGCCCAGATGGCATCATCCCCTCCTCACTTGGACCTCTGTGTTGTAATAGCATCAGGTGGTCCTGCAGTCACACTGTGTCTGTTGGGAAGGCAGGAACTGAGCTGTCATTCCTCAATGCCACCCCTTCAATTCACTCGCCTGCTTTTATCTCCAGCTCTGAATTTTGTTTGTGATATATTTTTTGGGGGGTAGCATTATGACAAATGAACAGTGTTGGCTTTCAAAGTGTAATCCATAATTATAAAACTATGTTAAAATGTACATAATATGAAACTGACCTTAATTTGTTATGATTGCTATGGCACTAGATGAAAATACGACCTCATCTTCCCAACTGGAGAAAGAAAATTTGGGGGAAAAATGTATAATGAAATAGAACTTGTTTCAGTGTATTTTGCTTGGAATGGGAAGGTCAAACTTTTTTGTTTTGTGGTCTTCATACAGTCTAGCTAATAGTTGAATCATTTATGAAGCAAAATTAGTGAGGTTACTTCTGTAACAGGGGTGATTAGATTTTGAATGTGTTCTTAAGTGAGTTATATTATATTTTAAACTTATTTATTTTATAATATAGCTGCATAGGCTCAGGGAAATTATTACAATAGTATAGTCCATAACAGTCATAAGTCCATCATCCTGCTGATTGTGTCCTGACATTGTAAGTAAAGACAATGGCAGAAAGTCCAGTATCTTATTATCAAAGTATATTTAACAGTCTCAGTGGGAGTCCATCTTTTGTTTGAGAGTAGAGATGCATACTGCAATGTGGCCCCTCGATATGATAGCCTCTTATATTTGTTCAGTGCAATTTTAGCTACATGATGTTCTTGAGTTTTCTCAAAATAGATTTCCTTTCATTAGTTGTCAGACCTTCTATTTGGATATGTTTTATGTCTATCCCCTCCACCCTACTACCAAAAATAATAGTAGTAGTTTAGAGATGGAATTGTCAAGGCTAAGGCTGTGTTCTGATCCCCCAGCCGAGTATCTCTGAGGCTAATAGCAAATCCTTTGATTTTTCCCAGTTATAAATATTTTAAGCAACGTCAGTGTACCTACACCTTGACGTCAGGGGAATTAATGTTTTTAGAATGCCAGCTTAAGAGCAGTCAGCTTTTCTGGCATCTGCCTGTGAAATGCAATTTAAAAATGATTGATCTGAAATGTCATTTGGTTGGCTGTGAATCATTGCTGTTTACTGATAAACCTTTGGTTCATGTAACCATCGTAACAGAACACGGGAAACAAGAAATGAGTAGGGTGCTCCTTTCTATCAAGGTAACTGAAGGCTCCATGAAGTTGCTGTTGTCAAAGAAATTATTTTTCCTGTTATTCAAAAGATACAGTCTCCTGGGCAACAAATACAGCTTTCATAATCCCTGAGATGCTATCTGGTCTCAGAGGCAGTGTCCCAACAATGCAATGCAGACAGTGACTGTTGGAACTGAAGTCTTGAACAGTGATCCCTAGCCATACGGTTGTTTGCAGACTGGCTACACGTGTTACTGCATCCACAGCGTAGTGCGAAGAAGTTTGCAAACAGCTGGGATACAGAGCGTAGATTAAACCAAATGGGGAAGCGCAGTCCCCAGAGGCTGCTGACTCAGGACATGCGGTGACTGAACTCTCATCTTTTCGACATCTCTGCTTTCAGATTGCCTGTTTGGTATCCGTGGATCAGTTTCAGCTTTATCAGCGGTTAAAATTTGAACGAGGTACGCACTCTTTTCTTGTCCGGACATTGAATGTGGTCTCATGTTTGTCATCCTTACACCAGCCCGCAGGGAGGATGAAAGCAGTTCCAGGCTGTCAGCGGGGTTGCAAGGGGACCCAGAATGGGAAAAACTGTAATTGCAACATAAAATTTCAACTCTCATCTGCAGCCAAAAAAAAAAAAAAAAAAAAAAAAAAGTGCAGACTATCAAGAAATAGGACTTCCTACATGTTGGTGGTTTTGTTTTTAATTTGGCTCCTGTTAAGAAAGGTTTTGCAAAAACCAGAGCATAGAGTGTCACTGAATATGAAATCAGAACCTGGGAAGGTTTATTTTATTTTTACTTTTTATTTTTTATTTTTACTTCTATTTCTAAGCTTATGTATTCAGAGAGAGGAAGGCAGGAGACGGTGGCGGGGGGGGGGGTGGGGGAGACTATTTGACCTTCAATTGCTGGTTTACTTCCCAAATAGAACAGCCGGGGCAGGGCCAGGCTGGAGCTAGGATCCCAGTGCTGCCTCTGGGTCTCCCACATGGGTGCAGGGGCCCAAGCACTTGTATCATCTTCACCTGCCCTTCCAAGCACATCAGCAGGGAGCCTAATCGGAAGTGGAGCAGCTGAGTCTTCAACTAACACTCACACGAATAGCTGATATGCCAGGCCGACTCAACTGATTAAACCACCACACCGACCCCAAATTGTAGGTTTAATGAGCTGATTTGAGAAAGTAAATGGTGTTGGTAGTTTGTATTGGTTTTATTTGGGGTCTTCCTAACCCAGTCACATGGACTGATTAGGTTGAGAGCATGGTTAGAATACTTACTGATTGAATGTGATGGCTGAGGATGATCGTAATGTCTGCTTACCATTCTTCCATTTTATCCCCATCTCCTCCATCCTAATTCAGTGGTAGTTGGAACATGGACAGTCCAAGCATTCTGTCGGTGCCTGGGAGCAGGGGCCATGCTCTGAGGATCCTGACCCAAAGAGCTAGGTTGGGTTTTTAGGTTTCCTCTTCCCTGGTGAGATGTAACCCCTCAAGGTTGTCAGGCCTATGAAATGACCAGGACTCAGATTGTTTATAGGATTTCCTCTCCAGTGACAGCTAGCTGTGCCCCGAGCACCCACTATTTCTTACTGTTTACCCTGTGAGAGGCATAGTTACCTCAAATGCCTTTTGATAAGTAGACACGTTTTATCGTGAGTCATTCCAGGAATTTAACATTGCATGAGTTGGTTCTCCCTGATGAATTTACAATTTGGGTTTATGTTTAAATCAGTGGCAGAGAACCAAGCTGCCATTGTAAGTTCTACCACTTACTCAGATGCATGACCGTGGACAAAAGGCTTGAAATCTCTGTCATTGTGTTTTGACATCTGCAAAATGGGGACAGTAGTCATCTGATGTCATCGAGTTGTAGTAAGGCATAAAGGGATTAGTACAAGTAAGGATTTCCTATTAGGGCTTTCTCTGGCCCATTATTACAAATACTGACTGTGGTTGGAACTAAAAACATTTGTAAATTAAAAGAAGCATTTTTACATGAAGATCTACTCCATCATTTTCTTTTTTTTTTCTAAGATTTATTTGTTTTATTACAAAGTCAGATATACAGAGAGGAGGAGAGACAGAGAGGAAGATTTTCTATCCGATGATTCACTCCCCAAGTGAGCCGCAAAGGCTGGTGCGTGCCGATCCGATGCCGGGAACCAGGAACTTCTTCCAGGTCTCCCACGCGGGTGCAGGGTCCCAATGCATTGGGCCGTCCTCAACTGCTTTCCCAGGCCACAAGCAGGGAGCTGGATGGGAAGTGGAGCTGCCGGGATTAGAACCGGCGCCCATATGGGATCCTGGGGCGTTCAAGGTGAGGACTTTAGCCACTAGGCCACGCCGCTGCCGGGCCGAACACCATCATTTTCCCTTATTTCCTTGTGTTTTTTCCAAGATGAGATGAAGATAGCATTCTTAGAGAACAGGCACCTGTGGAAATAGGTACTGAGGTTGTCAGGGAGATGAGAACACTTGTAGTTCATTGGCCGCATGTGTCCTCACAGTTGAGCGAGCCTCGCTGTGGTGAGGTATGCGTGGAAAGTTTTGGCCGAGAGTTGCACTGGGGCGTTCTTGATGTCTCTGCAGTGTGCTCCCTTGCTTTCGACTGGTTCCTTTCTGTCTGGTATGATCAAGTCGGGCAGGCCTCAGAACCCGCCCTCTCCCAGACAGTGCTACTTTCAAAGGCTCTGCGTCCATTGGCTGTATTTACACAGAGGACTGGATTTTCCTCAGAGGTTCGAGACCCATGCCCCGTAGGGAGCTGATTTGATTGTTTTGTAATTGAAGAAACTGAAAGCTGCACAGTTTGAGACTCACCTAGGATCACTTAGACCAGGATCTATCCATCCTTCTTCCCCTTATCTATGAAAAATGTAAACTTCTGTCCCTTTTTATTGTGATTGAGTATGTCCCATAAAATTACCATTTTAACTATTTTCAAGTGTACAACTCAATTATGTTCATACAGTTGTGCGGCTCTCGTCTCTGTCTGCTTCTAAAACGCATTACCCCAGCCCCTGATAACTGCTCATGTAGTTTTTAGTTGTAATGGACTTGCCCATTCTAGATATTTCTTTGTGTGTGTGTTTTAGGATTTTTTAAATTCTTTATTTTATGACACTGTTCAATAGGCATTGGTCTAGATATCTCAAAAAGTGGAATTATGTGGTCTGTTGTTTTTACTTAATAGTTTCAAGATTCATCTGTTATGTAGCATGAATCTCACTTGTAGCAGAACTTGTTTTGGTTGAGTATCTGCTGTGTATTTATATCACATTCTGCTTATCCATGCCTCTATATTGCAAGATGCTTGTGTTAATTCTACCTAATGATTGCTTTGGACATTGAGGTACAAGAATCTGAGTTCTTGCTTTTGGTTATTTTGGGGGTATATACCAAGGAGTGGAATTGCTGAACTGTACAACACTGTAAGATAAATGTGTTTAGTTGGAAAGGGTTGGAGTATGCTGAATTTGGTTACCATTTGTTTGAGTCCTTCATTTTATAAAGAAGAAATTTGAGGCCCAGAAATATTTTGAGCTTTGGCTGTTCTGGAAGGCAATTTGTAATCATGTAGTTCATTCTTTATAAAGAATTATTGACAAATAAACATCCCACGAGTTTAAGAAAGTCCACATAATGGAATTGACTGATTTGGGACAGCCTTTATCCAAATCATGTGTCTCATTTTTGCATAATAGCCTTCCTAGCTACCCCCAAAGTCAAGACTTTTACCATTTGGGTGCTTTTGAGGTCCACATTTTATTTTGCGAGAATATATTCTAGGAAGCTACTTGTAAGGGGATTTTGGGTGTACTAAATGCTAATATTGTTAATGATTAAATGACTGAGCAGCTGACGGGAATCTCATTGGCTAGGCTATGAAACGTAACTGGAATGAGGCTGTTCTAGAGAAACTGGAATGAGATGAGATGAAACCCTGTTGTTTTAGTTATAAAAAATATCCTTCTCTGTATCCAGTGCTCATTGCCTACCAACTTACTTTTAGTCTTCAGATCGTTGTCCCCTGCTTTATGTCACATGCTTGATTAACTTGCCTTTTGTGTCTTTCTTTATCTGATTCCTTATGAAGAAAAACGAGTTTGAATAGGATCATGTAGAAATGATCAAGACATTCTCACAAAGAGGGGCACTTAACCTTGGTGGTGGTTCTAGCCACTTCCTTCTGCCTGTCACTTTTCCATTCGTGACTGCTCTCTTGCCCCTGTCCCTTCCTGTATTGGTCTTCCTAGACTAACAAAGAAAAGGGAATACTGGCATGATTCATGTGGGTGATCTTTTTTCGCCTATTACTGTTCCTAAACCACATACCTGATGGTTGATGCTGAAGTTTTGTTGTCTGTTATTTCCAAAACCTACTTTTTCAAAGTGCTTTCTTTGAAAATTGGAATGAGATCACCCTGCTCTAGCTCTTATCACTTTCCCTGGGTTTTATGAGCCTGTTTTACTTCCTGTATGGCAGGTTACTTCACTTCCTAGGTACATTACTCTGTCTGTTATTGGCTATTTGTAGGTGGAGGTGAGAAACCAAAAGATTAAGTGGGAAATTGTTCTTCACAAAGAGAAATAGAGTAGGAGCACACATTTGGTGTCGAGATGAAGACCTTGGTTGGTTGTGTTGCCTGCAGGCCTTATAGTGCCTAGATTTGAGTTCCAGGTCCACTTCCAATTCCAGCTTCTTGCTAATGGGCAACCTGGTGAGCAGATGATGGCTCCAATGGCTGGGACCTTTGAGGAGTTGAACCAACAGATTTTTCTTTGTCTAGCTCTCTGTCTCTGCCTTTCAAATAGTTTTTTTTTTTCTGTTTTTTATTATTATTATTATTGGAAAGCCGGATATACAGAGAGGAAGATCTTCCATCCGATGTTTCACTCCCCAAGTGAACCGCAACGGGCCGGTGCTGTGCCGATCCGATGCCGGGAACCAGGAACCTCTTCCAGGTCTCCCACACGGGTGCAGGGTCCCAAAGCCTTGGGCCGTCCTCAACTGCTTTCCCAGGCCACAAGCAGGGAGCTGGATGGGAAGTGGAGCTGCCGGGATTAGAACCGGCGCCCATATGGGATCCCGGGGCGTTCAAGGCGAGGACTTTAGCCGCTAGGCCACGCCGCCGGGCCCTCAAATAGGTTTTTAAATGAAGTAAAAGAGGAATTTGTTTCGTCATTGTTGTCTGTCCATCCACTGTATTCACTCATGCGTTCAATATGCATTTTTATGTACTGAGTATCCCATAACCATATGCTTCTTCAAGCTGTAGTTCTATTTGCCTTTGGAAGCACATTTACTCAGTCTGCCTGATAAGCTTTCTATAAACAATTTACTTCTTCCTTTCAACAGTGGAGAGACAGACAAGACTCCTATCTACTGATGCGCTTCCCAGTTACAGTGCGTATAGGTGGAACAGGCCAAATCTGGGAGCTGGGAACTTGGTCTGTTTCTTCCTTGTGGGTTGCCAGAACCCAGGTACTTGAACTCTCACTTGCTGCCCCACAAAGTGCATATTAACAGGAAGTTGAATCAGGAGCCAAGCTTGGACTCCAACCTAAGCATTCTGATTTGGGATGTAGACATCTTAAGTGGAATTTAAAATTTATTTATTTTTGCTTAAAAGTCAGAGTTACGGAGCAGTGGGATGGAGACAGAGAAAGAGAGAGACCTTCCATCTGTTGGTTCACTCCCCAAATGGCTGCAATAGCCAGCGCTGAGTGGATTTGAAGCCAGAAGCCAGGAGCTTCTTCCGGGTCTCCCATGTGCGTGTAGGAACCCAAGGCCTTGGGCAAGCCTCCGCTGTTCTCCCAGGCTTTTAGCAGGGAGCTGGATCAGAAATGGGGCGACTGGGGCACAAACTGGTGCCCGTATGGGATGCTGGCACTGCAGGTGGAAGATAAGCCTGTTACGCCACTGTGCTGGTTCCTTCACTGATTTAAAGACTCACCGTCTTCACATTTGGATGTTGCTTCTTGACTTTCATCTTGCTCTTTTAATGTCCTTGATGAAATGCTCCCACACTGTCTTCTGTATCTGATCATTAAGGTGTAATTTCCTCAGTGTTCCCTGTCTGGTTATTTTGTTTCTTGCAGTGTTTCCCCTTTTAAAAAAAAGTCTATGATGCTTAATGAGTTTATCATCTGCTCAGCTTTATTTTTAATTCCTATCTCTCATTAGTCATCTTCCTTCTCATAGTCTCCGATCACAAGCCCATTTTTTTATAGAGTGAATGTGTGTGTGTGTGTGTGTGTGTGTGTGTGCGCGCGTGTGTGTGTTTGCTTTTTTAGCCTACTTTTTGGTGTTTTGTGGTAACTGTATGACTAAGTCCAGGGTTTCCTTCCTAAGCTGTGCTTTTTCGAGATAACACGTTTCCCTCGGCTTAAGCTTCCTGTTTGCCATGCGATAGTCTCTTGTTGCTCACTTATAAGTACAAAATAGTCACAACTAGATGTTTTAAAGTATCTGTGAGATAAAACTTTCACTGAGCGGCAGGTGAAGTTTCTGAAAAGGACCAGGTAAATGTTGACCTCTTCCTGTGTGGGCTTCTGTTTTCTCATCTAAAAAATGGAAATAATGATGGAATCATCATCCTACAGTTATTGTAAAGAATGAATAAATGGGACCAGGTGCGGTAGCCTAGCACCTAAAGTCCTCACCTTGCACGTGCCAGGATCCCATATGGGTGCTGTTTCTAATCCTGGCAGCCCTGCTTCCCATCCAGCTCCCTGCTTGTGGCCTGGGAAATCAGTGGAGGATGGCCCAAAGCCTTGAGACCCTGCACCCACATGGGAGACCCAGAAGAACTCCTGGTTCCTGTCTTCAGATCAGCTCAGCTCCAGCTGCTGCGACTACTTGAGGAGCAAACCAGTAGATGGAAAAATCTGTCTCTTCTCTCTGTATATCTGCCTTTCCAATAAAAAATAATAAAGATTGTAAACAGAATGAATAAGTAAATATTATGCATCTGTCATAGAGTGGACTTTGCAAGTTACTATTGTCATTTTAAAAATTATTATTATGTATAATTGCCACCATTGAGTTTTACCTTTTCCATTGTTTTCTAAAAAGATCCAAGGATATTCCACAATCTTAATCATCCCTTGGACTGTTCATATGAAACAATAATATCCTGTCTGTTTCCTTTTCATCACCAATCAAATATTTTTTTATTTTTATGTTTTTAAAGATTTATTTATTTATTTGAAAGGGAGAGTTACAGAGAGCGAGGGAGAGAGGGACAGAGAGAGAGCGAGAGAGAGAGATCATGTAAGTGCTGGTTACTCCCACAAGGGCTGGTTACTCCCACAAGGGCTGGGGCTGGGCCAAACTGAAGCCAGGAGCCAGGAACTTCATCTGGGTCTCCCACATGAGTGCAGGGGCCCAAAGCCATGGGCCATTCCCCGCTGCTTTTCCCAGGCCGTTAGCAGGGGGCTGGATGGGAAGCACTTCTGTGGGTCAGCGATAGAAGAGCATCCCATTAGATCATCTCAAAAGATTTTTTCAAAGTTTGAAATTCTCTGGATCTCTTCGGCTACCTTGAGATCACTGTCTCTGGCTACTTCTGTTTTGGCTGCATTTACTGTAGCAGATGTTAATTCTGATCAGTTTAATTGCGTTTTCATGATCTACGGATGACCTTTGTTCTTTGAGAGATCAGAAAACAAATTAACTTTGCCATAATTAAAAATTCAATGGGTCATAAAAGTTAAAACAATTTGATTTATTCCCACAGATAATTAAATTAGCTTGGTGTCATTGTGTTTCCCATAATCATAAGAATTTGTAGGATGTCTTCTTTTTTTGACAGTTTTCACCTCACTCTTGTTAGTTGAGAGAATATATATCAGAATGAAAAGAAAACCCTACCTATTTGATGGAAATGGTGTCAGAGGAACCCCGTCCGTCTTTGATCTGTTTTCAACAGAATCCATTTGACATCCATTTGAATCACACCTGGTCCTTTACAACTCAGAGCTATCCTAATTCTCCAGAATGTTTCTATTTTTAAAATCTTATTTTTTATCTTAGAATTTTTTTTTTTTAATTCAAGAGCCAGAGAAAGAGTGAAACTGAGAACTCCCATAAGCTGAGAGCAGGAATAAGCCTAGAATCTATTTGGAAGATAGTAAAGAGGCTTTTGTGATGGAGTGAAGTGAGAGTCTCAGGGCTTAATTGGAAGTAGCGATCAAGAGCCTGATCACATAGATGACAGTGAGACCTAAGTCACTGGACAAGTTATTTGATGTGACTTCCACCATTAGAAAATCGGTCTGGCTGCCACAGGAAGAGTTGATCCTAGTGGGATGACATGGTATCAAAGAAATCTGATAGGAGGCTATTGTGGCAATAGAACCCAAGAGGACTTCTGGAAGATATTTCCATTATTTCCTTTCGAAGCAACACTTTGTAAGGTTTTTTGTTGGCTGTATGTAAAGTTCCATGTTTTGTAAAGTTAACATCTTTCTGTAGTTGAGTTGCTCTGTAGAGGTGGGTAGGGATTTTTGGTCTAATGCGGGTCCTAACTTGCAGCCCACACGGGGACTGAGACTGGGTGATTTCAATGTGCATACGCCTTGTTGATGAGCGCACTAGAAGAGAGAAACCAACAGATCCCAATGCAAAGCATTTCAAGATCGTATTATTAGTGTCTGTGTTATAAATCATTTGTTGGCACTAAGGTACATTTAGGCTTTTTGAAAAACCCAGAACTTTACCACTTCAAATCAATAATGACATCCCACAGCTCTATCAAGTAAGTTGCTAAAAAGAAAACAAGAAGCCACCTTTGCCTACAATCGAAAGTCTGTCTCCCTGATGAATGAAGAACAGCCGTTAACAAGATGCTGATTCTGTGACCCTCCTGCCACCCCCCAGTTAAGACAAGCCAATATAAAAGTGAGGTTGTTTTTCTTTATTTTTATTGGAAAGGCAGATTTACAGAGAGAAGGAGTGACAGAAAGAAAGATCTTTAATTCACTGATTCACGGCTGGAGCTGAGTTGATCCGAAGCCGGGAGGCTCTTCCGGGTCTCCCACATGGGTGCAGGGTCCCAAGGCTTTGAGCCATCCTCCACTGCTTTCCCAGGCCACAAGCTGCTTCTTGCCTGTTCATGAAAGCAGTGGTGATCTATTCTTTTAGTACCTGCTCTGAGAAAATGCCGGGACTGAGTAACCTTGTGGACTGTAGACTTAGATCCATTCTACCGTGATCATTGTCCATGATCGTATTGTACTGCCACTCGTGTTCATCTATACAAGAGAGTAAATGAAGAGGTAGGAAGTCCCAAACTTAAATGACAGACCACATTTTCTTTCTTTCTGCTACAGAAGTTCACTTGGACCCCTACCGGACATGGTGCCCTGTTGCAGACTGTCAGACTGTGTGCCCTGTTGTATCCAGTGACCCAGATCAGCCTGTGCTGGTGGAATGCCCTTCCTGCCATCTGAAATTCTGCTCATGTTGCAAGGATGCTTGGCACGCAGATGTTGCCTGTAGAGACAACCAACCTGTTGTCCTGCCAGCAGAGCACGGGTAAGAAAGAGAATTTTGTCTCTCTTTTTTGTCACTAGTGTGCTTAGAAACCCAGCATGTGTTGCTTGGGGAAGGAGTTGCCCTGTGATGGTGCTTGGAGATGGTAAGTGGAGAAGTGTGTCAGAATCGGTAAGTTGCTAACAAAGCATTACTAAAAAAAAAAAAATGCATTTCTAAAAGGGATCTTAGTTATTAATATAGCCCCAGGAGAGTCTTCCATATACTATAGAAGTTCTGCTTGTTCTTTAGGTAGGGAAGTTCCATGTTTCACTGGCTCCTCAGCAGAAAGGGCTTGTTCATAGCTATTTATTACAGGCCTGCAAATATTGGTCCTTCAGAGTCCATGAAAAATGGAATTAAAAGGTGAGTATTCTGGTGTAAAAATAATGCATGTCTTTTTTTTATGAAAGTATGCATAGTTTTGTCATAATATGCATTCTGCACAAATGTTTTGAATACCATTCCAATGCATGGATTTCAGCCTTTTTTTTTTAATTCCCAAATACATTTATCTTTTAGTTCCCTTTCCCCAAGAATTTTAGACATATTTTTCTTGAATTAATTTTCTGCCTTGACTAAATTGCCGTCCCGTGAGGTGTGCTCATCATAGCAAAAGAAACTAGTGTGCTGTTGTAGAAAAAGAGGCTTTGATCCCAAGGAGAGGTTTTCCTGTTGTCTGTGCCCTGGACTGGTGGGGCCAAGGCCGCGAATTCCTTATGAAGAGAAGCAATTAAACCTGTGTCTTTCAGTACCCAGAGTTTGAGCAGCAGCAGGGCCAAGAGCGAGGGAACTTTATGTTCAGTCCCTTGCTTTGCTTTAGGCTGTGGCTGTCCTGCCTCAGCAGGAACAGAATTCCAATGTCACGGTCCAGTTGGTCTCATCACTCCATGCCTGTAAGAGTGGAGAGCAGTCTTCAGAAATAGTAATGCTACCCGGCTGGGAGGCTGTTTGTGAATCTCTCTCCAAGTGCAAAGAACAGGAGGTCTGATACACACAGGGAGCCTGCACCCCCTCAGCAGGGCCCAAGCCAGGGCTTTTGGCATTTTCACTGCCATAGCAGTCGGCTTCCTGGGAGTCAGAGGGGAACATGCAGAACTCAGAGAGGAGCTGCATTCTGACATTGGCCTCTGGTGTCTGAGTGTCCTCATGTAATTCATTCAGCTTCTGTAGGTCATTCAGTTTTCTCATTTGGGAAGGAAAAAATAATGGATTGAAATAGGCATTGTTGGGCACCGTGCGGTAGCCTAGATGCTGAAGTCCTTGCATTGCACACGCTGGGATCCCGTATAGGCGCTGGTTCGTATCCTGGGAGCACCGTTTCTCATCTAGCTCTCTGCTTGTGGCCTGAGAAAGCAGTCAAGAACGGCCCAAGGCTTTGGGACCCTGCACCCGCATGGGAGACTTGGAAGAGGTGCCTGGCTCCTGGCTTCAGGTCTGCGCAGCTCTGGCCGTTGCAGCCGCTTGGAGAGTGAATCAATGGACAGATCTTCCTGTCTGTATCTCCTCTTCTCTGTATATCTGACTTTCAAATAAAAAAAAAATCTTAACAAAAAAAGCAGCATCCCACTACTATTTAGAGTTGCTGCCAGCACCAAGTCCAATCAGTTTTGATACTTTGAGAATCCAGTGTTGCTGTGTGCTGGGTGGGCCTGTTGATAAACTGTGGCTAATGTGTAACCCAGGCCCTGGATGCCCGCCCCAATGTATGCCACCTCTCATTTCCTGTGTCCTTTGGGCCGTGAGCCTGTACCAGCCTGTTCACCTGTTTGGAGCAGGTCTTTTCAACAGCATTGAACATTTATGTTGTGGAGTTAGTTATTCAGACTCTCATGTGTTTAATGTGCATGATCTAAGCCCCAATTGGATCCCATGCTAGCATCTTTGTTGTACAACTGACTCTTTAAGACAATCTTTTTTTTTTTTTTTTTTTTTTTTGTTGATAAGGGTTTTTATTTTATATTTTGTCATCTCAAAGTCTCATGATAGATATCGGCCACCTGAATACACAAAATTAGGCTATTTGTACAGAAAGGGAAAAGAATAAACTCCAATGAAAGTTCACCTTGACCAGAGAACAGACAACCTCCGATAGAAACCACACACGGGAGGAGCCAATATACGTGTACATAGATAGAATGTATAGGTATGTATAGATTTCTGGTCTCAGAGGACACAGCAAAAGAAAAAGTGTAAGGTTTGCAGTGCTATACCTACAGTAAGGGAGTAAGTTTACCAGCTTTCAAACAGTCACATTCAGTTTTCCAAGGAAGCACATAAGTGAATAGCAGTGGGGACATTTTAACACTCTACCAGGCTCCAGAGCAATCCAGTGATGGCTTGATTAGAAGGGAGGGGAGAAGGATTGGATGAGAGGCTTCACTTCCAAAGCAAAGGTTGAGGGTAAAAAATAGGACACACAGATTATTAGATGTCTGGATAACTCGAAACAGCAAAGAAAATGTATTTATTTCAGCTGTGAAAAAGATTACATCACTGTACTTTCCACCGTTGATTTAATGCATGCCATTGCCAAATTAATCTTTCATTTCCTGGGTGTAAGCCCTGATACCTGAGGGTTCATTCATGACTACCAGGAACCCTGGGGGTTCAGTTGATGATTGTCAACGGATCGCAATTTCTCACCCATTTTGTTTTGCAGAGCCCTCTTTGGAACAGACGTGGAGGCCCCCATTAAGCAATGCCCAGTCTGCCGGGTTTATATCGAACGCAACGAAGGCTGTGCTCAGATGATGTGCAAGAACTGCAAGCACACCTTTTGCTGGTACTGCCTCCAGAACCTGGATGTAAGTTGCACCTGCCAGGGCTGCCTCACCTGGTCCTTCCGGTTCTGTACCTGCGCCACAGGTGCCATCCCACAGGTTTCCCTTTTCAAATACTCAGCTTATTTTCGTCCTGCAAAAGGGATTTGTTTTTCTTCATGATAAGTAATTGTTTTGAATTGTTTTATTAAGAACTGTACATATTCGTGGGTAACTGTATGGGATTGTAGTACACATAAAGAATGCATATCGATCAAGTAAGGACAGCAGTTCTTCGACATTGCTTTATGGCTAGGGGCTTGCACTTCTTTTCTTGTAAGTCTGCTACTCTAGATTTTTATAAAGTTCTTTTTGATTAACTTAGGCATATCATTTGGGCTTTAAAGGCAAGCTTTTGTTGCAAGGGCTTTTTCCATTGTGAGAGATACTGTCCCATACCTTTATGGACGATTGGAGAATAATATTGCCATTCTAGCAAATTATCACAGACTCCATGGCTCTAAACAGCACAGATCTGTTACCTTACACTTCTGTGCATTGCAGGTCCTACAAAAGCCTCACGCTGTGGGTAGGAACGCATGTCTTTCTGGAAGCCCTGGGAAGAGTGTGTCCTTGCCTTTCTGTCCCTTCTAGGCTGCCCACGTTCCTTGGCTGTGATCCCCTTGCTCCATCTTCAGTGCCAACAACATCATGTCTCTCTGACACTTTTTCCATGATCATTATTCTCTGTGACCTAGGGGGAAAAGAAAGGATTTTCTGCCTTTGAACACACCCCTCCTGAGCTTGGGCCATTTGCATGGTGTAGGATAGTCATCAAATCTCTTTTGCTATGTACATGAACTATTTGCAGGTTTGGGAACCACTTCGTAAGCATGGGGGTGGAGGTTATCATTGTTTTCTCCATTACAGTTGGGTGGTTTTCCTCTTGTATAATTTAAGGAAAATAACTGTTCGGATCAATAGTGTTTTGTTTGTTTTTTTTTTAATGCATTCACTGGCATGACTGCGAATTGTTCCCTTGAAGATCAAGCAGTTGGCCTAATTATTATTTCCTTTTACTCTTCATGCTGGATGTTTAGGATGGTACCTATGAATAAGAATCTTTGTAAAATGTTTGATTTTACTTTCTAAGATTTTTTTGTTGACGTGAAATACTTGTACATTTTTGGGGGTACACTGCAACATTTCAACATATGTAGTATAATTTAATCAAATCGGGTAACTAGCACTCCTGTTTTCTTTTATGTCTCTTTTATGTTTGGCGCTGCTTTCTTCTACTTTATTATTATTATTTTTAATTATTTATTATTTTTAATTCATTAATTACATTGTATTATGTGATACTCTTCTGCTTTATTATGCAGTGTATGATACATGATTGGAAAAGGAATTGTAATCAGGAGCCGTTGTTTAGTGTAGCAGTTAAGATGATGCTTGAAACACCGGAATCCTCTATTGGGATACCTATATTCAGCTCCTGTATCTGCTCCTGGTTCCAGTTGTCCGCTAATGTGAACCCTAGCAGGCAGCAGGTGATGGCTCAAGTACTGGGGTCCCTGCCATCCAAGTGGAAGACCTGGATTGAGTTTCTGACTCCTGGGCTTTGTCTTAGCCCAGACCCATCTGTTACTGATATCTGAGCAGTAGGCCAATGGTTGGGAGATTCTGTGTGTGTGTGTGTGTGTGTGTTTCAGATAAACAGCACAGCAAATAACAAGAATTTTAATGACAGTCTTTCAAGGAGAACTATCAAGTAGGGAAAAGAAAATTTATCTTTAAAAAAATATATAGCAACCCCGGTTGAAAGAAATATTTCTCCTTTAAAATTATTTTGGAGGCCAATGTTATGGAATAGGAGGATGCCAAGCCTTTCCCTGTGGTGCCAGCATCCCATATGGATTTCATTTCACATCCCGATTGCTCTACTTCCGATCCAGTTCCCTGTTTGTGGCCTGAGGAAGCATTAGAGGAAGGCCCAAGTGCCTGGGCCCATATACCCATGTGGGAGACCAGGAAGAAGCTCCTGGTTCCTGGCTTGTCTCTGGCCAATGTGGCCATGTGGGAAGTGAACCAACGGGTGGAAGATCTATGTCTCTTTTTTCCTGTAACTCAAATAAAAAAAATATGAATGTTATATGTTGTGTATAAACTAAAATTGAAATGTAAGTGAGGTGGTCACAGAAGGTGGCTAGGAACTCGCATTTACTTTTAACATATTGGTTACTCATTACTATGTCAATTAATTCCATAATGATGTAAATTTTTGCTGATGGTATGTTGGAGCTTTCAATTGACTGGGATGATACTCTGCTGGCTCTGTCTTCAGACCAGAGAGGGTATACCGAAGAAGCCGTTGAACTTGACTGGACAATAAGATGCTGGACTCTATGTTTGGTATATGCTTGCAATGGGGGAATCTGAACTGAACTTGAGCTGTGGTTATGCAACAAGGTGGAGGAATCCACCATGGTGGGAGGGTTTGGGGAGGGGTGGGGAGAACCCAAGTACCTATGAAACTGTGTCACATAATACAATGTAATTAATGAATTAAAAATAATAAATAATAAAAAATTTTTTTTAAAGATTTATTTATTTTTATTGTAAAGTCAGATATATAGAGAGGAGGAGAAACAGAGACGAAGATCTTCCGTCCAGTGATTCACTCTCCAAGTGACTAGAATGGCCAGTGCTGCACCGATCCGAAGCCAGGAGCCAGGAACCTCCCCTGGGTCTCCCACGTGGGTGCAGGGTCCCAAGGTTTTGGGCTGTCCTCGATTGCTTTCTTAGGCTACAAGCAGGGAGCTGGGATTATAACCGGTGCCCATATGGGGTCTGGGCATGTTCAAGGTGAGGTCTTTAACTGCTAGGTCACCACGCCGGGCCCTCTAATAAGAAATTTTAAAAAACGATTTTGGAGCCGGGTGGCGTGGCCTAGCGGCTAAAGTCCTCGCCTTGAACGCCCCGGGATCCCATATGGGCGCCGGTTCTAATCCCGGCAGCTCCACTTCCCATCCAGCTCTCTGCTTGTGGCCTGGGAAGGCAGTCGAGGACGACCAAAGCTTTGGGAGCCTGCACCCGCATGGGAGACCCGGAAGAGGTTCCAGGTTCCCGGCTTCGGATCGGCACAGTACCAGCCATTGCGGCTCACTTGGGGAGTGAATCATCGGATGGAAGATCTTCCTCTCTGTTTCTCCTCCTCTCTGTATATCTGACTTTGTAATAAAAATAAATAAATCTTTAAAAAAAAAAAAACGATTTTGGAGATTTTCCCAAGCCCTCTGACTAACAGCTTTGATATTTAAGAGCTACCATCATTCTAAGTGAGTAATATTCTGGATAAAGATTTCAGAGTGTGCAGCGCACATGCATTAAAAAAAAAAAAAGGAATCTTGATTGTTTTCGTTCAGGTTTAAACAGAGTGTTAATTGGGTTCATATCCACGTGCAGGCCAAGTCTATGAGAGTCATTGTACATTCCACGTCTGCATCCCATGGCTGAAGTATGCCTGGTGGCCAGTGCTGCTGGGAACACACTGTTCTCCAGCTGTGCCGATGAAATGGTGCAGATGTTCAACATGTGGAGACACAGAGATCAAACACTGAAGCGTCTCTCTCCTCACTGTTGAATCAGATGCCGTCCTGTTTGTTTTCATCAGGGCCACCGACTTCTTGATGATGCTCTTGGTCCATTGGCGAGAGTTCGATGTCATGGAGTGGTATTGATCTCTATAGGGACATGGGAAGCATGGGGTGATGTCTAAAAGCCAAGCCCAAGATAGCAAGATTTGGAGTGTCACTAAGGTGTCGAGCTGGTTTCTGCCTTGATCCTCAGCCCTGCGGACCATGATGGCAGAGTGTTACTCTTTGTCTTTGGAGTTCTGTTCCCCACTTGTAGCCTCATGACTCTTCCCATCAGTGCTTCTGTTTCTTACCCACGACTTTAATTCTGGTTCTCTCAACATATCCACAGGTTCATCTCTGCACCATTTAAGAGGAGTCAGAGAGTCAAAGGAGCAGGTTGTTCTCCAGCCTGCCTCTTCTCCCTCCTGCCCCTCTATTTTTCTTGCTCATTTGGAAGCCAGGCTTCAGAGAATCCTTGTCATCCTGTCGGCATCCGCTCACCTGCTAATCACCACGGTGCAGTCATATTGCCACCCTGTCCTGTCACATCGTGACTGCGTTATCACCAGAATCTGAGTGATACCAGCCCAGGCTTCTGTCCTGCCTTGCCTTGTGCTTCTGCTGCATCTGACGTCTTGGTCTCCTCCATGTCCAGCAGGTGACCTCTGCTGAGTTTCCTTCTGCCTCCCTGGACACAACTTGGGTCTCTTGTGAAGTCTTCGCCAACCCATTCTTGAATGTTTGATAAATTCTTGGCTTCTCTAGCCACACCTGCTCCCGGATGATCTCCTTTGCATCTCTGGTTTCTTCTACCTCATGAGCGCCGAAGCCCAAGTTTTTTTGTCAGCTTCCGGGGTGTACAATCTGTAGAATGAGCTACCTTTTGGGAAGGACTGTCTGGAGGCTCTCAACTGTCTCCTAAGCTCAACCTGTACAAACAGAAGCTACCTCTGCATTGTTGTTTCTCTCGACAACACCGCCTGCTCTCTGCCCAGCATCTTTACTCTCAGCTGTGGTTTCTTTTCGTTACTCTCTAGCTGTCCTCTTAGTATTCCCCAACTCTGCTCTCCTCTTCTTCCTTCAGCTGTTATTTCTCTCACCATAACCTATTGCTCAGGACCTTGCCATACCATATTACACCCTGTTGGAGCCTGCATTAGCTTTCTAAGATAATCAGATCATTAATCTCTTGTAGAATAAATCAAGTTTCTCATTGGTTACAATCTGTTTTCATTCAGTGACTTACAACATTATTAAAATAGCCTATAGATTATGGGTTTAGGGCTGGCATTGTTGCCTTGTGGGTTAAGCAGCACCAGTATCCTATATGGACACCAGTTCGAGTCCAGTTGCCTTCTACTGTGTCTGGCAAAGCAACAGAAAATGGCTCAAGTGCTTGGACCCCTGTACCCGTGTGGGAAACCAAGATGAAGCTCCTGACTCTTGCCCTTGACCTGGGCCAGTCATGGCTGTTGCAGCCATTTGGGAGTGAACCAGTAGATGGAAGACAGATCTCTCTCTTTCTTTGCCTTTCAAATAAAATAAAGCACAAATTTTAAAAATGTTTTTTGAAATCTGAACTTGACGTTCCTAGTGTCATTACCATCTTGCAGAGAGACTTTTTTTCCTTTAGGTGACCTGATGTCCTTTGTAGCGATCTCCCAGTTCAAAACCGCATGTTGATGGAAACCATTCTGTTTTTCAGAATGACATTTTCCTCAGGCATTATGACAAAGGACCCTGCAGGAATAAACTCGGTCACTCGAGAGCATCGGTGATGTGGAACCGAACACAGGTAACCCTGACCTTGGAAACATCCCAAGTCAAGGAGGGTGTGCGATGGCTCAAGTATCCGCCCATGCCAGTCTGGGAGGTTCTGCGAGTTCTGGGGGCAGTGTAGGGAAAAGCAGTGGGGCAGCTGCCACAGTTAATCCAGAGTGACCATCTTGTTGAAGACAAGTGGAGGGTCAGAGACCCCAGAAGGTCAAGCAAATACTGGTGACCTACAGTATGAGTGCATGCCTGCTTTTCCTGCTGGACACTTGTGAGGAGGGCGGTGCTCTCGCAGCCCGTGAGCCCCCCTGGGCCTTGGAGCCCTCTGTACCTACCATTGTGGTGTTTGTGCGGCAGGCTCAAAAGAGTCATGGTTTATTTTTATATCTCTGAAAGGCCACAGCCCTTTCCAGGGAGGTCGTGCTAATAACCCAGCAATCAGTTTTCAGTCCCTTGAGACTGTAGAGACAGTTCAGACAGAGAACATGCCAATAGCAACAGTTCATGATTAAACTGGGTTTCAGACAGAGCTGGAGTTTAGCTGGTTTGTGGTCACCCTTCATTTCGATTTTGGTATCTCCCTGCTTTGTATCTATTTTAGACCAGTGGTGGATGCTGCTTAAAAGAGCCTTGTAAATACAACTGCGTTGTGTGCCTGAGTCTGGGAAGTGTGAGGTGTAGGGGGCTAACATGTTTGATTCTGGTCAGTGTTGTATTCCTGCTTTGCAGAGGCCATTTTCTGGCTGTGTCCTCTCTTAACAGAGAGCATGGAAAAAGGGAACAGGCATCTCACATCTCTTCCTATAGGGTCACTAAACACACCATGAGGACTCTATTCTTAGAGCCCAATTAACTTCCAGCTCCAAAATTACCTCGGGGATGAAGGTTTCCGCCTGTGAATTTGGAGGGCACCAAGTCAGTCACTCCATAGCAGATGGTGCCCTCGGACTAAATACACATGCAACAAGATGTAACTGTCCAACCATGCTTTTCTTTTACGTTTCCAGGTGGTGGGGATTCTTGTAGGATTGGGCATCATTGCCTTGGTGACTTCCCCGTTGTTACTCCTGGCCTCCCCGTGTATAATCTGCTGTGTCTGCAAGTCCTGTCGGGGCAAGAAGAAAAAGCATGATCCGGCCACCACTTAAGGATTCCCTCCCTTTTGCCGTCCATGTGCCACAGATGTCTGGGTTCTAAGAGACAGCACAGGGTGTTACAGCCCCCTTTGGTGGCCTTGCCTCCTTCTCCTTGCCAAACTTTGGAAGTGCCTCTGTGTCCAGACTTTGAACTTGCCTGCCAGCCTTCGACATTGAGAAAAGCCAAGTCCTGGGTGTGACAAGAACCAGGCTCTGCATTCCAGGCTGTGTCTATGGAGCAGGTTGGACACTCTGGGGTTGCTTGAGAAGAATGCACACATCATCATTTTCTCATCCAAAGAATCCTCCCGAGCTGTTCAACTTCCAGCCAAGTTCAAGGAGCCTGAGTGAACATTTGATGTAATAAATGTGTTGTGCTTGGCGACGTATGCGGTCATAGAAATCCCAGTCTCTTCTGTGCTGATTTGACCACCTTGAGACACCTGATGGAAACCCAGAGCAGGAAGGGAAGGATCAACCGCAGAAGGAGGAATTCTCAGGCTGCTTCTCCGAGGAGTGGATGGCTTTGTGTTACTGGGTGTGCCGTTCCCAGTGTTCCCGCAGTGACCTGGCAAAGGCACAATGGCTTTCTTCTTGTGTGATCTCAACTTCCAGTAGGAGAAACTGCCGTGCACAGGGGGTTGTCTTTTCCCCCCAGTAAATGGGTTACAGCATGTGATACAGCATGGTCTAATTTAGGCATTTTGTTTTTTTTCTTTCTTGGCAAGCAGAACGTCCCGAGGGCCAACTTGTCACTTACAGCCTGGAGCTGTAGTCTACAAAATTGCTTTCTATGAAATGTGCATCCAGTGGCAAAGCTTTACCATGCTCCTGAGAGATCCCAAGGGGTCTTTCTCAGGCTGTGTGTTCCCAACAAAATTGCAACTGGACTTAAAAGTACACCACTGACATAAATATTAAAAACCATGCATTCATCTGAAGTCCACGTGACATGTAGCCCAACTAGAATTTTTACGCATTGGACCTGCATTGGTATACCCAGTAATACGCAAAAACCCATTCTATCCTTTTGGGACTAAAATGGTTCACTATAAATCAATCTGGAGATATTTTACATATTATGTATGTGAATTTTGGCCAAGGGGATAGACTCAGAAAGATTAGTCTCTTCAAACAGTCCCTAGAACAGTGTCATGTCATCTCTGGAAAAAAAAAAATAAACACACACACAACTCATTGGTAATCAAGTTATGTATATATTTTTCTACACAAGCCAGAGCAGTCCACTTTCCTGGTGGCTTAGTGCTGCTCGTTCAGCATCTGTTAGGACAACCGAGTATGCTGTTTGTGTACAGGCACAGATAAAGCAACAAAAACATGTAACAAATAAAATGAAAGTGTTTTGAATCTCTTAGAGTTTGGATTTCTGTCACCTCCTTGGTGACTTATTTTTCCCATGAGACCATTAGTCAGACTTGAATAAATGGGTTTGGAAGAGGTAAAACCCTTTGTTCCCACTGACAGGATTATAGAATGGCATATGTGCCTGGTGCTTGGTGAGAACCATACTGAGTATTAACAGGGAGCTTTGCTTGAAGCCAGGGTACCCTACCAAGAATCTTCAGGGTACATGCTATTATCTGAGGTAACTGGGTAACCAGCTTACTCCAATGCTGCTATCCTGCACTTGTTATTAAAGGATGAGACTATGCCTCTGGAATGGGATGTTTCCTGAGTGAGGAACTTCCATTCACACATATACATTGATACCTGATATATGTACAGCACACATGTAGGTCACGTACCTTTTTATTTACAGTTTGTATAGAACGTAGATGAGAACTCTGGGAAAACTTTGGCAGCCAACCCAAATCACTTGTAATCATTTATTAGAAATTTCTCAATAATAAGCATTTTTTTTTTTAAAAAAATCCAAACACTTCATAAAAAAGAAAGCCTGGCTTTTATCACTGTATTTCACCTTGGTATAAATACAAATGTAGATATATTTAAAGTGTTCATTTGCTTTGTCTATACATAGCCTACTGCCTCACTACGGGCAAAGGGCATTGAGAACTGCTCAGGGGATCACAGGAACTCAACCGAAATTGAATTTTTGTAACAAGAATGTTCACAGTGGCAATGTCCTCCTGTATTAGTAAGCTCTCTATGGTTTGTTCCATAAAGAATTATTAAATGGAAATGGATTCCAAGTCACCAAAAATGCTCTGTTCTTAGTGGAAGAGCTCTTGAATTTGGAGTCAAATGGAATTAGCTACTTTTTATTATTTTGGGGGGGAATGGGACTTGAGAGTCAGGGTGTTTATCAAATGACTTTACATAACTGGATTTAATCTTGTTTTCATGGTGAAAAATTTTTGTTTCTGAAAAATTGTGATGACTTGTTCAATAGCTAAGTGTAGATGAGATCATCAGAAGCCAACAGGCATGAGCTGGTAGGTCAAACTCAGGCATCTCTGGTGCCTCAAAGGGATTGGTACAAGCAAGTCTGGAGGCTTTGTTTGCCAAGGAGCGAGCCTACAACCTAGGGAGCAGGGGCTGGCGTTTTCTCTTAGGTAGTTGGCCAGTGAAAGAGTTTAGCTTTGACCCATTCCACTGTCTGTCGGCTCTAGCCTTGCTTAGCAAGTCTGCTTCATTGGAAAGAAGCATGGGTTTACCTAAAAAAGTTTAGGTGCTGCAACACAGTCTTTGTGTATTTGTGTTTCAAGGAGTGTCGTCCGTTTGAAATAACACATTTTAAGAAATCCTTCACTGAAATTGGATCTGGATGTAATAATGTACTATTCAGAAATATTACAAGATATGATGGCACAGTGTCTAGTCAGCGCCTCTTCTTGGAGCTTTTCTCTTGTCATTAGGTAAGGGAGTTGGGGAGGAATGCCATCACGTAGAAGCAAATGTTAGAATCTTAGGTATCCTATTTGTACATGCTATGGGTATTTGCTTTGGAGTTAAAATCCATGCTCTGAAAGAGGCCTTTCAAAAGCAAATAGTCTGTTTTTGTCACCTGCATCACAGAACTCTCAGCTATCCAGGTTTGAAACATCTACATGCTTATTTGACTGGAAGCCACTGTTGCTTCAAACCCCAAAGTTTCTTTGAAAAACCATTCTAAATCTAAATATATATTACCTTTTAGCCTTCTCTACACAGTGCTTCCAGAATACTTTTTGTTCTTGAATGAATGCCTTTATGTGTATAGAATCATGTGCATGGTAGCTTCAAAAGTAACTTCAGAAATGCCTTAGATGAATAGTCTTTTATCAAGTTGTCTCAAATGATCTCTCTGAGCTGTTACATCTCATGTTGACTCATGATCCAGGAAGTTTTGTTATGTACTTAAGAAATTTCTATTGTGTTATAAATATTTTTTAATTCTTTGGGAGAAAACTACCTGTTTCAGTCTCTCCAAACCCCCAATAAATGTGTCTGAAACTTTGTCATGCTGCACAATTCTAGATACTTTGAATTTTATCTTCCATGAGCCAACCAGATCCCCAATTTAAACTGTAATCCTTCTATGGGCAATAACTCTTGCTGTCACTTGCGACTTCAGTGTTTGAAAGAAACTGGGACAAGTGCAGTGCCTCTCCTCGTTGGAAACTTTCTTACTCTTGGTATGATATTCCACACTGCACTTGATCATTTTCTGGAGAAATCACCGACCACACAGATCTTTGATTGTTCTAATAAGAAATGCTGCCAGATGTCAAGGTCATTAGTTCTGTAAATTGAGAGTTGGGTTAAATGTTCTCTAAGGCTAGTTGTTTTCTTCCAGAAGTCTCTTAGAAGAATGTGTAGAGTTTTTTTTTTCTTGTCTGTATGATTTTAAAAGAAAAGGTTTACATTACAGTGTTAACGTAAGGTCATTTCTATTTGATTAGTACTCAAGGCAGAGCTCCCCAGAGCTGAGTGCCAGAAGTTGGTTAACAACTAGAATTTGCATTGCAGTAAAACCCAAGACTCACTTTGCTGTGTTGTTTTCCATGTGTCTTTATTGACTGTTCGGTGTTTCTAAAATGACAACCTACAGTTCAGATTCAAATTCCTAACGATTCAATTTTGAGGGAATCAGAAGATCAGTTTAAAACATTTGGGGTTTGAGTTTCTTAATTTTCATAATCATGTCCTAGAATGTCATCATTATTTCATTTTCAAAATGTGCTTATTGTTTGCTAAACTTAAATTTGCATTCCCAAAGAAATACTGAATGCTCCATTTTCTAAGGCACTCATTTTAATCAATGCCCTTGCCAGCAGACTCATTGCAATGTAAATTACCAATCTAGTGTATTTGGAGAATGATAATTTCTTATAGAATTCAATTATTTTCACGTATTGGTCGATAGATTTGAGTTTTCTTAAGAACTTAAAGCTAATCTTCAACTGTATGTTATAAGAAAGAGATTTTTTTTCAAATAATTTAATAGCAATTATGTGTTGTTTGTATGTTTTTACATAAAAAAGAATGAGAAGAATCCTGTAAGATGAGTGGAGCAAATATTAGATCTGTTTCATGGAAAAAACCAAGGAATGGTTTGTTTTTCATACTGTTGAAGAGTGTTAGCCAGAGAGTTCACACCTTCTTGGAAGCACACGCACGGTCTTCAGTCACACGAGCAAGCATTCCGAGCCTGCTGTCACTCCTAATCTCACAAGAATAGAACCCCGTCAGTTATCTTCCTCCATCAAGGCACGTGTAGGAAAGCAGTTTATTAATTCAAATGATCAGAGTCTATGCTCATCAGAGTAAAACATTCCCAGAGAAGATAGATACCCCTGAGGTTAACCCCTTCCCTCTGGGATTCAGCCAGGTGTCCCTTAGAGCAGGGCCGTGTGCTCCTAGCCCACTTGGATGTATTGAAACCCCATTTCTTTCTTTCTTTTTTTTTTTAAGATTTATTTATTTTTGTTACCAAGTCAGATATACAGAGAGGAGGAGAGACAGAGAGGAAGATCTTCCATCCACTGATTCACTCCCCAAGTGAGCACAACGGCCGGTACTGTGCCGATCCGAAGCCGGAAACCAGGAAACTCTTCCGGGTCTCCCACACGGGTGCAGGGTCCCAAAGCTTTGGGCCGTCCTCGACTGTTTTCCCAGGCCACCAGCAGGGAGCTGGATGGGAAGTGGAGCTGCCGGGATCAGAACCAGCGCCCATATAGGATCCTGGCGCCTTCAAGGCGAGGACTTTAGCCACTAGGCCACGCCACCGGGCCCTGAAACCCCATTTCTTTTTTTTTTTTTTTTTAATATATTTTTATTAATTATTTTGCATTATGTGACAGTTTCATAGGCTCTGGGAATCCCCTCACCCCTCCCCCTCTCCTCCCCCCTGGTACATTCCTCCACCTTGATGCTAAATACTAAAATGAAATAGACAAGAGACAGCTGAATGGTACCCTATAGCCATTTTAAGGTATATAGCAGCCGGTCCGGTCCTGTATATAAACTAAAATTGAAATGTCAATGAGCTAATCAGAGGTTGTGGTTAGGACTGGTTAGGACTTGCTTTTTTTTTTTTTTTTTTTTTTTGACATGCTGGTTACTCAAAACCATGTCAATTCCATAATATTGCAAATTGCTGTTGATGTTATATTGAAACCCCATTTCAAACTGATGTTTTGGTAGTTCAGAAAGTTTATGGGAAATAGAATTCACATGTTTATTTCTTTTTTTTTTTAAATTTATTGTATTGTTGTTGACAATGGTTACATAGTTAATTACGGTTAAAAAAAAAAGAAGGTTCGGGGGTATAGGGAAGTGGGTAATACTGTTATGTCCATATTATTTCCATCATATATCTGAGGTAAAGGGGACTACTGAGGGAGAAGCCTCACCCGGTTCCCCGCCCACCCCAAGTCCCGGATGTGGGGCATGCTCTGAGATATTTGCTCAAGTGGTTTTAATAGTTCCCCAGTTATGAATCGCTGCCAGTTTCGCTCGATGAGGTTGTCCACTGATTGATATGGTCCATCATAAAGTCTCCGTTTGCCCCATATTTCGCTGCCAACAATATACAGCTGAGATGAATGATTGACCTGTTCTGTCTTCTGTCTTTTCTTGGTTAGAGTTCTGAGTCCAGCAGTTCGATTGGGGAGATTTCCAAAGAAACTTTGAGGTATTCCCAGACTAGATTCTTGTATGTTCTAGAAAGCACAGGGCCCGGCACAGTCCATCATCCCGATCAGCTGGTGGTTTCACATGTTTATTTCTGTGAAAGAAATACTTTGGAATGAATTCATAGTTTTTCAGAATATGCACTCCCATGACTTTGGGACAGAGAACTACCCTCTGCTGATTGGCTTGTCAAAATGCGCACAGTAGCCCGGATGGGGCAGGGCTGCAATCCAGGACGTGGATGGCAGGAATGTAATCACTGCTGTCTGCTCGAGTCTACATTGGTAGAAAGCTGGAATCGGCAGCCAGAGTCAGAACCGTACCCAGGTGCAGTGAAACGGGATTTCAACATAGTAACCTCTAGTGTAAATACCCACTCCTCCATGAGCTTTTCAGTGGACTTCAATTTTTTTTTTTGCATCAATATAATTTTATCTTTGAATTCAAAATCATTTTCTATGAACCGTTGGAGGTACCTTTATGCTCTGTTTACTCCAATGCCAAAATTCTTGCTTCTCTGACACAGAGCAGTCGCACAGGTGCCTTTTGCTGCTTTACCAGCTGGTCTGCACATGATTGTTAACTCACTCCCAAGCCCTTTCCTAATGACATTGCCAACTTCTCTTTGAATATGTATTTGTGACTTTCATTAAATAAATCGACTGATTATCAGTTTCAAAAGCCAGAAACGAGGCCCTCAATAATGAACCCACCGAATTTCTAATCTGTATAAAGAATCTGTGCTTTGAATTCATTCCATTTTACACCTTTAGGATTTTCAATGCTATCCGTGTCATAGTTCTGTTTGATTTTTAGTATGTTAAAGCCAGAATTCAGGCTTTTAATGAGAACAAAATCAGTCTTCCTAATATTGGTCGTTTTTCTAATGGTTTCTTTTTTTTTTTTTTTTTTTTTAATTGGAAAGCCGGATATACAGAGAGGAGGAGAGACAGAGAGGGAGATCTTCCATCCGATGTTTCACTCCCCAAGTGAGCTGCAACGGGCCGGTTCGCACCAATCCGATGACGGGACCAGGAACCTCTTCCGGGTCTCCCACGCGGGTGCAGGGTCCCAAAGCTTTGGGCCGTCCTCGACTGCTTTCCCAGGCCACAAGCAGGGAGCTGGATGGGAAGTGGAGCTGCTGGGATTAGAACCGGCGCCCATATGGGATCCCAGGGCGTTCAAGGCCACACCGCTGCGCTCTCTAATGGTTTCTTACTGGCTTGCCATAATGAAGGAGAGGATAAAGTTGTATTTTGAGGGAGTAGATGAGTAGTTAGCATCAACAACATCAGACATGTTCAAATAAAATGAACATGAAGACTTGCTGGAAGTGAATTGTGAGATTTCCGATTATTGACCAGCCTGGACTTAGGTTTTGAAGCCAAGCCAATGCACTTAACTAAAAGCAAACAAGCCCAGTACCTCTGCAAGCTGTGCCCTGATTCCAGACTGACTCAGGGATTCTGGCACCACAAAGGCACTTGAATGGGGCGTGCTGGAACAGGCTGGCAAATCTGATGTCACCCAGGGCGCAGAACTAGTGTACACTGTCCTGTCTTCCCTGACCTCTGCCAGGCAGTGTGGTGTAGGGTTAGGGACAGACACAATATGCAATAAGATGGCTTCAGGTCCAGGCTTGGTTTAGGACCAGCCAAGTGTACCTCAGTGTCATTCCTGCAGGCTCTGGAGGGGTGGATGAAATCCCAAATGCCAAGATGCTTCTAAGAATTGCATGTTAGGGGAGGTTAGAGGAGATGGGGTCACTGTACCAGTGTGCTTGTGACCGGGACAGTAAGGCATGAGTTTTCGGTCAGACCATATGCTTGGCGAAAAGGGGGGACTATGTGTACATTTGTATCAACATAATGATTAGTTCAGGGAAGGGAGACTTACCTTACAAACTTGCCTGTTTACACATGATGGCTTAGCATGGCAAGTGCTTTGAAATCTTACTGTCTTCTATTCTTCATGCTGGTAGGAAGTACCCACTGCTATGTCTATTACTAGTGGATAGTAAATGTTACTGCTACTATTGCACACACCGTGAATTTACAGTTGGGAGATAAGACTTGGGCTGCGTGAACTGGCACAAGGTCATGCAACAGGTAGGTGATCAAATGAACCCATGTCTAGTAGCAACCAGACCAGGACCTCTTTGTAACATTTTAATTTCTTTAAAAACAGCTTCAGGCTCTATTGGTCTGGAGTCTGACCCAGTATGACTGAGTGCTTAGTAAAAAACCAAGATGTTGGGCCTTGTGTTATAACCTAGTGGCTCAAGTCCTTATCTTGCATGTGCCAGGATCCCATATGGGCACTGGTTCTAATCCTGGCTGCTCCACTTCTCATCCAGCTCCCTGCCTGTGCCCTGGGAAAGCAGTTGAGGATGGCTCAAAGCCTTGGGACCTGCACCTGGCCCCTGGCTTCAGATCAGCTCAGCTCCCGCCATTGAGGCCACTTGGAGAGTGAACCAGTGGGCGAAGGATCTTTTTCTCTGTGTCTCCTTTGTGTATCAGTCATACCAATTAAAAAAAATATATTGAAAAAAAGAAAAAACCGAAACAACGCACTAGCCCCCCCCGAAAAAAAAAACAAAACAAGGTGTTAAGTGGAGTTATGTCCTTGTTCTACCGAAGTCATCTTTCAAATTCTATTGATGTTGTCAGGATTCATTTTGTTTTCACACCTTCCATGGAGTTCCCTGTCTTCATACCCACAGAGATTCTTCAAATCTCTCAAACTTCAATTTTTTTAGCTTCCTCTTTGGATGCAACTTTCTCATTTCTACTATTTTAAATTTCAAAATGGCCATGTGAGCAAGTTTATGTTTGCCATTCTCAAAAGAAGATAGAACTTTAAAAATTCTGTAAAGGAAAATAATTTGCACAGATGCTAGATTCCTCTTCAGGACCCAGAGATTCATGGAAAAGTTAAACGCGATCTCTCATTTCTGGCAGGAAACGCTCGATTGAAGGCAGTGATTAAGCCAAGATGTCCACTGTAATCCCATTTCTGGCTGGCATCCGTGCATGATCTTGATGTGGGACAGATTTTTCCAAATGAGCTTAAAAATATATATATATATGTGTGTGTGTGTGTGTGTGTAATATATGCATATATATATATATACTTATATATATATATAAATGATCTCAGCTTTCTGAACAAAACCTGCTTAGGTTTGAGGGCTGGTTGGAATCTGTGTGGGATTCAGTCACTGCCTTACAGGACAAGGCACTGCTGGCACTCATCTGAGACCCCTGAAACAGACGGGGTTAAGTTCATCAGTTGCTGCCTGGTGGGGAACCTGCAAAAAATGTCCAGATCTTCCTTCCCTCTCACATTATTCCCCAGTGAAGGTAATACAGACACTGCTAGATGCTTCTGCTGAGGACTTAAGCTAGAAGTACTCTTCTGAAAAGAGAGACTGGCAAGAGTTGTGAGAGCTCCCCTACTCCCCTGTGATCTTAGACAAGTTACAATAGCTGCTAGCCTTAGTATCCTTATCTAGAAATTTAGAAAGCGGTTGTTTCCTAGGCCTAGTGCAAATCTAACCTAACTAAGCTGGAAAAAATCTCTGGCTCCCACTTCACATCCCATGTACATAAGAGTAGTTAACAGAAGGAAAATTTTCCTTATTACACAAAGAATTGGCAATACTCAAAAAGAAACAACCCAATGACGGATAATTCCATAAGCTCGTAAAATATATTGCCAATGCACTTAAAATGTGCAAATTCAAAGAACAACAGTGGAACGTCAAAGTTTAACATTGTTTGCTGAAAAGACCTAAGATGAGAGTTGCATGTTTCTTTTCGTGTTAGAAGATAGTAAAATGGGGCCAGCAGAGTTACATAGTAGGCTAAGTCTCCCGCTGTGGTGCCAGCATCCCATGTAGACACGGGTTCAAGTCCCACCTGCTCCCCTTCCACTCCATCTTCTTGTGGTATAGACTTATGCAGGCAGCTAGTTTAGGGTCACGACTTTGGAAGCCACACTTCCCCCACCTGTAAATCCAATGACAGTTACCTATCATCATGTGGAACCCAAGGGAGGGTGGTGGTGTTGCATAACCACTCACTCCCCTTTCAAGCTCCTTACAAGCCCAGCTGGGGAGGGCCTTGCCCTGTATTTTACTGTCTACTGACAGACTCATTCACAGACTGGGAGGACAAAAGGTAGCAAGCTCTCCCCTCCTCTTTCCCTTTCTCGCCCTGCGAATATACCTTACTACTTTCTTAAGCCATGTCGGTGCCTGTGCCTAAAATTCTAAGTAGGAGGCAAGAACCTAGAAAATAAATGTTAGGCCTAATCCTAGACTGTAACACCTATTTATGGCCTGGGAAAGCAGTGGAGGCTGAGCTAAGCTCTCAGATCTTTGAACCCATGTGGGAGACCTGGAAGAAACTCCTGGCTCCTGGTCCAACTCTGGCTGTTGCAGCCATCTGGAAAGTGAACCAGGAGATAGACAAGCTCTCTCTGTAACTCTGCTGTTCCAATAATAAAAATAATAATAACAACAGACAAATCTTTAAAAAAAGAAGGAGGAGGAGAAGCAGAAGAAAAGAAGATGGTAAAAATTTCAAGACATCGTTATTTCAGCACATTAAGGTTTACTCTGAGTGGGTCAGCCTAAGTTGTTTGTTTCTTGTTTGACTTTTCTGTACCTTTCTAGTATGCATTCCATAGTCTGTGAATTGGATTAAATTTGAAGTTCCCTTGTAAATATGTTCCTGATAGTATATAGGATAAATATATATATATATGCGTATATACACATACTCCATTTCTGTTCCTAACATAGGGTAATACATACATATAAATATGCGTGTGTGTGTGTACTATATGTGTGAATCGGTAGAATATAGATAGTAGCTGGGTGGATGACCCATAGTCTACCTAGGTAAAAGTAATTTTTTAATTAAAGCCTTACATAGTGTATTTTATTCCAAAAGCAGAGCACAAAACCACATCTGAATTTCAAAAACAGTGAATTAAATAAAAATGCAAAAAAAAAAAAAAAAAGGAAAAAGAAAAAGCATTTTCATTGTGTTTGGCCCAGCACCTTCAGACAGCCTGAATTTCAGCCTGACTCCACTTCCAGTGTCCTCAGCACACAGTAAATCGAGGGTTCCTGCCAACCATATGGAAGACGTGGACTGAGTTTTAGCTCCTAGATTCTGCCTAACCCTGACTGTTACCGGGGTGACCCAATAGGTGGAAGATACCTGGTTTATTTGGTCCCTGTGTCTTATTGATTTAATTAAAAATTTAAGCTAAAAACACTTTTTCATGAAGTATTTGAAATCCATAATAAGCTGTTTTTAGTAAACTTCCTTTGGGACTCAGTAGGTGAGCTTTCTCTGGTCCTAACTCAGTTCCAACTTTGGCTCTGCACCCTCTTTGCAATGACCATTAGGGTTGCTCTGGAGCCCCCCCAAACCCCCCCAAAATTAGATTGGATTAACAGAGAACAAGAAGGAAAGCTTAAAGCAGACAGGAAACAGTTTGGGCTCCCATATACCTAACTCGGTAGAACACAAAGATTAATTACTCCTCACTAAGGTATTGAAGATTTCTCTGCACACCCCTCCTAAAACTGTTCTGCTCCTCAATTGTTAACATATGGCTTGTTTGAAGTATAAACCTGTTTGGACTATCCTAAATTTCATGTAGTTCAATAGAAATCATACTTGAACACTTTAAGCTGCTAAATATATAAATGAAAGCAGACACGAGACAGCTGAATAGTACCATATAACTATTTTCAGGTGTATAGCAGCCGGTTGTGTGTAAACTATAATTGAGATGTCAATGAATTAGTTACAGGATGTGGTTAAGAACTTGCATTTTCTAACATACTGGTCACTCAATACCATGTCAATTAACTTCATGATGTTTTAAATTGTTGTTGAAATTGTGTAGTGGCTTTTCGTTGGAGGGGATGATATTCTGCCAGCCCTACTTTCAGACTAGGGATGGTTTCCCAATGAAACTGTTGAATTTGTCTGGACAGTAAGATGCTGGACTCTCCACACGGTCCATGCCAGCAATGAAGGAATCATGACTGGTTATGAACTGTACTACTGCAACAATATGGAGGAATTCAATATGGGGGGAGGGATGAGAAGTGGCTGGGGGAATCCCAGAGCCTATGAAACTGTGTCATAAAATCAAATAAATGTAGTTCAAAAAAAAAAACAATGAAAAGAGAAAACAAGGGATAGTAAAAAAAAAAAAATAAGCTTTCTTAATATCTTTTTTTAAAGATTTATTTTTGTTGCAAAGTCAGATATACAGAGAGGAAGATCTTCCATCCGATGGTTCACTCCCCAAGCAGCCACAACGGCTGGAGCTGAGCCAATCCGAAGCCAGGAGCCAGGAGCCAGGAGCCAGGAGATTCCTCCAGGTCTCCCACGTGTGTGCAGGGTCCCAAGGCTTTGGGCCATCCTCCACTGCTTTCCCAGGCCACAAGCAGGTAGCTGGATGGGAATCAGGGCCGCTGGAATTAGAACTGGCAACCATATGGGATCCCACTGCAGTGTAAGGCAAGGACTTTAACCACTACGCTATCACACTGGGCCCTAAGCTGTTGTTAACTTATTAATCCCACTGTGACTAAATGCTCCCACCTACGCTTGTAACATTCAAGCACCTTGAAGGGTGGTAACACTAAATCCTAGGCTTTCCATCTGATCTCACAAGTGTTCCATGGCCATGGAAGTGAAGTGAAGACTTCAAAACAATCTTCAGATGTCATTTCTGTTACCTGTTCTAATGAAAACAAAACCTCAAAAATGTGTGGAACATATCCCCTGATGGGAATGATAAGTATAACGGAAATGACTTTGTTATTTTCTCGTTCCTTATACGCAGTCTACTGGGTTTTATGACACATTTTCACATATATCTTTAGGTGCAAGGAGTTGAATTTGCTGCTTGAGTTAACAGATGATCAGTTGGAAGCATGGTCCCAAGCGACCACGGCAGGCTAGGTATGACTTGATGTTTGTTTCTTTTTTAATCTTGTTTTAACAATTCATTTAAAAAATGCAGTTTCCATATTATATTGATTTAACTTGAAAGAGAACATCTTTTAAGTGGCCAAAAATTAACTTCTTTCTCTCTCTTTTTTAAAGATTTATTCATTTTTATTAGAAAGGGAGATTTATATAGAGAGAGACAGAGAAAAAGATCTTCCATCTGCTGGTTCACTCCCCAAGTGGCTGCAATGGCTGGAACTGAGCTAATCTAAAGCCAGGAGCTTTTCCCAGGTCTCTCATGGTGGGTAGATCCCAAGGCTATTGCCTTCCCAGGCTACAAGCACAGAGTTGGATGGGCAGTGAGGCAGCCAGGGCACAAACCAGTGCCAAATGGGATCCTGGCACTTGCAAGCTGAGGATTTAGCCATTGTGCTGTGTCTGAAAGCTAAGTTCTTAAAGACACTCCATCTTTATCATGTGTCTGCCAGAGTCCCCAGTGTATTCCTGCAGTGCACAGACACTTGTATGACCCTCGGGGCACAAACTGGCATCGTCCAGTCAGTTGCTGCTCAGGATGATGCATTTATCCCATGTTGGAGTGTTGTTTCGAAGTTGTGGCTGCTCCATTTTCAATCCAGGTTCTTGGTAACGCACGTGGGAGGTCCCAGATACTGGGTCAAGCCGCTGGGTTCCTGGTACTCACATGAGGGAAGTAGATAGCGATCCTAGCTCCTGGCTTCCTCTGGCTATTTCTTCCCAGCCCTGGTTGGTGTGGGCCATCTGAAGAGTGAAGCAGCAGATGAAAGTCTCTCTCTCTCCCCTTCCCTTTCTCTCTCCCTCTCCCCTTCTGTGTCACTCTTTCAAACAATTTTTAGAAAGGGAATGAGAAGTAGGGGCCTAAAACCAAACTTACTGAAGAAGACAAGCCCAGTGATTGCCATTCTAGCTCCTGAGCTGGCACTGAATGCCTTCTTTGTACAAACAATGTGTGGTAATCAGTTGCCTCAAGCAACTCAGCCTGGTTTAGGAAACAAGAACACAGTGGTGCGAGAGAAGAGGAACAACACTGTTGGGTCGCCCCTGATAAATGACAGGTGCTGGGAGCATTGCAGAAAAGATATTATTGACATTTTGGGGGATTTGGAATTGATGGTAGTGGCACTGGGTCAAGTCCCTGAAAGAGTGATAGGAATGTAATCAACAAGGGTCTTCAGACAGACACAGTGCTACCTGAGACAAGGCTGCTTAGGTAGCCATAAGGTTTAGTCACAATACATGGAAGCAAAGCATTTGTCATGCGGAGTGGAGTGGGAAGAAGATGAGGAGCAGAGTGAGAAGAGGATGAAGAGAGGGGTCTGGAGTACGGGTAGTGGGAGCCGCTGCAGGGTTCTGAGTCCGAACGACGCATATTGCATGTTAGCTGGTTCATCGGGTGGCAGTGTGTGTCTGCTACATGGTGAGGGGGAGACTGCAAGTTAGCAGGGTCAGTCCTCTGCCATCGTTCAAGTTCATGATGACTTGGTCCAGAGTGATGTCTGCAGGGATTGGGGGGAAAAAATAAAAGCAAATGTGAAAGATATTATAGACAACGAAGAAAACACAACAACCCCCTCATGGCTTATTGGTAGTTGGGGAACTGTCATTCACAGAACCTTTCAGAAATGTTCCATTATTAGGTTATTTTCTCACTTGAACATGTTACTGGATTCAAACAACATGCACACAATTGCTATCCATCTTTACCCGGAGTCTGCTTAGAATGGATTTTATTGATGTGAAGCTTATTCATAGGACTCACCCTGAAATCATTTTTGGAACAAGACAGAGAATAAATAAAATTACTCATAGGGCATGATGCAGGGGCAGCCAGATTGAAAGCATAAAAGTGAGTGGGAACTGCATTGCTACTTGCTGTTAGCATTTCAGTTGATTCTCAGGAAAGTAGGGGGTAGAGAATTTCTTGCATTGAAGAATTCATTTGTGTTCAAGAAGTGGTTTCAACCCAGCTACCTCTCTCCTTTTCAGAGGAAAACCAGGAACACTGAATAGCAGCTTGGACAAAGACCGGAAGTGGAGCCCAGTTCTGAAAAAGCTTTGAGGACGAATTTAATTGGCCATGTTGTTTTCATTGACTTAGAAAGGAATTCCCTTTGAAAGTGTGTGAGGTGTGTCTTTCCCCTTAGAGGCCACCCTGTCTGCTCCAAGATGAACTGATGTCATCTTATAGACGTCCTCCTGTACTCAAAGAACCACACTTTCAGAAACACCGCTTAACTCAAGCATTCCGTAATTGACAATGATCTCATCCTTATTGGAATATTCTTCTGCCCTAGGCGGTAGCACATCTGCTAGAACAGCTCTTGGAGCCCTGCTGAATGTGGCTGAACACACCAAGGACGAGAGAGGAGGAACAATGCGTCCTGGTTAAGTTGTCCTTCAGTTAAACAATATCTTTTAAGGCAAGAGACAAGCTGCATGTAACTGTCAGAGATGGGCAAGGTCCTCACTCTAACAAACAGTGTAAAAAAAAGTTGAGTCTCCCCAAGGTTTTTATTAGTATTATTATTATTATTTTAGTATTTATTTATTTATTTGGGGCTGGTGGCATGGTGAATAGGATACTCATCCAACCACAACACCAGTATCCCATATTGATGCTGGTTCAAGTCCCAGCTGCTCCATTTCCATCCACCTCCCTGCTAATGTTTCTGGGAAAGCAGCAGCAGCGGATACCAAGTGCTTGGGCCCCCGTCCCCATATGGGAACCCAGAAGAAGCTCCAGGCCCCTGCATTTCAACTGGCCCAGTTCTGGTGTTGCGGCCATTTGGGGAGTGAATGAGCAGTTGGAAGATCTCTCTCGCTCTTTATTTCTCTTGCTTTCTGTAGATCTGCCTTTCACACACAAAAAATAATAAAGTAAAATTCTTAATTAAAAAGTTAATTTATTTGTTTGAAAGAGTTATAGAGGGAGACACACACAGGGAAAGAGAGAGAGAATGAGAATCTTCCGTTCTCTGGTTCACTCTCCAGGTGATCCCAATGGCCAAGGCTGAGTCAGGCCTAAGCCCACAGTCAGGAGCCCAGAGCCAGGTTCTTCATGTGGATTGTGGACACGGGTGGCAGGGAACCAAACACTTGGGCCAAATCTCTGCTATTTTTCCTAGGGAACTGGAGCTGGATTGCAAATGGGGAAGCAGGGACATGATGTGACATGCAAATTGGATGCTGGTGTCACAGGAGGTGGCTTTCCACACTAAGTCACAATGCTGGCCCTTCCCCAAGGTTCCTGCATGCAGAACAGCTCATGCCCAGGAAGGCCGAGTGAAGCTGGGAGAAACGCCCAGATGCCCCAAGCTGTTCCAGGAGCCGCGTGTGCAGGTGCTCCCCTCTCAACGTGTCTGTCCTACTGAGAGAGTGAACATTCTAGAACTGAGGGAAATACAGAAGCCTTTTCTAATTGCTGAACAACCTCTGCACCTCAGTTGGATGCAATCTAATGTCCTTGTGGCTGTTTCCCTTGTGATGAGTTAGATGGACTAGTAGGTAGTTAGCGTCCGGTCCCTGTTGGAAGGAGAAAAAGGAATGTCCCTTGCTTGCTGCTGTCCAGGGCTGCCTTTAGAAAGACCAAACTCTAACCCTACTCTGTAATTTCTTGCCTTGTCAGGAGAGTAGGAAGAAGTCACCCACCCCACCTCCTGATGCCCTTTTGTCTCATCCTGAGCAGAGGAGCCAGGATGGCAGTTCTGCCCTCTGATGGATGCTGTCCCCACCCTCTGACTGACTGGTTCTTGAATTGTGCTTCAAAGTCTCTATTCCAATGGGATTCTTCCTCTCTGGCAGCCCTCCTCCTGGCGTGGCAGGAGGTTTCTGACTTTAATAAATCTCGCTTTGTTTACTGCCTTGTTTTCATGGGCATGGGATTCTTTAGTATGAGACAAGAACTGAGGTCGCCTGTCTTGGTCACTGCTTTCCTTGTACGGATATCTGATATGAGTCCTCTTCTTTTTTAGTTGCCTTTTCAAACAATGAGTACTTGGACTTCTTATTTTATTTTTGCTTCCTCATTCATTATTCTTTTGTCTCCTGTTAACTTTTCCTTGTTGCTCATTTTAATGCTTATTTATGTATTTCCATCCACTTAAAAAGCAGAGCAAGAGAGAAACAGAGAAATAGCTTTCATGTACTGGTTCACTTCCCAAATGCCTCCAAAAGCCAGGGTTGCACCAGGCTGCAATCAGCAAGCCACGTGGGTGACAGGGGCCAAGTACTTAAGCCATCGCCTGCTTCCTTCCAAGAAGCATCAACAGAACGCTAGATTGGAGACAGAGAAGCCAGGACTCAAACCGCAAGCTCAGGTGTAGATCGTGGGTATTCTAACAGTGGTTTAACTTGCTATGCCACAAGACCCATTTACTTCTTTCCTTCCATTATTTATTTATTTATTTTAAAAGATTTATTTATTTATTTTTAATTTTTTTTTAAAGATTTATTCATTTTGTTACAGCCAGATATACACAGAGGAGGAGAGACAGAGAGGAAGATCTTCCGTCCGATGATTCACTCCCCAAGTGAGCTGCAACGGGCCGGTACGCGCCAATCCGGTGCCAGGACCAGGAACCTCTTCCGGGTCTCCCACGCGGGTGCAGGGTCCCAAAGCTTTGGGCCGTCCTCGACTGCTTTCCCAGGCCACAAGCAGGGAGCTGGATGGGAAGTGGAGCTGCCGGGATTAGAACCGGCGCCCATATGGGATCCCGGGGTTTCAAGGCGAGGACTTTAGCCGCCAGGCCACGCCACCGGACCCAAGATTTATTTATTTTTATTCGAAAGTCAGATATACAGAAAGGAGGAGAGACAGGCAGGAAGGTCTTCTGTCTGATGATTCACTCCCCCCAAGTGGCCATAACAACCAGAGCTGAGTTGTTCCAAAGCCAGGAGCCAGGAGCTTCTTCTGGGTCTCCCACGTGTGTACAGGGTCCCAAGGCTTTGGGCCATCCTCAACTGCTTTCCCAGGGCACAGGCAGGGAGCTGGATGGGAAACAGGGTTGCAAGGCTATGAACCAGCACCCATATGTGATCCTGGCACATGCAAGTGGATGACTTTAGCTACTAGGCTACGGCACCAGGCCCTGTATTGCCTTTATTTTTATCCTGTTAAACTTAGTGTGTCCCTTGTTTCATTCCTTTTTTAATTATAAATTTTGGCTATAAATTTTCTTTACAGCAAAATTTTGACAGCCACCAATACATTTTCATGTTATTTGTGGTTCTATGAAATAGGTAATTGTTGTGGGCTAAGGAGTTGGTTAGCACTCGCTAAGCTGAGCAATACAGGCAATGGGCTTGGGGCAGAAAGCACCTGGTCTAATGGAACTCAGCTGTATCCAATATTCTGCTAATGAGGGTGTGGGGGAAAGCGTAAACAAGAACTAGGTGGAAGGTCAAGAGAGGAGGCAATAAAAGCAGGCCTTGAGAGAGGCGGGAGAGACACTTCCACCATCACTGGTCTCCGGGTTGGTGCCTCATCCCCAGATCCTTCGCCGTGTCCACGTTTCTGGCCTAGCCGACCGGAACAGGTAATCATTTATAACATAATAGGTATATAATATAAACATTTATCAGTTCCCTCATATTTCTAGTGTTTCTTGCTCATCTGTTTTAAACTTATTTTATTTCAATCTAAATAGCATTCACACTTAAATGCATTGTTGCTGTATTGTATTAACATAGTTTTTAAATGCTGCTCAGTAATAACAAGATGGGTCTGTAGTCACTTTGGTAGATTCCCAGGTAATCACTTTTAGACATTTTTTGTTCACCTGCTGGGATCTGTGTAGGCCTAAACAGTATGTAAACAATGCAGACTCTCACTTGGGAAGTTCATTTTTATGTAAGTACATTTCATTGGGTTTCCTTCCACCGACTGTGAGGATTGAACTTACGTATGCCATGCTGCCTTTCCACTCTCCCTCCTGTCACTGTTATTACATCACTTCATTCCTTTATGGCCAGCTTTCTAATGCTTATCATCTCTATCTATCAAATTCATTTACTTATGTGAATGGCAGAGTGACAGAAAGAAGAGATACACCGAGATTTTCTAACTGCTGGTTCCCTTTCCAAATAGCCACGATGGTGCTGGCCAAAGCCAGGAGCTGGGAAGTCCTTCTGGCTCCCACATGGGGGCGAGCACAGGACTCAAGTGCTTGGGCCATTTTCTGCTGCCTCCTCAGGCACATTAGCAGGAAACCTGATCAGAAGTGGAGCAGCTAGGACTTGAACCAGCACCCTTACAGGAGGCTGCCACTCCAGGCAGCGACATCTGCTGCTGTTCTACAGCGCAGGGGTTTGGACTTCGCAGACCTCCTGTTCTTGGTTTCAAGGACAGTTTAGTAGCTAATGAGATCTAGTGTGGAATAACACTCGTTAGAGCTGCATTGCGATGTGGGGGATTTTAGTGATGGAAGTGGGAGATTTGCAGTTGGTAACTTGATTTTAAAAGGATTATTATTATTATTTACAGATACAATGGTATTTTGTATTAGGGAGGATGATGCCCTTAAAAGGAATCTGTTACATACCTGCTGAAAGAACCATTTGTAACCAAAGAACAAGTCTATGATGATCAATAATGAATAATAAAAGCTTTTTCTAGAAACAGTTGTCGGACTACGGTAGTAGAACCACGGAAATGAGCCCTAAACTCCTTTCTGGATGCAATTCTTTAGTAATATGTATGTTTCCAGGAAGAATGGCGATCTTGACTAATAAAAGGGCTGTCTAATCTGGAGAATTCATACTTGCCATATAATCTTATTTTCCCCATATTAATGACAGTAATAGTAGGCAGTAATGAAACATCGGTAAGCCCTTGGAGTTTCACAACTTGAAGCAGCACTTGCCATCGCTCACAGGATGTGACTTATCATTATTTTTCAGGGAGAGCGTTGGGTTTGATGACGTTTAGATGATTTGCTTCATGTAAATATGAAGCGATCTTGGCTGTCTCGCCCGCTCGGCAGGCCTAGGGGTTGATCATGTCTTTGGCGTAACAGGTGCTAAATACATACTTGACTGAATGAATAGTTCATTCCTATGCTTTCCATTCTCTTTATCAGTTGATATTGAGATATTAGGAGCTTAGACACTGGCCATCCTGCTTCTTGCATAGCAAATATCCCAAGCAATCCTAGGAGTGAGAAGATGTGTTCCGTGCCAGAAGGGCGGTTTCAAGTACTCGAGAACACCGATCTTTAAGTTCCAGGGGATAGGTATTTCTGAAGAACGTTGGCATTAGAAGGAAGTATTTTTGTGGGCTTTTTCTTTAATGGAGGAATCTCATTTTCTCTTGCAAATAACGGATGTATATGCGTTTTTCAGGGGCCAATGTTGTGGTGTAGTAGGTAAAACTGCCATCTGCGACACTGGCAGCACATACGGCCACCAATTCCTGTCTCAGCTGCTCTACTTTCGATCCAACTCCCTGAAATGGCCGAGAGAAAGCAGTGGGCATATAGTGCATGCAATTTGACCTCTTGTCACCCATAACGTATGGGCTCCCTGGGTGAAGCTCCTGGCTCTTGGCTTCAGCCCAGTGCAGCACTGGTCATTGCAGCCATCTGGGGAGTGAACCAGCAGATGGAAGATCTCTTCTCTCTCTCCCCTCTCTGGAACTGTGACTTTCAAAATAAGTAAATACATCTTTTTTTTTTTTTAATGTGTTTTCAGGCATAAAGAAGTTGGTTTCTTTTTCTAACCACCGAGACTACCAGCTGCCCTGAATGCTGGTTTCTTCACATTTTGGATTTCAAGCAGCCAAATCAATGTTTTGGGAGGGTTTTTCTTTACATCAGCTAGCAAGCATTTACCTGTTTCCTAAGTGGAACTCCCAGGCCTCGCTGTCTAACTTTGGCATTCGGAGCGGTGTGGCTGCTCGTGAGCCAGCCTCTGCTTTGATCCATGATGTGTTTAACACTGTTCTCTTTGGCTGCTCTCAAGCACACAGCCAATTAGATGCAAACATGTGAGACAAAGAGGGAACTGGTGGCCAAGTTTCCACGAACGGTTACTATGGATCACAGCCTGCGGCTTTCTGTTCTCTTGGAAATCCTATTCTCCGGTTTAATCTTGGAGTTGAGAACATAGATAAGGGGGAGGAGGAAACCTTAGAACCCGATTACATCTCTGTGTATTTCTCAGTTTTTAGCTTTTGTTTTTCCTCGGAGGCAGCCATGCTGAGAACGTGGTAACCCTCTTGTTTAGTCAGGGACACGTTTTTCACTTTTTCAGGGTGAAAGCAAAGAAAGCCATACTGACAGAACAGCAGCTCTGTGCCTGCAACTGTATCCGACGCTTGCAACGTCATCTAGTCCCATTCGCTGGCAACTCTAGAAAATGGGGCATGTTCAGAGTGAGGACACTGCAGTTCAGAGGGAAACAAATATACACTCTTCTAAATGATTCAAATTCTATGTAGCCAAACAAGTTCAAACAGGCGTCTGTTGGATTCAGCAGCCAGTATTATTTATACTCCCTTGTATAGTGAGAAGCGGTTGTGGTGTATAACACGGTGCACAATAGTGATTATAGCGGTAATCCTGCTTGTACCAGAAAAGAGTTGTAAGAACACCTGAATTACACAATGGAAATGGAAAGCAGACTAGTCTGTCTGCTTTAAAATTCAGACTGCAAGCTTCCCCATGACTCACTGAAGGCTGGATAGAAAAAGGAACACCAAGCAAAAAAAAAAAAAAAAAAAAAGCCACCTCATTTTTAGATTCCAACTTCTACGTTAGTACTCGACAGTGGACTGGTGTTTATTTTTTCTTTCCTAGACCCGGACTATGTTTCAGCAAATCAGAGCCAAGTTCTAAGAAGCGAGGTGTGCCAAAGGAAAGAGATGCATTTCTTTTTACTGGAAAGGCGGTTAGAGAGAAAGAGAGAAGAAGAGGCAGAGAATGATCTTCCATCTGCTGGTTCACTCCCCAGATGGCTGCAATGGCTGGAGCTGAGCTGGTCAGAAGCGAGGAGCCATCCTCCACTGCCTTCCCAGGCCATTAGCAGGGAATTGTGTCATGCGCAGCAGCTGGGACTTGAGCCTATATGGGATGCTGGTGCGCCAGGGAGGAGGCTTATCATGCTATGCCACTGTGTTGGGCAGAGTTACAAAGAGGAGTGCTTGGGCTGTCTTCCACTGCTTTCCCAGTTTACTGTCAGCGAGCTGGTTTGGAAGTGGAGCAGCTAGTGCTTCAAGAGGGGATGATGGTATCATTGGCAGCAGCTTAGCCCACTATGCTACAACTATAACGCCGCCTTCTGCCTTTAGGGAAGGGAGATTTATTGTACCCAGAACTGTGAGTTGTGGTGAACAACTTGGAGTAGAAGTTTTCACACTTTCTGTGAAATGTCGTACAGTCAATAGCTTTACCTTCCTGGATCATAGGATCTCTGCAGCAACAAGTGAATTCTGTTACAGCGTAAAGGCAGGCACAGATGGTTTGTAAGTGAATGAGTGTAGTTACACCCAATAAAACTTCACTTACAGGAATAGGAGGTGGGCCAGATTTGGCCTGAGTGCTGTAGGTGACCAAATTCTGGACTACATAATTTCTCAGAATTTTCCATGTATATGACAGGTACATGTTAAGTGTGCAATACATTTTTTAAAGACTTTTTAATTTTTATTGGAAAGTCAGATATACAGAGAAGAGGAGAGATAGAAAGGAAGATCTTCCATTTAGTGATTCACTCCCCAAGCGGTCACATTGGCTGGAGCTGAGCCAATCTGAAACCAGGAGCCAGGAGCCTCTTCTGGGTCTCCCACATGGGTGGCAGGGTCCCAAACCTTTGGGCCATCCTTGACTGCTTTCCCAGGCCACAAGCAGGGAGCTGGATGGGCAGTGGGGCTGTTGGGATACAAACCGCTGTCCATATGGGATCCAGGTGCATGCAAAACAAGGACTTTAACCGCTAGGTTACTGCACTGGGCCCGACAATACAGTTAAAAAAAAATGATTGGATGCTATATAAAGGAATAACAGAATCCTTTCTCAGCTATACCTGGAGAGTTGATAGATCAACTCTCACAAATTAGGAAAGGAGTTGTTAGGCTTTTAAATAGGAGAATAAAATGTGACAAACTGAGGCCCCAAGAAGTTGTAGGCAACTTCAAGCTGCCTGATTCTATTCCTTGCTATGTTTACAGGGTTTTGGTGATTCATACAAGTTTATGTAGTTTTAGAATTTATTCTAAGGCAAGCTGCTTCTTTCAAAGAGAACAATATTTATTTCTGCTGCCACCAGATAAGGTTTTCCGTGTTGCAGGAAATAGAAAACCCGATTCAAACAGGCCTCGACAATGTAAGAAACTTGCTGGCTGGTAAAACAACCAAGTCCAGATAAAGAGTAAGGTCTAGGCAAGGGCGACCGTCATTCCGGGTTACTAAGGACCCAGATGTCCTTTATGTCCTTGTTCTGCTTGTGCGTGTTCACTGTCATACCCTCTCCTGAAGGTGTTCTTGCTCGGGGATGGTGAAGTGCGGGAACATGAACTCCTCTGGCTTTGACTGACTTTGGTTAATTAAAGCCACAGAGCACAGATAAGTGGTTCCTGGTCCGTGGATGGGTTTCAGCAGGTCAGACGAATAGATGCCGGTCTTGGAAACTGGGAACAAACCGGAGGGCAGATACGCTGTAGAGAGAGGAACATCTTACGAGTTGGGAAGAGCCTAGCAGATGCACAGTTAGGGAAGGACCACAAGCTGAAGCCAACTGAGGGTGCCTGTCTCTCTAAGGTGAGGAGAGAATCGTGGAAAGATTTCAAGCAAGAAAGCAATGGATTCGAATGTTGGAAAAATTATCCTGACATCTTTAGGAAAAGAGATTTCAGGAGCAAAGTGGCAAGCCTGAGCGATTCAGCTAGAGGCAGCGTGGTGACAGCAGGTGTGTTGTAGAGTCGAGTCATCGAGAGGGAGAATGAACTCGTTCAGAGTGGGGAAGGTGACAGAGCCAGGATGGCTTCTGGCCTTGGCTGCTGGTGCCCCATGATGGGTAAACAAACACATGGAGCTCATATGGTCATCCAGGGTGTTCTTGTCATGTTTCAGATGTGAATGAGAAGAACCCAAATAAAAGTGATCACTTGCCAGACGGCATGCCCATTGCTCAGGTCAGGGAGGGGTGTGCAAGGAGATCTGCTTGTGCCTTGCACTATGGTCTGTCTGAAGGCTCCTTACGAGCAGGGATGGGCCCTGGCCAGAGTGAACTCAGGGGCAGCCACCAAGCGCCTGGGCCACTCAGACTTTTCATCACTGCTAGCCCTGTCTCATCTTGTGCTCACTTGCAGCCCTCAAGGAAGACATTGCCTCTCTTTTGTTTTTGTAAAGGTCCTGGCAGGGGAAGTCACCATATGCAAAGACCCGGAGGGATCCTGGCTGCCGGGAGGGCACAGAGCCCTGGGTCCATCTGTGGATCAGCCCAGCCCACAGAGAGCATGTGCCAAAGCTGCCCAGGGGAAAAAAGAATTGGAAGGAACTTCACCATTGTTCAGGCCGTGGGAACATATGTCAGCAATATTTTTCCAGCCATTGTGAAAGGCCTCCCAGTCTTGCTTCCCCAGGCAGGGCCATGCATAAAATCAGTGGCAGTAGCAGCTGCTGGTCCAGCCTGCAAGAGACCAAGCGACCCGATGTGTGGATGCTCAGAGAGAGCAGCATGGCAGTGCCAGGGCTCTGTTCCCTTCACCGGCTCAGCCGCCTTCAAAGGCCTGAATGGAAAGACCTGCGGGTGGGAGTCAAATGGAACACAGGATTTAATAAGGATTGGTGCTTTAGTTAGCCAATGCTTAGGGACTATGGTAAAGAAAGCCTTTTTTAATGGAAATGCGGTGTCCTCTTAGACATCCAGGAGGTCTTTGAAAGCTTGAGCCTGTGTGAGTTGCTCATAACTGAATAGGTAGGACAGGCTTATAGGCACGCACGTAGACACAGCAGACACATTGAGAGGGGATCCAGCAATGAGCGATAGAAGAGGCAGCTCTTCAGCCTTCCCTCTAGCTTCCTGTCCTCCCTGAATCTTTGTTTCTTTCTCTTTTATTAAAATATGCTCTCCTGATGCTGTAGCAAAGAAGGAGGTCCCTGGGACTCGGTTTTAGGCACACATGAACAACTAAATCAGAATTCTGCTCAATGAACCCTGAGGCCCATGCTGAAGGGCTGGGCATTGAATGGATGGAGGACAGGGAGAGTGTTACCCGTAAGCTCTCAGGGTGCTTATGGCTTATTGAGAGGCAGGGTGGCAGACAAAGATCTTTCAAAGTGATTTCATACAAACTGGACAGTAGTAAGTACTCTAGGACAGGCATAATGAGGATAGCAATTCCAGCAAAAGTATCCTGACCAAGGATGTTTTCTTTCTTTCTTTTTTTTTTTTTTTAAAGATTTTATTATTATTGGAAAGCAGAGAGGAGGAGAGACAGAGAGGAAGATCTTCCGTCCGATGATTCACTCCCCAAGTGAGCCGCAACGGGCCGGTATGTGCCAATCCGAAGCCGGGAACCAGGAACCTCTTCCGGGTCTCCCACGCAGGTGCGGGGTCCCAAAGCTTTGGGCCGTCCTCAACTGCTTTCCCAGGCCACAAGCAGGGAGCTGGATGGGAAGTGGAGCTGCCAGGATTAGAACCGGCACCCATATGGGATCCCGGGGCGTTCAAGGCGAAGACTTTAGCCGCTAGACCACGCCGCCGGGCCCCTTTCTTTTTTTGTTTTTAAAGATTTATTTTATTTTATTATTAGAAAGTCAGATATACCGAGAGGAGAGACAGAGAGGAAGATCTTCCATCTGATGATTTACTCCCTCAGCGGCCACAATGGCCAGAGCTGCACCTATCTGAAGCCAGGAGCCAGGAGCCAGGGGCCTCTTCCAGGTCTCCCACGTGTGTGCAGGGTCCAAAGGCTTTGGGCTATCTTCGACTGCTTTCCCAGGCCGCAAGCAGGGAGCTGGATGGGAAACAGGGCCATTGGGATACGAACTGGTGTCCATATGGGATCCAGGTGCGTGCGAGGGGAGGACTTTAGCTGCTAGGCTACTGCGCTGGGCCCAACCAAGGATGTTTTCAAGATAAAACTGACCTGGGGAGAGAGAGAGAGAGAGCGCGTGTGCAGGAGGAAGACAGAGATGGTGATACCCAGGAGGAATGAGGATGTTCTATGAGGGAATGTGTGAAACCCACTCAGGAGGAGCACCTGGCAGGTGGCCACCTGGAATTAACCTCCTTCCTTCAGAGGAGAACTGGAATGTGAGCCAGTTGCTGGGATGTAACAGACAAGCTTAACACCTGGCTGGACCGGAGCAGGCTGGACCAGTGGGCTGCTTCTCGCCAGAGGTAAAGGGACAGACAAGACACAAAACACGACGGCCTCTGTCCTTTCATAGTTAAACGTCTAAGGCAGAAGAGGAAGAGATATATTTTTTTTCTGGTCCTATGTCTCCTTAGTTAATATTTATTGAGCCCTTCCTGAGCACACTGGAAATTCCCAGTCACAAGGAATGTGCCGTCTGATGTAAAAAATACAAGAAGATGTTTTTATTGCTTAAAATATAAGCCTGGTGTTTTCCAGAGGCCCTGGCCAGCAATCACACTGTTTTTCTGAGGTCTTGTAGCTGAGCAAGCTAAGGACCAGGCCTGCATGAGCTCTTGTGGCAAATGCTTCTTTGAGACATACATTTCAGATCCAGTGACTGCCTCTGGGTTGCAGCCTTAGTGATTTCAAGGTCAGTAAGACCCATCCTTAGGCTAGGGAGGCGAGGCAGAGGTGGTCCTCCAAGCCCTGCCAAAGGGTAGAACGGAGTGTCAGTGAGGAAGGAAGTTACATTAGTTTGAATAAGTGTATCTACCAGGCACGATACTTCACAGGTGCTTTAACAGTAACTTTAATATTTAAAATAGTTTAATATTTTAGTCAGTCTTCCAGATATCCTGAGTGAAAGTGGTTGCATTTCAATATAATGACAAAGAAATCAATACTCTTAGGGGCTGGGTAATTGCCCAAGGCACATCTCCGAGCCCTGATGCAGCTGCGATCCCCAGGCCTCCGTCCAGGGCTCATGGCACCTGTTTTGGCAGCTCGTGGACAGGGCTTCTCTCCCAGAAAACAATGCTATATTCTTTCATGGTGCCAACACCAGGAAAGGAGAAAGTGCAAATAGTGCCAACCTGTCAGCAACCCTGCCACTAAAACTTTCCCAACTTTTTTGTCTACTACTGGTACTAAGACATATGTTTTATAGGAAGACCCAGTACAGATTTGTATGTAAATAAAATTCCATGTGCCCTAGACTCCCAGTGAAGTAAAAACTTATTAGTTCAAGTTGAAAAACCTACTGATCTTAGCCACACACATCAGGGGTGGCCTGCATAATGAAAGCAGTCATTGGGTCTAACAAACTGAAGAGTGATTTGGACAAAAGAATTTGAAGACTTCTCTTGCATATACCCCTATATCACCCTTTCAGGATGCTCCCCTCACCCCCACACTACCATAAAGGCCATCTGGGCCTATTGTTCATAAGAGAGAATGGTAAAACTAGAGGATCTCCAAGATCACACTGCTTCTATGTGGTGTTGCATTCCATGTCCTAGGCTTATATCTGGCACCCACCCATGGACCAAGAACAGCAGTCTAGCTTGAGACCATGGGGGAATTTTGAATATAAGAGATCTGAAAAGTCTTCTTGTCTAGGACCAGTAGAGAGGTTTCTCCCTTAGGGTTCATGTGTGTGAGTCAATCAAAACCTTACAGCAGTCCTAGAGTTGGTGGTCCCTGTGCCATCTGTGTAGTATTCAAGGGGATTGGAAAGAAGTGAGTCTGATGAGTTGAGAGTTATGATTCTTTCTACACCGAGAGGCTCCCATCAGGCCACCCAGACTGATGGAAGGCACCTGCAGGAATACCTCGTGGAAGCACTTTGGGTACTATGAAGTAATAGAAGATGAGCACCTTGCCATACATTGTGTTGCTGGGTAAGAAAAAAGCAATTTCTCCTAATTGCACAAGATGGCAGGTCTTCCCTCCACACAAGCTGGCACTGGAAAAAATTGTTGCAGGTGCAATGGCTAATCCTCCTCCCTGTGGTGCTGGCACCCCATATGGTGCCAGTTCGTATCCCAGCTGCTCCACTTTCAACCCTGCTCCCTGCTTATGGCTTAGGAAAGCAGTAGAGGATGGTTCAAGTCCTGTGACCCTGTACCCACCTGGGTGACCTGGAAGAAACTTCTGGCTCCAAGGTTCAGAACAGTTCAGCTCTGGTTGTGTTGGCCATTTGGGAAGTGAACCAGTGGATGGAAGTCCTCTCTCTATCTCACATTCTATCTCTGTAATACTGCTTTTAGAAGAAAAATAAATAAATCTTTGATAAAATTGTTGCTGTTTACCTAATAACTCAAGTACTTACTCCATATTGTATGCAAATGTTGTGCTTACATATTATATGCACATATTGTGCCAGGCTTTGGGGGAAGTTCCCAACAAATGGGTCTGCTCTGAACGCCTTACATGCTTATCATTGATCTTCAGGAAAACTAGAAATGAAAATGAATAGTCTATGATGGGGTGTGAAGGCAGTGCTAAATGGAGGACTGCACAGCATGAGAGAAAACTCAGCTGGCTCTTCGTATGCCAGGACCTGAGACCCACTGCACGATCTGCGAAGGAATATTTGGGTTGAAAATTTGAGGGAGGAATGAAGATCTTCTAAAAGAGACTGTTCATCTGGAAGACCGTACTCAGTAACATGCAATTCAGTCCTTGGAATTTATTGGAACTTCTTGGTGCTGATAAAACTCAGGGCTCAAGACATCTAGGGCGCTCTAGCAGCCACTCAAGGACTTGGTAAAGCATTTAATTAAAGGACCATGATTTGTCTGTCTTGATATCTTAGCCTGCTGGGGCTGCCATGACAACAGAGCTGAAATAATAGAAGTTTTATTTCTGGAAGCTGCAAAGTACAAGGTGAAGGGGTCGGCAAGGCAGGCTTCATTCTGCAGTCTGGCGGGCTGCTGGTCTCTCACCATGTGCTCGCATGACCTCAGGGAGAGTGAGCTCTGTTCTCTTCCTTTTCTGACAAGGGCTATCCCACCCATAAGACCTCATTTAAAATTCTCAAAGAACCCTGCCCCCAAATACCATCACACTGAGGGCCAGGACTTAAATAAAGGAATGTTGAGAAGACATAAACATTCCACCCACCTAAGTTGGTATGTTCAAGTTGCATGATGGGAGGGAAAAAGGAACACGACAAAGCATCCATTTCCTCAGCCCAATTTGAATTTTTCTTTTGAGAGAATGCATCTAGAAAGTCGACCCCATCATTTCACCTGTTCAGTCCCTCTAAAGCCGTAGTGATCTCAGCATCTTCACCATATTTGAATCTTACAGGGGCAGCTGCTGTCATGCCATACATCAGTGTAGGTACCAGCTTTTGCATTGAGGGTTCTTAAATTCACGCATTTGAGAAAAGTAAGCTCTGTAGCCATATCATACCACCCATCAGGTGCCATAACTACTCTAACCCACCTCATTCACTAGTTGCATGATCCTCTTTCCCTCTCTGTGGTTCCTCCAATCAGTATTTCCAGTGTTCCCCTCCTTCAGTTCAATCCATCTCTTCTTTCAGTTCAATCCATCTCTTCTTTCTTGTTCGGGAAGAAAAATAAATTAGCAGTGAGCTATTTTTTATTTGCCTGCCTCTGTATAGGAGGAGCCAGACCTGGTACATTCATGTAAGATAAGCAGGGCTGGGCTGTGGTTGAAAGTTTGCAGATCATGTGCCAAGGGAAACAGGGTTTGGACAGGGTATGTGCCCTCTGAGTCAGTATCACAAGATAGCCTTATTGTGGTGTGCCAAGGCGGTGCTTGGGCTGTCCAGAAAGAATCCCATAACCTTAATAACAGCCCGTGGCCACCAGACTTCCAAAACTTTTCTTCCTAGAAAAGCAGGTTACTTGAAGACTTTGTAATGTGTGCAATCCTAGTTTTTTTTCAATACTCAGTTTGCATAGTAACATTGAGTTTCTTGAAGTGGTTTGCTAGAATGGCTGGTTGAAGTGCTTTGAGGTGAACCAAACTGAGTCACACCACTTTGGGTTCCGCCAAGGGTATCCCTGTGATTCCCAAGAGCCATAGACATTTGTGAATGAGAGATCATAGGGATTATCTACTTCAACCTTATTGGTTTCAGGAAAACAAGGCAGAGCCCACTGGGTAGTGTTTTTTGCCATTCAGCACGACTGTTGTGTCTGGGTCTGGGCTTTCTGACTCCCAAGCCTGTCTCTGTTGACTCTGCCCCAGCTTGGAAAGTCTATGAGTTCCTTTTGTGGCTGGGATAGGCTTTCTTTGAGGTTACCTGGTAACTTAGCCAAATTCTCGGGCTGTGATAAGCTCCTGATATAACCAGCCAGGCTGATACTTCTTTTACCTCTTTGATAAAGCTAGCAGCAGATCTAGAAATACAAAATAAGGGTTAGAAAATGTGCTATGATAAAATCCCATAAGTCAGGGGCCCATGTGCGATGCCTCAAAGGCTAAATCCTCACTTGGAAAGTGCTGGGATCTTATATGGGTACTGGTTAGTGTCCTGGCTGCTCCACTTTAAATCCAGTTCCCTGCTTATGGCCTGGGAAATCAGTGAAGGATGGCCCAAAGCCTTGAGACTCTGCACCCACATGGGAGACCTGGAGGAAACCCTTGGCTCCTGGCTCCTGGTTCCTGGTTTTGGATTGGCTCAGCTCCGGCCGTTGTGGCCACTTGGGGAGGGTGGCCCTTTCTCTCTGTCTCTGCTGCCCACTGTAAAATGGATCTGCCTTTCTAATAAAAATAAACAAATCTTAAATCTCCTAAGTCAACAAAACTAAAACCGTGCTTTGTTCAGGGTTCTGGATTTGGTTATTAATTATTCCGGGAAATATTTCTCTGGGAAGTTTTCATGGGTATGAAATGATGCTCTGTGCTCAGGCATCGTGGTATCCAAGTGAGAGGTGGCTCAGTGTTAGGACAGAAAGCAAAAGCAGTGGGCAGTAGAGCCTGGAAGGAAGTGGCACTGGCAACTTGTGTCAGGAAACGTATCTTCTTATTTGTGGCTTGGCTATTTACATACAGACTGTTTCATATTGTAGGGCTTCTTCTGGCAACAAGAAAAATAAAGATCAACTAAGAGCATTTTAAACTTATTTATTTGAAAGAGTCAAGCCTGGGTCAGGGCAAACCTGGGAGCATGATTCTCAGCTTAGGTCTCCCATATAAGCAACAGGAAGCGACCCCTTGGAGTCATCACGTCAATGTGCCTCCCAGAATCTATATTAGCCAGAAGCTGGGATCCAAAGCTGGGCTGGGTATTGAACTCAGTTACTCTGATATGGGACACATGGATCTTTTAAAAAAATTATTTATTTTTATCACAAAGTCAGATATACAGAGAGAAAGAGAAACAGAGCAAAAGACCCTCAGTCCAATGATTCACTCCCCAAGTGACCACAACAGCCGGAGTTGCCCTGATCTGAAGCTGGAGCCGGAGCCAGGAGCCAGGAGCTCCTCCAGGTCTCCCACATGGGTGCAGGGTCCCAAGGCTTTGGGCCATCCTTGACTGTTTTCCCAGGCCACAAACAGGGAGCTGGCAGGGAAGCGGGTTGCCAGGATTAGAACTGGTGACCATATGGGATCCCATATGGGATCCTGGCACGCTCAAGGCGAGTACTCTAGTCACTAGGCCACCACGCTGGGCCCGACACATGAATCTTAATTGCTAGGCTAAAAACCCACCTCTAATTTAGAGTATTTTGTTTCTGTTTTATTTGTTTTTTTTTTTTAAGATTTATTTTATTTTTATGTAAAAGTCAGGTTTACAGAGAGAAGAAGAGAGAGAAAGACAGAGTCTTCCATCTGCTGGTTTACTGCTGGAAAGGCTGCAACAGCCAGGGATGGGGCAGTCTGGACCCAGGAGCCTGGAGCTTCTTCTGGTCTGCCATGTGGGTGCAAGGGACCAAGCGCTTGAGCCATCTCCTGTTGTTGCTTTCCTATATGCATTAGTAGGGAGCTCGATAAAAAGTGGAGCAGTGGGGACTTGAACCCATGCCGGTATGGGATGCTGGCTCTGCAAATGGAGGCTTAATCTACTATGCCATTGTGCCACCCTAGGGTACATTTCATGACAAACTACGGATTGCAAAGGCCATAGACAGGAGACTAGGCAGCTTAAGCTGTGCTACAAGCCAAGAACATTCAGCAAGACATTTATTTAATGATACTGTTCCATAGGCTCAGGGATTCCCCCTTCCTTTCCCTAGTTTCCCTCCTCCACTGATTTCCCTTATTTTATTACCATAGTATAGTTCTTCAAACACAGTCATAAGTCCATCACTCTGTAATGTCATGCCATTGTAGGTACAGACAATGGCAGAAACTAATTTCTGATGACTGGATTTCAGTTTATCAGTGTCACCAAGAGATATGTTAGGTGGCACCTCGGGCCCTCATCTAGCTCCAGAGTTCTAGATCATTGCTTGTGGTAAGGTATGCTGCTCCTGAAAGTCATTCTTATTTCGTTATATACTCTGCCAACTGGAGTTAGCAAAGGATGCTGGTAGGAGTAGAGAATTGCCAAATGTTAGGTAATACCTTACTTCCTTGGGACTCTTCTCTTTTATTTTAATTCTAAAGATTCTTTACCTGAGAGATATTGACAGATAATTCCCAAGAGACGTTACAGGAGAGGGGGCTGGTGTCATGGCATAGCAAGCTAAGTCTCTGTCTGCGGCTGGCATCCCACAAGACTGCTGGTTCAAGTCCCAGCTGCTTGACTTCCAAACCAGTTCCCTGCTAATGGCCTGTGAAGGCAGTGGAGGATGGCCCAAGTCCTTGGGCACCTGAACCCATGTACGAGACCCAGAAGAAGCTCCTGGCTCCTGCGTTTGGACTGTCCCAGCTTAGGCCATTGTGGGAGTGAACCAGCAGATGGAAAATCTCTCTCTCTCATCTTTTTCACTCTCTCTGTAACTCTGGTTTTCAAATAAAAAGAAAGCAAATCTTTAAAACAAGCAAATTCGAAGTGTATACTTGCAAATGTGCAACATTTAAAAGAAATATGTACAGGGACAAGATCATATGGCTAAAACATTAAACACAGAATTTAGTTTTGATTCAGAGACCAGCACAATATATTGAAAGTTTTTCTCATCCTTTAAATAGGACTAGTCATAATATCCTTCCAATCACCTCACAATTTGGGAAGTAAACAATGGAATAATAGATGTAAATGTATTTGATACAGGCAGACAATTTTATAGAAGTATATTGCCTTTTTTTAAATAATTCCATTCATGAAGGCTTACATATGTACAGATATGTGTCTATTATTTATGCATTGTATAACTACATGTAAATACATATGAAGCACATATGTATTCATATAAATATAAATACATATGAAATATGCAAGTATTTACTAATATTCATGAGAAATGGAATTAAAAGGTACATTTATTTTGATGCAAAAATTCTGAAATCCATGTAGTTTTATAAAAAATTTCACAAACCTTTTGAAGACCCTCCTGGTATGTATGCACTTGCAAACATTTTTCAGCCTAAGAAACATTTATTAATTCCATTTTCCGTGAGCTTTCTGAGGCACCCTTGTATATGTACGCAATGTATTTAAGTGCATGTGTAGTGCATCCTGAGCCCTGGAAGCAAGCATACACTTTGGAGCACCATGCAGAGGTGAAATCGCTCCACCACAGCTGCCGAGAAATCCCAGGGCAGCAGTAACCCAGTCTGAATTCTCTTCCAGTTAGTCCTTGTACTCAGGCCATTTACTAAATGTATTTCTCGAAGCTGTTGAATGGAAACATTGTCAATTATGCAGGGTGGCTGTGGAGGCGCCTGGAGAAAGGGAAAGACTACATTGGGTAACTTCCTCCGGGTGTGGCCAGAGGGAAGAGGTTGAGGCACCGAGAGGGAAACAGGCCGGCTCCACTTGGAGTTCAGACCTGTCACAGATGACTTTTCTGGTGGAAGAAAGCCTTTCTCCCCCACCGCGCCTCCGCTTCGACCATCAGGCAGTTTTTCCCCCATTTCAGAAGAAGCAAACACCGCCCTTTCACCACAGTGTTCACTGGAGCTGTGGATGCTTCTGGAATGTGCAAGATGTTAAGCCATTTCTTTTCCTGTCCATTTTCCATCTTGACACGATAACCTGGTAAAGGCAAAAAGCCCAGGATTATTTGAAAGTTGAAATCAGGACAGGGAAGAAATGACAGATTTTACAAACTCTTCACTTTTCGCCTAGGATTCAGCTTCTTGGGGAGTCCGCAGCGAGGACCAGGGATGAGTGTCCTTGTCCCCCTCCTCCCGTCCCCACCTGCCGGTGAGTCAGGTAGCTGAGTCACGGAGATGAGAGGGCAAATCCATGGCACCCAGAAACTGAATCACGTCCCTGTTTCCTCACAGAGAGCTACTGGGTGCGTGGCCAGGCACGTCGGGCACAGGGTACCCGGCACAGCACCTCAGGCATCGTGGAGAAAACTTTTAGCCTGAGTCATCTGGACCCTCTCCATTCATGGCAAGGGGAAGCGTGTGCTAAGGGCGCATTTAACACACCACCCGGCTGGGTTTCCCCACGCCTTGGGACCGCACACTCTGCCGACCTTGAGGAGCCGATGAGGAAGTGAGAGCTGGGAGGAGAGGGATGCTGACGGCTTGGAAAAGCACCCAGGAGGCCGGGGCACTACGCGTCCCCCTCGCTGCAGGCCAGCTGCTGGCGGGACTAGTACGTGCTTAAACTGCCAGAGCTATGGCATGTCTTAATTTTTCTGGCTTTTTTTTTAAGGGGGGTGGTGGTGCAAAGGGGAACTGAGGAAAACGATGATCCCTGCGAGGTCCTATCTGAGCATCACCAAGACCCCTGAGGAGGAAAGAGGCGAGCGGCGCCGGGAGCGCTCGCGACAATTTTCTGGCGCCATCTAGTGCTAGGCCGCAGTACTGTAGGTCGGTGACCGGCTGTTGTCACCCAACGGCGACTGGCAAAGCAGCCGTATCCTTAGGGTGACAAATTTTTCTCAACCTGCGATCTATGCGTTATTGTCCTTCGTTGGGGGTGTTGGGGGCTGGGGAAGATTCTGAGCGCTTTTTAAAAAAATACATTTTATTATTGTTGTTATTATTTTATAATACAGTTTCATATTCCCTTATCCCCTCCCCAGTTCCCTCCACCCCCCAGTTCCTCTGTATCATTACTAACATATAGTTCTTCATATTCAGTCTTATGTCCATCATTGCGGGCATGGACAATGGCAGAGAGTCCAGAATCCTATTGTCAAGATATAGTAAACAGTTTCATTGTAAGTCCATTTTTGTCTGGAAGTAGAAATGGATACCACACTACATCCTCACATCTGGATGTTAGTCTCCATTTCACAGCTACTGTACATCCCCTTAAATGAAAAGTCATGATTCAAAATCAACAATAGAAAGAAAGGAAGAAATTTACAATGCCATGAAGTTAAATGACATGTTACTAGATATGACAGTCTCCATTACACAGCTACTATACATCCCTTAAATGAAGAACCACAAAACAAAATCAACATCCGGGAGAAGAAAGAAATTAACAACATCAAAAAGTTAAATAACATGCTATTGAATGACTAATGTGTAGCTGAAGAAATGAAAATCAAGAACCTTCTTGAAGAAAATGATGCCACTGCATGATCTAGGAGTCACTGAATGAATTAATCAGATGGAAGTGTTTTGAAGAGATGAAAACAACAGAAAACAACAAAACCCATGTGATATAGTTTCCGCTGATCTTTGTTGAAGTGTGTCTCCTCCAGAGAATAAGCAGATGGGTTTTGTTTTTTAATCCAGTCTACTAATCTATGATGTTTGATTGAGCTTAAGCCATTTACATTCAGAGTTTAATATACATGGGTGTTACTTTGGTCCTGTCATTTTAGGAATGGGTTGTTCATTGGTTTAGTCATCTGTTGTCATTTTACTGGGATCTTCTTCCCAGTTGCCTTTGGGTTTGGTAGGTGCTATTCCTCTTCTCTGTCAAGTGAACATCTTGAAGTATCATTTGTAGGGCAGGTTTGGAAGAGGCAAATTCTTTTAGCTTTTCTTTACTGTGGAAGAATTTTATTTCCTTTTCAAAGACAAAAGAAAGTTTTGCTGGATATGTTATCCTAGGCCGACAATTTTTTTTCTTTTAGAATCTGGAATATGTCACTCCATTCTCTTCTTGCCTGTAGAGTTTCCTGTGAGAGATCTCCTGTGAGCTTAATTGGCATTCCTTTATATGTCAATTGATTTTTTTTCATGTGCACATTTAAGCATATTTTCCTTATGTTCAATTGAAGAGAGCTTGATGATCATATGTCGTGGTGAAGATCACTTTTGATCAAGCCTGTTGGGAGTTCTGTGCCCCTCCTGGATCTTGTTTCCCAATTCTTTCTCCAGATGAGGGAAATTTTCCTTTATTATTTCATTAAATATATTTGCAAACTCAGCTTCTCTTTCTGCACCTTCTGGGACTCCCATAACTCTTATATTTGGCCTCTTCATAGTGTCTTTCAATTCTTGAATACTTTTTTTGGCCTAATCCAGCTCTGCTTCCAGCTTTTTGTTTGCATCCCCTTGGTGACAGGAAATATCTTCCAATTCTGAGATTCTTTCTTTTGCTTGCTTCATTCTACTTTGGAGACTCTCCATTGTACTTTTAATTTGCTCTACTGTGTTCTCAATTTCTGATAAATCAGCCTTGATTTGCTTTATTGCTTCCTTAAATTCTTTGAGCTCTTGCATGAGCTTCTCATTGTTGATCAGAATCTTTAAAATGAGTCTTATGGATTCTGTGTGCCCCATTTTCTCAATGTCTTCCTCAGTTAACTCTGAGGTTGGCATAGGGTTTTGCTCCCATGCAGGGGAGTCTTCAGTAATATTCATTGTGCTTTTGTCTCTTTTTTTGCTCTTGGTCATTGCACTTCTGGTTAGCAGAGTCTTCTCCTTGGGGCAGGTTTCTAAGCTGTGTCACCCACAGGTCTACAATGCGATTTTACTTATTGCAGTTGATACACAACTTTTTGCTTGCAGCCACTTGTGCCACTTCCTCCAGTGAGTTCCAGGTCTGGGTTCTTATGTTAGATTTCCACCATGGTCTCCACAGCCCCAGCTCCTGGCTCACCACTCTCCACCTCCTGTGATGCTGTGCTGAGGCTGCACCATTGTCTCTGCAACCTTTCTCGCACTTCCGGTTGTTGCAGGTCCCAGGATTAGAGAGACACCAGGTGTCCTATATAATTAGGTTATTGGTGGTGCTGATCTTGCTGGAACCTGTTGGACGTTAGGTCTGGGTGCCACACAGACCTATTTTGACCGGTAGGCTGCCACAGTTGGTATTATTTTCCTGTGGGACCAGTGCAATCACGGACCTCAGCAAGTTCTCGCGAGATCAGCACATGCGCAGTTCACTGTTGTCTCCTGCAGCCCGAAAGCTATTGCCACAGTACCCAAAATGACGCCTGATATACAACCACTACAGTTCTTGATCTGCTGGCCGTCAGATCCGCGAGCTACCCAGACCTGCCCTGGGTGGAACCCGTAGAATGCCACGTCGTTGCAGTTCACTGAGACAGAAATGAGCTCACTCCCAGCTCAGTGCATGCTCAGTCCCTTCCCTTGCCCTTTCCTCCTTATGCAAAATGGCGCCCAATTCAGCTCTAGGGGGCTGACTGGGATATGGAATCCACTCTGTTCTCGCACTGCCCGTCTGAGATCTGCTGCTCTGTCTCTGCTCCTGGTCAAATCAAATGTACCAGTAGAACAAACAGTTCTTTGGGTTCACCACCCGAGCTCCCAGTGAAAGTCCCTTCCCACCTGGTTGCTGGTGGAGTTCTGGATGCTAGTGGCATTCAGATCGCAGTGCTGGAGTATCAGTCTCTGCAACACCACACCGTTGTGTCCGCTGCTTTCCTGTGTCTGTCAGTCTCCAGGTACCCCTCTGCTGTTGTTCTGTCCTTTCCTGAAATATGTCCTCTCTGCTTCATGCTGATCAAATGTTTTCCCGTCTGCATAAACCTATCTTTACCCTATTCCGCCATCTTCTGAGCGCTTTTTTTTTTAAACGATTTATTCATTTTATTACAGCCAGATATACACAGAGGAGGAGAGACAGAGAGGAAGATCTTCCGTCCGATGATTCACTCCCCAAGTGAGCCGCAACGGGCTGGTGCTATGCAGATCCGAAGCCGGGAACCAGGAACCTCTTCCGGGTCTCCCACGCGGGTGCAGGGTCCCAAAGCTTTGGGCCATCCCCGACTGCTTTCCCAGGCCACAAGCAGGGAGCTGGATGGGAAGTGGAGCTGCTGGGATTAGAACCGGGGCCCATATGGGATCTGGGGCTTTCAGGGCGAGGACTTTAGCCGCTAGGCCATGGCACCAGGCCTGAACGCTTTTTTTTAAATTGTCGTTTCCCACAGAGAAGATCTGAGGCACAAATTTATAGTCCTCTGCATTATGACTTTGGTCCATCAGTAATTTACAATATGCAGAGCAACACAAAAAGAATAACTACAAAGGAGGGACCCCTCCATTTAACTGAAGGTGGGGACCAGCTTCGTTAAGCTTGGATCAGTAGCCTATCAAACACCAGCCACGTGGGAGGCCCCAATAAACACATGTTCAGTCCATTACCGATGGTACAATTTCCACGTGTGTCATTTGGTTGAAGCAATGCACAGCAGCCCAGGACAGCAAGCAGTCTTCCCAGGTGGTCAATGATGGGGTTCACCTGTTCCCATGGAGGCGGTCAGCCTGGGGCTGGGGGAAATGCATTTTTAACAGCTGAATACCAACGTGGTTCTTTTCTGGAGACAGGCTTGGGTTTTTTTTTTTTTTTTTTAAGTTTAATGAAGAAATAGGAAGAGATGCCAGCATTTAAGACATAGAACAGGGCCTTAAACACTTCATGGACAAGCCCCACCTGTAACACCCAGAACTGGGATGAGTGGCAGGTGATCTTGCTGAGGGATGGAATACTAACAGACGCTAATGCTGGGGCAGAGATATCTGAGACTAGCTCTAGGCCTCTGTAATGCAGAATCAGCCCCAGCAGGTTAGACTCTGTTGCCATGTCCCATTTATCATCTTGCCAGCACAGCAGCTGCAAGCCATGGGCACACGGCCAAGAGGAAGAGCCAGGTTCTCTGCCTGTGGAAAAAGGAGACTGGACCCTGCACCCTGGAACCCTTCCGGGTATGAGCTGTGCGTTGGCCAGGAAGATGTTGGTACCAAAGCCCATCAAATCTTGCCCCAGATACCAGATTGAGGGGACCGAGCTGAGCCCTGTCTCCTGGTGGGTTGGCCTCCGACCAGCCACCACCAAGTGAGTGTGACAGTATTGGCTCCTGCCATCATGGGCAGTGGGCCCTTGCTCTGTTTCATCTCTAAAGGGGATGTCCAGAAGGGATACTGGGAAGTGCGTTTTTGCTTCTCTGGATAGTCTTCTGTGGTTGATTTTTGTTGATATTCTGGTTAGCCCTAGTCCTAAGGCATGGCTGTTTGTCATCCAAGGTTTCACCTGGCTGCTTGTGGTGGGCTGTGGTCACAGCATGCTCTCTGAGGGTCTCTAATGGGAAAGCGGAGTCAATCTCACGAGACAGTCTACAGAGCTGAAATAAGTGAGGCTGTTTCCCTGTTATTTCTACTCCATTTTTACAACGTGAGTCAAATATGCTTTTCCTTGGTGCTACTTAATGGTCTCTATAGTTGATTATTTTGAAAAAGCAAAGTTTTTGTTTTTTTCAGTCAGTCATAACAGTTTAAATGATAATCTGCCAGTAGGATGTGTTCCTTATAGGTCTGTTATTAAACGGAATAGTCCTTGACCAAGACATGCATTAACCAGTAAGTTTTTGCTGAGACAAAAATACACATTTCTTATATACAAAATTCTCATTTATGAATAGATTTCCAGATCGGTCCTCCAAAATCAATTAAATCCACAATGTATATGAAATAACACATTTGTAACTAAAGTGAGTAAAGAATATTGATGGGATATTATGAATTATAAAGTAAGTAGAGAAGAAAATCAACTTACTTCAAGGGAGATAATCTGTATCCAGTGGGTTTTCCATGTTGATTGGATTACCTATGTTAAAAACTGCTTTAACTCATTTTTTCGAGAAGTTTTTTCCCCCCAGGAAGTAATGTGATATAAGTTATTAGAAAAGGAATTTCAATTCAGAGATTACATTTAAAATCAAAATTCAGGGTCTGGCATGATAGCCTAGTGGCTAAAGTCTTTGCTGTGCATGCGCCGGGATCTCATATGGGCACCAATTCTAATCTTGACAGCCCACTTACCATCCAGCTCCCTGCTTGTGGCCCGGGAAAGCAGTCGAGGACGGCCCAAAGCCTTGGGACCCTGATTCTGGTGGGAGACCTGGAAGAGGTTCCAGGATCCTGGCTTTGGATCAGTTCAGTTCCGGCCATTGCAGCCACTGGGGAGTGAATCAGCAAACAGAAGATCTTCCTCTCTGTCTCTCCTCCTCTCTGTATATCTGACTTTCCAATAAAAATACAATAAATCTTTAAAAATCAAATCAAGGGGCCCCTCGCCCTGGCCTAGCGTCTAAAGTCCTCACCTTGAATGTATTGGGATCCCATATGGGCGCTGGTTCTAATTCTGGTAGCCTCGCTTCCCATCCAGCTCCCTGCTTGTGGCCTGGGAAAGCAGTCGAGGACAGCCCAAAGCCTTGGGACCCTGTACCTGTGTGGGAGACCCGGAAGAGCTCCTGGCTCCTGGCTTCAGATCAGCTCAGCACTGGCCGTTGCGGCTCACTTGGGGAGTGAATCATCGGACGGAAGATATTTCTCTCTGTTTTTTCTCCTCTCTCTATGTATCTGACTTCGCAACAAAAATGAATCATTTTTAAAAATCAAATCAAATAAAAATTCAGCTCCTTCCTGCAACCCCTCTTAAGCTACTCCTTGATTTCCTTTAGCAGTGAAGTGCTAACCTGGGCTTTAGAGGATGACATCTCCTAAAATCCCCCGGCAATGGGCACGTCATGGCAGAGACCCAGCTGGCTCTGGTGCTGCCTCTGAGTGGACCGGGCAGGCAGCTGTGAGTCATCAAACACACAGTGGGGTCACAGAGATGAAAGACCCCTACAGCTGCGCCAAAGACCGGCAGTGCGAGTGTCTCTGGGAAACTTCTTGGCCTTGCCCTAGACCCACTAGGTCAGACACCACGAGGAGGGCTCCGGAACCAGAGTGTGTGACGTGAGCTCAAGTTTGAGAAGCATTGAGTGAGGAGACAGTGAGGGAAGGTAAGGAGAGAAGTCAGGCCAGGCCATCGCCTCCCAAATGCCAACCAAAGTTTTCTTGTTTGGTTGAAAGCCCTGTGGCAGGAGTGTGAAGCCACCTTCCCAGGGTTAGGAGGTGAGCTGGGTGCAGTCTTGTGGCAGTGGAAAGGGTGGGAGGAATTCTGACTTTCACTTGGGGTTGAAACTGAAGGGAGTAATTGGCTCTGCGACCTTCGTCTACAATGTCATCATCACTTAGGAAAGCTCTAGAAACCAAGAACTTTTACTGTTGGCTTGGCAACAGAGCTCATCCGAATCAAAAGCTAACTGGACTTCACATGAGCCTGTTTATAAACATTCTTGTCTTGCTTTGGTATTAATATATGTGACTGTGGTCCCAAACTCTGCTAGAATTCTTTTCATTTTCAATTTTTAAAAAAAGATTTGTGGGGAGGCCTTGGACCACCCCCGCCTCGGTGGTGGGCACAGAGGCCTGGGCACTTCTGAACTGCTCAAGTGGCAGTGGTGGGCGCACACCCAGGGGGCCTCATGCCAGTGGTGCGCTCTGGGGTCTTGTGGGTGTGGGATTACAGGGGTTGGGGGATGGCATAAGTGGGGGCGAGCAGAGACCCAAGGGCTCATGTCCAGGTGAGGAATGACTTCTGAGGGACTTCCAAGGACAAGGCCACTGTGTTTGTAGGGCTAGATCACGGAACCCACCAGTGAGACTCGGAACAGGGAACAAATGGGTAACGTGAGGCTGGACCATGAAACTAACCAGCACGTCAATGAATCAGGGATAGGGGCAGAATCTGCGTGTGTGTGTGGGGGGGAGGGCTATGTGGGCTTACCCATGTGGAACAATAATCTGTTGGCACACGCAAGATCTGTGGCTGGGAAGAGGCCTGGTTGGGGAGCTAAGGGGATGCCTCGGCTAGGTTGGGTTCCCACTGCTGAGCATGGGAGCTGGAATGGGGGCAGAGGGCTGGACTGGACATGGCTGCAGTCTCCGTTGGCATGGGTGTCGACTGGGTCTGGATAGCACCTGACTGGGCTAGACTTTGGCACCCACTGGTACTCATGAGAGCCAGAGTGGGTATAAAATGGGCTGGGCTAAGTTTTGACTCCTGCTGAACCACATGAGAGCTGTGTCTGGGTGTGATCAGGTGTGTGACTAGACTGCAACACCCGACAGTAAGAACTGGATTGGGTATAATAGACTGGTTGGGCAAGGACACTGTTCTGGACTGAATAAGAGGTGGACAAAGTCAACCTGGGCCAAGGACCCGCCAGTGTGCACAAGATCTGCCACTGGAAGAGGACCTGATAGAGAAGCCTGTAGAATTTCTTTGTTAAGACACAGTCACTGCAGGTGAGTACAAGAACCAAGGCAAGGAGCAGCCCAAAGCAGACGAGGTTACAGTACCTGCAGGCGTACATGTGGGTCAGGCCTGGGGGTAGGCCAGGCTGGGCCATTTCATAACATCTATAGGCAGATGTGAGAACTAGGACAGGGTACAGGAGGGGCCGGTTTGGGCTGCAACACCAGCTAGTTCGCACTGGGGCCAGGACTGGGAGCTGATTGGGCAAGGCTAGGTTGTAGCATCCACCAGAGGGAGCTAGAACTGGGGGTAGACCGGACCGAGCCAGACTGAAGCATCTGCTGGTGGATGCTGAGGTGAGGCGAGCCGTGCCAGTCGGGGGAGGTGGGTGCCTGGTCCATGAGCCCCGAGGGCAGGGGGCTGGTGGTGTCTGGGTCACCTGGCCCGGGTCCTTGGGCCCGCCTATGAGAACTGGTCCTCCTCAGTGGAAAGGATAGAGCAATGAATGGCAGGCCCTGATGCACATGGAGGATATGGCAGTCCATTGGGGTCTGCAGAGGACAGCTGGTACCATGCCAGAGGAAGGAGAACAGAACAAACTGGACAACTACCCCAGCCAAATGATGACATCAAGTATCTGGGCGAATGGAGACTCTAAGGTCGACTGTGTGAGCCAATTGACATTGGAAAGGTTTCCTTATCCGTGGATCGGCAAGATCGACAGCATTTCAGAACTATGGCAACCACCTGGAAAGAACCCTTGGAGTGTGTGCCACCTTGTGACATCGGGTGGCTGTTCCCCATCCTTGGGTATTGGGGCAGTTGGAAGGCTGGGTATGGCTTCTCCCCCATCTCTCTCCCTCCACCCCAAACAGAAGAAGAAATAGAAAATTAATAAGCAATGATCCACTTTTTCCTAACCCTGAATCCTCCCCATCCTGATCAATTATGTAAACATCAACTAAAATAAAATAAAACAATAAAAATTGTATATTTATTTATGTTTTCATAGGTGTAATGTTAGTGTAATATTAATACAGAGAATAGATTTAATGTAGCACATACACTTATTTATTTATTTATTTTTACAGAGAGGAGGAGAGACAGAGAGGAAGATCTTTTGTCTGATGATTCACTCCCCAGGTGGCTGCAACGGCCGGAACTGAGCTGATCCAAAGCAGGAGCCAGGAGCCTCCTCTGGGTCTCCCATGTGGGTGCAGGGTCCCAAGGCTTTGGGCCATCCTCGACTGCTTTCCCAGGCCACAAACGGGGAGCTGGATGGGAAGCAGAGCTGCTGGGACTAGAACTGGCACCCATATGGGATCCTGGCATGTGCAAGGCAAGGACTTTAGCTGCTAGGCTACTGCACCAGGCCTTCATAGATACATTCGTTAAAAAAAAAAAAAAAGATTTATTTTGTTTATTTGGAAGACAGAGTGACAGAAGGAGAGGGAGAGACAGAGAGAGAATTTCCCACATGGCCACAATGATTGAAGCTGAGGCAGTCTGAAGTCAGGAACCAGGAGCTTCTTTTAGGTCTTCCTGGGAAAGTAGTAGAGTATGACGCAAAGCCTTGGGATCCTGCACCCACATGGGAGACCAGGAAGAAGCTCCTGGCTTCAGATCAGCTCAGCTCCAAGCATTGTGGCCGCTTGGGGAGTGAATCAACAAATAGAAGATCATTCTCTCTGTATATGCTTCCCTCTGTATATTTGCCTTTCCAATCAATCAATCAATATCTCTTAAGAAAAAAAAAGAAGTTCCTTGCTTCTGGTGTTAGCCTGATCCAGTCTTGGTTGTTCTGGCCATCTGCGGAGTAAGCCAGTAAATGGAAGACTTACTTCTCTCTCAGTAACATTTTCAAATAAGGAAATATATATATTTATTTGTTTAGAAAAGACACAAAATAACAAAACAGCAAAACAAATGGGGGTGGGGGGCAGTACGATGGCTCAGTTGCTAAATCCTCACCTTGCAAGCACTGGGATCCCATATAGGTGCTGGTTCATGTCCTGGCTGCTCCATTTCCCATCTAGCTCCTTCCTCGAGGTCTTCCATATGGATGCAGGGGCCCAAGGACTAGAGCCTTAAGCAGGGAACTGGGTCAGAAATGAATAGTCAAGACTTGAACCCGTGCCCATAAGGGATGCTGTTGCTTAGCCTACTGTGCTACAGTGCCAGCCTCCCCTCCTCCTGCCTTTTATACCTATTTGAAGATTTTTTTATCATGAAGATATTTTACCAAATGTTTTCTCTGTATCTATTGAGATAATCATATAATTTTGATTTTTTTATGATATGATAATAGCACCTCTGTGTTGAACCATACCTGTATTCCTGGCACAAATCCCCATTTGGTTTGGGTGAATGATGCTTTGTTGGATGTGATTTTTCTGAGTTTTTATATCTATGTTCATCAGAAATATTGGTCTGCAATTTGCCTTTTTGACGTATCTATCAGCTTTTGAAATTTGTAATGCTGGCCTCATAAAATGAAATTTGAGGGGCTTTCTTCCTTTTAATTGTTTTGAATAATTTAAGAAGAATTAAGACAATCTCTTTCTTAAAGCTTTGGTAGATTTCAGCAGTGAAGACACCTGCTCCTGGGCTTTTCTTTGCTGAAGTGAGTCAATCTTAACATCGGTTATTGGTCTACTCAGGTTCTCAATGTCTTTGTGATTCAATTTTGGTAAATTGTATGTGTTCAAAAATCTATCATTTTTTCTAAATTTTCCAATTTTTGGCATTTAGTTGTTTGTACTAATTCTTAGTTTTTATTTTTATGGTATTGGTTATGGTATCTCCTTTTTCCAACTCTTATTTGGTTAGTTAGGGTCTTCTTTCCCTCTCTTTTGTTAGAACAATGGCTTATCAATTTTCTTAATTTAAAAAAATTCTTAATTTCACTGATAGTTTTTTTTTTTTTAAAATCTGTTTTGTTTCTTTCCCTCTAGTTTTTACTCTTCTTTTCTTTCCACTAATTTTAGGTTTGGGTCTTGTTTTCCTAGATCCTTGAGATGTACTGTTAGATCATTTATTTGACATCAGTCCCATCTTTATATGTAGGGACTTACTGCTATAAATTTTCCTCTTAACACTGCTTTTGCTGGTTTCCGTACATTTTGCTATGTTATGGTTTCAGTTAAACTCATTCCAAGGGATTCTTTGATTTCCCCTGTGACCAACAGTTCATTTAGGAGCTTATTGCTTAATCTTCATGTATTTTTACTGAGAAATCTATTAATCTGATTGGAAAGAGATTCTGTTTTTTTTTTTTTTTCCCAGTTAATATGTGCTGGTCAGGATCTTTGCTATTTTGGGACTCTATGGATTTCTTGTACTTGAATGTCCATATCTTTTTTTTTAAATTGGAAAAAATTTCTGCTACCATTTCACTGAATAAGTTTCCTAAGCTGTTCTTTTCCTCCTCTTCCAGAAGCTCCTAAGACTAGCCTGCTTGATGGTATCCATAAATCCTAAGCACTGTTTGCAGTCTCTCTCTTTTTTTTTTCAGCTCACTGGGATATTTCTTCTAGATCAGATATTCTTTCTTCTGCCTAAGAATGTTGTTAAGGCTTCTCGCTGTATATTTTATTTAACTTAGCAAATATTAAAATCGAATATTTCTGTCTTATTTTCTTCAGTATTTTGCTGTAAATTTTCTTATCCATATGATTTACACATTGCTTTATTTCATGGAACTATTTCACTATTTCTCTGTGACTTTACAATTATTCCTTTGAATCCCTTTTTTTCTTTCCTTCGTGTTTTCTCCTCTCCTCTTCTCTCTCCTCTTCCCTCTCTCCGCTCCCTTCCTTCCTTCCTCCCTCCCTCCTCTTCCTCTCTTCCTCCCTTCCTTCCTTCCTTCCTTCATTTCCTTCCTAGATTTATTCATTTGACAGGAGAGAGAGAGAGAGAGAGAGAGAGAGAGAGAGAGAGAGAGAGAGAGATCTTCCATCTGCTGGCTTAATTCCCACATGGATGTAACAGCCAGGGCTGGGCCAACCCATGAAGAGCCAGGAGCTTCTTCCAGGTTTCCCATGTGAGTGGCAGGGGCCCAAGGACCTGGACCATCTTCTATTGTACAACAGCAAGGAGTTGGATCAGAAGTGAAGCAGCCAGGACCTGAACCAGTGCCCATATAGGCTGCTGGCACCAGAGGCAGTGCCTTAACCCACTGCACCATAGTGCCAGCCCTTCAATTCCTCTTCAATTACAACCCAGTGTTAATACATTATTTTGTTCCTTTTGGGGCATCATATTGCCTTCCTTCTATATGTTTCTTCTGTTCTGCTCTTATGCATCTTGGGGATCCATTGTTATGTCCTCTGGGGTATGGTTATAGTTTTTTGATCACATATTTTATTCTTGGAAATGTGTGTCTCTGGGTTGGTAAAGTGCCTGAGACTTGTGCTGGAGTACCAGGAGTGTGTGCTGGGTGGGGCCAGGGAGTTCTGGCCGTTGTGTGTAGAGGGGGGTGGGGTAAGTGTGTGGGGATTTTGAAATTGGGGCAGTGTGTTCACAATCCCAGGTAAACTACCTGATTCATGACTTGAATACCTATGTGCCCCGTTCATCCAGGCTGATGAATTAGACGGCACACTGACTCTCTTCATAGCGGGAGTCTGAGCTGTTTACAAGATCTGATCTTGGCTCACTGGAGTTTCTGCAGGCAGACCACACGTGTGCACAGGAACACACAGCCACAGCTCATGTCCCCCTCAGCTCTGTGGCCTCTGCCCAGTCACAAGGTTCAGGAGCTGGGCTCTCCATCCTGTGATGTGTCTGTGTGAGCGTGCTGCCCTTCCCCGAGGGCAGAGAATGACTGCAGCTGCACCTTAGCAGATGGAGACTGGTGCCTTGGTTTGGGAGGGGGCGGGGCGGAGGGAGAGTGGTACCACTGCACCAGCCTCCTCTCACCTAGCCCGGGAAGATGCTGCGCCCCAGCTGGGAGCCTGCTGTGAACAGTCAGGAGTTCCTGCTGCCTTGCAGCTGATGGTTTTGTGTCTGTGCCTCTGCTCTTACTGCTCCACAGGGTCTCCATTGTGTTTTCCTTGTTTTCCACTGAAAATGTCTCTCCATCAGACCCCTGGGAACATGGTCCTGCCTCAGTTTCTCTGGTATCTGTGGCTGAAGTCGGTGTAGCATCTCCCTATTCTGCCATCTTGGATATCCTCTCCCTGGTTTGCGTTCTTTCTTCAGCATTTTGACTAGAAAGATATTCTAAATCCTAGATCACGAATCTATATGTAGTTTTCCTTTTTTTGGGATATTGTTGAGTGTAGTTTTTACAGTATCGATTTAATTCATTCAAAGTATGTATTGCATATTACAAGGTACTGATTTATCTTCCCCCTCAAATAATGGATACACTCTATCAGCACCACTTATTCATAATCCCTTCCTTTTACCCAATGGTTAATTACACTATCTTTATTTTATACTGAATCCTTTTTGAGCAGATAAGTCTGATTGGTTATTTGGTTGTATCATCAGTTTTTCTTTTTGTACAGTGTTAACTATTATTACATCATAATATGTTCTATTATATAGTAATGTAAGTTCACTTAAAAAGATTTATTTATTTTTATTGGAAAGTTAGATTTACAGAGAGAAGGAGAGACAGAGAGGAAGATATTCCATCTGTTGGTTCACTTCCCGAATGGCTGCAACAACCAGAGCTGAGCTGATCCGAACCCAGGAGTCAAGAGCTTCTTCTGGGTCTCCCATGTGGGTGCAGGGTCCCAAGGATTTGGGCCATCCTTGACTGCTTTCTCAAGCCACAAGCAGGGAGCTGGATGGAAAGTGGAGCAGCTAGGACACGAACCAGTGTCCACATGGGATCTCAGTGCATGCAAAGTAAGGATTGAACCACAGGCTACCACACCAGGCCCAATGTAAGTTCACTTTTTGTAGTACTGAACAAACTTGTATTAATAGATATCATGGTTCAGGTTGAATATTAAAAATTTTCTTTTTATATTGGCTATTTTCCCTTGACAACAATGTATTACATATTGTAAACATTTGAGTAATACAGAAGAGTATAAAGGAGAAAATATATATCGCTCTAGTTTCAGCACTAGTTTCTAGTTTAGAAGATAATTTAAAAGATGTTGAATTATGGGCCAGGCACTGTAGCCTAGTGGCTGAAGTCCTCTCCTTGCACTAACTGGGATCCCATATGGGCGCCGGTTCTAATCCCATTAGCCCTGCTTCCCATCCAGCTCCCTGCTTGTGGCCTGGGAAAGCAATGGAGGACGGCCCCAAAGCCTTGGGACCCTGCACCGTGTGGGAGACCTGGAGGAGGCTCTGGGCTCATGGCTTCGGTTTGGCAGGTGTTGCAGCCACTTGGGGAGTGTATCATCGAATGGAAGGTCTTCTCTGTCTCTCCTCCTCTCTGTATATCTGACTTTCCAACAAAAATTAATAAATCTTAAAAAAAGAAATTATAAAAAGATGTTGAATATCCCAGCAATTTATTATGCATATGTTTTATGTCGATCAACATGATGGTATACTTTACTTCATACAGTATCTCAGTGGAACACACTAAATAATACTTTAAATAATTATTTAAATAATTTAAATAATACTTTAAGTCCTTTAATGATTTCAGAAAACATACAGAGCAGAAAGAATTTTGTCAATCTTTCAATCATTTTGGTTTTTTATTATCACATTTTATGTTTATTTGAAAGGCAGAAAGGGAATGACACACAGAGATAGCTCATATTCTGGTTCAGTCTCTCAATGTTTGGCACAACCAAGGCTGGGCCAGACTGAAGCTGGAAGCCAGCAGCTCCATCCGGGTCTTCTAGATGTGTACCAGGGTGGAACTCTCCTTGAGCCATCACCTGCTCCCTGCCAGCTGTGTTAACAGGGAGCTGAAATTGGGAGAAGCACTGCGATTCAAACCCAACTGTTCTCATATAGCAAGCAGATGTACCACTCTGCCAAGTACCAGTCTGTTCTTGCTTCTAGTTCAGTGTTAGGATGAGCATATTCGTTGGTAAGATGGATCTTTTTTTCTCCCTTCCACTTCTTTTCAACAGTTGTGGTATAGGAAGCTCTTTGGGTAAAGTGACAACCCCAACAGCTCTGATGAGCTTAAAGGCATCAAGCTTAACCACCCCTCCCCCCAAACTGTCAAAAATAGCAAGGGATAGCACCATGATTAAGAGATGGAATTCTGTGGGGCCCGACGCAGTGGCCTAGTGGCTAAATCCTTGCCTTGCACATGCCAGGATCCCAAATGGGTGCTGGTTCATGCCCCCCCCGCCCCCCGCCTCTCATTCAGCTCCCTGCTTTTGGCCTGGGAAAGCGGTTTAGGATAGACCAAAGCCTTGGAACCCTACACCCACGTGGGAGACCCAGAAGAAGCTCCAGGCTCCTGCTTCGGATTGGTTCAGCTTCAGCTGTTGCAGCTGTTCGGGAAATGAGCCAGTGGATGGGAGATTTTCCTGTCTCTTCTATCTGCATATCTGACTTTCCAATAAAATTAAATACATTGTTAAAAAAGATAGAATTCTGTAATTAAGCTACATCTTTGCTCCACCTTCCTAACTGAATTGTCTTGCATAAAATCTGTGGATTATATAATTATTAGGATTAAATTCCAGTTTTTTAGATGTGTGATTGGCAAATTGGGAGTTTAAGAAATTGGCAACTTAAGTTGTTACTGATAGTACCATGAATAATTTTTTTTTTTCCTCTCTGTTTTCTTATGGTGTTCCAGTATAAACATTCCGCTGGACTGGAAGTCCTGAGTTAGAAATCCGTGGAATTTAGAGTTTCTGCCAGACTTGATGTGTAGAACTGGTGCCTGCCTGCAAGACAGACAAGCGTGATTGTCTCAGGAGAGAAGGAGGAAAATTGAGCAGGTGAGGGAACTTGCAAATAGGCATCCGAGGAGAACGAGGTCGTGAAAACCTCTGAGCACATATTTGTGCACTTCATTACTCATTTCTAGCATGTAAATAGGTGGATCAAGGGGTACCGATAACTTTAGAACATTCACTTTCTTGGATATAGTTTGGGTAAATCTTAGTTCATGAAGCATGTCACACTCTCAAGTCACATCCAGAATCCTGCTACAATGTTGATAATGTGGACCTAGCCTGATGGTTCAGTGGCTACATCCTTCCCTTGCATGTTCCTGGGAACCATGTAGGTGCTGCTTCATGTCCTGGCTGCTCCACTTCCCTGCCAGCTCCCTGTTTGTGTCCTGGGAAGGCAGTAGAGGATGCCCCAAAACCTTGGGACCCTGCACCCACGTGGGAGACCCTGAAGAAACTCTGGGCTCTTGGCTTTGGGATTGGCTCAGCTCTGACCATTGTGACCATATGGGGAGTGAACCAGCGGATGGAAGATCTCTCCTTTCTGTAAATCTGCCATTCCAATACAAATAAATAAATATTAAAAAATTGAAAATGTAAGAAGGTTGCATTGCTACAAGGTTCCCAGATTGTAACTCTTTCACCTGTACCATGTACCCTATTCCCATAATGCTACGAGGTAGCATTATGAAATTTAGTGAAGAGAAATCTTTCTTTTTTATTTCTATTGCCGAAAAAGTTGATTTTTATAAACTCATTTGTTTCTTGCAAACAAAAATACTGTATACTGCAGTGCAGCGTTCTCAAAATGTTCTCAAAGCCCTGTGTCACTTTTACGTTTCATAAGGTAAAACAGTGATGTAGACTTAAAATGTGGTTTGGGACTTAAATTATGATGTCCAGATCAGCAGCACTTTGACAAGATGGGTGCATCTGAGCTTGCATCTTGCACATTGAGGAGAGAAGAGATTTGCTAGTGGTGCTCTATAAACACTAGGTTTTTAAAAAACTAGATGTTGACAACATTGAGTCTCGGTGAATTCAAGGTGATCAGCTGAAGCGCAGGGGAGCTGGGTTGCTGGTCAAGCACAGACACACATGCTTAACAGTTCACTAAGCAGCAAGTAGGTTTGACTGTGTGTGAATGTTGAAGTGCCTCATCAGACAGATGCCACCTGCAGAGCTCCCCAATTTCTGCTGGGAGCCCAGGAAAGGCCGACACACTGATGAACAGCTTCAGCTTTTCTCTAACACGCAGACAAATGGAAACAGACGCCTCTAATTTCCACTCTGTAGATGGAGAGTGCATCCCTACAAGCTCTGCCTGTAGATGAAATCAGTACATGGGTGCTTCAAAAAGTTGATGGATAATAGATTTAAAAGGTAACTTTCTTTTGTGTGGATTTTAAATGTAAAGATGTGTTTATTTACTTGAAATGCAGAATTACAAGGAGAGATGAGCGTATAGATACACACACAGAGGGAAGAGAGAGAGAGAGAAAAGGATTGAGAGAGAGGATCTTCCATCATTCACCCCTCCACTGCCCAAATGGTTGCAATGACAGCAGCTGGTTTGGTCCAGTCCAGGGCTCACACATGGATGCAGGGGCCCAAGCACTTAGGCAGACCTCCACTGCTTTCCCAGGCAATTGGCAGGGGGCTGGACTGAAAGCATAATACCTGGGACTTGAACTGACATCTATATGGTATGCCAGCAATGCAGGCAGAGGCTCATTCCACTATGACCTAGTGACAGCCCCACAAAAAAATTTTTTTTGAACTATATGCATTGAAACATCTTTAAAGAGTTCTTGGTGGGGGGCCAGTATAATGGCTCAGTTTATTAATCCTCTACCTGCAAGTGTCAACATTCCATATGTGTCCTGGTTCCTGTCCTGGCTGCTCCACTTCCCATCCAGCCCCCTGCATATGGCTCCTGGCTTCAGATCGGCTCAGCTCTGGCCATTGCAACCTTTTGGGGAGTGAACCAGTGGATGGAGGCTTATCCTCTGTGTTTCTTCTCTCTCTAAATCTGTGTTTCAAATGAAAATAAATACATCTTTAAAAAAAGTTCTTGGTGAGACTGGTATTGTAGGGATAGTAGGAAAAGCCACCACCTGTAGTGCTGGCAACCTATTTGGGCATTGTTTCCTGTCCTAGTTGTTCCAGTTCCAGTCCAACACCCTTGCTAATGGAGAGGGAAAAGCAGCAGAAGATGGTCCAAGGACTTGGACTCCTGTCACTCATGCGGGAGACTTGGAGGAAGCTCCTGGCACCTGGCTTCAGCATGGCTCATCTCAGGCTACTGTAGACATATGAGGAGTGAACCAGCAAGTTCTCTTTCTTTCTCTTTCCATTTCAATGTAACTCTGACTTTCAAATAAATACATAAATCCTTTTTAAAAATTCATGGAAAATGCTTTTGTGAAAAAAAAACTATGTGTGGATTTTAAACTCTTTTTTTGCATTAAAATAAAGGTATTTTTAATCCCATTTTCCATGAACTTTAAAAAATATCCTTTTAATCTTAGGTATATGCTATTATTTTAAGTTAATTTAATAATATCCACTGAGAGCCAACTAATGCCTTGGCACAGCTTCTCTTAAAGATTTTCAAAAGTTTTTAGGTAAATATATAGTCACAGAAGAACTATTGCTTGTGGGATATTCGGAAAGTCACAATTTGATGTTCAAGAAGATCTCAAACATTTCGGCCAGAGGTCACATTGTTGTGATTTGAGCCTGCAGAAGTGTAGAGAGGATGTTATTAAGTCTTTGCTTAGACCATAAACAAACTTTAGCCTTATCACATGTCAAGTGTTTGCCTGCTTGTACCTGGTGGGTTGAACTTGCTGGTGCCTTTGTGGAAACATGGAGAATAGTCTAGAAGCTTAGTGATTAGCTCTACTTCTTTGTCCCAGCTTCCCCGTGTTCCACTGAACGACTCTCGCCTCTGTCATTTCACTGTCTAGGACCCTTAAATTAGAAATGGGGGAGGAAAAGAGACTGGCTTCTGTCCTACACATGTCTTTTCTCATGCAGTCTGCCATTGACTGATGGATTTCTTTCCTTTCCTTTTTTTTTTTTTTTTTTTTTACTCACCACCAAAAGTCCTTTATCTTAGTTTTCTCAAAAGCTTGGAGGAGTTACACTGGGTTTGAATTGAAGAAAATAAAGGTCGCTTGAACTATGAAAACAACTGTTTTTCACCTGGTGAGGGCTGAAATCCATGCACACACTCTCACTAAACTGTGCTGTTAGCCAAGCCCTGGGCTGCCTTCACTGCTTTGGCTTTGCTCTCAACCTCTGCTTTCTCTTGTTTTGCCTTCAGCCCTTTTCTTCGCCTCTGGTTCATCCATATTGGGTACTGTCCATGCTCATCTGGAACAGCGTTTCTGTATCTCTCTGTTTCAGTCTCCATTTTCATGTCATCCTTCTGTCACCTTACATTCCATTTTCTCTTGGTGATGTCCGGGTGCCACCACGGTTGCTGTCTTTAATATCTTTCATTAGACCACCACCGTCTACTCTGAGGATATCTTTAAGCCAGCTGAGCTCCTCTGGAGTGTTGTTTTTTCTCTTTTCAGCACGCATCGTCCTTTTGCACTCACTCCCTAAGCTCTTAGCCATGTTTTACCCCTCTGCCGGCACCACCACGAGCTGCCCAAGCTGGACTTAAGGATTACTTGAGAAAGAATTTCTCGGTTTTCGGAGATTCAGCGGATCTCCCCCTTGTCATTTCCCTCAGCCGCAGACCCAAGTGGTCCTACAGTCACACTCCTGACTCGCCCAGGTTTTGCAATCTGTGTCTTCTAGCGTTTGAGAACAGTCTTAGCAAGTTGGAGGGTACAATCTATCTTTTAAAGCAATATCTTGAAAAATCTTAAGGCATTTATTTGGCTTCTGTATGCAGGGAAAAAGCATATCTTGCAATGCTAGTTTTGCCTTAAGATGTCATTGCCTTAAACCTTTTCCATTTCTTCTTCTTTCTTTGTACCAGCGCTATTTTTTTACAAGGTGCACTCAAGATCAACCTGTTGGATTGTGGCACATGCCCTATTCTTCACCAGGGTTCTGGTATCTTTTGAAAGGCAGTTATGTAAATTTTTTTTAAAAGGATTTATTTATTTTGATTGGAAAGACAGATGTACAGAGAGAAAGACAGACAGACAGAAAGATCTGTCCACGAGTTCACTCCCCAAGTGGCCCAATGGCTGTAGCTGAGCTGATCCAAAACCAGGAGACAGGAACTTCTTCCGGGTCTCCCATATGGGTACAGGTTCCCAAGGCTTTGGACCGTCCTCAACTGCTTTCCCAGACCACCAGCAGGGAGCTGGATGGGAAGTGGAACAGCTGCGACATGAACGGGTGCCCGTATGGATCCCAGTGATTGCAAGGCAAGGATTTAGCAACTAGGCTATCACACCGGCCCTTAAGGATCTTATAGTGCCCTACAATACATTTTACGTATCTCCAGAGCATCTACCTAGTGCAAACCAACCTTGTCTCTAGCCTAAAGAAGTTCATGAAAACCTTTTATGAATGTGTGAATGGGAACAATAAGGGCTTTTGCTTGGTTCTAAAATGGGCCCTAACGAAAAAAGATGGCTAATATTTAGGGCAGTAACTTAATTGCCTTTTGACATTCTTTACAGTTTTATCTTTTCTTAGATGAGATAGAAGGGTGCAAACTTTAGTCCTTTGTTCGTGTTAGCAAGAGAAATTAAGAGCAATTTTAAATTCCTACCAAGATTTTATAAGATTCATAAGAGGTAGCTTGCCACTTGAAGAAATAGGAAATCTAATACACCTTTAGTGATTTAATTTTTATCTTTAGTACAGCATAATAAAACACTGAATATTTTAGATTATCATATTTCCTTCTTCTGTTTTAGTAAACCTTATGTGGAAGTAATCATTTGCCAACCTCCCTTTAAAGAATTTACAAATATCAGTTTGTTAAATCACAATATAGGAGGTGGAATCCCTTCAAACTCTCATTCATCAAAGATGACCCTGCTGTCATTTGAGCTTTCTTTTCCTATAGCTTCTTCTCTTTCTCTTGAACACGCGTGTTTCTCATTATAGTTTCCTGCCGGAAACCAGCTCCAGCCGAGCTCAGAGCTCCGGAAGGGTGCATGAATCGGCGGGAAAGAAGACAAGAAGAGACAAGGACCACTATAACATGATGCTCTCACGGACAACTCAAAAAGCTGCCTTCTTTATTTATACAAAAGCACACTCTTTTGCACAACATCCAATTGTTTAATTTTTACTTCATGGTTAAGAGAATGAGTACAGAGATAATTCTAACAAACATTATTATTACTTTACGCTAAACATTCTCAGAAGCCGCTACTCATTCAAACCTGCAGTCACCCGGCTGAAGCCAGGAACTCCGCGGTTGGCAACATATGCGGTTACGTGCTGACAGCTGATTTACTTACATACAAAATCAGTTTTTACTAAGCTTAAACTGGTATTACTTAAAAAATTAGACATACAAAATTAAAAAGAAAGCTTATAAATGAAAGGAGTTTATAAAGGCATATATCATAGATTCTTGTTAAATCTTATAATCAGTCCTACACTAACTACTGTCACCTTCATCTAGCACTGATTCAATTGCTCTTTCGTTAAAGGGCAGTGAGAAGGATCAGGGCAGCTCAGTGTTTCTATGAACAGAGGGTCTTCACAAGAAACTCCTTCTTAATGTTTTCAAACTGTTTTCCTTCCTTAGATACAAGTGCCAATATAAGGAAGAAGTTTGAAACCATTTTCCTCTAGGAACTCGTGACATTTGTCTCCCTTTTAGAAGTTGCCCCATATACTTTTGCTTTACGTGGTGGGAAGCCAGAATGACTGCGTCATCCCACGTGTTGCAGTAAACAAACTCTTTGTACCGCTATAATTGCCGTCTGTTTTGAAGATATCATCACGCCATTTCTTAAGGAGAGCATTACACATCTTAGGGTAAGTTCCAGGACAAAGGTGGGCACATAATAAGACATTTGGGAACAATGTAGGCTCAATTATACTGCTGTGTGCTTTTAGCTGTGTCTCATTGTCTTCAGTTGCTAAAGACACTTTCGCCATAATAGGATTGATAAAATCAGTTTTGCGTATTAAACCAGTTACAGAAATAATTTCCCATTTGCAGAAAAACAACAACGCCCTCAGGAGAATTCCATGAAATATCAGAGAGGTGATCAAGTGTCCAATGGGGTGAGGCAGCAATGAGCTGATTAGAGGCATGCTGCCGGGCCTTGCTGTGCAGCCAGAAACTCCTGGTAGCCTTGTGAATAGGGAAGCTATCCTCCTTGGCACCTTCTGCTCGAACTGCATGGCTTCCCACAGTTGGCTATCATTATTTGTTCTATAATGGAATAAGAGTCTTTGATAGTCTGCTTTTTTGTTTAGCTACATGTCTTGAACATTTTTGCATTGAGTTTATTTAATTGTATGTTACTATGCTGTGTAGTTTTCCATTGTGTGAGGAAGATATGGTTTTATTTATCCTTGTGCTAAAGGAGATTTATGCTATTGGAATTTTCTTTACCAATAAACTTTTCCAACTATAAAAGTACTTTTGAAAGAAGCTAAGTTCTGATGAGTGGAAGTTCTGATTTAAAGGGTGTCATCAGTTATTAGTTAAAATGTGCTTTCAAGTTGTCCAACAGATATCTCCTCTAGAAGCTTATTAGCATACCTATTTTCTTAATCTCTGGGCAACATCGGATATTAAACAAAAAGTATTAAATATGCAAATGATAATAAATGTCTGTTAGTGATGTGTTAAGGAAAAGAAAGAGGAGAAAAATGAAAAAGGTAGTAATTATGGGGCTTGTGATGTAGTCCAGCATCCCATAATGGTGCCGCTTTGTGTCACGGTTGCTCTACTTCCAATTCAGCTCTCTGCTTATGGTCTTGGAAAATAGCACTCAAACTCTAGCAAGCTTTTTTAATACTCTGGCTAAGTTTTCCACTTGTGTTTTCGGCTTGTTGGCTGTGCAGCAGCTCACTTCTGGGAGAAAAGCAGTGAACTTCTCTCCGCCTGCTGACACCTCAGTGGGAGGTTCCCCAGTGACAAGTCCTCACCCATGGTTGCCTGCTTGTTGACTTAAACCTTTTGCTGAGGACTGCTCTGCTGGGTACCAGCAAACTTACACCTTACCCAGCTGGCCATAGCCATAGCTGTTATTCCAATGTCTGGGTCTCAGCCTTGGAGAGAGGAGCACCAAGTAACTTTGGTGCTTATCATCTTAGTTCTGGGATTTTCACTAGGTTTCTCTTTCATTTCCTCTTTCTCTTGTTACTAGTAAATAAGGTTTTATATTACATTTTCTCTAATTCAAACTACTGGCATGGTTCCTGTCTCTGGATGGGACTCACAGGGATACAGACTTGGCAATGGGAATGGACCTAGGAGACAGATGCTCAAGGATTCGATTTTTGGATCGGTTTGGTTATGCCTGTTGCAAGTGCTGAGACTCTAGTGAGAAGTTCAGTGGTAGTGTTCTGTGCCTTTTGGAGCCCAATTAATCAACCTGTCTGTGATCAGCTGTAATGAAGTGCAACAATGGCAAGTGCCTTTCAAGCCCAAATAGCCATGACATTTGACCAATAGCGAAGAGGTACTGACAAAAAAAGACTGTCACAGCATAAATTATTTTGGTCTAATTGAAGAAAAAAAACCCCACAAGCTTAGGATCTTTAATTGTCACTCAAGTCAAGATCTGAGAAACAAAGTTTTCATGATGGACTGAAAAGTACTTTCTGTTCCTTGAGGTAGCAGGTCATAATGTCTGGGATGGCAGAGAATCAAACAAAAAGAAATTAGTTGTGTGACTTGCTGAACTTAATGACAGATGAATTTGGAAGATGCCAGTTTCTCACGTGATGGTACAGACACTGATTGGGAAAGAATGGAATCCTGAAATTTGGAAATGTCAATCATCTTTCTGAATACAGATGGGATTGACTGACTTATGTGGCGAAATCCTGATCTGTCTTGCCAGTGGGAGCAGTTCGTCCTGATGCTTTCAAAGATGTCTGCCCTCTTACACATCACAACTGTTGTGGCTAGGGTCAAGTCCCACATTGGATGGGCATCTGTATGAGTGGAAAGGAAATGGCCTGCACACTGAAAGGTTTTCAAGATCCTGCCAACATATGTAAGCAGGAAACCAAGGAACAGGTTGTTGTGGGCTAAGGAGTTGGTTAGCACTCGCTAAGCTGAGCACTACAGGCAATGGGGTTGGGGCTGAAAGCACCTGGTCTAATGGAATTCAGCTGTATCCAATATTGAGCGTGGGCTAAAGCGTAAACAAGAACTAGGTGAGAGGTCAAGAGTGGAGGCAATAAAAGCAGGCCTTGAGAGAGGCCAGGAAGAAGACATTTTCCACCATCTCTGGTCTCCGTGTCGGTGTCTCATCCCCAGATCCTTCGCCGTGCCCACGTTACTGACTCAGCTGACCGCAACAAATGGCGCCCAACGTGGGGCGCAGCACGAAGGACATCTGAGGGACCCCTGGATCTATGATAGTAAGTTTAGAATTTAGGATTTCATCCCCAGACCCTCTCCCTGTGCTAGGGCACGAGGGATAATCTGAGGGAGGTTTAACTCTGGAGGGGCATAATTAATCTCATCCCCAGACCTTCTCCCCGTTCTGGGGCACGAGGGACAATCTGAGGGACCCCGGTAATCCAGAGGCAAGTTTAGGATTTAACTCTAGAGGGGCATAATTCATTTCATCCCCAGACCTTCTCCCCATTCTGGGGCACGAGGGACAATCTGAGGGACCCCAGAAATCTAGAGGCAGGTTTAGAAATTTTTTACAGGGGCATACGTAAAATTTATCATGGGGCAAGAACTCGCTAAAGTGCAGGTAATTAAAGGAGTCAGAGATCTGCTCCAGTCACAAGGCACCGACAGTAAGCTTAAGGCCTCGCAGAGTTTTTTTGAAACTGTCTGCGATGTATTCCCATGGTTGGCTCTCATTGTAGTCACCTTCCTTCTCTGGCGCTTGGCAAAAAGTGCTTTGCCATCCCCACAAGCAGTGGGGCAACCCCGCCGGAAAAAATGGTCCATTAGAAGGAGGGGAGAGCTGCAAACCAGGGTAAAAATGAAGAAGGAACCCCAAACCAGACAAGGTCAGGAGAGAGTGCGCAAAGAAGATTCGCAGTTCTTTTCTGAGGAGGGTGAAGAGGAAAAGGATGGAAAAAACGAAAATGGTCCCAGGTGGATTCCTGAGAGGCTTGTCTGGCAAGCTCCTGCTGCTGAGTCTTGTGAAAGTTCGGGTACTGGCCAAGATGATGGCATTTCAATCAGAAGATCGACGGGACAAGCAAAAAACGCCTCTGAAGTGAATGACACCGAGTTCCAGTGCACCGACAGCATGCTGGAATGGCAGTTGCGATTCTGCTGTTATCCTGCAGCTGCCCTGAATCCTACCTGTGACTGTTGGGACTGATTGCCCTGAATCCCACCAGCTCCTGTTGGGACTGACGGAGAGACCTTTGTTAGCCTGATAAAGAATAAAAGAGACTTTGGCATAACGGCGACCATCGTAGCAGTACATCAGCAGCCTCTGCCACCAGCTACCATGGTGACAGTGAACAAGGTTGCAGAACAGACTGCCAGAGTTGCGGACAACAGGACTTTACTGATGAACATGAGCGGGTGGGCATGCTTGCATTGTAACTGCGGGATGATTTGTTGTCAGAGGAACAGCAGATGCTGTGAGATTTGGCTTAGACCTCTTGTACCCCATTGTATGCCTTTTTGTGTGTATCACCTATGCAAGTGCAAAATGTTTCTCAAGCCCTGGTACTGCTGTCTGCTCGTTGCTACTGAGCTAAAGATACTCCTATGGTCAGGGCCTCTTGTTTCCCATCATATGCTTTATGTATGTTTCACCTGTGTAGTGCTATGTTTCCCCAAGCCCAGGAACTGCTGTCTGCTCATTGCTACCGAGGTAAAGACACTCCCAGCCATGGAACAGGGTTACCAGCCTCCCCAAGTATGATTTGTGCATCTGTAGCAGGCAACGCGTTGAATGGCAGCCAGTGATGGTTAAGATGGACTGGGTACTGACCAACCTAAGACAGGGGCTCTATCATGCTATGGAGATTCCCGATGACGGGTAAGGCTGATAACCTGCGAGTCCACAACCTAAATCAGGCACATTCAAGTCTGCTTTAAAACAAAAACAGGGGGACCTGTTGTGGGCTAAGGAGTTGGTTAGCACTCGCTAAGCTGAGCACTACAGGCAATGGGGTTGGGGCTGAAAGCACCTGGTCTAATGGAACTCAGCTGTATCCAATATTGAGAGTGGGCTAAAGCGTAAACAAGAACTAGGTGAGAGGTCAAGAGTGGAGGCAATAAAAGCAGGCCTTGAGAGAGGCCAGGAAGAAGACATTTTCCACCATCTCTGGTCTCCGTGTTGGTGTCTCATCCCCAGATCCTTCGCCGTGCCCACGTTACTGACTCAGCTGACCGCAACAACAGGTGTGGGAGTGGATTCTAAGGATATTAGTACCACAAAAGTAGAATCTAACTCTTTATGTTCCTAGAGAGGGATGCCTTTCCCGGAGTCCAGAGTTAACAAGTTACCTTGAGCAACCAAATATGGTTCAAGCTGTTTATGTGGTTAATTAAAGGTTGAACTCAGTGAAGGGCTGGTGTTTGATATGTGAGAATCTTCCTGGCATGAAGTGGAGGGGGAAATTCACAGGCTTAGGGACTCAGGAATGTTGGAAGGGATTTGTATTTAGGCTTAGACTCTATACCTCAGGTAGACCTTGAGAAAACTCAGAAGATGTGAAGTGTGTCAGTGAGCTCTCTTTGTTGAGTGGGCTTCACCTTGGAGGACGCCTCTCCACGCCTCTGACTCAGTGAGGGTGATGGGACCCCATGGGAAGCACCTTATTAGAAGGCACATAATTTCCTTTTTGGATATAAAGATGGAAGACCACAAGCAAAATCAATCCATGTCTCCCAAGTAGGTGGCGGGAGCTCCTTGCTTGGGTTGTCACCATTGCCTCCTAATGTCTGACACATGGGCGGCTCAGTTAGCCCACTCTAAGCTTTACAATGTTATTAATATGGTTAAGTATGTCTTACATCTAATATTTAATTGGCAAAAATGAAAATAAGATAGCAGATAAAATGTTGAATGTATTAAGACTGAACAAATGCTTCTGAGCTTTGTGTACGGGTGAAAACCCCTATTTGCTGGACATTTTGAAGAAAAGTTAACAGCAACAGGCAGGATTTGCCACAAATTTGTCTTTCATCTAGTACATAGGAGTTAAAGCTTTCATGTTTTAATGCCATCATCAAAAATCTGAGATATTCCCAAGCTGGTTTCATCTATGGCGTATGAAGATAACTAAATGAGAGTTGATTCCTACCTTCGAAGAATTCATGATCAAAATTTGTGTCTGTGTGAATTTATGTGTAACAGGTACAGAAACAAGTAATTATGATATAACCTAATAACTAATAGGATAGACAGGTAAGTAAACATTGTGCTGGTTATGCAACAGATCAAATCTTGAATCTTGGTTCTGTGCTGCTTATAAAGATAACGTCTAATCAAGTGTTGTGGTACAGTAGACTAAGCCACTGCTTGGAATGCTCACATCCCATAATAGAGCGTTGTTTCAAATCCCAGGTACTCTGCCTTTCCTGCTAACATCCTTGAGAGGCTGTGGATGATGGCTCAAGTACATGGATTCCTGCCAGCCAAGTGGAGACCCACATGGCAGTCCTGGCTCTTGTCTTCAGCCTGGCCTAGTTCTGCCTGGTTGTTATGGGAATTTGAAGAAGTGAACCAGTGAGTAGCATCTCCCTCTGTGTCAGTCTGCCTCTCAACTAAAATAATCAAATCCTGAAAGCGATTAAATCAAAAGAAGCGAATCAGTGAAAAATACATTTAGGAAGAGCATTGAAAGGTATCAGTGGGGATAGTCATCCCATGTGCTGTAGCATGTTGGACGTCCTACACGTGTGAGTTTCATTTCTCTGTTTCCCTGGGACGTACACTTATGTTTGCCTTCCAGGCTGTGAGTTTCCCTCATTTTCCCAATGATTCTAAGGATAAGAAGCCAGAAAACTGCGACAGCTCTAGCCATTTGAATTTTAACACTTAGGAGATGGACTGGCCAGCTAGGATCTGCCGTCTTCACCGCCAGGCAGGTCACCAGAGTGTCTGTCCGTCATGGCCCCTGTGGGTGCCTCTGTTCCAGTCAGCCAGTCTCAGAGGACAGAGCTGTCACCTGCTGCACCTTGGGAGGCAGCTTAATCAGCCCTTATTAATTAGTCACTAATAGGTACATTGTACCAACAACTGTTTTTGTTAAGTGACGGCAGCACTAATTGAAGGGGCCTAACCAGCCCCTCCCTAATTACAAAGAAACGCTGCTCTCTACCTTCTGTAGGTGATCCTGTGTAGATAAACGGCCACTGAGGGAAGAGGCGAGGCTGGGACAGGCATAGAAGAGCAGGGCCTAATTTATTTTTAACCTGCTTTTAAAGAGTTGTTTAATTAATATGAGCTCAGCACATTTGAAAGCTTGAACAGGTGCAAATACACACTCCTCACCAGCTGTGTAATTGAATGCAGCGGAACAAGCGAGGGCTGAGCTTACAGCAGTCAGCGATCACCTGCTTGCTTCCTACTTGGGGCTGTAATGGGACCTATTCGGTTCAGGTTCCCCGAATCTATCTGCAAGGCTATGTTGTGCTGGGATAAAGTTTTGTGTAACTGTTGGGAAGGGTTTCATCTCCACTCACCATATATCAGAAATGCGGCTGTTCTCTTTTGTGGGGTTATTTTTATAGCCTTCCTAAAAATCCTGCAGTCATGTGGATGTTGTGTCTAGTTGTGAGTCGATAGGTTTCTTGGCTCAGATTCAGAGTTTTTGGAGTCTTTCAGGGTAGCTGTCTAGTCCAGCAATTGACAAACAGCAGTTTGGAGCCAATCCAGTATGTCGTTGTTGTTCTGTTGCTTGCATGTCACAATGACAGGGTGAATCATATCAGAGATCATATCATGCATCGAGCTGGAATTATTGCCTACCTGACTCTATACCGAGTCTGCTGACCCTTCAGATCAAGGGTCTAATCCATACTGTGATTTTTTTTGAAGATTTTTTTATTATTATTGGAAAGCCGGATATACAGAGAGGAGGAGAGACAGAGAGGAAGATCTTCTGTCCGATGATTCACTCCCCAAGTGAGTTGCAACGGCCGGTGCGTGCTGATCCGATGCTGGGAACCAGGAACCTCTTCCGGGTCTCCCACATGAGTGCAGGGTCCCAAAGCTTTGGGCCGTCCTCGACTGCTTTCCCAGGCCACAAGCAGGGAGCTGGATGGGAAGTGGAGCTGCCGGGATCAGAACCGGCGCCCATATGGGATACCAGTGCATACATGGCGAGGACTTCAGCAACTGCGCAGGGCACAGAAATTTAAAGACTAATTGGTTTATTTGAAAGAGTTACAGGACTGGTGGGGTAGGGAGAGGTGCGTGCGTGTGCACACTCACACACACACACACACACACACACACACAAAGACACACACAGATTTCCACTTCCAATTCACTACAGAAACCTTAACATCCAAGGCTGGGACAGGAGCCATTAGCCAGGAGCTTCATCCAGGTCTCCTATACAGATGGAAGGGAACCAAGCACTTAAGTCATCTACTTCTGTTTTTTTCCAGGACATTATCAGAGAGCTGGATCAGAAGTGGAGCATCTGGGACATGAATTGGGACTATATGGACTGCCAGCACGGCATATAGTCATCTGCTATGACACAAAGCTGGCCTCTCAGAAATGTTAAAATGGAAAACAACATTGCAACTTAAAGATAAATGCATGAAGGTAATTGTCAAGTGGGTGGAAAATAGCCAATCTTAGGGTAATGATTTTTAAGGGATGGTTAGCCTTTCCTCAAATCAAATCACAAACATATGTGGAGTCACTGCCGTGGATAATATGCTGGCTTGGTATTTCCTCCAAGTCATCCCTGACTATTCCACCCCGGGAGAGCCTCCGATCCTCCAAAGCTACAGAAACTATGAGTGGAGATTTCATCACAGCCGTCCTTTTATTAATCACCATTGTTCCTACTGAAGTCGTGGTTGTTCCTCCACAACTAAATTGTGAGTCTTCAGTATAGACTCCAGTGCTTCATTTTTTTTATATATATATGTAATATATAATGTATATAATTATCTAAAACATAATTATATATCATATACCATACACTATATATAATTATATAATACATATAATATACAAAATATGTAATTATATAATACATATAATATACAAAATATGTAATTATATAATACACATAATATCTAATATACAATATATATTATATTATATAATATATCACATCCTATTCTATAACATTCATCATATATTATACATTATATGTATTACATATTATATATTATACATATAATATATAATATGTATTATACCATATATTAAACATAACAATCAACATATAATATATAATATATAACATATAATATATAATTTATAATATAATAAAATGTATAACATAATTTATAAAACATAATACATAAAACATACATCATCTATAATATATTATGTAATACATATAACATACATAATATGTGTGATATATTATATCACATGTCATATATTATATCACATATAATATATTACATATAATCTATATAATGCATTGTCGGGGTCTCCTGTCCTGCAGAAGAAATCACCCGACACTCCAGCCTCTGTTTCAAGAGGCACTTTATTAAAAACAGGAACCGCCACCACAACCGACACACATTCGGCCGAACCAAGAAGGCAAAGGGCCAACAAAAAAGGGTAGCTGAATGAAAAGGAAAAAAGAGAGCAAGCGAGCTCTCTCTTGCCCCAAGCGGGCTGCTTATAAATCCTTTTTCCTGCGGGCCCACTGGGTGCTACCTGATTGGCCAGGCCCTGGAGAGGAGGCAGATCTGCCTCACCTGCGACCTCCTGGCCTTGAGCCAGCCGTCATCTAGAGGTCCCTCATATGCGTGGGGTCGACCGCTCCCCACAATGCATCATATATTATATGTAGCATATTCAATATTATTGATATAATATATATTATATATGATATATTGTCTATTCTCATATATTACCTATATTATATATTATATATAACACTACACATCATACATTACAATATATTATATATTATCATTATTATATATCATATGTTATATCATATCATATGTAATACACATCATATATTATATATAATACATGATATATATTATATTACATTACTACTAAACTATATACTATATATTCTATTATTTCTAATTGATCATATCATATATTACATATTACATATTATGTATTACAAAATATTTAATGTTATATAATATATAACATATTAAAATAATATATTTATATAATATACATAATACATCTGATATAATATATAATATACATATATAATATAAAATATGATATGTAATATACAATATATAACATATAACATATAATATAAAATGTATGAAATAAAACATGTGTAATATGTAATATATAACATATAAATATAATGCATACTATGATTTAAAATATATAATATATGAAATATTATACATGTAATAAAGAAGATATAATACATATGCATACAACATATAATATATGTAAAATATATTCGATATAATATAGGACATATAATATATAATATATAAATATGTTATATGTAATACATACATTATATTATAGAATATATAACAATGTACAATATGTAGCATATAATATAGTACATGACATATGATATGTGAAATAGAGTACATGAAATATTTGTTACATATAATATAATACATATAACATACAACATATACAATATATAATATATAATACATAATATATAACATAATACATAATCTATAATATATGTATATGTAATATATAGCATAGACAATAAATAACATATAACATGATATATTTGACATGTAATATGTCATAATATATGACATAATAAATGCAACATGTAATATGTCATATAATATATGACACATAATATATGCAATATGTAATATGTAGCATGTACAATAAATAATTTATGACATAAACTATGTGATATATAATATGACATATGATATATGACATGTAACATATATAGTATGTAATATATAGCAGATACAATAGCTAACATATAGCATCTGACATATAACAGGTGACATATAACATATGTCACACGTTATATATAATATGCCATATAACATATGTAATATGTGATATACAATATGCCATACGATATATGACATATAACATGCAATATGTAGCATATAAAATAAATAACACATAACATATGATATATAATATGTGATATATAATGTGACATGTGATATAAGACATGTAATATATGTAATGTGTGACATATAATATGTGACATATAATATAATATATAATATAATAGATGAAATATAATATATGTAATATGTGATATGCCACACACAGTGAATAACATATAGCACATGATATATAACACGTGATATAGATTATGCCATATAATATATGACATACAATATATGTAACATATGATATGTAGCATGTATAATAAATAGCATATAACATGGTATGTAATATGTGATGTATGATATGACATATAATATATGCCATATGATATGTAATATGTAATATATAGCATATAAAATAAATAATACGTAGCATATGACATCTAATATGTGATATGCAATATGACACATAATCTATGACATGTAATATGCGTAATATGTAATAAATAGCACATACAATGAATAACATAGCATATGACATAATATGTGATATATAATATGCCATATGATATGTTACATATCACATATGAAATATGTGATATATAACATGCCATATAATATGTGACATATAACACATGTAATATGTAATATATAGTACGTACAATAAATAACATATAGCATATGACATATGTGATATATAGTATGCCATATAATATGTGACATATAACATATGTAAAATGTGACGTATAGTATGTAATATATAATATATGCTATATGGAATATAATATATGTAATATGTGATAAACCACACACAATGAAATATAGCACATGATATATAATATTTGATATATAATATGCCATATGATATATGACATATAATACACGTAACATGTGATATGTAGCATGTACAATAAATAACACATGAAATATGATATGTAATATGTGGTATATGATGACATATAATATATGACATAAGATATGTAATATGCGATATATAGCATATACAATAAATAATATCTAACATACGACACATAATATGACATATATTATGACATATAATGTATATATAATGTATAATATATAATACATAATATATAATATACAATATATAATATATAATATGCGATACATGATATATGAAATATAATATATATCATATATAGTATATGTAGTATATAGCATATACAATAAGTAACATATAACATATGTAAATGTGATATGTGATATGTAATATGGCATATGATATATAATGCATAATATGATATATGAAATATATACAAGATGTAATATATAGTGTATAATAGATAATACATATAAGATATATGGCATATAGTATATAATATATAATATGTAATATAATATATAATATATGGAATATAATATATGTAAATGTGATATATTATGTATAATATATAACATATGTAAGATATAATTTATATAATATAATATAATTATATATTAATATATAGTCTCCAAGAATGCCTTTAGACAGGTGGATAAGAGGGGTTAACAGATTGAAGAAATGTGTGGCAAAGTGTGTTGAAATAGAGAAAATTGATAATGTTGAGGATGCCGGCTAGAATGAGTCAAAAGCTCTGGGAGAAGCAATGGGCTGAAGTTGTAGCAAGAAGTTGCCGGGCAAGGTGAACGGGCAGGGTTAGCCTAGGAAAAAGCTTCCAGGGATTTGTTTCTGTAAGAAAACCTGAAAGGAACAAAAAAGGAAAGAAGAGGAGTGAATGGCAAAACCAAACCTCCTCTCATGGCTTGAAGTTGTTTCCCTCTCACTACCTCCTCACCTTCTCCGCACACCAGAGAGCTAATCTCCGGGTGAAACCCATTCCTGCTTCTTTGTAGCCAAAAGCTACCTCTAGGCTACCTCTCCTTAACTCCTCTCTTACCTTTATTGCTACTTGCTTTTCTCAGTGATCCAAGACTTTCAGGAGGAAAGTGTTTCTTAACTGTCTTTCTTTAGACAAACTTGGTCCTGGAAGGAGAAAGCACTGCCAGTGAATGTTTGCAACTTTGTAAGTGTGTCCAGGTTGTTCGCTGTTATATCTCTTAGGATAACTTATATTGCTGGGGAAGCTGGGGCATAGATCTTCAGTTTAATGGATGGACTTCAGGGTAATGACCATTTGTTCCTCTTGAGGTTTCAATTATATGGACTTGTGATTTGCTGTTTCTAGTGAGTCCTGTTATCATCAAGTTGGCTAGTAAAGACTCCTCAATACACCCTAGACTTCTCCAGTGTAATCTTGCTTGCATCCTGCAACACTGGTTAACTTCTGAAGTGGCTGCAATGGCCAGAGCGGAGCTGATCAGCTCAGTCAGGAGTCAGGAACTTCTCCTGGGTCTCCCACATGGTTGCAGGATCCCAAGGCCATCCTCTACTACTTTCCCAGGCCACAAATAGGGAGCCTAATGGGAAGTAGAGCAGCTAGGACACAAACCTACGCTTATATGGAATACTGGCACATGCAAGGCGAGGACTTTAGCCACTAGGCACCTGGGCCCAATATGGATTTAAAAAAAAATATAAACTTAATTTCATTTTCCCTGAACTTTTTGAAGCACTTTTGTCAGCTTCCGCTTTGGAATACTGAAAGAAAATTTAGCAAGATATATATTTAAATATGTTTAATTACATAGATAATGTCTATTCACAGGTAAATAGTGGAAGTTGGTAATAAAATGAAGAAAATAAAGATTATATACCATCTTATGTGCCATGACGAAAAGGAAAATCCCTGAAAAGGATATAGTCCTAAGATTTACTCCAATCAATGGCCTAGCACTTCATTCCTAGACCAGCTTATTTTGTGCAGTCGCCTTCTTGTGTGGGAAATGTGGTTTGTTTGATTTTTCTTTCCTAATGAGCAATTGGACTAAAGGATCAGGTTTAATTATAATGAGGGTTCCTTTCTGTTTGTACATCACTGCAGACCTAATTGTAGGCTGGCATCCCACTGTGGCCCGAGTGGTCATTAGCTTGCTGATAACGTAGTGTTCTTGTCAACAAGGCCTCATTAGCCATTGTGTTTGCATTGAAATGGGAGGAAGGGGTTGAACTTGTGATGGAGAATGAGCTGGTCCAGGGTGCCCAGGGAAACCTTCCTTGTGCGCTTCGTGGCCAGCACCAAGGCCATGCAGCTCAGAGAAGAGACGCTTTCTAGGGAAAACCTGGATCTAGGCGGCACTGTCTGCCGTGGGATTGTCTGGGGGAATCGCTGACGTCAGGGTTTGCAGTCTGAAATTTCAGTCTCAGCCCTGCGTTTGGGGAACTGTGTGGCTTGGGCTGATCAATTCTCTTTACATTCCTTGCTGCACCGACTTGAGAATGAGAAGGTCCTTGGTGCGTTGGTGAGATAACATTTTGCCAATAAAAACAATTTGCATGTTGCCTGTGTACTTTTCTTATTTTTCAGTTTTTTTTTTAAATCTTCTTAGGTTATGCACTAGAGGGCAGTGGTACATTAGTATTATAAAGTACGAATGTGCTTGGTATTGCACTCAGCTCAAAGTTACTGATGTTGGATTAAGGAGCCCGTTACAGTCCGCATTCAAAACCAAGGAAGTGGCTCTATAGTATCCCCAGCGTATATTCATCCTACCCTTTTCCTTTTTGAGTGTATCTAGTAATGGCAATCCTGCTATCTCACAAGACAGCATAGTGTCTTATTCATTTGCTTAGTAGAAAATTCTTTTTCTGCAATTAAAGAAAAATAGGTATCCTATAACTTTCTTGAAGCTGTCCCTACAGAAAACTCTGTTGTTGTTTCTTGTGAAGATACTCCAGAGACTTTATGAAACCATATTGCCAAATAATTATTCTTAACTACATATTGGTGGTTTGTATATCAATACTCAAGATTTATTATTGACTATGTTAAGTAGTTTTTCTACCAGGCACCTTATTTGCATTATTTTATTTAATCTCCACCATAATAAGTGCTGAGGGATTTTCACCTTTATTTATCATTATTTTGCCAAGGCTCGGACGTAAAGCATAGAACTAGTAAGCAATAAGGGTGGGTTTGAATCCGTGTCTTCCTCATTAAACTCCCTCTGTTGTCCTGAACACAAGAGCTCCTTTTGTAAGATGTAAGACCCAGAGAAGGTAGGCAGCTCGCTCAAGATCACACAGGAGGACCTGGGGCTGAGATCACTGAAGGACAGTCAGTGTTTCTTGATGCTGTAGGATAGTGCTGTCAATATCAATGCCTTTGGCTTCCTAAGTACAGGTTCCCAGTTTCATTCATTGTGATCTGATGGGCTCCTTGCTATCCTGTTCTTGGTACTGTGTAATCTGTCAAGCCCTTTCTAAACGATTAAACTCAGGCTTTAAACCAGTACTCTGAACACGACAGAGGCACTAAGTCTGTACTTTGCCATTTACACTTACTTTTCCATTAACATTGAGTGAGGTTGCAATAACATTTCAATGTTCTGTTGGGTTATTTTAAATACAATGTCAACAATATCCCTTGTTCTGTAAAATTTTTGACATATAAAAATAACACAACGTGCCTCTAATGTTTCGTATTGATAAGAAACAGGCCCCTTTAGTCTGACCAGAAATTCTGAATGTTTGAGAGGAAATGTTCACACATCCAAGGAGTATGAATGTCTGAGCGTTGCTCTTGCTTCCCTTTCTAAAATGCTGTGTGGGGTGGGCACCTCATTTTTTTTCTTTCTTTCTTCCTTTTTTTTTTTAAGATTTATTTGTTTTTATTGGAAAGGTAGATGTACAGAGAGGAGCAGAGTCAGAGAGGAAGATTATCCATCCGAAGGTTCACTCCCCAAGTGACCACAATGGCCGGTGTTGCGCCAATCTGAAGCCAGGAGCCAGGAACTTCTTTCTGGGTCTCCCACACAGGTGCAGGGTCCCAAGACTTTGGGGCATCCTCTACTGCTTTCCCAGGCCACAAGCAGGCAGCTGGATGGGAAGTGGAACTGCCGGGATTAGAACCGGTGCCCATATGGGAACCCGGCACGTTCAAGACGAGGACCTTAACCGCTATGCTACCGTGCTGGACCTGGGCACCTCTTTTCTCACTGCCCTTTACATTTGGCCATAGAATGGCCCTGCCATCTTTTAAAGGAGGGCTATGCAGAGCCTGGGAGGGGAGCCAGCCCTCCTCTGACTGACAGTGGAGGAAGCAATGCTTTCTTTTGCAGGGCTGGGCCTCTTGATTTCTGTCGCAAAGGATGGACAATGGTGGGGGATGAGCCGTGAGACAACAGTATCTGTGAGCAGACCTCCTCTGGATCCTGCTGCCCAATCGCTCAATCTTCTGCATTTCCTTTAATCTGGGAGCTGATTAAGGATTAAGGATTAGTGTATCATTCCCAAAACAGACATGCATATATGTGTGTATACACATGCCTATGTGTGCAATTTGCCAATCAATCAGTTTCTGGTCATGGGAACTGAAGAAGTCTTTACTCTTATATTAATCTTTGGAATATTTAACTTTCCTTGAAATAACCTTATGAGGAAGTTCTACTGTTTCATGGTATAAAAGAATATCTAATCTGTCAGAGTTGATTGATTTAATTCAATGTCTATTGTAGAAGCACTGTTTTCAGAATATTTCCATTATTACGTTTTTTACAGTTGATCTTAGCCAAAAAGCCAAGAAGCAATATTGTTAATTTTTAAAAAAATGTTTGCCATATCTAATACAATGGATGTTTCTGAAAAAGAATTTATAAGTTGACTTCATCAGGATGACTTATAAATCAGTGAAAATCGATATTGATATCTAATGCTGAATTTTTTTACATCATCAGAGCATTTTATTTATTTATTTACATTTTATTATTATTATTATCATTTGATGATACAGTTCCATATTCTCTTATCTCCTCCCTAATACCCTCCCCACACCTAGTTCCTCTGTATCATTACTAACATATAGTTCTTCATACACAGTCATATGTCCATCATTGCGGGCATGGACAATGGCAGAGAGTCCAGAATCCTATTGTCAAGAAATATAAACAGTTTCATTGTAAGTCCATCTTTGTCTGGAAGTAGAAATGCATACTACACTGCATCCTCACATCTGGATGTTAGTCTCCATTTCAGAGCTACTGTACATCCCCTTAAATGAAAAGTCATAATACAAAATCACAATAGGAAGAAAAATAGAAATTTACAATGCCATGAAGTTAAACGATATGTTACTAGATATGACAGTCTCCATTACACAACTACTGTACATCCCCTTAAATGAAAAGTCATGATACAAAATCAACAATAAAAAGAAAAATAGAAATTTACAATTGCTGAAGTTAAATGACATGTTACTAGATATGACAGTCTCCATTACACAGCTACTATACATCCCCTTAAATGAAAAGCCACAAAACAAAATCAACATCCGGGAGAAAAAGGAAATTAACAACACCATGAAGTTAAATAACATGCTATTGAATGACTAATGTGTAGCTGAAGAAATGAAAATCAAGAACCTTCTTGAAGAAAATGATGCCACTGCGTGATCTAGGAGTCACTGAATGAATTAATCAGAAGAAAGTGTTTTGAAGAGATGAAAACAACAGAAAACAACAAAACCCATGTGATATAGTTTCTGCTGATCTTTGTTGGTGAAGTGTGTCTCCTCCAGACAACAAACAGATGGGTTTTGTTTTTTAATCCAGTCTGCTAATCTGTGCCATTTGATTGAGCTTAAGCCATTTACATTCCGAGTTTAATATGTCTGGGTGGTACTTTGGTCCTGTCATTTTAAGAATAGGTTGTTCATTGGTTTAGTCTTCTGTTGTCATTTTACTGGAATGTTCTTCCCATTTGCCTTTGGTTTTGGTAGGTGGTATTCCTCTTCTCTGTTAAGAGAACATCTTAAAGTATCATTTGTAGGGCAGGTTTGGAAAAGGCAAATTCTTTTAACTTTTCTTTACTGTGGAAGAATTTTATTTCCTTTTCAAAGACAAAAGAAAGTTTTGTTGGATATGTTATCCTAGGCTGACAATTGTTTTCTTTTAGAATCTGCAATATGTCACTCCATTCTCTTCTTGCCTGTAGAGTTTCCTGTGAGAGATCAGGTGTGATTTTAATTGGCATTCCTTTATATGTCAGTTGATTTTTTTCACGTGCACATTTAAGGATCTTTTCCTTATGTTCAATTGAAGAGAGCTTGATGATCATGTGTCGTGGTGAAGATCGCTTTTGATCAAGCCTGTTGGGAGTTCTGTGCCCCTTCTGGATCTTGTTTCCCAATTCTTTCTCCAGATGAGGGAAATTTTCCTTTATTATTTTATTAAATACATTTGCAAACTCAGCTTCTCTTTCTGCACCTTCTGGGACTCCCATAACTCTTATATTTGGCCTCTTCATAGTGTCTTTCAATTCTTGAATACTTTTTTTGGCCTAATCCAGCTCTGCTTCCAGCTTTTTGTTTGCATCCCCTTGGTGACAGGAAATATCTTCCAATTCTGAGATTCTTTCTTTTGCTTGCTTCATTCTACTTTGGAGACTCTCCATTGTACTTTTAATTTGCTCTACTGTGTTCTGAATTTCTGATATGCCAGGCTTGATTTGCTTTATTGCTTCCTTAAATTCTTTGAGCTCTTGCATGAGCTTCTCATTGTTGATCAGAATCTTTAAAATGAGTCTTATGGATTCTGTGTGCCCCATTTTCTCGATGCCTTCCTCAGTTAACTCTAAGGTTGGCATAGGGTTTTTCTTCTTTGCAGGAGAGTTTTTGGTAATATTCATTGTGCCTTTGTTTCTTCTTTTGCTCTTGGTCATTGTACTTCTGGTTAGCAGAGTCTTCTCCTTGGGGCAGGTTTCTAAGCTGTGTTACCCACAGGTCTACAATGTGATTTTACTTGTTGCAGTTGGTACACAACTTTTTGCTTGCAGCCACTTGTGCCACTTCCTCCAGTGAGTTCCAGGTCTGGGTTCTTATATCAGATTTCCACCATGGTCTCCACAGCCCCAGCTCCTGGCTCACCACTCTCCACCTCCTGTGATACCGTGCTGAGGCTGCACTGTTGTCTCTGCAACCTTTCTCGCACTTCCGGTTGTTGCAGGTCCCAGGATTAGAGAGACACCAGGTGTCCTATATAATTAGGTTGTTGGTGGCACTGATCTTTTCAGAACCTGTTGGTTATTAGGTCTGATGGCCACATGGACTTATTTTGACTGGTACAATGCCACAGTCAGCATTATTTTTCTGCGGGACCAGTGCAATCCACTGATGTCAGCAAGTTCTCACGAGCTCAGCACATGCGCAGTTCACTGTTGTCCCCTGTAGTCATAAAGCTTTTGCCACAGTGTACAAAATAGCACCTGATGTACCACCACTACAGTTCTTGATCTGCTGGCCATCAGATCCGAGGGCTACCCAGACCTGCCCTGGTTGGAACCCGTAGAATGCTGTGTTGATGCAGTCCACTGAGTCAGAAATGAGTTCACTCCCAGCTCAGCGTATGCTCAGTCCTTTCCCTTGCCTTTGCCTCCTGACGCAAAATGGCGTCCAATTCAGCTCTAGGGGGCTGATCGGGCTGTGAAATCCACCCTGTTGTTGCACTGCCCGTCTGAGATCTGCTGTTCTCTCTCTGCTCCTGGTCAAATCAATCGGACCAGCAGGATGGACAGGTCTTTGTCTGGGTTCACCTCCCGAGCTCCCAGTGAAAGTCCCTTCCCACCTGGTTGCTGGTGGAGTTCAGATCGCCAGTTAGCTGAATTCTGCTGGAGTATCAGTCACTGCAACCAACACCACACCATTGTATCTGCTACTTTCCTGTGTCTGTCAGTCTCCAGGTACCCCTCTGCTATTGTTTTGTCCTTTCCTATTTTCTGAAATATGTCCTCTCTCCTTCATCCTGATTAAATGTTTTTCCATCCTTTTAAACGTGTCCTTACCCTATTCCGCCATCTTGATTCTCTGCTGAATTTTATAAAGTGGTAAACATCTATTTGCTTTAAAATATTTTCATTAGGTGGATTTTTCAAAAAGGATTTTATGTTGATAGTGAAATTCCAACTCATATCTAAAAACTATTAACATTTAATCATATATGGTGTTTTGTTCTGCAGGCATAATATAGGCATGAATTCTCACAGCAACAGGACTTATTTTAGAAAAATGTATTGGGACCTAGTGGCTAAAGTCCTTGCCTTGAAAGCCCCGGGATCCCATATGGGTGCCTTCTTGGTTTGGCTGATTGTGTGTCGGTTGTGGTGGTGGTTCCTGTTTTTAATAAAATGCCTCTTGAAACAGAGGCTGGAGTGTCGGGTGATTTCTTCTGCAGGACGGGAGACCCCGACAACTGGTGCCGTGACTCAGATCCAATTCAGCTGGTAAGTTCCAAAAAAGTTAAGCAACTGAGTGAACAGCTCAGAAAGCCACAAAAGCGGGAACATGCAAGGTTCGTGGGTTAGGAGACAACAAGGCAAAGGGCCAACGAAAAGGAAAAAGAGAGCAAGCAAGCTCTCTCTTGCCCCAAGCGGGCTGCTTATAAATCCTTTTTCCTGTGAGTCCACTGGGTGCTACCTGATTGGCCAGGCCCTGGAGAGGAGGCAGATCTGCCTCACCTACAACCTCCAGGGCAGGCCCTGGAGAGGAGGCAAACCTGCCTCACCTGCGACCTCCTGCCTCTTCCTGCTGCCTCCTGGCCTTGAGCCAGCCGTCATCTAGAGGTCCCTCATATGCGTGGGGTCGACCGCCCCCCACATGATTATTTTACCTCGATTAGTCTGAATCCCTGGTCACCGTGTGATGAAAATGATTGTAGATTTCACTTCCTTGTTCATGGACAAGGAAACTTGAGTATGCATAGAATCTATCTAAGAACTTGCTAAAAATTCAGATTTCTGGACCTGGTTACAGAATTCCTCATTTAGCGAGGATGGGTTGTGATCTGAGAATGTATATTTTTAAAAGATTGCTTATGTATTTGTTTATTTAAAAGCAGATTTAGGAGTGCAGGGTGGGGGGAAAAGGGGGAAGAGAGTGTGAGAAAGATCTTCCATTCACTGGCTCACTTCCCAAATGGCTACAACAGCCATGACTGAAGTCAGGATCCTGGAAGTTCTTCTGGATCTTCCCCATGGGTGGTAGGTCCACGTGCTTGATCCCTCTACCAGTGCTTTCCAAGCTGTTGTGCATTATGACAATTTCAGGTGCCTGGTGATTACACTCTGAGAATTGCCTCTCTAACCTCTTCTTTGTATGCTGCTCTCAGCAGGGAGCACTTGCTAGGGATGCATCTTTTCTCAAAAGTCTATCGGTCTGGGTTATGTATTTTAAAATATTTGTGTTATTTATTTGAAATAGGAGAGTGTGAGTGAGAGTGTGAGTGAGTGTGTGAGTGTGCGTGTTAATGTGAGAGTGAGAGTGTGAGAGTGTGTGTGAGTATGAGAGAGTGTGAGTGTGTGAGAGTGTGTGTGAGAGTGAGTGAGAGTCAGTGAGAGTGAGAGTGAGTGTGAGAATGAGTGTGAAATTGAGTGAGTGTGAGTATGAGAGTGAGTGTGAGTGTGAGTGTGAGTGTGAGTGTGAGTATGAGTGTGAGTATGAGTGAGTGTGAGTGTGAGTGCGACTGTGAGTGTATGAGTGTGAGTGTGAGTATGAGTGTGAGTGCGACTGTGTGAGTATGTGTGAGTATTAGTGAGTGCGAGTGCGAGTGTGAGTGTGAGTGTGAGTATGAGTGTGAGTGCGAGTGCGAGTGCGAGTATGAGTATGATTGTGAGTGTGAGGGTGAGTGTGAGAGAGAGTGTGAGAGTATGAGTGTGTGTCAGTGAGTGAGAGCGTGAGTTTGAGTTTGAGTTTGAGAGTGAGTGAGTGTGACTGTGAGTGTATGAATGTGAGTATGAGTGAGTGTGAGTGTGAGTGCGACTGTGAGTGTGAGTGTATGAGTGAGTATGAGTGAGTGTGAGTGTGAGTGCGACTGTGAGTGTATGAGTGTGAGTGTGAGTATGAGTGTGAGTGCGACTGTGAGTGTGAGTATGAGTGTGAGTATTAGTGAGTGCGAGTGCGAGCGTGAGTGTGAGTGTGAGTATGAGTGTGAGTGCGAGTGCGAGTGTGAGTATGAGTATGATTGTGAGTGTGAGGGTGAGTGTGAGAGTGAGAGTGTGAGAGTATGAGTGTGTGTCAGTGAGTGAGTGAGAGCGTGAGTGTGAGTTTGAGTTTGAGAGTGTGAGTGTGACTGTGAGTGTATGAATGTATGAGTGAGTGTGAGTGTGAGTGTGAGTGCGACTGTGAGTGTGAGTTTGAAAGTGAGTGTGAGTGTGAGTGTGAGTATTAGTGTGAGTGTGAGTGCGACTGTGAGCGTGAGTGTGAGTGTGAATATGAGTGTATTAGTGAGTGTGAGTGCAAGTGTGAGTTCGAGTGAGTTCGAGTGTGAGTGTGAGTGTGAGTGTATGAGTGAGTGTGAGTGTGAGTGAGAGCATGAGTGTGAGTGTGAGTTTGAGAGTGAGAGTGTGATTATGAGTATGAGTGTGTGTGTGAGTGTGAGTGTGAGTGTGAGTGTATGTGAGTGTGAGAGTGAGTGAGTGTGAGTGTGAGTGTGAGTGCGTGAGTGTGAGAATGAGTGTGTGTATGAATGTGAGTGTATGAGTGTGAGTATGAGTGAGGGTGACTGTGAGAGTGAGTGTGAGTATTAGTGTGAGTGTGAGTATGAGCGTGAGGGTGAGGGTGAGTGTGAGTATGAGTATGAGTGTGACTGTGAGGGTGAGTGTGAGTGTGAGTATGAGTATGAGTGTGACTGTAAGAGTGAGTGTGAGTGTGTGAGTGTTAGTATGAGTGTGAGTGTATGAGTGTGAGTGCGTGAGTGTGAGCATGAGTGTGAGCATGAGTGTGTATGTGAGTGTGTTAGTATGAGTGTGTGAGTTTGTGAGTTTATGAGCGTGAGTGTGTCAGTGAGTGTGAGTGAGAGCATGAGTGTGAGTGTGAGTGAGAGCATGAGTGTGAGTGTGAGTTTGAGAGTGAGTGTGAGTGTGAGTGTATGAGTGAGTGTGAGTGCGACTGTGACTGTGAGTATGGGTGTGAGTGCGACTGTGACTGTGAGTATGGGTGTGAGTTTGAGTGTGAGTATGAGTGTGAGTGTGTGAGTGTGAGTGTGAGAGTGTGAGTGTGAAAGTGAGTGTGAATGAGTGAGTACTAGTGAGTGTGAGTGCGAGTGTGAGTGTGAGTGTGAGAGTGAGTGTGAGTGTGAGTGCTAATGTGTGAGTATGAGTGTGAGTGCGAGTGTGAGTGCGAGTGCGAGTGTGAGTGCGAATGTGAGTGTGAGAGTATGAGTGAGTGTGAGTGTGTGTGTGAGAATGAGTGTGTATGAATGTGAGTGTATGAGTGTGAGTGTATGAGTGTGAGTGACTGTGAGGGTGAGTGTATTAGTGTGAGTGTATGAGTTTGAGTGTGAGGGTGAGTGTGAGTGTGAGTGTGAGTATGAGTATGAGTGTGAGTGTGAAAGTGAGTGTGAGTGAGAGTGAGTGTGAGTATGAGTGACTGTGAGAGTGAGAGTGTGAGTGCGTGAGTGAGCATGAGTGTGAGTATGAGTGTGTATGTGAGTGTGAGTGTTAGTATGAGTGTGAGTGTGATTATGTGTGTGTTTGATTGTGAGTTTATGAGCGTGAGTATGAGTGTGAGTGTGTCAGTGAGTGTGAGTGCATGAGTGAGTGTGAGTGAGAGCATGAGTGTGAGTGTGAGTTTGAGAGTGAGTGTGAGAGTATGAGTGTGAGTGTGAGAGTGTGAGTGTGAAAGTGAGTGTGAGTATGAGTATTAGTGAGTGTGAGTGCGAGTGTGAGTGTGAGAGTGAGTGCGAGTGTGAGTGTGAGTGCTAATGTGTGAGTGTGAGTGCGAGTGTGAGTGCGAGTGCGAATGTGAGTGTGTGTGTGAGTGTATGAGTGTGAGTTCTAGTGCGAGTGTGAGTGTGAGTATGAGTGTGAGTGCGAGTGTGAGTATGAGTATGATTGTGAGTTGAGGGTGAGTGTGAGAGTGAGAGTGTGAGAGTATGAGTGTGTGTCAGTGAGTGTGAGTGAGAGCGTGAGTGAGTTTGTGTTTGAGAGTGAGTGTGAGTGTGACTGTATGAATGTGAGTATGAGTGAGTTTGAGTGTGAGTGCGACTGTGTGAGTTTGAAAGTGAGTGTGAGTGTGAGTATTAGTGTGAGTGTGAGTGCGACTGTGAGCGTGAGCGTGAGTGTGAGTGTGAGTGTGAATATGAGTGTGAGTGTGAGAGTGAGTGTGAGTATGAGTGTATTAGTGAGTGCGAGTGCGAGTGCGAGTGTGAGTTCGAGTGTGAGTTTGAGTGTGAGTGTGAGTGCGAGTGTGAGTGTGAGTGTGTCTGAGTGTGAGTGTATGAGTGAGTGCGAGTGCGAGTGTGAGTGTGAGTTTGAGAGTGAGTGTGAGTGTATGAGTGTGTGAGTGTGAGTATGTGTGAGTGTGAGAGTGAGTGTGAGTGAGTATGAGTGTGAGTGCGACTGTGAGTGTGAGTATGAGTGTGAGTGAGTATGAGTGTATGAGTGTGAGTGTGAGTGCGAGTGCGAGTGTGAGTGTGAGTATGAGTGTGAGTGTGACTGTGAGTGTATGAGCGTGAGTGCGAGTGTGAGTGCGAGTGCGAGTGCGAGTGCGAGTGTGAGTGTGAGTGTGATTGTGAGTATGAGTGTATGAGTGTATGAGTGTGTGAGTGTGAGTGTGAGTATGAGTGTGAGTGTGACTGTGAGTGTGAGTATGAGTGTATGAGTGTGAGTGCGAGTGCGAGTGTGAGTGCGAGTGTGAGTGTGAAAGAGTGTGAGTGAGAGTGAGTGTGAGTATGAGTATGAGTGTGACTGTGAGAGTGTGAGTGTGAGTGCGTGAGTGAGCATGAGTGTGAGTATGAGTGTGTATGTGAGTGTGTTAGTATAAGTGTGAGTGTGATTATGTGTGTGTGTTTGATTGTGAGTTTATGAGCGTGAGTGTGTGTCAGTGAGTGTGAGTGCATGAGTGTGAGTGTGAGTGAGCATGAGTGTGAGTGTGAGTTTGAGAGCGAGTGTGAGTATGAGTGTGTGAGTGTGAGTGTGAAAGTGAGTGTGAGAGTGTGAGAGTGAGTGTGAATGTGTGAAATTGAGTGAGTGTGAGTATGAGTGAGTGTGAGTGTGAGTGCGACTGTAAGTGTGAGCTTGAAAGTGAGTGTGAGTGTGAGTATGAGTGTGAGTATTAGTGTGAGTGTGAGTGCGACTGTGAGCGTGAGTGTGAGAGTGAGTGTGAGTTCGAGTGTGAGTTCGAGTGTGAGTGTGAGTGTGAGTGAGAGCATGAGTTGAGTGTTGAGTTTGAGAGTGAGTGTGAGTGTGTTTATGAGTATGAGTGTGAGTGTGAGAGTGAGTGTGTGAGTATGTGAGTGTGAGAGTGAGTGTGTGATTATGAGTATGTGTGTGAGTGTGAGTGTGTGAGTTTGAGAGTGTGAGTGTGTGAGTGTGAGGATGAGTGTGTGTATGAATGTGAGTGTATGAGTGTGAGTATGAGTGAGGGTGACTGTGAGGGTGAGTGTGAGTGAGAGTGAGTGTTAGTATGAGTGTGTATGTGAGTGTGAGTGTTAGTATGAGTGTGAGTGTGATTATGTGTGTGTGAGTTTGATTGTGAGTTTATGAGCGTGAGTATGAGTGTGACTGTGTCAGTGAGTGTGAGTGCATGAGTGAGTGTGAGTGTGAGTGAGAGCATGAGTGTGAGTGTGAGTTTGAAAGTGAGTGTGAGGGTGAGTATGAGTGAGTGAGTGCGACTGTGAGTGTGAGTATGAGTGTGAGTGTGAGAGTGTGTGAGTGTGAAAGTGAGTGTGAGTATGAGTGTGAGTGTGTGTGAGTATGAGTTTGAGTATGAGTGTGTGTGAGTGTGAGTATGAGTGTGAGTGTCTTAGTATGAGTGTGAGAGTGAGTGTGTGAAGGAGTGTGAGTGTGAGTATGAGTGTGAGTATGAGAGTGTGAGTGTGAGCATAGGAATGAGTGAGTGTGAGTGTGAGTGAGTGTGAGTGTGAGTCTTCATGTCCTGGGCTGGGACAGGCTGAAGTCAGGAACGCCATGTGGTCCTCCACATGGTGGTAGGGAACAGAGTGCTGGAGCACATTCATCGGCAGCTGAACTGGAAGAGGAGTTTCCAGCACTCAGACTGACACTTCAGTATTGATGCTGGGATCACAAACAGCTGCTTCATTGGCTGTGCACATCATCAGCCCACTTCAGTGGCCGTTTGATACTGAATGAATTTTCATGTTTCAAACATCCTCACTAGTATCCAAAACCCTGAATAATCTAAATGCAACATGTCTGTTTCACTTCCTGGTATTCCTCACCTTGCCCTCACACTTCTGTTATATTGTTTCTCTTCCTTCCGTCCTCTCTACTGTTGAGCTCATCCTCCAAGGCTCAACACGAGGAGATCCTTCCTTGAGAAGCCTTGCGTGATACCTCCATTTTCAATTGAGACTTCACCTTCCTTAATTCTCAGAGCTTGTTGGAAGCTTTATGCCAATTTGTGGTTAACACAGTTATCTTCTTTCTCCTACTGATTAAGAAACTCCAAGCCCAGAAGCAGGGATCTCTTACAGATAAGCTCACAAGGCATCCCTTTGCAAAATTCATCGGACCAGCTACTATATAGAGAATTGGGCTGTGAGACATAATGCATGTTATTCTTAATCCCTTATAGAATTTCCCAGAGATCACATCTTTGTTGGAAAAATAATAATATTGTCTCCTTTCATTCATACAAATGAAATATTTCACAAAACAAAGAATAAGCAATTGGGATCTGAAGACCCCAAACTATCTCATCACACCACAGGATTTCAGCTGAATAGTAATTTTTGTCTCATCTTGATTGTTGCCAGCTTTATTAATTGTTATGACCAGTTTGTAGAGCAAATGAGATAGATGGCAATTTTTCATAGGATACCTTACATTTGCCATTTGTAAATAATAGTAAACTGTTCCATTTTTCCATAGAAAAATGAATAACCACGTGAAAATACACTGACCACACAACACTTCATGCTTTTAAAAAATAGGTGCTGCCTATGTAAAGGAATTTTATATTAAATATATTTAGAGAATTCTAGAATGCATCACGTTAAATCTTACTGAATGCTAGGAGGTCTCCTCAGGGTCCACTTGTGCTGATGTGTTTCAGGAATCTTTAAAAGGGGGCAGAATAACATTTAGCATTTTTGAAGTTGTTTTTGCCTTCATTGTTCTATTAACTTACAGTAATTTACAGCGGTAGTTCCCTTGAGTTATTCTCTGGGAAGCTAGGTGTAAACTCTCAGAGTGTGTGTCTGGAAAAAGCAATGACCTGAAGTGTAGGAGGACAACTGATTAGATCTATAGGAAGATAATTCAGAGAGGACATTGGGAAACCTTGTGGCCAGCTGCAGTCCTGTGGGGCACGCTGCAGGAGCGCAGGCCGGAAACTCCCTAATCTTCAGGTTTAGATAACACATCAGAAATTGGTGCTTCACGTGGCGGGCAGAGGTGCGTGAACTCCCACAGCCTCAAGTCAACTCCCACTTGTTGTTGATATGTGGATTCCTCAAATCTTCTTTCCTCGTGCCTCTCTCAGTCTTTAAAGGTCTGATGCTGTTCATAAACTTTGGCCATTGACCATGAGTCGGGAGTCCATGTGTGTGATGATTGGCTCCGTGTACCAAGTCCATCGCTGCCGGACAGTGAACCCTGAAGCAAATGCGCACAAGGAAATGCTAAGCCCAGATATGCACTACTTTTACCCAGGGATACAAGTGACACCCAGGGTTAATAACTCTATGGGTGCAGTTGCAGGAACTCTTCTGCAAATTCTCTGATTGTTCTAAGTCACTGAACAAGATTCTTGTTGTGAGTGAGCCAGAAGGTTGCTGAACAAAAACCTCAGCTGCCTATTTCATTTGGCTGCCACTGGTGCCTGCCGCTGGGACAGGCTTCTAAGCCTCATCGCCCGAGCCAGATCTAGACCCTCGACAGAGTGTCGGCAAGGCGTTTTGGTTTTTACAAGTTTCTCTAGAATATATTGCATTCAGATGAGAAAAACTTACTGAGTTTACTAGTCATTATAAAAGATTCTGTCAAGGACCTGGGAATCTGAGGATTTCTATGCCATGCTCTTGTGGCAATGTCATTCCATTCCCTGCATTCTTTTGGGGGTGGATGGGGTTGGTAAGGGTGTAAATAACGTAACCTTTATCCATGGCTAGCCTTTTCAGGGTGGTGAATGATTCTACACCTCATTTTGTTCTGTTTCTGTCAAGATTGATGCTTTTGCATGCTCTGTGAAGTTCTAATTACAAGAGCAGACACAGAGTCAAATCTCTTCAATTTCTGTTACTCCAGCCTGCCTCATCTGCAGCATTTCCATTTCTCTCTCTCCCTCTCTCTCTCTTTTCAGCATAGCCTTTCCCTCTTTCAGTCTATCAGGATCCTCTTAGATGTTGGCTCGGTGTTAGTTGGGAACTGGGACTTAAATAAAATTCAATGTAGTGAACTGTTTTAGAACTCTCTGTCATCTGAAAGCCCAGGCATGTGGCTTTTCCCAAGAATACTGATCCACAGTTTTCTGTTATTCTAAATCTTTTTGTTATGTAATTTTCTTTATTGAAAGCTTTTCTTTCTTAGTTCTATAATCACTGTTCATATGATTCCCTTAATCACTGGGATAAGAGCATTTACTGAAGTTTTACAATTACTCTGTCTGATTTAGATGTGAATTCATTTGTATTTTAATTGCTTTGATCTGCTGTAAGGGAATTCTGTCTCACTAGTATTGGAAGCTGTGGGGGTTAAATATCTAGAGTGGCCACTGTTCCAGGGCGATGGACAATGAGCACAAGTGCTTGTAATGGATATTGTAGATGAGTGGCATAGCCATTTAAAAAATTCCCAAATGGAGACTTTTAAATATCCACCAGGTTCTCATTTTAATTCGGATTTTCTGTCAGGTTCAAGTGCTCTCCATGTCAATGCAGATCTCATATCATTTTCTCCAGTTGCCTGGATTTCAGAATGGTCAACCTTCATCCTTTCAGTCACTGCCACGGGGTTCTCAACATTGTAACCTAACAATTAGTCCCAAGTAAATTTGCCTCAGGCTTTTTTTTTACCCCTAGCAGATAATGTAATGGGTAGGGCATCAAAAACTACAGATGTATCTTTGCAAAATAGGAAAAAACAGTGAACATATGGAAGTGTGGCTAAAGTATCCCTGAGTTCATGCTATACGGGGCGGGAGGGGAGGTGGCAGCTTCCAGCGCTGGATGGGAAGAGTCTGCATAGCTGTGTGTCCAAGGACAACGCTCCTGCTGCTACATTAAAGGAAGGTGGAAGTGGCCTTGTGGAAAAACCCTGTTGGGACAGTGGGGCTATTTTTTTTTTCTATTGAGCTCTAAGACTGCTGTGTGAGCCCAGCATGATGGCTTAGTGGCTAAATCCTCAGCTTGCACATGCTGGTATCCCATATGGCGCTGCTTCTAATCCCGGCTGCTCCACTTCCCATCCAGCTCCCTGCTTGTGACCTGGGAAAGCAGAGGAGGACGGCCCAAAGCCTTGACACGCTGCACCATTGTGGGAGACCCAGAAGAAGCTCCTGGTTCCTGGCTTTGGACTGGCTCAGCTCTGGCCACTGTAGCCACTTTGGGAGTGAATGAGTGGACAGAAGATCTTTTTGTCTCTCTTCGCTGCAAATCTGCCTTTCCAATAAAAATACATCTAAAATCAAAACAAAACAAAACAGAAGATTGCTATGTAAGAGCAAGAAATGGGCAAACTCTCTCCCTGTCAAAGTCTTCCTAGATACCTCTTCTCCTCACTGCCAAGAAAACGAAACACCAGCCAAAAAAAGTGGTTCAGGGAAGCTACTGGCAAATGTAGGTTTGGATATTGTATCTTTTGCCTCGTTCCTGTGACAACCTCTTTCTTGTCCTGTTTTCTTCCCAATTGCTCTCTGCTTCTCCTGGAAAAGAAGGCATTCCTGTCCAGGGCCCTTCCTGAAGATGTCCAGTTGCCTGGAAGGTAACATACAGGCTGGCTACTGTGGGCGAAGTTAGGAGTGCGGTGGAGCAGGTAACACTGAAGTTGGCCTAGAGGTGAGACCCTTGCTCACCAGAAACTTGCATCCTAACCACCCATCTGAGAGATGCCTCTGCTGGTGTCATCTGGTGTAGAAACACTGTTCCTGTGGCTGCAAACAATACTCAACAAAGTCAGCGCTATCGGGGTGGGGGTGGGGCCGAACAGGAGGAATGTCCCTAGCCAGGAGGCCGGAGGTGCCCCAGGAAGCTGCTTCCTCTGAATAGTTAAATGGATGCCTCTCAACTTGCACAATGTCACATTGAATTTGAAACAGGGAACTTTTTATATTTTCCCCCTGATTGTGCTGGCACCTGGCAGATGCCTATTTACCACAGGCATCAATACACATAGTAATCAAAGGAAATCAGAGGCACAGATTAGCAGCAGCTGCAAGTCATTAGTGACAGACACGGGAAAGCACAATTCCGCACCCAACTTTGAAATAACCAATATGAGTGTTGCAGAGCATGAGGGTTACCGCAGGGCACTAGCTAGCTTGAGCGCAGCCAAACAATAACTGGGCTTGTCTCTCAAGACTGTCCTCTTCCCAGAGGCGGTCCCACATGCTGGGTGATAAACCAAGCAATCCCATGATCTCAGGGAGTTGAACGTTAGACTTTTGCAGAGGATGTGCACTGGCCTGATGTTCAGATCAAAGGTTGTCTGAACTGGGAAGTAACCACTGGGTGGTGGGAAGCCCGTTACGCCGAATGTAATTTTAGTGGTGGGAGTTTACCTGCATATCTGATGACTTACTTATATTATTGACCTAGTTGGAAAGGGACATGTTGAGGGGATGGATAAGGCACTCCCCTTTCCCATTTAATTTCTTCCCCCCACATTTCTATGTGAAATCAGCTGTGATTAATTGTTGTTCTGATGGTGGTTACATATTTTCATTGGCAGCACCAACCTTAGCCTACTCCAAAAACTCCTATTCAATTTTTAGCTTTCCCCTACCCTAATCAATTCATTCAGTGCCTTGGTGGAATACAAGTTGGTCATTTAAAAATTTTTAGCTGTTGCCTGATATGTCCCAAAACAAATTTAGCCAGCATGGGTTTCTATTTTAGACCATTTCTGGAAATGCAGATTTACTGTACAATTGGGTAATGGCTTAGAGATAAACAGACACAGTGAGCTGCTGTCTAATGAGCAGGACTGGGCAAAATTTAGCATTATATATATACTGCAGTAATTGGACCGTTGGGCCATAGGATATAGATTAAATTGGTCTCATCCCCACATGTGGTCTGTTCTCCCTTTACTTGATATTAAGGTTGGATTATTTTGATTTAGAAATTGCTCCTTCCCACTGTTCTCCCCATATAAAAATATCTTCTGATGGGTTCTCTAAAAATTCTTACAATAATTAGTAACTTGTTTTGGAGATTAGGATAATGCAAGAACCAGACATTAAGTCTCAACTTGTTAATGACAAGCAATATGCTATTATTTTGGAAAGAAACTTCCAGAGAACATGGATTCTACCTGGCACATCACAGGCATTCAGCAGCATGTTGTAACAGCCGTACGTGTTGTTTCATCCACATCCTGAGAAGAAATTATTTTATGTTTGAGTGAATACCATAAACTCGAGGTTTAGAGAGATTTGATTCCTTCCTTCCTTCCTTCCTTCCTTCCTTCCTTCCTTCCTTTCTTTTCTTTTCTTTCTTTTTCTTTCTTTCTTTTTCCTTCCTTCCTGCTTTCCAACAAATATTTGTTTATTAGTCATGCAGAGCTACAGAGAGAGAGAGAGAGAGAGAGAGAGAGAGAACCTTCAGTTTGCTGGTTCACTCCCCAAATGGCCACAGTAGCTGGACAGGACTGATCAGAAGCCAGGAGGCAGGAGCTTCTTCTGGGTCTCCTGCATAGTTGGTGTGCACTCACGTGCTTGGCCTGACTCCCATATGGGATGCCAACACCATAGGTGGCAGCTTTACTCTGGTCCCGAGAGATTTCATTTCTTAGGATTACTTTGTAAGGAAGTTAAGACATGATATTAACTCATTATTTTATTTGCTAATTAAGCCAATATATATTTACTGCATGTCTATTATATCTTTGGCAATATTTGAGGTGCTGCGAATAGAACTGTCAAATTAACAAGTGACCTGGTTGTGATGCTCTCACCGGATGCTGAGGATCTGCATAGATCAATGGATATAACAGCTTGATTACAGTTCTTTGCCTGTGTTTTCTTTCCCCGCTTCCCTTCCTTTCCCATTCCACTCTCTTTCCTTCCCTCACTTTTATTGGTGCTTGTGAATTTAGACTGTAGAAAGACGATGACAAGCATTGCCGATTACATAGGATTATTTAACTCAATATAACATCCAGGTTTTGAAAATTAATTTGCACTAGATAGGATTAAGTTCCTGTAACAAACACGGCTCACATGTCAGGCACTTAACATAGCAGAAAGTCATTTCCTGTTCATCTAACAGTGTGAGGAGGGTATTTCCCGTTTGGGGGAGGCTTTGGTCCATGCAGTGACTGGACAACTCAGGCTCCTTCCTGCTTGTGGCCCTGACAGGCCTTGGACGCCTCTGCTTCCAACAGGTGTAAAGGAGACACTGATGATGCAGAAGGCACAGCCATTTTTTAACCAGCTTGACCTGAAAGGGGCAAACATTTCATCTGTTCTGTCTTGGGGAGAGCCGCCTATGAGGTTCCTTCTGAACAAAAGGGGTCTGAGAAATTCTGAGTCTTAGGCTGAGCTGTCATTTTGAGGTAACCATTCAATCACATGGGAGTGGCAGACAAATTTTGGCAGATACAATTGTGTACCATGTGAATTTCTGGAGACGAAAGATGGGTAGTACATCTTCCTTTAGTATGGCAGGGGCCAAGTAGGTACCCACCTAACCAAACATGATATCCACGTGGTAACTAGGGTCTTAGGTGAGCCCAGATACAGGGACAAGCCAATCTGCACAGGATGGAACCAGAGCAGAGGTGTAAAAGTATGTAGCGAAGGGAAAGCAAAGAATGTGCAAAGGCATAAAGCTGAAGAGGGTGATACATGCAGAGGTTGGTCTACTGCTCATCATGTCAGGTGCTCAAGAACGGGATTATGGGCTGTTAGGGCTTCATGGACTGCGCCGTATGATAGGACTAGAAGAGTGATGTGCTGTGTGCTCCGAGGACAAGGTATCAGATGTAGGGGCTTTGGCCCCACATTTGATGGACAGTTACTACATATGCAATGGAAAGTAATTTGAAAAAATTAGGAAATCTTCTGTGACTTCTTAAAATGAGAGCTACTTGGTTTCTTAGAAAACATGGCCTTAGTAGCTTTTTTCTTGGGGAGCTAGGGGAGCGTAAGAATGTGTTCATCTTGCAGTGCAGGCATATTAAGAGGTATTAATTCCTACATCTGACATCCAGGTTGGTATTTTTCATGTAGTTCTCCCGTCTTAATCTTGTAGTGGTAAATGCATTCTATGGTGGCATTAAAGAGTGCTTTGGGTTGGGAACAACAGGGGTTTCTTTCTGCATCTAATAGGGAAGATGCAGTTGAATGTAAGTAACTCGCATACCTCAAAGAAAATGAAAACGCCTATAGGAAAGGAATGTATAAGAAGCAGGGAGAATTTGTCCCTGGAAGAAATCAGAGAGGGCTTTAAGGAGTAGGTGGTGGTTTGAGAACTGAGTCTGAGTTTTACAGGTAGGAAGAAGCCCATTTAGAAGGAGAAACAGGAGCTGAGACATGGACATAGGTAAGAACAGGAGGCAAATTTGGGGTCAGAGGTCAGGGCTTCACCAATGGGGTATGAGTGGAAGTCAGAGCGGGGAGAGGTCTTGGAAATGATAACACAAGAACCAGTGTAGGGTCTTGAATAAATGGCTAAGGAACTTGGATGTAAAATGAGAAGAATCTATTCCCCAACTTTCAGATTTTGTTGACTAGGACCTTGAAACTCCAAAGGGTTGCTAGAGTGGCCCAAGATCACATGAGGAAAAAGAGGAAGCTCAAAGTCTTCCCAGCAGAGCTCCTGCCATGAGGTCAGAGGCCAGGTTTGAAGACAAAGGCTTTGTATGTAGTATGGCATATTCTTCTCAGGTCACATCAGCCCCATGGAGACACTCTTAGGAATCTTTGGAATTGGAGATGACCATTGTGTTCCTCCAGTTTGAAGTTTTGGCTTTTGTTTGTTTTGTGTCTATTCTACGAGTGAAGTTCTGATAATCCTTATTACTTTGAGAGTCAGAGAAAGTTTCATTGATTAGAAGAATAGAACAGCTCAGAAAATACAAATGGTGAGTATGAGAAAAAAAAACAAAACCTTTGAGGTAATGAAAAGACAAAATTTCCTATGAGTGCTGTCCAATTGGCTTTTTTTTTTAAACTGTAAAATATAGAATAGAGAGTGCTAGAAGATTTCCTTTTTAGGACTCGGTAAAAATGAACGCAGATGAACATTAGGCAAAATCAAGGGTGGATTTTGCTCACATATGAAATTTATAAGAAATCTAGTTGAGTCTGGTTTCAGTATTTGCTGAAGTTGGTTAAAGTAAGCATATTTTAGACCCTAAACAGAACAGCCTCATATTCTGGAATAGAGAGTAACTTTAAAATGGGTTTCCTTTTCTTTCTCTCCAGCTGTGCTGAGTGCTAGGCAAAGATGAAACAGCCTGTTCTTTGCTACACAGCAATGTACAAACCCAAGAGAGCGAGGCAGACTTGATGTTCAAAACCACAAGTCCTTTTAAGCACTCGATTGAGGAATTGGAAGATTGGGCAAAGCTGTATAATCATTCAACATGACTTCCACACCTGCAACGTTTTGCTAAAAGTCTCTGAAGTGGACTGGATGGGCTCACTGGTTTAAACACAGTCATGATTAAAATACCTTTTGACATTTGCCCTGTGTTTTTTGGCCTGACTTTGATGACTGATGCTTTTCTATTACTATAGCGGCTTAATTTGAATAGTGGGGAGAAGGCCATTACTATTCAGATGAACTGATTTTCTAAGCTATTATTTACGTACTTACTGTTGGGTTGCAGGGACAGGGAGAATAAGTTAGAGTCCTGCCATCTGCTGGCTCATGCCCCAAACGCTGGAAGCAGCAGGGACTGGAAGCAGTTCAAGCCAGGAAGGCAGAACTTGATCCAGGTATCCCAGGTAAATGGCAAGCACCTGACAGTCTGAACCATTAACTAGTGTCTCCCAGGGTACACATTACCGGGGAGCTGGAATGAACAGCAGGATCCTGGCTGGAACCTAAACATTCTGATATGGAATATGGATGTCCCCAAAGTGCACAACTGTTATGTCAAATGCTTGTCCCCAGTGAACTTAATTTTTCCTTTATACCTTCTTAACTTTATCTGTAACTGTCTTTATTTGATGTATTGGATTAGTCTTCTGAACACATAGGACTAAGTCACACTCCAGTGATTCAATGTTATTTTCTTTACATTTACTTCTATGGTGATGCAAATTCTGTTTTCTAAATATTGAGTGAGCATTTCAATCTTCCCTTTTTAGAAATGATTTGAATTGATTGTGCTTGGGTCTGAGGTGATGGTTCAGTTGGCTAATCCTCCCCCCGCAAGTGCTGGGATCGCACACGGGAGTTGGTTTCTGTCCTAGTTGCTGCTCCACTGCCCATCCAGCTCCCTGCTTGTGGCCTGGGAAAGCAGTAGAGGATGGCCCAAAGTCTTGGGACCCTGAACCCATGTGGAAGACCAGGAAGAATCTCCTGGCTCCTGGCTTCAGCTCAGCTCAGCTCCGGCCATTGTGGTCATTTGGGGAATAAACCAACGGGTGGAAAATCTTTCTGTCTCTCCTTCTCTCTGTAAGTATTTGTAAGTATCTTTCAAATAAAAGATAAAAAATATAAATATTTTAAAACATAAATGGAACTTATTGTGCTTAATGAAATGTTTTGTGTTTGTTTCATTTTTCACTTTTGTGGTTTGAATTTGGGGAATTTTGAAAAAGTACTGATTTTCCAATTTCATGTGTATTTACTTAAGAACAAATCTTTAGACCAACACTGTGGCGTAGTGGCCAAAGTCGTGGCACCAACATTCTAGGGTGCTGGTTTGAGTCCCAGCTGTTTGCTTCTGAGCCAGTTTCCTGTTGATGAGGCTGGGAAAACAGTGCCCACATAGGAAGCCCAGAGGAAGCTCCTGACTCCCGACTTCAGCCCGAGTGCAGCACTGTCCATTGCAACCATTTGGGGAGTGGATAGTGGATGGAATATCTCTTCATCGTTGTCTTTCCCTTTCTCTTTGTAACTCAGACATTCAGATAAATAGAATACATCTCTTAGAAAACAAAGCTTATACTTCGAAGGCAAAGATTTTTTTTGAAAAATAATATTTGGAAAATTCATGGTCATTAACATATAAATTAAGAAAATTCTGAGAAAATGGTAGAGAAGGAAGTGTTAGGGATCTGTCTCCTGTCCCCATCCTCAAAGACGCTGGTAGGATCCGTCTGATTTTGTAAATGCTTTGGGCTTCCGGTGTTTCAATTGGGGTTAATTTTGGTCAGTTTTAGTTCTTTGCACAGTCGCCTCCTGTGCCACGATGCCTGATTGTTGCTTCTGCTCGCCTGGATGTAGGAAAGCAGTTTTGAGGTACTGCCTTATGTTGTTGCATGCCTCCCACCCCACAACTTGAGGTGCCAGCATCCCATATGGATGCCGTTTCAAGTCCCATATGCCCCCCCGCTTATGGCCTGGGAAAACAGCGGAGGATGGCTCCAGTCCTCGGGCTCCTGCACCCATGTGGGAGATCTGGAGGAAGCTCCTGGCTTCAGGCTGACTCATGTTTGGCCGCTGAAGCCATTTGGAGAATGAACCAGTGGATGGAAGGTCTCGTTGTCTTTCCTTCTCTCTGTAACTCTGACTCTCAAATAAAAATAAAACAGTTATTTAAAACGATTTCCTTAAATAATGATAAAACATTTGATGAACAGTGTCAGCGTGCACATTCACGAGGCACGAAAAATTCAAAGTAGTATGAATTGTAATCAAACTTTGGAAGGACAAAGACAGGAATCTTGAAAGTACCGAGAGAGGTAATTTATCATAATGTGTTCCTCAATAAGGATATTAGCATATTTCTCTTCTGAAACTTTGAGGACTGGAAGGTAGTGGGCTATTGTGATCAACGAGCTAAAAGAAAAAGCTCATGAGCCAAAAATCCTGCATGTGGCAAACATGTGCTTTAAAAATGGGGAGGAAATGGGCCCGGTGCCATGGCCTAGCGGCTGGAGTCCTCACCTTGAACACACCGGGATCCAAAATGGGCATCAGTTCTAACCCCGGCAGCTCCATTTCCCATCCAGCTCCTGCTTGTGGCCTGGGAAAGCAGTCGAGGACGGCCCAAAGCCTTGGGACCCTGCACCCATGTGGGAGACCTGGAAGAGGTTCCTGGCTCCTTGCTCCTGTCTTCTGGTTCCTGGTTGTTGTGGTCACTTGGGGAGTGAATCAGCAAACAGAAGATCTTCCTCTCTGTCTCTCCTCCTCTCTGTATATCTGACTTTGCAATAAAAGTAAAATGAGGAGGAAATGAAGAAATTCCAATGTAGATGAAAGATGAAGGATTTTATTACTCCCAGATTTGCTAATGACATTTTTTCCTACAGGTTGAAATGAGAGGACACTAGATAGTGCTGTAGCTTGAAGCATATGAAGAAACAAAAATTCCAACAAAGGTAAAAGCACGGGGGATTATAAAAGCAAAGGTTATTGTAGCAACAATTTGTAACTCCACCTTTTGTTTTCTGGAAAGTAAACTGTGAAGCTGGAAAAATATTAGCACTTAGACTAATAATTGTAGTTCTTTCTTTTTTTAAAAAAAGACTTACTTATTTTTAGTTGAAAGGCATATTTACAGAAAGAAGGAGAGACAGAGAAAGGTTTTCTGTCCTCTGGTTAACTCCCCAAGTGGCCACAATGGCTGGGCTGAGCTGATCCCATGCCAGGAGTGAGGAACTTCTTCTGGGTCTCCCATGTGAGTGCGAGGTCCCAGAGCCTTGGGCCGTCCTCGACTGCTTTCTTAGGCCAAAGCAGGGAGCTGGATGGGAAGTGGAGCTGCTGGGACATGAACTGGTGTCCATATGGGATGCTGATACTGTAAGGCAGAGGATTAGCAGCTATTTCTTAAGAAATGGATTTTGTCAAAATCAAATATTTAAAGGAATGAGGACAAAGAAAGAGCAACATTTTTGTATATTTGAACTTAAGTTTCTACAAACTCAGGCGAGAATTTAGAATTGTATTTGTAGTAACCACATAGAAAACAGGTGCAGACCAAACACCAAAAAAAAAAAGGAGGAATTAAAACATTTTACTATAAAAATCAGTTAAATACCACAAAGTAGTAATGTAGTATACAAAGGACAGAAGTGTTTAAGACATATAGAAAACAAACAGAAAAATAGCATAACTCCCTTCTGCTCAGCTTCAGAAAGGGAGGTGATTCAGACGTATGCTACTATATGGGTGAATTTGGGATCATTATGCTAAGGCAAATAAGCTAGTCACAATGGTCATACCATGTGACACAATTTATAGGGGGCATTTACATGAGTCAGAGCCGTAGAGACAGACTAGAATGGCGGATATCAAGCGCAGAGAGGTGGGGGAATAAAAAGAAACTGTTTCACAGATACAGCGATTCATTTTTCCAAAATGAGAGAAGTTTTAGAGATGGTTGTAGTGATACATGTACAACCATGTAATGTTCTTAATGGTATCAAAATGTACACTTCTCGGCCTCTTTGGCTAAGATGAAGTGTAAAATGTACACTTAAATATGGTGAGGATAATAAATTGTATGTTATGCATTTTACCACAATAAAGGATAATAAGGAATTAGCGTAGCAAACATGCTGTTTGAAACTTGATCGTTTTCCAAATGTTTGAATGTTTCCCTGTCCCCATTCTCTTTGGGAGAAGGGGTCTTGTCTAGTGTTAACTCTGACAACGGACACACTATCTGCACAGGGCCTCGTGGTAATGGACACTCGAAAAAAGAGTGGGTAGATATTTCTGAGTAACTGTATTTTCTCAGGTAAGTATGACAACTACTTTCAGACACTTTGTAAACTATAGTTCTGTGAAGTCACTGGGAACATTGTAGCGGCAAATAATGAAACCTGAGCCAGTGCTTGAGGGTTCCTTGATGCCTCTGAGCATAACATTTTCTTCAGTTGACTTGTTTTTTTTTTTTTTTTTTTTTTTAAGATTTATTCAGTTTATTACAAAGTCAGATATACAGAGAGGAGGAGAGACAGAGAGGAAGATCTTCCGTCTTTTGTTACACTCCCCAAGTGAGCCACAACGGGCAGGTGCGCGCTGATCAGATGCCGGGAACCAGGAACCTCTTCCAGGTCTCCCACGCGGGTGCAGTGTCCAAAAGAATTGGGCCGTCCTCGACTGCCCTCCCAGGCCACAAGCAGGGAGCTGGATGGGAAGTGGAGCTGCTGGGATTAGAACCGGTGCCCATATGGGATCCAGGGGCTTTCAAGGCGAGGACTTTAGCCGCGGGCCACGCCACCGGGCCCTCTTCAGTTGACTTATAACCTCAGCTCATGAATGTTTCTGTTTAAAGACTTTTTATTTAGTATATGCAGATATTTTTGGATTCAGTAACATTGAACTCAGGACCAACAGCGTTGTAATTAATGCTTTAATGATCCTTATTAGTATTTCTTCCCAGAGAACAGTACAACCTTCAAGTGCCTAGAAAACCTGGAGAGTGTTATGCTTAGATTTTACATGGTAAGATCAGAAACAGCATGAAACTGGAAAACCCAACATGGCATAGAACCAAGAAGGACCTTGTTTTAGGCGTCAGAGCTAAAACTAGAAGGAGAATTATTGTGTTGGGTACTTGAGCTAGGAGCATTTGTGGCAGGAGACTCCAGGTTTTTGCCTTTCAGAGCCTATCTGGAAATGATCATGAAAACATTTACAGGCTACTGATTTTGGTGTTAGAGGTATTAGTGAGTAGATTAAATTGTTGATGTTACAAATGTCCCTTTCAACACTGTTTTTGCTACATCTCATGGGCATTGATGTATTTTTTGTCATTTCTTCAAAAAGTTTTGGTTTTTCTTTCTCATTGATTTCTTCGGTGCCACAGCAGTCATGCAGTAGCATTATGTTCTTCAAGAAGGTTTTTGATTTTCTTTTTCATCACTTTAGTGGCACATTGGTCATTTTGTAGCATGTTGTTTAACTTCATGTTGCTAGAAATTTTCAGTATTTCTCCCCTTTGTGGATTTTGTTTTCTGTCTCTGTATTTAAGGGGATGTATAATAGACGTGTCCAGATGTGGAGACATAGTGCTGTACACATCTCTGCATTCAGAACAAAGATGGATTCTGGTGAAACTGTTGACTCTACCCTGACGGTGGCATGCTGGACTCTCTACCATTGTCTATGCCTACAATGTCAGGAAACACTTCAATAGTGGAATGATGGGCTGCTCAGGAAGGACTACCCAGTGTAATACTAAAGGGGAAATCAGTAGTCGGGGGTAGGAGAAAACCTGGGGGAGGAAAGGGGAAATCCCAGAGATTATGGAACTGTATCATCAAATAATAATAATTTAAAAAAATCGCAATACAGAATTCATGAGTAATGAGGATTGACTCTGTTATTATGTCCTTAGCATGTACTTGGAAAATCCAGCAAGAAAATCTTCCAATTCCCAAGATTAATTTAAGATGATGCACAGAGCACTCTAGCCTAAGTCTTCTGACTCCTGATCAGGGTCTGTGCCAACATCCCAGGCTGCCTTGTTAGGGAGTGCGGACAGACCCTGTCCCCAAGCTCATCGACATATAGTGCCTGCTTGGGTAATGTGCAGTCTTGCTGCTTAAAGTTAAGTTCTATAAGTTTAAATGATTCATTAAAAGCCTTCTTTCAAATGAACTATTTTATAATTAATTTCTCATTTGTGAAAAAATAATATACTCGCTGAAACACTATACTATGTCTATAAAAGGAAAAATAATTGGGGATTCTTATCACAAGTAAGTTATATTAGTGCAATGGGAAGCCTTTTAGTATACTCTGAGAAGGTCCATGTTGTATACGAGGCTTCCATTCTAGTAGGAGGCTGTGGACAGATACGGAGAGGTGGGTCACCACTGTTTTCAAAAGCGTTTTGGGTGTTCCTCTGTGGCGTTTGGTACAAATGCATTTTCTGTTTGCTCAGCTCCAAGTATGAAATTTGAATTAGGTTGAGGTTTTAATTTTGTTTTTAAAATTTTCTCTAATTTTTTTGAGTTATTATTATTGACACATAAAAGTTACATATATTTCTGGTGTATCATGATATTTTGATATATGTATATGTTGTGAAATGATTATCAACCAAGCTAATAACATTTACAACCTCACATAATTCCTATTTTTGTATGTGTTACGAATATTTTAAAATCTACCCTTAGCAGATTTCAAATACATGACACAGTATTATAAAATGTGGCTGTCAGGCAAGACTTTGATTTTAGATCTGTAGCACCAAGTTGACAAAATACATCTAAATATTCTATGTCGAAAATGAGAAGATTGTTCCCCATGTAATATTTTATGACACTCTCAATATTTTCAACAAAACATTTCCCAATCATGTTTTTCAGGCATTAGCATCTCATGAAATCTTAAGAGATACTTTCATTTTATTTTAAAGATTTATTTTTATTGAGAAGGCAGATTTACAGAGAGAAGGAGAGGCACAAAGAACCAGGAGTTTCTTGCAACAGGTCTCCCACACGGATGCAGAGTCCCAAGATTTTGGGCCACCCTCTACTGCTTTCCCATGCCGCAAGCAGGAAGCTGACTGCAAAGTGGAGCATCCAGGACACGAACCTGTGCTCCTATGGGATCCTGGACTTGCAAGGTGAGGATTTAGCTGCTATTGCACCACACTGTAAGAGGTACTCTTAAGACATCTTTGGGATCAAAAGAGTTTGGAAAATGTTGATTTATATGAGCTTGAAATGAAACTTTTTAGCTAAGCTTCTGAGAGTTTTATGATTCTGCATAAAAATGTTAAGACAGGTAGAGCAGGCTGAGGTCTGTGTAGGAAAGGCAAAGGGTTGGTTAGGAGATGGAGTGAGTGAATGGTCCTAGAACATAGAAGGAAGGTGTCAGAGACTGATGGAGGAATACAGCCCCTGAAAAAGTTCTCATAGCCAAGAACAGCCAGTGCATGGGCACCTATAATTGATGTTGGAGAGGAAAATTCCTGATATGATTGTTTCTTCTCTTCAGGGCATCAGTGAAAATCTATACCCAGCAGTTGATTGTTAGGGATGCTTCTTGAAATGAAGAAAAATATTAACTGGACAGTTTATCCAGAAGAATGGAGTTCGTTCAGATGGAAGGTATTTGGATGTTGTAATGGCGTCCAGTTCCCTGCACACCAGCCAATGCAGAGGAGTGCCACGCACTGACAAGATTGGAAATTCCTTTATTATCGGTGGTTACTCAGTCACCAATAATAAACAAATTTCCAGTTTTGTCAGTGTGCCCCCAAAGGTCTCTAGACCCTGAACTACAGAACAGCAGGGTTTAAAAGGGGAAAAACCACAAACTGGGAGGTGCTCGGGAGGGTTGAGCAATTGCAGAACTACCCTAGGGATGAGAAATGACTAATTTTGCAAGCTTTTGTTGTTGTACCAGGTGAAACTCATTTTATTCCTAATCTTGCTTGAATAGCCTAGCCAGGGCTTTGAGCATTCTTGCTAAGCAGAATATGGGTTTCTTGGCAGGGTCTCATGGGATGGGACGGTGTGTGTGTGTTGGGGGTGGGGGTGGTACCTCACCTAAGATGTGGCCCAACTCCATGTGGAATCCTTTATGTCAAGCCTGTTCCTTCATGAGCACCTGAGTAAAACTAAGCGGGTGATAGGTTTGAATGTGATTCATTGTGGCATATTTGCCATCTAACACAAACCACTGAACTCATTGTTTTATTTGGTTAATCTTAATACCTCTTTAGTAAAGCATCTGTCCTCTACTGAGAATATTTCCCAAAGGCTGCATATGTATAAACACGTGCTTGGAGGGGAAGAGGGGGTAATAACCATGGTGGAAGTGGAAAGAAACGATGACAACTAGAAATGCTTTGAAACTAGTGCCCTGGTGAGAGCTCTGGGATTGTGTGATTCTTGTTGAACAAGGAGCACAGAGAGAAGGAGCAGGAGGAATGGGTCTGATTGAAGATGACTGAAGGGGGAACGAAGAATAACTTAGGAATATGCCAGTCAGCCTGGCCAGAGGAGGTCATTTTGCAAATAGAGACGTGATCAGCTAGCATTTACTTAGTAAAAAATCCAGTGAAAGTGGAACTGATGTTGAGTGTGTCAAGTCTGCTCTATTATACCGTACATATAACTGTTAGATCTAAAGATGTTAAATAGTCAGGGATGGGCAAGAGCGAAATAATCACTTAACAATGAGATTCGATTTCATCCAAAGATTTCAGATTGGTGTCAGTTAATGGCAATATATTGTTACTTTAGAGATTATGAAGATCTACCGAACATAGGTCCCCTGTGAGAAAAAGAAGTCTCCTATCATTTCACATAGAGGGCATTTGCTTTTCTGTGCTACCTTCCCAAGTGGTTGGGTCAGTGTCTCTGGTTCCTTCTGAAATTTGGGAGATTACATCACTCATTTCCAACTGACCATTTTTCTTCCTGGATGGGAGAATCAGTGTTAATTGATGCTTTTTATATTTGATTACACTTGATTTTTATTTTCTGTCTGGCTTCCCTGAAACTAGAAAGAGAAAAACAGTATTCTACATATGGATTTTCTAACATAAACATTTCTTAACCTCATTTGCTTCAGGATTTGTTCAAATACAGAATCCGTAAGAGAAAAGCTGTTTAGAGTGATTTCTTATCTGTATTTTGATCCCACTTCTTCAGTCCCTCTTTCTGGAAATGTTCTATTAAAATCTGTTCATTTTTAATTTCCTGGTGTTCATTATGAATGCAATCAGTTCTCAGTCTTTTTCTTGCCTAAACTAGCTCTTTTAACCCTTAAGTCCAGTTATTTCTATTTGAAACTTTATACCTGGTCTGGTCACATTGACCTTCCCCGTGACTTTGGGTATGTCCTCCTTCAAAACCCATATGCATTCTCTTTCTCTCTGGATAAAGTTTTCTAGTTGTAACTTACTGCACCTGATGCTGCCACTGTTCCCCCTTACCCATCCCTCTGACATCCTGTGTAGTACCTGAAAAACCCTCCCACTCTTCCCTGTCTCCCTGGAGTCTTTCTCCTCATCCAGAAGCAGATCCCATCTCTCCTGCTGTCAGGTGCCTTCTCTGATTGCTGCAGTCTGATGAGATCTGTCTTCCGACGTCCTGTGAGTTTATTGTTGAGTGCATTGATTTGGAGATGGACAGTGACTCTAAGGACTGCATGAAATGGAACTGATGACACTTTGGGAGAACAAACAAGAGTCTAGTGCAAATTCTGCTACTTATAGAATGGGTAACTGAGGGAAGGTTATCAATATTGATTGGTTCTCATTTCCACATTTCTGACATGGAGACAATTAAAGTGATCTATCTGTTCTTTCTGGTTATCATGTGGATCAGCCAGTACAACATACATGTAAAGGTCCTAGTCATCTGTTAAGTCCTGTGTACTTGTAAATCATTACATCTGCGGTGTAGAGATCTCTGTTATCAAATGGTTCATTTTTCCTACATCTGTGTTTTACCCCAATGCCTTATTTTACCAGTCATTGGTACCAATGTATTGGCATCTCATATTATTTTTGGAATTCCTTGCTGGATCTACTCTCCATCTTCAGCCCTCGTGCCTACCACATTTCAGTAGGAAGTCTTCCTTATATATAAAGATTTATTTGAAAGGCAGAGTTAGAGAGAGAGAGAGAGAGAGAGAGAGAGAGAGAGAGAGAGAGAGAGAAATCCTCATCTGCTTGTTTATTCCCTAAATGGCTGTAATGATTGATGTTGGATTGGTCTGAAGATTGAAGCTAGGAACATCTTCCAGGTCTCCCATGTGGGTGTGAAGGACCAAGAACTTAGACTGTTTCTTGCTGCTTTCCCAGGCACATTAGCAGAGAGCCGCATTGGAAGTGGAGAAGCCAGGACTCAATCTGGTGTCCACTTGGATTGCTGGCACTGCAGGCAGTGGCTTTACACACTACACCACAGCGCTGACCAGCAGCAAGTCTTTTACCTCCCTTCTCTGGTTGTGTAAGAGCCAAAGGACTATTTCTGTTTGGAAAGAAGGGCAGAGGGACTGGCACTGACTTATGGGTAAAGCTGCCACCTGTGGTGCTGGTGTCCCATATGGGCACTGGTTTGTGTTTCGGGCTCTCTACTTGTGACCTATATGCCTGCTAATGACCCAGGAGAAGCGGTGGGAGATGGCCCAAATGTTTGAGCCCTGCTTTCTCCATGGAGACCTGGATAAATGAAGCTCTTGGCTCCTTGGAGATGGGCCAATTAATGACTTTCTGCCTTGAAGTACTGTGTCCTTTCTTTTGAAAATCGACCTTACATTTATACATAATATTTTAAAATTTACTTGTATGCATTACGTGGTCTGGTCCTCATATCTATCATGTGATGTCATCCATAAGAGGGTTCTTGAAGCAGTTCAAGGAAACTGAACAATACTTTTATTGTTCTCTGGATTTTAAAAAATTTTTATGTAATTTTTTCGTTTCCGTGGACTTTTTAAATACCCTTAATATTAGCTGCTTGTTCTGTGTTAGGATGCTGAGAGTTGGAGTGAGTTAAGATGACTGAGGCCTGGAATCCCCTTTGTTCTGCTGATCCTGTAATCAAGGTGACACATGAATTGGATTTCAAGCCTACAACTATTAACACCCTACATTTTTTACTCACTATGCTACAATACCGGCAACCCCATACATTTTGTTTTATTCTCAACCATTCTACACTTTGGGGTAAGGAAGAGGAGAAGCCATTGAAGATTTAAAGGTCAAAGGGCCATGAATGAAAACAAGTCAGAATTCCACAGTGTGGGTGCAGAGGCGAGTTAAAGCCCAACTGTCCTACCTGGTCAGCACTACTCCTTTCTTGCCATTTGAGGATGTTGGCACAGAGTTGCCGAATTGTTAGGGTTTCAAGCAAGCTGGACGTATCTATTTTAATCTTAAATATTCATATGAAGATGTTCAAAATAACTTATAGGAAGTTTAACTTTCCATGAGACCATGTGTGTATGTAATAGGTACCTTTACTTTGGAGGTATGAACCAGGTTTAACTAACTGTAAATTTTTCCTTAAAACGATTGTTTGAGTACATTTTGCTACTTTTACTACAGGTTTGATAGAGTTAACACAAAGAAGCATAGCTGCTTTTATTGGATGATTGGATACCTGTGAGTATGCTGGGTGTTTGATGAACATCTCACATGTTTTTCTAGCAACCTTGTGAAATACCTGTTGTTGTTTATAAATAAGGGGGCTAAGGCCCAGAAGTGACCTAATTTGCAACAGCCTTGTAACCATTAGTGGCAGAAGTAAGGTGAAACCCAAGTTTCTGGCCAGCAAGTGTGTTGTCCTTTATTTATTACACCATCTTTTCAACATTCCTAAAGAAGAGAGAAAGGAGGAAGTGGGAAATAAAGTGCTTTTACTATTTTAAAACAAAGTGACTTGTTTCTTTAGAGCATTTAAAAGACAAGCAACGATCTCATTTCTGGAATGGGAGAGATACAGTTATCTTAGGGAATGGAGGAGGAAGAGAAAGAACTGTCTGGCAGCAGGATGAACTCCTCTTTTCTTTCAAAAAATGAAGGCAGAAACAGGCAAGACCCCTAATCAGCTGGTGTGTGCCTTTGTGTACAGATTATCTGTCGGCTTTGACCACAGCATCCAGTGAGATATTCACTAACTTACTCCTACTACCCTTGACTTCCATTTGCAAAAGCAAACCTCAGGAGATAGAGAGAAAAAAATAGATCTTTTGTTTAGGGTCTGAAGTCAAGTCCAAATATAACAAGATCCCAATAACTTCCCCCACCCACCAGGGTTTGAAACCAGACTCCCTCTGCCCAGATGGCTGCTACTGAAAGACAGAGCATTCACCCACAGCTTCTTCCTTTTGTTGGCTGCCCCCTGATTACAGTTAATGACTCCCAGCTGCATGGCCTCCCAAGACTTGGGGAAGATGAATCTTTAAAAATTAATTTAATAACCAGACTCCTCCAGGGATGGGTGGAGTTGATGCCAATCCTGTTGGAGTATTGCCTCATTCACAATCTAGCTGGATGGTGTGCCTTGGAGGAGAGTTGCTATGTACATATTGAAGTCCTTTTGGTACTCCCTATAAGAATCTGGTTGACTCTATTTTCTAACCTTAATTGAAAAAAAAAATCCATCTCCAAATACCAAAGCAAAGGAAAACAAAACCAAAACCAAAACCAAAACCAAAACCAAAACCAAAACCAAAACCAAAAAACTTCCAGCTGCATCTGTGAACATGGACTTTAATCCCAATCAAGAGAATTTGAGAAAATGCTGCTTAGAGCTGTTATTTTCCAAATACAAATATGTTACAGGTGTGGTCTTTGGATGACTCATTATGCTTGTATCATACAGTAAGTAGATGTCTATAAAATATTAAAGTTTAATATACTGGATTTTCCTCTTTGAAATGAAAGATTCTGGGTAGCTGATAGATGACTCCAAAGATGGTGACATATTATGACGGAAATCAAGGTCAAAGGGAAAGTGCCAGGAATAGACTTGTGGATTGATGTATTCTTTTTTGTTCTCTTCCTATTCCTCTGCCCCCCCGACCCTTTTTCATCCTCTTCTGCCTCCTGTTTCTGTCTTCCAACTTTTCTTCCCCTCCATTCTTTCTTCCAACAACAAACATTATCTGAAATGGTAATGGGGAGGTTGAGAAGTGAAAGAATTCTCTCGAACTTTTTTTCCCCTAGAAGTACTGTGTGATAACTGGCATCCTATCTCTTCCATAATGTCTTCCCCTAAAAATGCAGGAGTATTTTATCCTGCACACCCATATTTAAAATCTCCAGTGAATTAAGCCACATGTTAAGATTAACATGAACAATTCACTGGATCTTTAAAATGTTCTTTCACAGAAATTGCTGAAAAAAATTATATTCTTGAGCAACTGAAAACCTTGTTATCTTATTCTATAATGATTCCTTTGTGAAATACCTTATCTTGCTGGGATGTGCCTTATCTTAGCTCACTGGAAACAGCATAGACTTTAGAGTTGAACGAAGTTTGAATTGTGGCAGTCATTGCTTGAAACTTTCTTATCTTTACTTCCACCATTTGTGAAGTGGAACTTATGATCCAACAGTGAGGAACACAGTCCTGTCGGAATACTGTGATGCCTGGTGAACTTCCATTGTAAGATTACTTTTTTCTTTTTAAGGATTTATTTCATTTATTTGAAAGGTAGAATTACACAGGAAGGAAGGGGTGGGGAGACAGAGCTAGAGAAAGAGAGAGAGAGAGAGAGGATTTTCCATTGACTGGTTCACTTTTCAGATAGCCACAAAGGCTGGGGCTGGGTCAAACCAAAGCCTGGAACCCAGAGCCAGAAATTTCATCCAGGTCTTTCTGTGGGTGCAGGGGTCCAAGTGCTTGGGCCATCCTCTGCTGCTTTCTAGCGTGCATTAGCAAGGATCTGGATTAGAAGTGAAACAGTAGGACTTGAGCTAGTGTCTGTAGATGGTGCTAGTGCTGCAAGCAGTGACTGAACCCACCATGCCACAATGCTGGTCCCTGTAATATTTCTAATATGAGCTTTATTATGACATTCTTCATGCACTCTAAGTATTTGCAATAGCTGCAGTATCATTTAGAACTTTTTCGAAATGGCAATTTGTTAAGAATATTGTATACATAAAAAACAACAACAACCCAGTTAGAGATACTGGGACCAGTGTGGTGGTTCATCGGTCTGACGTGCTAGTCTGAGGCTATGCTGCTGTGCTTGTGGTCCAGCTCCCTGCTAATGTACCTGGGAAAGCAGTAAAAGTACTTACACCTCTACCATCAACATGGGAGGCCTAGTAAAACTCTAGGCTTCTGGCTTTTAGCCTGGTCCAGCCTTCCCCCCCATCCTCCGAACACTGATATATTTACATGAAATATGATTATATTATGGAAGGGATGGCGATGGAGCTTTACTCCCCAAATGGCCTCAATGACTCATCTCCCATATAGGTGGTAGGGCCCAAGCACTTGGGCCATCTACTTTCATTTTTCTAGATGTATTAGCAGGGAGCTTATGGAAATGGAACAGCAGGACTCTAACTGGTACTCATGTAAGGTGCTGGCATCTTAGGTGGCAGCTTAACTCACTGTGCCACAACATGGGCTTCCATTGTAGCCATTTTGGGGGTGAACCAGTGAATAGAAGAAATATCTCTCCCTTCTTTGTCTCTCTCACTCTGTCCTTCAAATGCATCTAATGTCCTAAAAAATAGAGAGATATGTTCTGGAGCTGGGAATTTAAGCTGCTGGCTGTTGCAAAGCAGCTGGTGCCATCTTGGTGTGCACTGTGCTCCCAATCGGGACACCACACTGGCTGCTTTTGGCTGGTGGGCGACGTGTCGCCTAGCTCTGGAGCTGACCGCCACATGCCAGTCCATGCGAAAGCTAGGGCTGGGGCCTATCTGGCAGAGCTGGATCCCGGGACCTGACAGTTCTGGAGAAGGGGGTGGGTCACTTTTGGCAGGGCCGTGACACAAACCAGCATGTGAGAGAACCAGGTCCAGGGGTAGAGTCTGTGGGGTATTTGTGGGTGCAACCTTGTGGAAATGCAAATCCCACTGCTTAGCTTAACTACTGGGGTGCTCCTGTGAAACTACAATCTCAACTGGCACGCCCAAGAACTATGGATGGGACTGGCACGGTGGCCTAGTGGCTAAAGACCTCACTTTGAACACACTGGGATCCTATATGGCGCTGGTTCTAATCCCAGCAGCCCTGCTTCCCATCCAGCTCCCTGCTTGTGGCCTGGGAAAGCAGTGGAGGATGGTCCAAAGCCTTGAGACCCTGCACCTGTGTGGGAGACCTAGAAGAGGCTCCTGGCTCCTGGCTCCTGGCTTTGGATTGGCTCAGCTCCAGCTGTTGCAGCCACTTGGGGAGTGAATCACTAGATGGGAGCTGTTTCTCTCTGTCTCTCCTCTCAGCATATCTGACTTTGCAATTAAAATAAATCTTAAAAAAAAAAAAAAAGAACTGTGGATGGGAACAGGCCTGTCTGGGGAATCTAAGGGAACACCTCAGCTGGGTTGGCATTTCCTCTGGTGAGCATAAGAGCTGTATTGATGGCAGCAGGCCAGGCTGGACATGGCTATAGCCTCCCTCAGTGCAGGTGTGGACTAGGTCTGGGGAGTGACAGACTGGGCTAAACTCCAGCACCCACTGGTACTTGTGAGTGCCAGGGAGGGTGTAGAACAGGCTGGGTTAGGTCTTGACTCCCACTGAACTGTGTGAAAGCTGTGTCTGGGCATGGACTAGCTGTGGCTGGGTTGTAACACCCAACAGTAAGAATCAAAATAGGTGTGGGTTGATTGAGCAAGGCCACTGTTCCTGCTAGGACAAGAGGTGGGCAAAGTCAACCTGGGCCAAGGACCCACTGGTGTGCGAAAGATCTGCCACTGGGAGGAGACCAACAGAGGAGCTTGTGAAACACATTTGTAGGGATGCAGTTCATACAGGTGAGCACAACAACTAAGTCAAGAAGCAACTCTGATCATGCAAAGTTATAGTACCTGCTGGCGTATATGTGGGTCAGGTCTGGGGGACAGACCTGGCTGGGCCAGTTCATATCATCCACTGGCAGATCTGAGAACCAGGACAGGGTACAGGAGGGGCCGGGTCAGGCTGCAACACCAGCCAGCTCACACGGTGGCAACACGATAGTGGATGCTGCAGTGAGAAGAGCCATGCCAGCCTAGGGTCAGAGAATGCTGCGTTCATGAACCCCAGGGGCGGGGGATCTGGTGGAGCTTGGTCATCTGGCCTGGGTCCTGGAGCCTGTCTGTGAGGTGAGTGTCATGTTTGTGAGCCCCAAGGGTCGGGGATGTATTGGCATTAGGGTTACCTGGCCCAGGTCCAGGGGCCTGCTGTGAGGCAGTGCCAGGTTTGTGGGCCCTGAGGGTGGGGGATCTGGCAGGGTTGAATCACCTGGCCCTGATCATTGTTCCTGCCCACAAGCGAAAAAGGCGTAGTAGTGGACACAGACCCTGATTTACACAGAGAATACGGCAGCCCATTTGGTGCCACTGCAGAAGAAGGAGACCAGAGCAAATGGGACAACTACCCCTGCAAACAAAGACAGCAAAAAATCTGGGTGAATGGAGACTTGAGGTCGACTCTGGCAGCCAATGGACATTGGGAGGGTTGCCTCAACCTTGGATTGGCCAAATCATTCACATTTCAGAACTATGCAAACCACTTGATTCGAACCCTCAGAACATGCGCTATATTGGGTGCGAATTCCCCATTCTTGGGTGCTGGGACATTTGGGAGGATGGGTGTGGCTTCCCTCTTTATATCTCCCTTTTCTGCAGAGACAAGAAAAAATGGAGAATTAGGAAACAATGATTTCATCCACTTTTCCTTGATCCTCAGTCCTTCCCATCCTGGTCAACCCTGCAATCATCATTAAACAAATAAAATAAATTTAATCAAAAATAACTAAATAGATAACCAAGAGAAAAATTCCTTATCAGGCATATGATTTTTTTATTCAGAAAATATGAAAATATATATATTAGAGTGCAATTATATAGATATAAGGTATAGAATAAGATAGGGCATAAGGTAGGATGTTTTCCCTAGTTTATGACAAAATGCTAAATATTTCACTGTGTTTTAGGACCCTTGTAACTGTCAATGGTTGACATAATGTTTCACTCATAAAACATGTTCAGTAAACATTGTTAGCAACTTATTTCTGGGTGAGTGTGGATAACACAGCTATTGGGACTCATTTTGTTTTTTGTGTTTTATTTTTGAAAGGCAGAGCTGGGGACTGGGCAGGAAAAGAGAGCCACATATCTTTGATCTGATTTATTCTCTCATTGCCTGTAACTGCCAGGACTGGGCCAGACTGAAGCCAGGTGCTCAGAACTCTCTCACCTGCTACGTGGGTGACACAATACCACCGCCATCTGCTGCCTTCCAGAGTGTGCACTAGCACGAAGTAGGATCAGAAGTGGAGGTGGGATTTGAACTTATGCGCTCTGATTTGGGATGTATGAGAGTCTCAGATGGTAGCTCAGCCATTATGCATAACATCTGCTCCAATTGTTGAGATTCTTCAACCTGCAAGCTAGTTTTCTGGAAGTTTAGCTTAATTTGATCTGATGCAGAAAAATTCTTAAGACTTTGTGGCAATGATTTTATTTTTTTATTTTATTTTTCTTTTCTTTTCAAGGAATTTAGGTGATAGATGGAGTAATGGTGATCAAGTTTATTCAGGGTGTTTCTGATTCTGGTGTCAAAATTCCTGCATCTGAAGAAACTTCTGAGTTTAGTTCTGGTCAAATTGGGATGTTTGATTGCCAGGTAATTCATTATTCTGCAACTTCAAGGGGCAGGGGATCAATATTTCACATTCGTAATCAGATAGACATTTTCTTGTAACACCAAAGTTTGGCACTGTCTTGACATTTTTATATACATTTGACAACGTCCTTTAAAAAAACATAAAGGTGAATGTGTGTTTTGCACAGTGTTAAGAGGTCACTTGGGATGTCTGTCTGCAGTATCAGAGTCTGGGATTTTCTGCTTCCTAATGTAGTTTCCTGCTGGTTCACCGCAGGGGAAGGACACAGATGATGGTTCAGGTAACTGGTCCCTGCCACCTACGTGGGAGACTGAATTGAATTTTGGGCTCTTGGCACTAGCCTGGGCCAGTCCTGGGTATTGTAGCTTTTAAGGAGTACATGGGTGGATGGATGATCTCTGTCTCTTTGATTTTCAAATACATTTACAATTATAACTGACATGTGAAAATTATATGTATCTGTGAGCTATCATGTCATGTTTATATATGCAGTGTGTCAGGTTCAAATATTAATCCAAAATGTATAACTTCTTTATGTTGTACACATTCAAAAATCCTTATTTTTTTTAAAGAAAGAAATTATAGTACATTATCACTACCTGTAGTACAATAGAACTCTACAAATTCCGACTGCTCTCTAACCTTATGGCCTTTTAATTGGCCTTACCATTGCCCTCTACTCTCCTCAGCCTCTAGTAATGATAGTTTTATGCTCAAATTTTATGATAAAAACTTCCTTGGATTTTACATTTGAGTGAGATCATGTGTGCTTGTTTTTCTTGGCTTATTTCACTCAAGATAAGAGCCCCGAAATTGTTGGAAATGTTAAGGTTTCATTTATCTCATGGTCAAAATATATTATCCTGTGTTAATCTATGATACTTTCTTTATCTGTTCATTAGTTAATGGACATTTAAGTGGTTTTCATTTATTATGTATTATTTATTGTGCTGCCATAAACATGAGAGTACAGATGTCTCTTGGACAGGCTAATTTCACATCCCTTTGATATATATCTGGTAGTAGGATAGTAGATCCTACAGCAGTTTCATTTTAGGGATTAGGGAATTCTATGTTGATTTCTACAAGGGTTGTACTCTTTGCATTCCCAAAAGTGGTGCTTAAGGATTCTTTTCTTCCCCATATCAGTGCTGGGCTTGCCTTGTTTTCTTTCCACAGTAGTCATTTTACCAGGGATGGGATGAGATCTCATGGTCACATTTCTGTTTTCTTGCTGATTAATGATGTTGAGAATAAAAAAAAAATGTGCCTAGTGGTCATTTGTATGTCTTCCTTTTAAAAATGTCTGTTTAGACCTATCGATTTAAAATTTTTATTATTTGTTTTTTGGCTATTGGATTCCTGATATAAACTGATTGTCAACTCTTATCTGATGTAAAGTTTACAAATATTTTCTCCCATTTTGTTGGTTGTCTCTTCACCCTGTTAACTAATTCTTTTGATGTTCAAAAGCTCTTTGGTTTGATGAGACCTTGTTAGTCAACTCTTATGTTTGCTTTCTGTGCTTTTGGGGCGTATTACAAAACAATTTTGCTTATTCCAATGTTTGAAACATTGCTTACTAATTTTGGTAAGCCTTTCATAGATTTTTGCTTTGTGGTTATTATGAGGCTTACAGAAACTTTCTTTTGGTATTAACGCATTGTCCTGAAATTATAGCAACTTAATATTGATTATAAAGATGGAAATTAAGAAGTACAAATGAAAAAGATAAGAAATACTAATAAAGGGATGGTACTGTGGATAGTAGGTAAAGCCTCCATTCTTCTCGATGTTTTGAAATCTTGATATCACATTTGCCTCTTTCTATATAGCCTACCACTTAGCACATCAATATTATAATTAGTGCTTTTAGTTATTTTGTTTTTAGTCTTCAGATAAAATATGTGACTATTTTATGTGGCATGTTTACAGTATGAGAACATTGTGAGTTTGCTAGTTACTCTTGCCAGTGAATTTTCTACTTTTTGATATTTTCTTCTTACTGATGCCTTGAAGTTTCTCTGGAAGATAATTGAATTTTCTGTTAGTTTGAATTCTTCATCCTAGAAATCACAAGTATCAGTTGCTATCAGGTTTGATTCAGGTGCCCTATTTGGTTTATTAGCTGAGGTCACACAGTTCCCTGAAAATTCTTGACATTTGTTGAATGGTATTTGTTGCAGGATTAGGTAATTTTTTTTACATTATTTGTAATCTGGCATTGTACATGTCCTTCCAGAAATGCTAAGCATTCTCCTCCTCCTCCTCCTTCTCCCTCTTCTTTTTGGATTTATTATTTATTTTTATCAGAAAAGCAGATTTACAGAGAGAAGGAGAAGACAGAGAGAAAGATCTCCCATCCATGGGCTCACTCCACAAATGGCCACAATGACCAGAGCTGAGTTGATCTGAAACCAGGAAGCACTAAATCCCTCCGGGTCTTCCACAGGGGTGCAGTGGTACCAAGGCTTTGGGCCATCCTCTACTGCTTTTTCAGGCCACAAGCAGGGAGCTGGATGGGAAGTGGAGCAGCCAGGATATGAACTGGTGCCCATATGGGATACCAGTGCTTAGAGGTGGAGGATTAGCCAGTTGAGTCATCTTGCCTTTCCTGTTCTTGAATATGTCTTACATTATACTAAAACCAGGAATTGTAGTCCGTCACCTAGTTTCCTTAGCTAGGTGATTAAGTGATTTGGTATGTGCATAGTTGATCAAATGAATGTTTCTGTGGGGAGACTAGTGCCTGAGGATCTTCTTCCGTCACCCTCTTACATCACCCCAAAACTTCTTTGACTGATTTTATAAACATTATATATGATGTTTTATAAACATTCTGTGTGAAAACATAATATGTAAGTGTAGGTTACTTTAAATATAACCATATAGAATTTTTAATACACAAGAGTAAAAAAGTCAAAAGTTTTCATAATTGTAAGGCAGAGAGGAGAATGTAGGTTCTCATTTTACAATGCTTTCGGATTTAATGTTGTTATTCATGAAAAGCTGACAACATTGCACCTGTTCTACATGTGGAAAGTTCAGGCATGGAAGGGTAAGTTCCTTCCAAGCAACAATATCTGTATTAGTCTGCTTTTCATTATCTTAATGAAACTATGTGCAAAGAGCAACTTGGAAAGGAGTAAGGCTTATTTTGGCTTATTGTTGGAAAGTTACTAATCTTAAGCCTGCAAATTGTAAAATTTGATATGCCACCTTCTGTATTTTAGCATTCACACCCAGATGTTTAAGTTCTTGCCCCATTCAGCATTCATGCACAGCATATCCTGGTGAAGCACAGTCCACTGCTAAGAACTGTAGCATCCTCATGGTTACTACTGGACACTAAACCAGAGATAACCTCACTTCAGACGCATTATGTCATCTATGCTGCTTGCTTTGTCTTCTCCCCCTCTTGTTCTTCAATATTCTGATTGTTGAACCAAGTGACCGTCAGATATAGTAACTTTGCTGATGCTCCTCCTCCTGCCTTGGGGTGCCTTTCCCAGTCTGATTGTCTGTCACTGAGTATTCATTCACTTCTCTTCTGGGTGAAATATACTTTACTGTCCTATTAATATGGGGTTTGCTAGGTAAAAATTTTAGATTTTATATGAAATACCAGGAATCTACTCAGCATGACCCTATTTTATATTAAAGTATATATTTCTGGAGACAAAAACATTGAAAAAATTTAAATCTAGGTATAATCAGTATCTATCTTTTTAGTATGATTATGTAAGATTTTATATTGCACTATTATACTTTTTGTAGTTTTTAAATAGTGAGAATATTTGTTAGTTTCTTTTAAAGACAGTAGAATTTCTTTAAAAGGCATCTCTGTGGAGTTCTCAAAGAGAATTAATTAGCAAATCATATGAGTGGCCAAGTAAACTACCTTCATCTCTAATTTTTTTGGCTTCTAAATACTGATGAATTAAAAAGCCAAGTAATTGGAACAGATCTTGCACATATATTTTAAACTCATCTTATATATTTTTAACTTTATTCTAGAATATTTCACATATGCAGAAAAATATAGACACCAATACAACATAAAATTATGATTTACCGTCAAGTTTAGTCATGTAATTTTGGTTTATTTTCTCCATACTCATCATTTTTTCTCCCTTCCATGTGGAAATCTTATAGATACGAGGGTATTCTAGAAAACTTATGGAAAATGGATCTAAAAGACAAGTTTTGGAGCAGGCATTTGTTCTAGTAGTTAAGATACTGATTGTGATTCCTACAAAACCAATGGATGGGTTCTAGCTACTTCTTTTCATGTTCCCATCACTGTGCTCTTAAATAAACATGTACAAATAAAAGAGAAATTAATTTTGGTAAAAAAGTTTCTGAAATTCATGCATATAAGCATCTTTAAGGAATTCATGGAAAATGCATATATGAAAAAAGATTATACACTAATTAAAAAGTTTGTATATCCAAATGAATTTATCTTTCAGTTTTATTTTTAAATGAACTTTTTGAAGTGCCGTGGTGATGCTAAGAGCCTAAAACTAAGCTAATCAGTAGTGAGTGGTCTGAATTTGGAGTTTTAATTCCTGTGACTAAGTTGTATTTACATATTTTCAAAAATTATCTGTAGTGCTTTGTCAATTTTTTATTTCAATGGAACTATACATTCTATTTTCTCTAACTTTTCACTCGTTTTCAAGGCTGTCATTTAAGAAGGACAAGTAAAAATGCTATGGAGTTTGTTGATCTTACTGGGAATCATGATTTTTTTAATAAACAAATGCTCCCTGGATAGTGGAAATCGTTGATCAACTTCCAGGGTTCTGAAAAAGCTTATTATTATTTTTTTTTACAATTGTGCTGTTGACCTTGTCGCTTTCAATGGAGTAGAGAATTTTTAGAAGCTCTACTGAAATATTTTCCCTCACATTACCCCTACAAAGGTTTTAAAAATGCTTAATATAAATCAGATATTAATAGATACTAATGAGAAAATGCTATTTTTTTATAATACTGCCAATGAAAGGAAACTATGTTGATTGTTTTATCAACATATGCAAATGAATAGTTCAGTCTTAAATACTCAGGATTCCATCCTACTAAAAAAAGTAAGATCAGTGGCAATAGGCCACTTTTGACACAGCAAGGAGCTCCATCATTTCAAGAGGCACAGAAGGTATCCAGCAAAAGACTGTGAGATGTATTGGTCAGCAAATTAAGTTCAAGGAGTATTGCTCACAGAGCAACAACAACAACAAAGAGGGAGTAATGATGCAGTGAGTTTTGAGGTGTTAAATAAAGTAAAAATATCAGTCTATTGGTTTTGAAGCATGGAAGTCATTGATTACCTTATAGAATTCTTTGAGTAGAATTGAATGGTGCATATGAGATAGAAGCCAGGTTGGAGACGACAAGGATTTTATGATACAAAGAAATAGAAATACAGGCTCTTGACAATCCTTACCATTTTCCATGAAGAGAAGTTAGCATTTAGAATGGGGAAGAAGTATGTGGAAAGTTTGAAAGTTTGCAGACATTCAATAGGAAGCGAGGGGGTTGACCATTCAAGAGAGAAACATTCAATGATGAAAAATCTTTTCCCAAATTAGAAAGGATGGATTCTGGAATGCATATGATAGAGCTAACATCAGAGAGATGGATGAAAGAAATGACTGTGTGTGTTTATGTGATAGTTGAGGAACTCTCGATGGTATCTGTTTCTCCTAGGGATCACCTGCTAGAAGATAGAGCAGAGACTGGTGGTAGTGGGGTAATGAAGGGACGTTAGAAATCTTGAAATCAATGTAGAGAATGAGGGTTTGGTGATAGGGATAACAGTATTTGGGAGCAGATTTAAGGGGCCAGGTAACATTACTGATGTTAATTTTGTAGTGATTCTAATCACAATGACTGAATGAGTTCTTTAGTATTGCGTAGGAATTTCTGAGGTACCTCCTGAGATATAGAATATTGAATTCATACAGTGTTGGGTTTCTTTTGAACACTTGTAACGAAATACATGGCAAGGAAATTCCTAAGGCTAGTGTGAGAGTGGTTAAGAAATTAGCCATGGGGTCAGCAAAATGCTGTAGCACACTAATCTTCTGCCTGTGGTGATGCCATCCCATATGGGCACTGGTACATGTTCTAGCTGCTCTATTACCAGTCCAGCTCCCTGCTTATGGCCTGGGAAAAAAGAAGAGGATGGCTCAAGTCTTTGAGCCTCCAAACCCACAAGGGAGATCTGGAAGAAGCTCCTGGCTCCTGGCTCTGCATCAACTCAGCTCTGGCCATCATGGCTATTTGGGGGATAAAACAGCAGATGGAAGAGCTCTCTCTGTCTCTCTTTTTGTAAATCTGCCTTTCCAATAGAAGCAAATCTTTTTAAAAAACATTTTATTTTTATTTTATTGGAAAGTCCAATATACAGAGAGGAGGAGAGACAGAGAGGAAGATCTTCCATCCATTGATTCACTTTCCAAGCTGCCGCTACGGCAGAGCTGAGCTGATCCATAGCCAGGAGCCAGGAGCTTCTTCTGGGTCTCCCACGTGGGTGCAGGGTCACAAGGCTTTGGCCCGTCCTCCACTGCTTTCCCAGGCTACAAGGAGGAAGCTGGATGGGAAGTGGCGCTACGTGGACATGAACCGGTGCCCAAATAGGATCCTGGCATGTGCTAGGCAAGGATTTAGCCACTAAGCTACAGTGCTGGGCGTAAAAACAAATCTTAAAAAAGAATATTAACCACAAAATCAAAGATGAAAGGTGATGTAAATGAAGCCTGTCAGATGTGGAAAAGGAGAAATTGAAGGAGGGACCCTGCGGTCTGAGTGAGGAATATGAGGGTTAGGAGCCAATCAGTGTTCAGCCTACAATGATAGTAGTTTGTAACGAAGAGGCATCGTGTATGAAAACAAAATTTCAGAGGGGGATAGTTGTGAGTGATGTCACGTTTTGAGCGCTGGTGTTGAATGGATGTTTGTGTTGCCTCAACATTCATATTTCAAAATTCTAACTCCTACCAGACAGTATTGGGAAGTGGAGGCTTTGTGGGTGGAGCCCTATCCATGGGTTAGTGCCCCTCTAAAAGGAACTCCAGAGCTTCCTTGTTTCTTCCAAGTCAGGAGACGGAGAAGTCGACCAGGAACCAGGAAGTGGGCCCCTAGTGAAAAACGTGATCTGCTGATCCCTTGGTCTTGGACCATCTAGATTCCCACACTGAGAGAAATAAGTTGCTTTTGTTATAAACTAGCAGGCTTATGGTGTTTTGTTGAACTAGTCCCTATGGGTGGAAACAGAGTGTGGCCAAATGGGACAGAAAGGTTAGCTTGAGAGCTTGTTTGGAGGTTCTAGCAGGTCAGCGCAGCTACTCATACCCTTGATTGAAGACCGGTCCTCCTCTAGCAGGGATGGTCGTCCTCTTCGACCAAGCACGCAACTTCGGGAGGGACGCACACGGAGTGGTGAGGAAGGAAGGGGACACACGCCTAGCCAGCCAGATCAGTCGAATCAAACCTTGCAATCAATGGGGTGACAGATGTCGCAGCCAGATCGCCCCCACATCCAGAAAGGTTAGCTTCTGAAGCTATGAAGCTAGATGGGCTCTGAAGATGACAGACCCTAACAATGGTAGTCAAATGATGGTGAAGAGAAAAATTGCAAACAAGTGGTCAGAAAATTCAAGGAATGTAGATGTTGAAACTTTGAGCTTGGATCATAATCTGTCAAAATGTATTCAGAATGGTTTTCACCTAAACTTTCTTGTATGAAGTACCTTCCATTACATCGTAAAGATGTTTAAAATCTCTCCTTTAACTGCTGTTAAGCTCCTTTCGCTTCAAGGTTATTATCTAAATTATCCTTTTGCAACTAACAATATTTCTTGCAGACATAAGTTTTCTCTTCGTTAAGTGAACAGGGGACAATTAAGGAGAAAGTAGGCATCAGTGTGTTGAATACACAGAGACAACTTTATTTATTGCACTCTCCCCCTTTTTCTCCTCTCCTTTTAATCTTTTCTTTTTTTCTCCTTCCTTTTAAAGCCAGTTAGACATATATTTTAAAGTGTTAGAACTTAGTAAGACCTTGAAAAAACTGAGTAAAAGAAAAATGGCTTTCCTGCTAGTTGTTGGACAACCTGCTTTCCATCTGTTGCTCTGCCGTCTTTCTGTATTGTAACTTAGTTGATCGGTGATAGGTACAAAGCTGTCAGATAGACGTTAGGGCGATTCAGACTTAAAAAAAAAAAAAAAAACCCTCGTTTTGGTTCATTCTCATCCCTTCTTCCTTTACCCTAAACCAGGAAGAAGCCAGAAGAGGAGGAAACAGAAAAAAATTAAAGGATGCTGCCTTTTGGATCTGTCATAATACATCCATTTTCAGGATTTGTATTATGATGATTAAGTTTTGTAAGAAGAGAAATGATTTTCCATATGGCCTGACTTGTCTGTTCCTTCGCGTTTTCTTCGTTTAACAAAAGTATTATTAATACTTTGTATTTAGAAAGATTATGAAATGGAGAAAGTCATAGATACGTATATGAATCGTATAAAGTTTTACATGACGCTGTTCATAAAATCCAATTTTCTTTCTTAAACCTGGAAGCTAAGGAAAACAAGAAGGATAAGAATGGAATAGATTCAATAAACAGAAGACAATATATTTAATTCTGTGGCCTAAAAATGCAAAGAAGGTGACTTATATTTTCTTGGGTGAATTGTGGTTATTCCCATACTTCTCACTTCTTTTCTGGGATAAGAGAGCAAATTGACTTTGACAATTATTGCTATTTTGGTTATGGTGATCGATTCTTTTGAAGAGGTGTACTAGTCAGCTTTCTGTTACTTTAGCTAAAATGTTTGAGAGGAGTTTTCCAGGAAGGAAAAGGTTTGTTTTGGCTTACGGCTTAGAGATTCACAGTTCAGGATTGTGTGGTCCCATTATTCTGCCATCTGGTGGGAGATGGCTGTGGTGGAGTGGGTATGGAAGAGTGATCATGTTGTAAGTCAGGAGGGACAGAGCAGGTAGGTCAAACTCAGCTTCGACAGTCAACATTTCCATGAGAATTACCTTCTGAGGGTAAACTCCTGATGACCTAAAAACTTCCCACCAGACATCCCTCTCAGACACCCTGCTTAAATCATGTCCCCACCCTGGATTCATCCAATTAAGACTTCAGATTTCAAACATTTGTATGAGTTTGGGGAACCAAGTCCTGCTCCGTTGGTAAGATTCTGTCTGTAGCTCCCCAGAATATTTGTCCTTCTCACATACGCTATACAATCATTCCATCCCCAGAAATCTCAGTTTTAACTCAGTCTAACCTGGATTAAAAAATTCATAGTCTCAGATCTCATCTCTTTTAGGTGTGAGCCCCTGTACCATCAAAGAGCAGTTACATACGTCCCAGACAAATTGGATCAAGGATCTAAATCTTCCACCCAGTAACATCAAATTACCAGAGGAAAACATCACGGAAACTCTGTAAGACATTGGTATAGGAAGAGACTTCTTTGAACAGATCCCAGAAACATAGACAATAGAAGCAAAATTAGACAAATGTGATTTTAACAAGCTAAGAAACACTCAATAAAGTGAAACAGCAACTGATAGGATGGGAAAAAGTTTGCAAACTATGTAACTGATAGATGATTAATATCCATGATCTATAAAGAGCTCATGAAACTCACCACCAACAAAATAAATCATTTAGTTAAGCAATGGAAGCCCAGGCTTAGAGTGATAGCTTTGTGGCTAAACCTCACCTTGTATGCACTGGGATCTTATGTGGGTGGTGGTTCGTGTCCTGGATGCTCCACTTCCCATCCAGCTCCATGCTTGTGGCCTGTGAAAGCAGTGGAGAATGACCTAAAATTTTCATTTCCTGCACCTGTGTGGGGACTTGGTAGAAGTTTTTGGCTCCGTTCAACTCTTGCCTTTGCAACCACTTGGAGAGTAAACTAGCAGACGCATCTTTCTCTCTGTCTCTCCCTCTCTCTGTAAATCTGCCTTTCCAGTAAAAAATAAATACATCTTAAAAAATGGGAAAAGGACAGGAACAGATGTTTTTTAAATGGTAAAATTCAAATGGGAAACAGACACATAAAAAAAATACTCAGCAGATTAAGTCATCAGTGAAATGCAAATAAAAAGCGCAATGAGGTTTTACCTTGCTCCAGTTAGAATGATTGTTAAAAAAACAAAATTCAGTGAATGCTGGAGAGGATGTGGGAGAAAAGGCATTTTAATCCAATGTTGGTGTGAATGTAACCATGATGGAAAACAATATGGAAAAATTCCTCAGAAATTTAAATATAAATCTATCATTTGACAGAGCCATCCCAATCCTGTCAGTTTAATCCAAATGAATTGTTTGTTTGTTTATTTATTTATTTATTTATTTATATAATCTTACTTAGTTGATTAGGGTACAAAGGGTCAAGGGCTACAGGAAAGTGGGTAATACCATTGTTTCCACACTAATATCATTTTTCCTTGTATCTAGGGTCAGGGGAGAAACAAAGGGAAAAGCCCCACCCAGCCTCCCACCCATCCCAGGTCCCTGATGTGAGGCACGCTCCGAGGGTCCTGCTCAAGCACTTTTGATAGTTCAACAGGTCTGAATTGCTGCTAGTCTCGTTGTTCCAATCGCGATGAAACCTATTCAGAATCCACTGGCTGACATAGTCTCTTCATGGTTGGGGGTTCTGAGATCAACAGTTCAGTTGGACGGATCTCCAAAGAAACTTCATCTGAGATGATCCCAAACCTGATTCTTGTTGAGTTTGCCAGTACAGGGTCTGGCACAGTCCATTGCCCCAATCAGCTAATGCACATGCTGGTCGTTGCAATTGCTGGGTCAGTTCTGTTTCCAGCCCTGTCTTCCACATGAACCAATGGGTGTTGTAGTCCAGCTCTGTCCTACCCACTTCATACTCTATCCTCACGCAAACCAGTGGGAGCTGCAGCCTGGTTGGGGCGACTCCCCATAACTCCCACCAGGCCTGCCCCCTGCCCTGGTTCCCATGCATGCCAGTATGTACCGCAGGCTTGTTCAGTCTGTACTTCCCATTTGTTCTCGTACTTGTCAATGGGCATTGAAGCCTAGTTCAACCCAACCAACCTACTATCCAGCCCAAACCCATACTGGCAGGTGCCTTTCTGTCTAGCCACCCCTGCCCCTGTTCTGGTTTTTGTGCTCTCCAGCGGGAGTGGATACTCATGAGGGAGGTGCCCACTATCTCCCTACTAGGCCTCTTCAACTTCCAGATTATGCGATTATGCACTCTCCAGGTTGTTATAGGATTTAACTTAACAGATTTATCCTCCAGTACCAGCCTCTGCCATCTGAATCTGCGGCAAAGTCCAACCAACCCTCACCCATTCTAGTTTTTGCTTGCACCAATCAGAACAGTCAGCCCAATTTGACCCTTCCCCAATCTAGCTCACATGAGGCCCACAGATGTTGTAGCCTTGCCTGGTCTGGTCTGCCCCCATCCCAATTCATGCCTCCAATGGGAGTAGTTGTCCAGCAGGGGAGCCCACATTCCCCTGCCAACTTTGCCTCCTCCCTGCTTGTTCTCACGTGTGCTATTTGGGCACTGCAAACACATCTGATACGGCTCACCTCACCTTGGCATTCCTTAATGTGCACTAGTATGCGTTGCGACCAAAGCTGGCCTGACCCAACTCTATGCTGGCACTCAGATTCACCCCTGGTTGATGTGAACTGGCTCAGCCTGGTCTGTCCCCCACCTATGCCATATGTATGATGGGGGTTATCTTCCTCTGGCCTGGTCTGGGTTGCTCCATATCATGGTTCTTGTGCTCACCTGTAGGGGCTGTGTTCCAACAGAGGAGTTTCCCAAGCTCCTCCTTCAGAACCTCTTCCCTATGCCAGGTCTTGTGCGTACTGGTGGTTCCATGGGCCAGCCATTATTGCTGACCTTCAATCCAATCCAGTTCTTGGTGTTAGCTGTTTCACCCCTGCCAAGGCTTGTCCATACCCAGACACTGCTCACACATGGCTCAGTAGGGGCAGAGATCCAGCCTAGTGCATACTACATCTACCCAGGTTCTCCAGAGCACCAGATGGTGCGCCCAGCCCCAGTCCACATTTGTGCCTAGGGAGATTGCAGCTATATCCAGACCGGAATGCAGGCCCCATTCCAACCTCCACACCCTCCCGTGGAAATCCCAAACCAGCAAGGGTGTATTCTCACAACTCCCCCATAGTCTATTCCCAGCCCTAGATTTGCGCATGTCAGTGGGTGCGCTGACCCAGTTGGCTTAACCCCGCACCTGTCTCAGCCTTTCCCTTTGATTCTGTGCCTAGTATTCCTGCCTCATGAAGACCAGTAGGTGTAAGAGCCTAGGTCAGAATGACATGTGTTCAATTCTGATTTCTTTTCTTTTTTGTGAGTTAAGGTTTGCATGGCCCTGCCTGGTCTGCCCCCTTCCAGTTGCAGCTTAGCCCACTCCACATTCTATTTTAGGATGCAGCTTTGGGTGGTGCTGCCTTGACCTGCCTAGATTACCATTGATTCCTTTACCCGTACATGATGGCAAGTGCCATGGTTACTCCTAGCTTAGCCCATTGCCACCCCAACTCACGAACTAACCTGTGGGACTTGTATTTCCATAGGGTTGGGCCCACACGTCCCCTCACAGATTTTATCCCCAGACCAAGTTCTCTTGCATGCTGGTTAGTGTCTTGACCCTGCCAAATGTGACCAGTCCGCTATTCCACCACCCAGTCAAGTAATGGTACCTAGCCCTGCCAGACAGGCCCCCATCCATAGCTTTGGTTTGGACTGGTGCGTGGCTGTCAGTGATGCTCTAATCTAACAGCCCATCTCAGGATTCCTAATTTAGCTAGTGTATCAGTCTGACCCAAATAGATCTTATGGATGCTCCCCTCCAAACCATCAGGTCTCAGTCCCCACACTTGCCTGAAAGTTTCATGACTCTGTTACTGGAAATCACCCAGAATTCATCTCTCACCTACACTAAAGCTGGCCTTATTCATGGGTGTCCCTAAGGATCAATTTCATATCCTAAAAAGCTCAGAACTTGCTGCTGGGCGGCCAGCAGGCAGAGTCTGGCACCATTTGGTGTACTGGCTGCCCACAGCCAAGGACTCTGTCACTGCCTTTTGGCAGTGGCTTTGGCCTGAGTCCTCAGCCTTGGATCTGGCCTAGCAGGGACCCCACCCCCCATAGTCGCCACACTGTAGGGAGCTGCAAACTGCCCCCAACCCCAAGGCCCAAGTGAAATTAAATCAGAAAATGAAAGTGTTATTTAGACTCCATATTTACTACAGCTCAAATCACAATATTTTAACTGGGTAAAGAAAATATGTTCTCTATGAATACTAGTAACCCTAAAAAGCGTGAAATCCTGTCTTTTGCAATAGAAAGGGTGTAATTGGAAACAACTTTGCTTGATGAAATAAGTCAGTTCCCAAAAGATAAATTTTATTTTTTTTCCCTGATATATGGTAGTTAATATAGAATACAGAAAAATGTCTAAAAGTGAAATGCATATTTTTGATATGACTAGTTTTTAGCCCTTGTTTATACTTCCATGGAACTGGTCTTCCTGCCTTTAGTTGTTGAATATTTGGTTAATGGTGAATTAAGCCTGTAATTATAGAGTAGATTGAAAGTATGTCTTTGCAAAAGTAGAAGAAAAAAAAAAGTAAGTAAGGAAGGAGGGGACTGAGGGAAGGTGAAGGGTGAAAGTATGGTTGTTTTCTTAGGCACATAACTCTGAATTACTTGAAAGCTATTACCTTTGTCATCTTTGTAAAAAGATTTATTTGTTTTTATTTGAAAGGCAGATTTTTTTTGAGAGAGAGAAGGTCCTTCCATCTGTTGGTTCACTTCCCAAATGGCTGCAAAGACCAGAGCTGAACTGATCCAAAGCTGGGAGCCAGATCTCATGGGTCTCTCACATGGATTTTGGACATTCTCCATTGCTCTCTTAGGCCATAAGCAGAGAGCAGATCAAAATTAGAGCAGCCAGGACTTGAACTGGTTACCATTAAACATAGGATTCCATAGACAATTTCTCTAAGCAGAGGATAAGTTTGCTGTGCCACCACACTGACCTTTTTTCTCTTCATACTAATTACAAATATATTTAAAATGAATCAAAGGAGAAAAAATGGTGAGGGAGGCAGAATATAGCCATTCTCACATTTCAGACAGGGAGACAAGAAAATGACAAGTGTTAATAGGGCCAAAGCAATACTAATAACCAGCAGGGTTGTTCTGTATCTGGCATTCTGAGCACTCTGTGAGGGGGTCTAGACTCCTAGAGACTAAGGCAGGCCTGTTCTTACAGCTTTGCTGGTCTCAGTCTATTTTTCAGTTCTCACAGGTTGGAGTCTCATTTCTGCAGCTCCGCTAGGCATCGGCCTGCTGGGGACTCTTTGTGGCAGCTCTGATTCTACTCCTGGCACCAAGTTTCTGTGTGTTAGCTTTTTTTCAGTTTAAAGATTTATTTATCTTTATTCGAAAGACATACAGAGAGGAGGAGAGACAGAAAGGAAGCTCTTCCATTGACTGATTGACTCCCCAAGTGGCTACAACAGCTGGAGCTGAGCCAATCTGAAGCCAGGAACCAGGAGTTTCTTCTGGGTCTCGCATGTGGGTGTAGGTTTTGGGCCATCCTTGACTGCTTTATCAGGCTGCAAGCAGAGAGCTGGATGGGAAGCGGGGCTGCCAGGATACGAACCGGCATCCGTATGGCATCCCGATGTGTGCAAGGCGAGAACTTTAGCCTCTAGGCTACTGTGCCAGACCCAGCTTTTTGTTAATAGAATTATAACATGCAAGAGAAGTTTCATAGGGGAGGAAAGAAAGTACATCAGCTTCCAGTTTGGAGTTTGCAGTTCAGCGGCGGAGAGCCCCTGCTCTGAGTTGAAACGAGGCTGTCAGTGGCAGAGCACAGAGTGATTCAGGAAGTGGAGAGCGAGAAGTTAGGGTGAATTCAGCTTGTAAAATGAATCCTCTTGCAAGAACCACCTTCTGAGAAAAAAAGTCACCAATGTCCTGAAGAACTCCCAGCAGATACACCTCTCAGTGCCATCATTAGATTAAGCTTCTCCCTTTATTCATCAGCCTTAAGCACTAAGACTTCAGAGTTCAAGCATGTGCACAAGTTTGAGCATCAGGTCTTGCTCAGTCCATAACAAGCATGTGAGCTTTTCTTTGCGATTCATATGCTGCCTCCTGAAGGTGTGTGTGTTCTACTGAAGAGTACAACCTTGAATTCAGTGTTTAGTCAGGTGCATATAAACAGTCAACATTTATCGTGCTACATCAACTGTCTTTTTTGCACTCCCTTCTCCTGTTTCTAATATTCTTTCATAAACCTGTACAAGATCTCTTGGTGAGTGCTTCCTGAAGACGTTGCTGTCTGCAGCATGCTCCATGCTTCGCACTTCCTTTCTACCTTCCATTACCAAGTCAATTCCCTGTGCTCAGTGTACTGGTATATGTTAAGTATCTACTCTGCCTTACCATATTGTTATGTTCCACAGCTAAAGAACCCATTATTTAGTTCCAAAGTTTAGCTCCATAAACAATAGAAAATTGAATTTTTTTTCTTAAAGATTTTTATTATTATTGCAAAGCCGGATATACAGAGAGGAGGAGAGGCAGAGAGGAAGATCTTCCATCCGATGATTCACTCCCCAAGTGAGCTGCAACGGGCTGGTGCTGCGCCGAACCAAAGCTGGTAACCCGGAACCTCTTCCGGGTCTCCCACACGGGTGCAGTGTCCCAATGCATTGGGCCGTCCTCGACTGCCATCCCAGGCCACAAGCAGGGAGCTGGATGGGAAGTGGAGCTGCCGGGATTAGAACCGGTGCCCATATGGGATCCCGGGGCGTTCAAGGCGAGGACTTTAGCTGCTAGGACACGCCGCCAGGCCCGAAAATTGAATTGTTAAATCACATCACCTAGGAATTATTTTACTAGATAAAGAGATCTATATGGGGCAGATAGAGAAAGATTAATGGAGTCCAAATGCAACAGCAGCTTGAGAGCAAGGGTTAGTACTTTATTTTCCTACTGAATAACTTGCTTAATAGTTGGAAATCAGTAAAATGAAGATGTATTGCATTGCAGAGAAGTGGCCAAAGCTGCAAATGCCCCTTGAATCACTGAGTTTCTCCAAAGGTGCTGAAAGATTTCAACTCCTGATTTCTTTCTATTTATGGGAGCTTTTGCAGAAACCAAGATCAAGCATGTTCAGGGGTTTTATCCCAGTGGAGTCCCTGTAAGAATTGTCTAAAGTTCAAGATGAATCCAGTGATGTTATCCTGACCATGAGTCTTTGGATCATTGTTTCTTTAGTTTGGGAAATGACAACAGGCTAACGTTTTTGAAATGCTTAGAGCCTCTCTAATTGTAGTAGCTTCACAGTGACATGAAGAATCAGACTTTCTTTTTGTAAGCCATTTCCCAAGAATTAGATGTGATACTTCTGTTCCCTCTGGAAGACCTGTTAGCCTGCCACTCTGTTTTTTTCAACTAAATTTGATTTTTGAGGGACTTAATCTCATTCCCTATCACAACATTATTTTTCATAACAGCAGGAAGAAATCCGATAAACTCTTCTAGCTTCTTATATTTGTGAATCTAATTCCCACTCTGTCAAAAAGTGCCTCTGCTGGGGAACGAAACCAGATGCACCGAGTTGTTCAAGTCTTAAATGTCTCCAGCTTGTTAAAGCAATTGCATTAAAATCTTAATAAATATGGTTGCTGACTTTCTCACTCCTTTTGAGTTCCTGCTATAGCAACACTATTTACACTTGAGCTTTTGCCACATCTGGTTAGAACTCAATACTTTCCTTCCCCCTACCCCTGTTTTGAGTTACTGTATCCCTCAAGATTTCTATTCTATGCATCAAATGTCCAGTAATCCCATTCTGTGTTTCAAAATAGTGGGAGAGCCTGAGAATTGGTTCTGGAGGTTCCTGAGTATGTTTCTGGTGTTTGCTGAATGAATGGCTTTGGATATTTTAACTTTTTTAAAAAAGATTTATTTCATTTGAAAGTCAGAATTACAGAGGTGAGAAAGGGAGACACACACACAGAGAGATCTTCCATCCACTGGACCTCCCCAGATGGTGGTGATGGCCAGAGCTGGACCGGTCCCAGATGGTGGTGATGGCCAGAGCTGGACCGGTCCCAGATGGTGGTGATGGCCAGAGCTGGACCGGCCCAAAGCTGGGAGCCAAGAGCTTTTTCTGGATCTTCCACAGGGATGTGGGGGCTCAAGCACTTGAGCCATCCTCTGCTGCTTTCTCACGCCATAAAAAAGGAGTTGGATAGGAAGTGGAGCAGCTGGGACACGAACTGGTGCCCATATTGGATTCTGGCACTGCAGGAAGACATTAGCCAGTTGAACCACCATGCAGGCCCTGGATGTTTCAGCATAGAAGGGACCATTTGGTTGCAAATGGTACAATTTCATTCTTTTTAATAGCTGAGTAGTATTTCATGAAGTAGATGTACCACAGTTTCTTTACCATCTCCTCTTTTGATGGGCGTCTGGGTTGCCTCCATATGTTTGCTATTAGAGATTGTGCTGCTGTAAACAGGATTACAGGTCACTTTATCATATGCAGATTTCATTTCCTTTGGATATATTCCTAGAATTGGGGTTGTTGGGTCGTATGGTAGATCCATTTTAATTTCTGTCAGCACTCTTCATACTGACTTCCATAATGATAAAACAAAAGAGCTCTATATGGAAGAATCTGTGCAACATTTCAAATGGGTGAATCAGGCAAGGACTGAGTAGCAGGTAATGTCTCATTCTAGACAAATTAAAAAAGGTTACTTGTCCATTGTTCGCTAATGGATATGTCTAAGACAACATTTCCAAGTCTCTTTGCCAGTTTCGCAGAAACTCAAAGAAAGTTTCCTAAAAACATTTTCTTATTTATCATAAGTGGAATAAACCTGATATATAAAGATAAATATTACATGTTTGCTCTCCAAAATGGAGATTAACATTTAGAGTGTATAAAAATTGTGTGGGTATCACATATCCATATGGTACATAGATAGTTACAAATATTGTTTTCACTGAATTCATCTATGTGAGAATATAAGCTATTTCCTTATTTTATAGTTGTCATAAATGCCACTTTAGTATGATAGTGATATTCATGTTTTCAATAAAAATAGTGTATATGCATAAGTGTATCAACATTTGAAGTGATAGGGGAAAATATTAAAAAGTGTCAAGTCTTAAAAATGCTTCTACAAGTATGAATTCGCAAAAGAAATATCACTACCATCCATTAATACGTACAGTTAGTGTTAATAAAATATTTTTAAGGAAAACCCCAAGGATATCCTCTTGATCCAATTACAATCAAATCAGTATGCTAGACAAGATTTTCCTTGCGAAATCTGAGAAACATTGTATTCTACTTTCTTGTTAATTTACTGTGAAATGCTGTTACACATATATAGCATATGCAAAAGGGAAAACAACAGTGGATGAATGAATATCAAAGATAATGTATGGCTAACAAAGTGTTATTTACATAAATGAAAAGTAAGATGAGATGATAAAAAGTAGACAAAACAAAAAAGAATTGAAGAAAGTTTGGATAAAATTTCAGAATGGTAATTCAGAACATCTCTAGCAATTTCTTTGATTAGGTATGGAATAGTTCTGAGGCCGAACATAAAAAATAGTCCAACTTGAGCCACTCCCATACTGACCTTGACATTTTATTTTTTTTTTTAAAGAAGTTCCCCAGGGGAGTTGTGGTGAAGTGGGTTAAGGCTCTGCTTGGGATTCCTGAATCTCTTGTTGTGGTGCCTGGGTTAGAATTTCACCTTGGCTTCTAATTCAGCTTCCTGTTAATGTGTGCCCCAAGAATCATCTGGTGACAGTCCAATTGCTTGGGTCCGTATTCACCCACCTGGGTGAACAAATGGAGTTCCTGGTTCCCAGTATCCCTTTGATCCAGCCTTGGCCATTGCAGACGTTTAACGAATGAACCAGTGGATGGAAATAATTGATCTCTTTTTTTCTCTCCTCTCTTCCCCTCCCCTCTCCTCTCCTCTCCTCTCCTCTCCTCTCCTCTCCTCTCCTCTCCTCTCCTCTCCTCTCCTCTCCCCTCCCCTCCCCTCCCTTCCCCTCTCCTCCCCTCCCCTCCCCTCCCTTCCCCTCTCCTCCCCTCCCCTCCCCTCCCCTCCTTCAGCTAAATGATAAAAATGAAAAATATTAAAAAGTAAATTACCTAGATTTAGCATCTGTAGTTTTAACCACCACATATTTAGAGGCACAAGACTGTGATGTAGTTTGAAAGAACACAAACTTTGAACTCAAGCAGAGTTGGGCCCCATGCCTCACTACAGTATGTGCTCATTTTAGATTCATCCTGACTTTAGGATTCTGCAAAGGGCTTTCTCCACTGCCTCATTCCACGTTCTATGAAGTTTTCTCTTAAGTTGTCCAGGCAGAGTCACCACAACTCCACAAATTCTTATTTAGTACCCAGTGTATTCTATGCTTGCTTCTCTTCCAGATATTAGAGTGACAAAGACAAATGAGATGGAAGCAGGGGGAATCTTCCTTGCCCTTTTGAATTCTTTTCTCTGTATTGAATACACTAGAGGCTTGTCTGAGTCTGAGTCCCTTGCAGAAGCCTTTAGGACTTCTAGAGGCTTGTCTGAGTCTGAGTCCCTTGCAGAAGCTAGGACCACGTACATAGTGCTAGCCATGGTATGTGGAAGTTATGTGGTAAGGCATGGACGAGCCAGTGTGGTACTGCTTCTCACTCTTTTACCCAGGCTGCTATGACCAGAAATGATGTGTTGACTTGTCGTCATCGTCGGTGAAGGAAGTGTAGGTCCATCATTCCTATAAGGAAGAAATCTATTGATTTGCATAAGATTTTGCATGAGTGAGAAATAAACTTATACCAGATTTCACAATGCCTATTCTGTTCTATTTTATTCTACTCTGTTACCAGTGTAGAATCAAATTCCTATATTATCATTCAAATCTTAAGCTACTATGGCATAATATCCTTGAAGAAAATTGGTATGTGTGTATAAACAGATAATACCAAGATGATGTGCTAAGGGGCTGGTGGAGCAATCACAGGTATTTTGGGGCCAGTGAACTCAGTCTGAGAGGGAACCGACCAGGAAGGACATGACCTCCTGCCTCTAACATCTTTTCTCGTGCTTCCTCTCCTTGCCTGGATCCGGTTGGGGCTGATGGCAAGCAGAGGACTGCTGTGAGTAGCAGGCTGCCAAGACTGCCGCAAGCACAAAACCAAGGATAAAGCAGCCCTTTTTCCTCAATGCAGGAGTTCTCTTTTAGCCAGGATGCCTATAAAGACAACATGAGACACAAGGATGCACTGCCTCGTGACACTTTTCACTTAGCATTGCTCGGAGCAGGGTCCACAAGGGCAGTGACTGCGACTGAAAGTTCTCATGACCACACAGTCTTGAATTACCTCTTTTATTAAAGATTTTTTTTTCATTTCTCCCTGCTTTTTTTGTCTGTGTTTTTAATATCGCAAAATTTCCTCCCAGATCTTCCCCTAAAATACAATTAACTAGAAAATGCACTGACCCCATTTATTCTTCGTTCATTTATGCTTCTCTCTATATTACAATATTATTACTATAAAGTTTAGTTCCTAGTGCCAGGGCAAATGTTAATTTATCCCTTATCAATTTCTGTACCAGGATCCTTATGATATTTTGTGGATTCCAGTGTTTAAGTTATGATTTTTTTCTCTATGTTCTCATTTACTTTCTCTCTTCTACAGTTTCTTGTGAATTTATTACTGTAACTGTCTGATGCTTTCCCCTCTACCTATCTACTGGATTTCTCTACCCTCTCGTTAATACTTTTCTCTAAGCTGCAGGTCATATGGATGAGGGGATGAGGCAAGGGTCTGTAGTCTAAAATGGGCAGGGGGCTGTGGAATACTTTATGTTCTGGTGAGCTGAAAAAATATTCAAGTTGGAACAGATTGTGATACAGTAAAGCTGGGCAAACATGTGGAAGATAAGATTGGAAGGAGGCCTACAGATCACATCGTGAAAGATTTTGGAGAAAGGACTTAAAATTTATTTAATTGGCCACATTAGGAATAAATAAAGAACTTTAGATGGGAATGATGAATGACTTTATCTACACTGATGGAAGCCTTCAAACAGTAGGGAGATGGATGAAGAGGTGTGAGGGAGGGGTCAAGAGGCTCTGCTGGGTAGGAGGTGATTCCTGATGCAGTAGGGAGCTGACCTAGGGCAGGGTAATGGAATGGTGAGTTTTGTGCATTGCTCAAGGTGGGTCAGTTGAGGAGATAGATTCCATAGCATCTTTGTCATATAAATGCATGTCCTGCAAAGGGGGAAGTTGGTATGCAGATTTCTGGGGTGTGTGTTGGTAAAAGTAGCTGAGAGAGACAGGTCCTGGGTTGGGGGTGGGGAAGAGATCTTCTTGAGAAGGAAATTGAGTTTACCTTTGTGGTTTCCACAGGACAAGGAGATGAAGAAGTTGACAGTGCATTAGAAAAAGTAAACAACTATCTCAAGGGCATAGAGACATAGTATGATAATTCTGGACGTGAAAGGATGCTTTCATATGGAGAAAGATAGTGAAGGGTGAAGATGAAGACATATCTCCTGCATTTATGTTAGAGCAGGAGAGACAATACCTCGGAGGAAATAGAGGAGAGGACATCCCTGGACAGACTGGATGGACTGGTCTTGAATGAGTCCGGACAGGCCAAGATGGAGACACGCACAGGGATAGAATACTTAAGAGGTTGGATCAAAATATTGAGGGGATTATTCACGTAAGTAAGCATAGCTTTCTGCTGTGTATTGGAGCAGAGGTCAGCAAACCATTTGTAGGAATGGTAAGAGTTTTAATAATTTAGGCTTTGTGGGCCCTGTCAAAACTAATGTATTCTTGTGACATTCAAGCAGCCATAGACAGACCTTCAACACATGCTGTTCCAATAAAACGATTTAAAACAAGTGGAGGTCTGAATGTAACCTACAATCCATTGTTTGCTGACCCCGAAGGCTAATGCATGTGTTGATGATTGGAAGCAAGATTGGGGGCTTGGACTCATGCTTGGAAAATGGGAGAGAATGAGTGGTGGTCAGCGTGTGGGAGAGGACACAGCTGTAGCCGAGGGCTCAGTTGGCATCAGGAAGGATGTGCTGCCTATGGCACGATTTGCATTGCTCTGCTGATTTCTGGTGATGTTCCTCCCTCTGATCCCCGACTGTTGCTTACATTTCTGGCTGATCAAAAGTGTCTCTCTAGACCGGGAATTTATTGGAAAGGTCCCTTTTTATTTTTTGGGACAGATTCATTTCCCCCAGTTTCCAGTGTAAGTCTTAACCATAGGTGTTTTTATCTCACCTTTCTGAAATACAGAACTTTTCCCAGACCTGAACTCTACAATTGACAGGCACCTCTTCCTTCATGTTGGATCCAGCCAGGCCTGTCTTGTCCTATGAGAACTGGTGACTAATGTGGTGACTGTTAGCCTGTCAGAGGGACTGAAGTCATGCAGCAATTATGGCTCCACACACACGCACCCTCTGTTTCATCTGTCCCCCACTGCTTCCCCCCCACCATCTTCCTGTCTTGGGAACAAAAAACTTCTCTGATTTTTCCATGGCCAACACAGCTGTCCAACTGGCTGAAAACACAGAAATGAATGAAGTCAGTGAAAGAATGAGTCACTGCACAGCAGTTCATTTACACTCGCCTCCACCCTCCCCCACTGCCTCCTGACTGGAGATTTACTGCTTGGGAAGTAGCACTTTGCCACATCTCCAAGGGCCATGTGCAAGGAAGAGCCTTTGGGGGAGGAAGTAGCCTCTCTTGGCAAATTGGTTGTTCACTCGTGGTGCACCTGGTCCTGTAACATCATTTAGGTCTAATGAGGGCATGGTGGGGGTTGAATAGAATGGACTACACTTGAGTGGTGAAGTGATAGTCAAATATTTCCTGGAAAATGGACACAAAACATGAAACTCAAGATCCAAATCCATCCAATTCAGCTATAGCCTGATTTCTTGAGTCATCATGTACAGTGAACCTGTAACCAGAAAAGTGCAATAGGAATAAATTTTAATAATGTTTCCTGAAGCTGTTGTCCTTACTGATTAGTGAGAAGTCAGCATCTTTAAAAAAATGGAAGTGATGAGAAATTAAAAAAAAATGTTTTATTTTACCTGAAAGCCTGGATGGCAGAGAGATTTTTAACCCATTGGTTCATTCCCTAAGTAAGCTTAACAATCAGGATTGGGTCAGCTGAAACCAGAAGCCTGAAACTCCATCTGGGTCTCGCAGATAGGTAGCAGGGGTGTAAGTACTTGAGCCATCATCTCATCTATTGCCTACCAGGAGGTTGGATTGGAAGCAGAGTGGCTGGGACTCAAACCAGCTCTCCAGAATGGAATGTGAATGTTGCAAGCGGTGACTTTACTCACTGCACCATAATATACCCTTGATATCTTCTCTGTGAGTGGGCATCTTGCAGGCCAAGTGACATTGTCTTGTTATTTAAGTTGAGGCTGCGTTTTTTTCTATCAAATGGCTTTTATATGGATCAATATTGGTGTGGATTTAAGATCCGAGACATCTTTTGTATAACAACATCAATGATACAGGTAAGAAAAAGCTTATATTCTAGCTGTGATCTCTGTCTCTGTTATAAACTCCTTCTGTCTTGAAATGATGCCATTCACAGCATGGGAAGCTTAGACTGACTCAAAGTTGTCTTAGTTTTCATGTCGATTGTGTATCTTGCTTTTTCAGGAACTTGGTCAATCTTTCGTAACTGCCATCCTTTCAAAGATCTCCTTTTTTGTGCTTTGTAACAGGCCTCCCAGGGGACCGTACTTTAATTCTCAGGCTGAGGAGAAGAGAAATAGACAAGACTGAAGCTGGAGGAGCAGCTGCTGGTCCACCCACTGCCAAGGCTTGGCAGCAGTCTCCTGGGGAACAAGTAGGCACCTGGTTCACACAGGACTGGCACAGCTGGTCCAGATTTTGACTGGCAGAGCATAGCTTCCTTCATCACCAATGTGACTGGGCCTGTGATCTTGCTACAGCATGCTGAAACCGAGAGGGACACAGGGAAAGCTGCACACCTCCGTGGAGCAGGTGCAAGTCACATTTCACTAATGAACAATGGGCACTTTGCACACAGGAGGCTTTGATCTGAGTGCTAAAAAGCCCCTCTGTTGGACAGGATGTTGGCTGAGGCAGCAACAGTGAGATGCATTAGGAAGGAGCCTTTGTCCGAGAAAAGCAAGGCAAGAGCTCTCGTCAAACAACACTTGCAGAGGTAAACACACTCATCCTTAGGGATCTCTTTGGGAGAAAGCAATGTGTTTATGGGAAAAGCATAGTCATAAAATCGTGGCTCCCCTTGATTTATAAATGTGCAAGTGTCCATCTGTATCTCTGCCACCTGCCACCATCATATTACTACCGTTGTCTAACCCTTGCCTAAATACTTGCTGATAATCGTAGGACCCACTAATGCCTTTAGTTCATTAATCACTTGGTTCTCTGTTAGGATCATCCAGCAAATCAAGAAAATATTTCTTTCATAATAAGCTTAAATCTGTCTTCTTTCAGTTCTGCCTCATGGGGTAATGCAGAACGACTCCACTTGAGGAAAAATGTAAAGTTTAAGTGAGAGCCCTCCAGATAGCTTAAGACCACTCTTATGTCTTCTAGAACATAATAGAGCATTTCAAAAGCAAATTTAAAACTTAATTAAAATAAGTTACATGATAAGTAAACATGAATAGATAATACATTTCTATCTTTATATACTTAGTCGTGCCTTCTCCCTCCACAATGACCTCCAAGGCTCTATGCAACTATGCTGTCTCCTTTGGTTTAAGGAAATCAGCAGAAGTGCAGACTTTTTATAATGGAAAAGACTTTAGGAATCATAAGATTGAAGTTGCACAGTAATTTATAGTTAAGCAAGGCTGTCTGGGGTTTGTGCCTCTGGGCCATACTGCCTGGATGGATATGTCTGGATCAAGGGCAGGAGTGACAGTGATTCTGAGCAAATTGTTCATCTCAGTATTTAAAAAAATTTTTTAAAGTTTTATTCTCTTGAAAGGCAGAGAGGCGGGCGCACACATGCACACATGCAGACACACAGGTAGTGGGGGATGAGGGCAGAGAGGTAGAGAGGTAGAGAGGTAGAGAGAGAGAGAGAGAGAGAGAGAGAGAGAGAGAGAGAGAGAGAGAGAGAGAGAGAGAGTCTTGCAGCTGATGTTTTATTCCTCAGGTGCCTGGAATAATGAGCGCTGGTCTAGGTTAAATTTAGGAGCTTGAACTCAATTAATCCACGAGAATGGCAGGAACCCTAATATCTGAGCCATTATTTGCTGCCTCCCTTGGTACATTAGGAAGCTGGAGTTGGAAACAGAGCCCGGATTCAAATTCCACCACCTAACGATGACAGGTTTCCTAGCAGTGCCTGAACCATTGTGCCTAACACCTGCTCCTGTCTCCATCTTCAGGCCCATAGAACTTCTGTCAACTCAACTTCCTTTCCCTGTAACCTGCTCTCAAGGCATGGCCTGATGTCGGCTTGCACATGAGTTTCAGTTGATCTATTCCATCCTGATGTATCTTTGAATCCTTGCCTCTCATTTTCCATTGGGAACAATAGAACACTGGGAAAGCAATTTTAGCATAAAGCAGGTGACAGGAGTGTTCCAAGGAAAGTGTTAAAGTGGTATTACATATAAGGATAAGGTCTCCTTGTGGAAACAACTGGAGCATTTTCTTGCTAAGCAAGACAGATAGGAGCATGTTCTTTCCATGTATGAACTGTGAGCACGACTGTGAGCATGATCTATGTGTGTCAGGAGCCAACATCAGAGAAGGAAAGCAGCACAGATCATTGCTCCAAAGCTGAGCATACCAGCAATCAGGTGGTTTCATGCTAGTAATGTAATCACACACACACCATCTGTGGGTCTGAATAACAAGGCAACACTGCTATAGAGTGGCAGCTGCACCTGAGCTCTGCAGGTATCAAGCCAGAGGCTGAAGAATAGGAGGCAGACCTTTAACTGGATAGGTACAGCTGAGTGAAGCTCGGAAGGACAGGTGTGAAAGCATGGAGTGTGAAGGGATGTAAGTAGATTGCCTGGGTGAGGGGTGGAGGTCTAGGACCCCAAAGCCTAACGCAGGCAGGCTTTCTCTGTGCTGACTGCGGCCATTGTGCTCAGGAAGGGTTGCTTCTGAGCTCAACGTAAATGAAAATAGAGTGTTTCAGAGACAAACACCACTATGTTTCAGCCCTGGATTGTAGTGTTGTTTGCATGGATCCCTATAGAAGATTCAGTGGCTCCCATGATGCTCCAGCTGGAGGGAATCCCTCATCTAACACACTGCCTCTCTTTGTGAGAACTGCTCGGGAGCTAAGGAAGGACAGCCCTGGTGCTGTCAGACCCCTGTGACTTCTGAACAGTACCAAGAGGAGCAACATGAATATTAGCTCTGCCTGTCTCATGTCCTACGCACCCTGGACCTACTGTTTGTTAAGGAGCCCATCAATTAATTTTGCAATTAATTTGGCTAATTACAATATAATGTCATTATCGGGAAACATTTGGCATGGAAATGAGGATGAACAATACAAGCAAAATTGCTCAAAGGAATGTGAAAATTGAGGATCAGTGTGTGTGTGTGTGTGAGAGAGAGAGAGAGAGAGAGAGAGAGAGAGAGAGAGAGAAAGAGAAAGAGAGAGAGAGGAGAAAGGCTGACATATGAATTGGAATTAAACTCACAAGGCAGGGACTATATCCCTGACCCTTCCATGTCTCCCTGAGCTCTTGTGTGTCACCACCGTCAGAAGTGACTGTCCCTGATGGTCTCTCTTCAATTTTGTTTTCACCAACGTAAGAGTTTTCAAGAACATTCCTCTCAACAACCTTATTTAGTAACCTGTGGCATTTGATTGGGGTTTATTGTGCTCCCCTGTTTTGGTGTGAATTTGTCTTGACTTCAGTTGATAGCCTCCACTAAGAAAATTTTTTGAGATCATAAACCTTCCCTTGGCTGCTTTGAACCCTTTGAAAATGTACAGTGACCTGAACAGAGACAGCCCAGGTTTCCTGCTTTCTCATTTTGTTATGAATTCTACTCTTTATTCTAAGTTTTCGTGCTGGAGTTGGGACCTTGAGATCCTGGGTGTCTCTAGTTTTTACCTTTTGGTGGGGCAAATGCTTTGTTTTATCTGGCTCAAAGTTGATGAATGTTGCTTCTTTTTCTCAAAGCTTTCTCCCAGAGCTTGGAAAGGGAATGAGTTTATGTTTACAAAGCTTTACTATTTCCTCTTCAACATTTTATTTCAATTTTTTGTCTCATCTGGTATTCACTTTGTCCACAATTTTTTAAAAAATTTATTTTATGAGTATTTTTTGTTTTGCTTTGGTTGAGAAGCTTGCACTGGATTTTTCAACCTTTATCCTCATGTTTTGCAATTTGTATTTTCATTTTGTTTTGCAACTTGTATTTTGAATTTTGTTGCAATCCCAAATTGCATAAATACTGTCTTAGCCCAGTTTCTGTTGCTATAACTAAGTTCCACAGACTGGGTAAATAATAAAGAAGGAGGTCTGTTTGGCTCACAGTGCTGGAGGCTCTGAGCTTGGAGCTGGCACCTGGCACGGACATTCAGAGGCATCCCAGGAGAGACAGGGTAAGGGTGGTAGCTCAAGTGCCAGTTCTTCTTTTCATAAAGCCATTAACGCCATTACAAGGGTCTTACCATCATAATCTCATCTAATCTAACTACTTTACAAGGCCCCACCTTCAAATATCATCAATATATGAATTAAGCTTTCCACACATGAACTTCTGTAGGACACATTCAAAACATAGCAAATGCCTACTCCAGCCCCCAGGAGAGAAAGAGAAATTTATGAATCATTCAGATTTGCTTATTTACCCAGTTTGTCTTTATTTTCATCAGAGAATCCCTGGGTTCATTCCTGGAATAGGTAGATGAGAGTCTTCAAAACTTTTTCTCATGTATTTTTAACTTAGGTTGGTTTTGCATTTGTTTTCCCCAAGAATGGTCCTGTTTGGCTCCATTCTCCTTGGTGGAGATTTTAGACAATTAAAGAAGAACCTGGAAATGCAACACATGTTGAAAACAAAATTCCTGAAAGAGCAGATCCCATTTTGGTGGTGAAAGAGTAAGTTCTCCTGATCAGCCACAGAACGGTAGGCTCACGTCACACACAGAACTGGTTCAGCTTTCTGCACTGTGAAGTACTGCTAAGAATCTTTATGGTTCCACTGTGAATGTCTCTCCTGTATTACATGGAATGTGGCCTGTATTTTGCAATCGCTCATAGTCATCTCTGCTCCCTAGCACACCACAGAGCCTGAGACCGTTGGCTTTCACTGTACATTTGTTGAACAAAAAGGTAAATGTGCTTTCAACTGATGCTGTAGATGATGGGTATTCCGATAATGTTTGTAAACAATCACTAACGACATATTTAAACTCTACTGACCATATATAATTCCACATATTATGGTTCATCTGAAATTTGCTGATTTTTCTATTATCCTATCTAATTCTTATTTTTGTCTCTTGGAAACTAGAAAAAACAGCCAAGAATTTGTTCAGTGTTTTTGAGCATGGCTCATGAGAACTGCACTGTGAAGATAGACTTAATACCGCACTGAGTGTGTCTTTGCTAACCAGTCTGGCTAGGAGGACTGTTAGCTCTGAGATGGTGTAGAAGAAAGATGGAGAGTGATCAGTCTACTGCCTCTGTGCACAAAGACTATGCTACGTTAGAACTGTTCTCCAGTATGAACCTTCACATTGTTCGGTTAAATGAAGTAGCACGTTACTGTATCTCTAACTGACATACATTTGATGAAGACACAGACAGAGCAGTGTTTCCTTGTCATGTGGGATGGCCCTCTGCTGTTCTGTCTCCCCGTCTCCTTTTTCTCCATTCTTTCTTCACAAAAATACTACTTCAAGCAAAGGTGAAGCGTGCTGCCATGACATTGGGTGCTTTGAAAGGAAGCTGTGAATGATGTTAATATCTGAAGAGTGGTTTATTGTGAGAATGATGGAGGAAGAATGAACCAGTGCATCCAGTACCTGGCATATGGTAGGGTATTAAGAGCTATGAACTTTATGAAGGTATATTCATGCTGAAAACATAGATATAAGAGTAAAGGTTGTTGTCAAGTCCTACAAATTCTGGGTCAACCCCAGCTGTAGGCAATTACCTCCATTGGTTTGTACCTCGGAAACTGTTACACTGCTGGGAGAAAAGCAGCCAATAGCTGGCAGGCTTCCTGAGCCTGGTTACTGCCCAGTTTGTGCTAACTGTAGCAAGGTGCCAGCATAGTTGCCTTTCCTTCTTGTTCTTGTTCCTCTTCCTTTCCCTCTTCTCTTCTTCTTGGGTTTCCATAGACCAGGCCACTGACTCACAGGTAGCCAAAGGAGCTGAGATAGAGTATTTAGAGGGGGTAAACAAGAGGGCGTGTCTGGGTCAGACCAACACACGCACCCATGTGGGAGACCTGGGCTGGGCTAAATAGCATCATCTGCTGCTCACTGGTGCATGCAAAAGCTGGGACTGGGTGGCATGCCTAGCTGGGCTAGGCTGCAGTGCCAGTTGGAGCAGGGAGTGGGCCGGGTCAGGCCTGACCACAACAGCCACTGGAACATGAGGGAACTGGATCTGGGGTCAGATTCTGTGGGGGGACATATAGATTCACCTCTCTGTGACTGCAGCACCAACCAGCTTGCATGAAGAGCTGGTGGTGATGACAGACTGATCTGGGCTCGACCACAGAACTCACTTGACATTTGGGGGAGCTATGTCTGGGGACAGGCCAGGCTAGGCCAGGCTAGGCCAGGCTGTAGCACCCTTTGGAATGCGCAAGAGCCATGACAGGGTGTGGGACATACCTGATTTGGCTAGGCTGTAGCACTCACCAGCAAGGGCTGAGACTATGGGTGGGGCAAGCCAGGCTGGGTTGGAAGCACCTACCAGCACATGCAATATTTGGAACTTGGATCTGATCTAGTAGGGCAACTCAGGGATTCTGTAGGTTGCAACTTTCACTAGTGAATGCAAGAGTTGGCACTAGGGGTAGAAACAGCTGGGAGCAGATGGGACTAGACAAGGCTGTAGTCAACATGCATCTGGCTGGGTTTGGGAGTAGGCTGGACAAGGCTAGGGTCCGACACCTGCTGGTGCTTGTGAGAGCCAAAATGGGTGTGAGCCAGGCCACACTAGGCTGTGGCACAAGCTGGTTCACATGAGGGCTGGGTTGGGGGGGGGCGGGTCAGGCTGTGCTAGGCTGTAGACCTTACTGGTGATAGCCAGAATGCGTGTGGGCCAGTTGGGCTAGGTTGTGGTCTTTACCGTGAGTGCCAGGACTGGGGGTAGGCCATGTCAGGCCGAGCTGCAGCACCGACATGCAATCTGGGGATAGGAGTGTGCCTTGTAGGGGAAATTGGGGAACTCCCATGTGAGGCATAGCTCCTGCTGCTGAGTGTGAGAGCCACGGCTGGAAGTGACTTGGCTCATGCTTGCTTGCAGCACCCATTGGCATACTTGTGGGCTGGGTCTGGGGATGGTTTGAGCTGGGCCAGTACATGGCACATACTGGCATATGTGAGAGCCAGTGCAGGGTGTGGGCCAGGCCAGATTGGACTGCAACACACGCCAAATCTCATGAGGGATGGGGTGGGCCAGGTTGGCCTAAGCTGCTGCACCTGCTGGTGAAAGCTGAAACTGGGGTGGGTTGGGCTGAGCTAGGCTGTAGCACTTGCTGGAAAATGCCAAGACAGAGGGCAGGCCATCTCAGTCAGGGCTGTAGCTCCTGCTGGCATGCACAAAACCCAGAGCTGGAAACCAGCTTGGTAGGGCAACTGTAGGAGATCCCCTGGTGGGTTGCAGCTCTTGCTGGTGAGCATGAGAGCCAGGCTGGTTAAAGTGGCAGCACCTGTTGGGATAAGTGTGGGCCAGGTCTGGGGGCAGGTGGGGTTGAGCTAAGCTCCATGTCCATGGATGTGCACAAGAGTCAGGGATAGACCAGGCTGGGCTGTAGCACATGCCAGCACACACAAATACCAGGGCTGGGGGCAGGCCTAGTGGGAGTTATTAGAAATTGCCCTGTGTAGGCTGTGCCACCCACTTGTATACGTTAAGACTGGGCCTGTGGCAGCTTGGGCTAGCCTGGGCTAGGCCGCAGCACCTGTCTTTTCACTTACGGGATGGGGCTGGGGCTGGGGCTGGGGCTGGAACAGATCAGGCAGCTGTATCCATCAGTATGTGTGTGTTGGCTGATGTAGGTAACAGATCAAACCCGACTCTGAACTGCTAGGTGCTCCCAAGAGTGAAGTCTGAGGTCAACCCAGGTGAGGTGTCTTGGGGGACTCACCAACTGGACCACTGGACCCAGTGTCTGGCCACAGGGAAAATCACAAATATGTGGTCTGACCTTAGAGTGCATGTATCAGGACTGGGCCTTCTTAGTTGCTGATACCTGTGCAGTGGACAGCATGCCAGAAGCACACAGAAGACATGACAGCCAGCTCATCTAGGCTGACGGAGATTGCCAAGTGCCTTGTCAGAGGATGGAAAGCAGAACAGATTAGACCATGCTCCTGGCTTGGCCAGCCAATAGACCTTGGGAAGATTTTCTCAGCCCTGGTGCAACAAAGCTGATGACATCTCAGAAATCTCAAAACCATTCAAGTAACAGCCTCAGAACACTCTTCCCCACATTGGCATCTCAAAGCGTCAACCATCAAATGACTCTCTTCCATCCCTAGGAGCTGACGTAGTTTGACAGCAGGAAGTGGCTCCCTGCTGCACATATAGGAGAAAAAACTGAAACATTTGTCCCACCTACCTTCCTCCACACCTTGGCCCTCTCCAGCATGATCCGAGGCTCACATGGACATTCATCCCTCTCAACTATGTAAACAATATGAAACAAGACAAAACAGAACCAACCAACCAACAAACCCCCAAACTCTAGGCAGATTTAGGTGCCTTAAAGAAATGAATGTGACAAGATGCCAGGTGTAGGAAGTAATCTTAGGTTGATCTGGTGTTCCCCTCTGAAACTCAGAGTCTTTTGGGACATAGCAGAGCTAGTGGGACTCAGTATGTATTTGGAGTAGGGGCTGTGCTGGGAGTTAGGCAAATAACACCTGGACCTCAAAGTCACATTTGGCCAAGGTTTTATTCCTCTTTATATTAAATATTTTATGCCCTTGAGACTTGGGAGTGTCATGTTTTTCAAGATATGAGCATTTGACCTAATGTGCGAGCCAGGGATTCCCTCAATTTGACATTGGTCTCATGCTCACACACTGCATTTAGGCTTTTAAAAGATTTTATTTTTGGTTCTCTCTTGGAGAAAGGCGTAAATGCCTCACTCAGATGCTGGTTGTGTTGCTTTACAGTGGGAGACACTATCATTATTCTGCCAATTCCTGGATCTGTTCACTCAAAATAATCTGCACAGCACCCTCATTGTAACTGTGGAGGGAGAGATAGAAAAATTGGGTTTTGACCTCATGCCTCAAGGACCAATATAGCCCATTCATGTAGAGACAGTTCCAGAGTCAGGGCTCCCCATTTCGAATGCCTATAACTCAACTGATTGGCATTCAGTGGGGTGTCATTAGTTGAGGCTCCCTGGTCCTCCTCTGGAGACAAAGATGAGCTCGAAGGCAGCATTTGCCTAATCACCTTGCTTGTATTGCCTTCCCTGAATCTGTCATTTCTCTCATTTGGGAAGGGCCCTTTCTCTTTGCTCTGCCTCCAGCTCCCGGAAGAATTTGGACTTGTGTTGCATAAACAGAATGGGTTTTGTTCTGGACCCAGTTTCTCACCTTGATTTCGTTCTTAGTTTTCTGGTATGGCCACAGAGCACTATAAAAGTAGATTAAAAAAAATCCAACCTGGCTGTAAAAATATGTTTGTATTCTCCCTTCCCTTTATTTCCTGTGCAGTAGGAACATTTTCCAGTCGATGCCTCCATATTCTTTGCTCTGTGCACCTCTGTTCACAAGGGTAACTTGAAAAGCTCTTTTATCAGCTTTGCATGGTTGCGTTCCTAAACATTCTCCAAGGATCAGCCAGTATTTTCTCTTCTTCATCAGGTCCTTCTGCATTCTTGTAGCAAGAGACTCACTCTCCCCTTTCTGCCCTCCTGTAACTAGTCTTTGTTTTGTGACTGATTACCACTGAGTTTGCAGACTCTCTTTTGCATCTACTCCTGGTATTTCTCCTTCGGTAGACCTAGACTTGCAGCATTTGAAGAGGCCTCTGATTGCTTCCTGATGGTTTCCAACCTAAAATTTATTTATTTGTTGGAATAAAATTATCTATTTACTAGACTGCATTCCCTTCAGTTTCTCACCTGGGTTTTGAAAATATATAGACTGCACACCGCAAAACAAAGTCTTCCTCTTTTAAGACAGGATGCAAAACCCATCAAATCCTTCTGTTTAAAGAAATGCAACTGTGTGGGCAGGCACCTGCCTAGACTTGGAGGGAAAATGTAAGCTGAAATGTTGACAAACTGATTGAAAAATGACAGTGACCTCCTAATGTGGGTGGCCAATTATTTTAGGTAAAGTATTTTGTGTCCTGGGAGTGCAAGGCTTGGTGTTCCCCTAAAACGTGAGCGAGATGTTATTCCTCCCTGTTGGGCTTTAATGCAGATTTCCTGGAGCTACAGTTCTGCTCCTTTGGGGTTGATTCTGTTAGCATTGTTCACTCTGGCTAAATTCTCTGGCACCAACAGAGGACCTGTGACTTTTTCTTTTTCAATTGGTAAAGAGTTCTAGTCACAGTAGAGAACTTCTGTCAGTCTCCCTTCAATCCACATGCATCCCAGTGTACTTTCATAGCTGAAGGAAGCAGTTCTGCACCCTCCGGGTTAAATTTAATTGCTGTTCCATAAACGCGTAGCGTAATTCTGCTTTCCTCTTTTGGAAATAAGGGATCTTTAGAGGGCAAACCCTTCCAACTGATTCATAAAATACAAGTAATAAATTTAGATATAAGGAAGCAGATTATGTTCAGAAAAACCACCCGCTGCACATTGTCGTTATTTATAAATAACGAGAAAATCCAGAGAAATAAAACAGAGACCTTGCCCACAAGGAGCTCAAGGCAGCAACCATGACAGATATTAAAAAATAGGAAGAGTCTGGTGTGAAAAGGGGTCCAATATAGGCACTGATGAAAAAAAAAATACGAAGTCAGATATTTAATAGTCTGCAGGAATATTGTCGCAGCCAATGAGGTAATGGGATTAGACACCCTGATGAAAACCAAGGTACGTTTGTTTTCAATGGGATGTCAGTGGTGGTTACATCAGAGACGTATCATGTGGAATAAATGAGTTAACGGGATATGTCATTCAAGATTTTGGCTGGCACATTCTAATTTGTCAATTTGTGCCGCCTATTTCTCACTGGTTTGACCTGTTTCAGTGTTCTTCATGAATATGTGATGGACCCTAAACATTTCACGCAAGTGGCTATTAGGAAATAAAAATTACGTATGCATTTCAGTTTTCTTTCTTTCCCTTTGAGGTGCTCCTGTAGTTGCTATAGGGGCACTTTTCTTGGCTAGGCACACACATCTGCTATGAGCCACTCGAAGTACATAACATACATGCAGTGGAATGTCGTGCTGCCACAGCTACAGAAGTAACTATTAGGAATATAAAAACCTTGAGGACTTCCCTGACCCCTGACAACTCGACATGGGAGTCTGCACGACTTGGCTGCAAAGGTCACGTTCGTGCCACAGGTACATACACCTGCTGAGGTGACACAGAACCTAACCAGTGAATTCCCATCTCTCTAAATTGCTACCAAAATTTGTGCCAGAAAAATGACAGTTTTTGTGCCCTGTGAACCCCAAAGTCAAACCTAAGGTATGGAAAGTAAATCCAGCATAGTTTCACTAGGCATACTTGATTATTATTTATTTTGGTTATTCAATCGACAGATGCTGTAATCATATCCACTTCTTTTTTTAAAAAGATTTATTTATTTTTATTGGAAAGGCAGATACACAGAGAGGAGGAGACAGAGAGAGGAAGATCTTCCATCCGATGGTTCACTCCCCAAGTGAGCCGCAACGGCTGGAGCTGAGCCGAGCCAAAGCCAGGAACCAGGAGCTCTGCCTGGTCTCCCACACGGGTGCAGGGTCCCAAGGATTTGGGCTGTCCTCAACTGCTGTCCCAGGCCACAAGCAGGGAGCTGGATGGGAAGTGGGGCCGCTGGGATTAGAACCGGCGACCATATGGGATCCCGGCACTATGCTATCACGCCAGGCCCAACATATCCACTTGTAATTTAATTTTAGTCACACTCTGGTCATAGTGGTCTCAGGGGAGGACAGTGCACATGACCTGGGACCATTTGCTAACAGTGGGGGAGAGGGGCATCATTTTCACCTCTAAAATCAAAGTGAATCCCAGTTGATCCTTGCAGAAATCAAAATCTAAAAGCTTTATAGGGCGCCATCAGGGTATGGCTTCCGCAGAAAATTGGATTGGCATTCATTTGAATTTCCCCTAAAAGGAACAGTCCAAAGCTTGTGTATAACAAAGTAAAGTTGATCCGTCAAAAGATTACAGTTTAGCCCTTGAAATAAACGTTTCCCAAAATAACAGCATTTGGGAAACTTTGAGCTCTGTTTCAGTCTTTTCACAGGAACTATGAGGTTTTTCACATGCTGAGGGTGGAATCCTGAGTAACAGGACAAACAAGCAGTCCTCAGTCTGGGTGACTCTGCCTGGGGACCCGCTGGACTATTATTAGCATGGGACACAAAATAGATTTGGTAAACACCGAAACAGCCTTGCCAAGCAGCGTCTCCAAGACATATGGTCTTTTGTAAGTGCCATGATCGTTATAAAGAAGCAACATCTTCTAATTAAGAAGTCTTTGAAAGGCCACTTGTCCCATAACTTAGCGTTGGAGGTTCCCAGACTGGTAAAACTCAGGGGGTTGGGTATTCCCTACTTTTTCCAGCCAGACTGACAAGGCTGAACCGTAGAGCTGTCATATCCTCTTTGACCACAAGAGGGAGGGCGACTACATGGAATTTCTCAGCCAGGAGGCGGTGTCCCAGTCAACAGCGCCCATCATTCTCATCTTTGAAGTTTAATGATGTTATACTGTGGGCATTCCTCACTAAGTGGAGGACAGATTTGGCTAAAGAAAGGTGAATAAAGGGCTCTCCCTTAGCCTGCGGTACAATATGCAGTTAAGTCCTTAAGGATTTTGCGGTCCATGGGTATCTGGTTGCAGTTAAGTCTTTGAATCTTCATCACAATTTCATGGGATAGGGCTTGGACTAGCGGAGAACTCTGACAACTCTTACTGCTGTAGAAATTTATGATTCTGTTTCTCCTCAATTGGGATGTAGGGGCGCGGGCTTACAGGAAGGATAAGTGGGGTGTTTTGGGGCACTGATATCAGAAAGCATACTCTGAGTCCATTCTATCACAGCTTACAGTACAAATATCAGTGCAAGCTGCTGTGTCATTCCAAGTTAATATTTCTAGCAGGTTGTGAAACCAAATTGTGTAAGTGTACTCAGAATCCAGAGAGGAAGCTCAGTCGGAAAATGGTTTTTAAATAAAAAATGAACTAGAACACAAAAAGCAAGCTTTCCATGGGGGAGAAGAACTCTGTCTACTAACGAACGAAAATGCGTAGCAGTAAAGTAGAATGAAAACATTTTAGTGTCACTAATTTAGAATCATTGACAGCAAAGATGTTAAATAAACGTCTGGTTAATATTTTACCTTTGATTGATTCACTGGAAGAGCTGTGATGAAGGCCTAAGACTAGAATCAGGGCTGCTGTGTATTTAATTGGATACGTCCCCTTTAATAAAAAAAAATGGAAAATATAGAAACCTACCACAGTAATATTAATATTAATAATTAAGTTGCTGTTTCTGGTTGGTGAGATGACAAATTCAATTAATTCCTGTGCTGGTTCTAATAAGCTCTTTATGAGTCTAAAGGGATTATTAATGTTGGAAAATCTGAAAGATTGAATCACTATCACGGTTTCTGGAAAGATTTTTGAAGCTTTGAGCAGGTTTGCTTTCATGAAAATAATCATCTTATTAACCTAAGCAGTAGGAAGAGAGGAAGCAGAGGGAGGAGGCATACGCGGAAGGGGGCAAATTGTATGTCTGGTTTTGTTCTTGACTTTATTTTTAATTGACACATTATAATTATACACAATGCAATGTTTTAATATATGTACACCTTGTGTAATGATCAAATCAAGGTATTTAGCATATTCACTGCCTCAAACATTTGTCTTTTCTTTGTAGTGAAACATGCATCCACTCTTCTAGCTTTTGACCTACTCAGTGCATCATTGTGGACCACTGTCAGCCTACCACACAATCGAATGTCAGAATTTATTCCTGCTATGAGACTGGCCTACAGATCAACCTCTCTCCAACTTCAGCCTCTAGGAACCATCAGTTTACTCTCAAGCTCTATGGGATCAGCTTTTTTTGTAGATTTCACCAATGAGAACATGTATTCTTTCCATCTTTCCTCGCCTGACTTATTCAATGTCATGTCTGCCAGGTCTATGCTCATTGTTGCACATGACAGGATTTCACCGTCTTTTATAGACGGAGAGTATTCTGTTGCGTGTATGTACTGTGTTTTCCTCATCCATTTAGTTGTGGATGGACACTTAGGTTGAATCTTATTTGCATGCTTCTCTATTCCTCTGCCTAACAGGAAGTATGAGCTCTATGCCAATGCCTTTTTTTTTTTAACCTAATCTAAACCTAAAAGGATAAATTTCCTGTTTAGCATCCATTTTGTAAGCCTGGGATAGTTCATAAGACTGAATATGGCTGGGGCCTTTTTGAGGCTCGTATGTGCAAATAAATGGACTCAACCTACTGAATATACTATAGCAATCCCATTTAAATTTTTTGATCCGTTTAAAGAGAATAGCTTTTGTGCAGTCCATATGTACAGTTCCAAGAAGATGACCACCTTTTCCACACTCCCCACCTCCCTGAATAGCCTTTTGTCTCTCCCTGCACTCTTCAATTTTTTTCAGACTTCTTTTTTTAAAGATTTATTTATTTTTATTGCAAAGTCAGATATACAGAGAGGAGGAGAGACAGAGAAAGATCCTCCGTCCGATGGTTCACTCCCCAAGTGAGCCACAACGGGCCGGTGCTGTGCCGATCCGAAGCCGGGAACCAGGAACCTCTTTCGGGTCTCCCACACGGGTGCAGGGTCCCAAAGCATTGGGCCGTCCTCGACTGCTTTCCCAGGCCACAAGCAGGGAGCTGGATGGGAAGTGGAGCTGCCGGGATTAGAACCGGCGCCCATATGGGATGCCGGTGCGTTCAAGGTGAGGACTTTAGCCGCTAGGCCACACCGCCGGGCCCTTCAGACATATTTTTAAAGGATTATTTTATTTTTATTTGAAAGGCAGAGTTGCAGAGAGAAGGAGAGGCAGAAAGAGAGAGATCTTTCATCCATGATTCATGCATCAGCTGGAGTGGAATCTGTCCAAAGCAGGTGCCAGGAGCTTCTTCTGGGTTCCCCATTTGGGTTCAGGATCTCAAGAACTTGGGCCATTCTCCACTGCTTACCTAGGCCATAATCAGTGAGCTGAATTGGAAGTGGAGCAGCCAGGACTCGAACCAGTACTCATATGGGATGCTGGTGCCACAGGCCTTAGCCTACTTCGCCATAAGGCCAGCTCCTGAAAAGTCATAATTCTAATCCACTCTATAGTCACAGGTGTAATTTGCTACTGATGATAATATTTAGTAAGCAAAATGTGGGATGATCATAGTTACAATGGAGTCTAAATATGGGGTAAAAATTATAATCGTATCTCAAAGTGACCGTTTCATTCCTATACATTTTTTTGCATTCTATATTAGCTGCGGTACATCAGAGAAACCATATGATATATGTATTTCTGAGAATGGCTTAGTTCACTAAGTATAATGGTTTCTAGTTGCATTCATTTTGTTGCAAAAGACAGGATTTTATTCTTTTTAATGGCTGAGTGCTACTCCATAGTGCTTATATTTTACATTTTCTTGATCCAGTCTTTGCTCGTGGACATCTAGGACGATTCTGTATCTTACCTACTGTGAATTGAGCTCCTACATACATGGAGGTCCACAAAGCTCTCTCTCATATGCTGGTTTCGTTTGGATAAGCTCCAAGGAGAAGAGTGGCGGTATCCTATGGCAGATCTATTTAAGCCATGGATAACCAGAGAAAAACTCTCATTTTTAGTTCAAGTCTATATTCTTTTGGTTTTAACAAATATTCCAGGTTTTCATGGAATGAATTGGAGGATTCTATTTCACAAGAAGCTATAGGAGCCAATATTC